>NC_143552.1:134547500-135235000 GCF_054136105.1 Typopeltis vanoorti
GCATTGCTCTGATACATGACTTGGTAACGGTAATCAAACAATATATTTGATTAAGGTGTATAAAAAGAAAAATAATGTATTACTATATTTCATTTTAAATTCAAATTTAAGAACATTTCAGTAATTTTTTTTTTTTTTTTTTTAGATTTTGAATAGCATATTACAGTACAATTAATTTTATTCCTATTGTTATCTTTGGTACAAGGCAGGATAGAAATAAATGTATAAATTCATATTGTTTAATCCTGTGTTATTCCTTACAACATTGAATCGATGTAATATTCCCAGGTTTTAAACAAAGGAGAAGATTATTGGCTTCTTCCACACTCCCGCTTTCTCAGAATGTGTTTAGTATTCCTAAAGACAATTAGCGTGACTGAAATAAGAACGAGAAGAGAGAGAGAGAGAGAGAGGGAGGGAGGCAATCATATGCCAATCAATTTAGATCTCCCATTATCAGTGAAGGTGTTAAAACGCTAGTCAGACCGCCATGATATCATTTTACTCGAAATACCAACAGCGCGAATCATGCTTTCAACTTTTCGTGTAGTTCTCCGATTACAGAAAAATATACCAATATTAATATATTCATGTGTATTTTACGTATTAAATCTACCCGTAAAACGAGCTAATGTTACTTATCAGGTTTATAATATTGTTCCTGATTTGATGACACGTCGAAAATTCCAGTTCTACCAAAGAAGTAAAATAGACTTGCATTAAAGACATTTTTCCAATACGAACTCATTTATCACGATTCTTAAACGTCTATTGGCGCCATATTATAATTTATTGCCATCTGTTCGCATGTGACAATGTCTTTTGAGGGGAATTAAGCAGCAGCTAAATTGACTTCGATAAGTGTTTAGGATTTTCCGAAGGTAAAAAATTATTTAATGTTTACATTTTATTCATGACTAAGATGACATGGTCATGATAGATATACAGTACTTCACCAATTGTTTTCTCATTCTATATTATTGTCCCTTTTCGACGTCCGTACAACGGTCTTCGAACAAGCCATTGTGAAATCATCACACCCACACAATATAGGTTTCTCTGTTTTTTCCACTCCACTGCCTGTAAGAAAAAGCCATCTAGACAAGCAGCAACCAGCTGGTTAACTGCATCAAATACAGTTGTACTTGGGCGGGATTTCTCTTCCCCTGTGGCCTCCCCACTGCAGCTAAAGCATCACATCTCTTCCTTTCCTGTTGATCGACGAGCTAGGGGACTTGTGCGGTAATGCCCGGTCAACCAATGGCTGAGAAGACACACTAATATCTCCCCAATGACTTCGAATGATTGTTGGCTGGTCACATTTAAAATCGCGCTATGTCCAAAACACTAGAGTTCGGATAGCAACTGAATAAAACATGAACAGAGACTATAAACTTATTTCACGACTCTGAAACTTGCAATTTATTATAAATTTAGGAAGCAGCTTTCTATAAATAATGTGATACTCTAACAACAGTGTTGCTTATTTGTGCGGACGACAAGTGTCATTTGAATTAAAGTTTCCTGAAGAAATGGAACTGTCGTATAAACTCTCCCTTGACGAATTCGTTGAGCTCTTTGTATTAACGGAATTTTTTTTCTTCTTGTGTTGTTTATAAATACGTTACGAAACACAACTATTCGCTATCTGTCATTCGATTAACAATCATTTTGTTTATAAATATACGATACTAAACACAACTATTCGCTTATCTATCATTCGGTTAACAATAAATTACTACCAAATCATTAATTTCGTTATTGTGCACAGAAAGAAACGTAAATGATTCATTATCCGCTCTGAAATAGTAGTTCAAAGTTTTCTTATTATATTAAGATAAAAGATACGAAAGGGTGTTAAAGTATATTATTAAAACTTATTTTAAAATATTCTTTAAAATTATAGTTTTCTATATAACATAAGCGGAATAATATTCTAATATAATAAAAAATTTTCCTTAAATAAAAATAAATAATATAAAATAAAATCTTTGGCTTCCAAGTAATATCGGGATTTAAATTTTAATTCCTACTGAATGGCATTATGATATCACCAATCAAAACCACATCTCTCAAAGCTCTTTCTTGTTTGCTACATTTCCTAATCACTCCACTGTTATGAATACTATGAATTCCGATTAATAAGAGAACGGGCCTATTCAGCTATACTGGAGCCTCTGGCTAGGATGCGAGAAACTTTATCAGCACTTTTCAGCTGAGGTGGGTTAACCTGTCTCATACGGAGATGGAAGCCCTTTTCCTGCTGGAAACAGATTTTTCATCCCTCAAAGCAGACAAACCGACCATTAGTAATCACGCAATTAACAGACATTTAGACAATTCCCTCATAGGCCTGAGTTGCATCGACGGTAAATCCAAATAAGCCAAACCAATCCAGTTTTATTGTTATATACTAAGTGCCCAAAATATTAGAGAGATCACAATGCTAAACGAAATCAAACAGTCGCACTCAACTAACAACAGGTGACAAGCACCACAGGTGAAAGGGCTATAAATTTCAAGCTATTACTTTTAGCAGACTTCGTTGGTTGTTTATGAATTATGACCAAAGCAACGACTTTGTAAGACCATTGTATATCGTCTGCCAATTGCGCATATCTTTTGTCTAGATTTTTTCTGCTTTGGGGAATGAAAAATCCGGGTAACTGGGAGGATAAACTTTTCTACCTCAGTATGAGATCGCTTTAAAACAGTATGTGTGTGTATGTTACTACCTCTGCTAAGGTAATTTTTTTAGAAACCTTGATATTAATAGAGTTCGTGCTCTCAAATATTGTAAATGAATGAACTTCCTGGAGTGAGTTCATCCATTTAGGATGAGCATTTGTACTTCATGTAACGGACGTCTGCAAGATAATAATACTCCATAACCTAGGCATTAATTGTCCAGGAATGGTTATAAGAAGAGGGTAGTGACTAAGTGATTCCCTCTTCACACTGTCCCCAATCACTGGATTTCAGTCCCACTGAGCATCCTTTGGGTAATGACTAAGAAACTAGTCATTCAATGTATATTGAATCTCATTTCCCGCTCCATCATTCCTTTTAATTTAAATTAATTTTCTTATGTTTTCTCAAAAAGAGACTGTAAGAATGGATCGGAACATCATCTATTAGTGACTTTGTAGTATTTTTGAATCTGTGATTCATGTAGTTTTTTATTTTTTGTCGTTTAAGTATAAAATGATAAACAAAGCTTTTATCGATTTGGAGGTCCCTACAGGAATAAAACTGTTTTTGGCTACAGTTGTCTTAAATTAAACATACTGAGATAAAATATCATTAATGAGAACAATTGTGTAATGATATCATCTGCGTCCTTTTTCGCGTTAATTTATCTGGAAATAGCAAATCTTTGGAGAATAATTTTTAATGGTTCCTTCTGGAATCCATATTTGTTTGACAGATTTGGTTAAAATATGAAGTTGAAAACAGAAATACAACTCGAAGTTAAAATTATACGAAAAGAATGGAATAGAGGAGACAATGAATATAATATGCAAATTAAATGGAAATAAATGGAAAACTAAAATAGCAAATAAATAAATAAAACACCACTAAAAGCAAATTTAGAATGTGCAACGAAAGAAAAATGATATATTTTAAAAGACTTACGAAGTCTAAAAACATAATAAGATATAAAAGTATAATTCCAAATTTGAAATGCTGGTAAAATGACGAGAACCAAATGTATTTACGGGGTTAAAAGACCATTCTGGTGGTATTCTTCAGAAAAGTGGAAAATTAGCAGCTCAAGCTATATCTATTAGATTAGTTTATGTCCTGTAGGTAACAGTAGGTTAATAATAATAATAATAATTAGTGGTATTTACAGTGATTTAAGGCCCCTAACCCACTCAGATTGGCCTTCGTAACCATAATTTTAGTATAAGGTGGCAGTTAGTTCTTATACTTAATTATATGTTCTTAAGTAAATTTTCTGGCTGCAGGCTGAAACATCTGAGTTCCTCGGAGGGGAAACCCATTCCCCCTGAAAACTCCTGATTCGGTTTCTTCGTCTTAGATGACATTCGATCCTTACTTCTTTCCGACTAAAGGTGTCGACTGAGCTATGAGACTCTCAACATTAGGTTAAATAGGGATCATTGTGGAGTTTGGGGTTATAATCGCTAAGGATTAGCTTAGCTTATATACGTTATATTGATTACTTTGTGTAAGTTAGGATAGGCCAATAAATTTTGTTAGAAGTTTTCTCAGGGGTCGATTAAATTTTCTTACTAATGTCGCATCGCGCCAGGATTCTGTTCTGTCTCTTTCTTTTGTACATAAATAAGATGGCTTGGCTTCTTTTACTCGTCTCAAACCCTGTCTGTAGGTTATTGTCCATTAGCGCTCAAAATTCTAAGATTCAAGCTCCTCTACGACCATGGAACTCCACCTTCATACCATTCTTCAATCTAGACCTCTTTAGAGATACAAACATTCTCCTTTCTTTTTTTTTATCTCCCAATATTGATCTGAGTTCACAGCCTCTTAGCTGTGATGATACTCAGCTCTCTAGACAACACCAGATAACCATATTGGACTCATATTTGCCTCTAAATGGAACCCACACATGTATCTTCCTCAATGTTTAGACAGTTTGGTATCCTTCTACTCATGACGATACTGCTCAATGTACAAATTCTAAATCTACCTATATTACGAACAGTCTAAAGAAGACACTTCAGCTAATCAATTATTAGCTCCCCATATATTTTAAAGAGTTTCTCATTATGCCTTGTGTACAGGTACTTCCAGGATCGCTATTCTTCTGAACTGGCATCGGTCATTTTTCGCTTCTTCCAAGCCTCTGACAAGTTGAGTGGCAGCTGCCCAGCATCCATTTACATTCCGACTGCAAACCCATCAAACCTACTTCTGCCACTCACCTTTCATTCTATACATTTTAATCTTTGGTTACACACTGCACTAACTTGCTAGATGTTCTCAAATTTCTTATATGTGGGAAATATATATATATATATATAAAGTACAAATGAACTAAAGAAATAAAACTACGCTATAGCAAGTAGCTTAATGTTTGTTAACTTACCTAACCTATCCTAACCGATATAAAGTTACCTAAATTACCTCAACCCATAATAACTATTTTAAACTGCTTCATCTAATCTTACCTAACACAATATAAATAAAACAAAATCTAATATCATATTAAACTGATCTTGAAGTAAATTATATCAACTGACACTTCACAATCCAACCTACATAAAGTTCTCTATTTGCTCTACTGAGATTCCAGAAAAATGTAAAAATGTCCATGAATATCAAACAGTGGTTAATGTTTACGTAGGAAGTCACACCAATTAAGAAATAATAGACCAGGAAGCACTCTTGTAAAATTGTAGCTCCATGCTGCCTTCATTTTTAACAGAATAGTTACAGAAAAACAATGGTAATTATAGGGATGTCCCCAGTGTGACATTTATACATATAAATATACTTAGGAAGGAGAATATATTTATATATTCTTTCCTAAAAAAGCTAAGCATCCAATATCCTCATTATGATGTCATAAAGTGGAAAAGAAACAAGACCATATTTTTTCTCTTCCCAAAATGGCATGGTGCCAAATATGAATTTAGCGTTAGGGTTACTACCATATTAGTATGTTAATATATTTTGGGTATAAATGTTTGAATTCAATAAATGTATTCCGCAGGATAAAAATATAGATTTTTTTCCGTTTAAATTCTAATGAAACCTCACCAACGTGTGATCACATGAATTACAAATCCATTAAACCGAAGACTAGTCTAAATGTGTAACAATTTAAGTCGTACATGAAGATATCGCTCCCAGTACAGTAAAGAAAATATATGCAATGATTTATATTTTATATTTATATTTACACATTACTTTTGCTTATATTAAAATAAAAGTAATGTTTAAGAATTTGTCAGTAGCAAGTGTGAAATTTGTTGTCTTATGCAGCGAGTTGCATAAAAAATAAATAAAATAAAATAAATTTTGGGGGTCGTTTTCAACGTCCATTCAATAATAATACATGTCTATTTTTAAGTTTTTTTATCTTAATTATTATTATTATTATTGTTATTATTATTCAGCCCTCGACCAAAAGACTTTACATGAACAGAATGAAATACTTCGCTTAGCATTACTAAAATACAGTTTTTCTATTGAAAATTTAATATCCCATTCAATATTACACCTTGTTGAAAGCATTTGTAAAGTTTTACGTATTTATTTTTTCTGGAAATTTTCCACATCTTAAAGGTTTCATGAATCTCCTGTAGATGTAACCACTATAAATGCCAAACTATTCTAATTCATCTATTCATACACGCAGTTATCTAATGTGTGGAGATAATGTCAATTGTTGGATGTAATGCACGTGTATTATCTGGAGGTGTGTCTGGGAGAAGAAGGTACCGGAGAAATATGTCAGGTTGGCGCAGGAGATGTACAGAAATGTGAAGAGAAGAGTTCGAACCTGTCTGGGAGAGACAGAAAGTTTTCCAGTGACAGTTGGCTTGCATCAAGGGTCAGCATTCCTGTTTAATATTGTGATGGAGGTGGTGACGGAGGAGGTGAAAGAAGACGCGCCTTGGACTATGTTGTATGCAGATGACATCGTGCTGTGTGCAGAATCAAGAGAAGATGTGGCAGCTAAACTGGAAAGTTGGAGGAAAGTACTGGAAGAGAAAGGTATGAGACTGAGCAGAAGCAAGACTGAGTATATGTGTTGCAAAGTGGATGGCAGTCAGGAGACAGATCTGCAGATGGAAGGAAATGTCATCAGGAAGGTCAGTGACTTTAGATACTTAGGTGCAACAATGAAAGAGGATGGTGAGGCTAAGAAGGAAGTGGGATGCAGGATACAAGCAGGATGGAGGAACTGGAGAGAGAGATGGCTGGAGTGCTATGCGATACGAGGGTGCCGATCAATCTAAAAGGCAAAATCTACAGGACAGTAGTGAGACCAGCTATGACGTATGCTATGGAAACTGTGGCCCAGAGAAAAGATAACATCAGCAGGATGGAGGTAGAGTACATGAGAATGCTTAGGTGGATGTGCGGTGTGACCAGAATGGATCGTCTGAGAAATTACTATGTAAAGGGAACGGTGAAATTTACGAACTTAGGAGCAAAGATACAGGAGGCACGGTTGTGATGAGGAGGGAGGAAGAGTATATGGGGAGAAAGGTCGTGCAGATGGATGTGCAGGGGAAGAGGAAGCGCGGACGGTCAAAGACGAGATGGAGGGAGATGTTGGAGGAGGACTTGAAGAACTTGGATGTGGCTACAGTCCAAGATAGGAGGTTATGGAGGAGACTCACCACAAACAGCGACCCTACTTAAGTGTGAAAAGCTGAAGAAGAAGAAGAGAGAAGAATGCAACGTGTATAAGTTGACGTGTATAATTCAGATTTGTTGTAAATAATAAAGAAAAACATTAATGTTTTTATTAAGTTTTTTAGTTATTTTATTAATATCAAGTTATGATGTTAGCAACCGTAACCATTTGTTACTCTCTCAGGATCTGTCCGATTAATTGCTTTTATTCAGCATACCCTCCATGAATTAAGTGAACACCGTCTATTTCTATAATATAACCGAGCTGAACCTATAAACATAGGTTCAGCTCGGTTACATGTATCTCCGATTTTGGGAGAAAGAAAAAAAAGTTAAAATATCTCTTAGAAACTATGAAAGATAGGTATGTTTTGTACTTCCAAGAATAACTGAAATATCTAAGACCTATTGTGCAAATTCTTTTTTATAATAATGAGATATTTCATTTCCGGTAGGCTGCTGTAAAAATATCCATTCTTTTATGGCTGTACCGGAAATTAAATATCTCAATTTCAGAAAATTGCGCAAAGGTCATCGTCATTTTTTGAAAGGACAACAGTGTCTTGTGCGATTTATCAAAAGTACGTCGAAATTCATTTTGAAACTAGTTAAAGAATATCTTGAAAACGCGTTATGAATTCTATACACTTTCAGCCATATTTGGTAAAACAAACTCAGAGTTCACATTAACCTCATTGTTATGAAATAATTATTCTGTACGCGCATAATTATCTGTCATGTAAAAATCGTACGTAAAATTTATTCCATAATTTGATCAGTTATAATGAAAAATCATTATAACTAATCAAATTTATATTTTACGAAGATGTTAGAGCTTAGGGTCACGAGATGGCAACAAATGCCTGCTATATATTCTCTCTCTCTCTCTCTCTCTCCTGAAAACCTTAATTCGTTGATAGCTCGGGCTCACTATCAGTGAAAGTTGTAGAATGGAAACTGCTGTCTTTTGAACTCAGGGCTAAAGACACTCCGCTTATTCCATTTATAGGGATGAAGAGCATTAAATTATTTATTTTAATCATTTTTCTTTATTCTACGACGATTATGAAACCAGTACACTGAGTCTTCAATAGAAATTCCATAAATCCTAAGAGTAAGTAAGTTTTTGAAATTCTTAATTAAATTAAATAAAAATGATAGGATTAATTTCCTACTAAACAATAAATCAACTAGAATTAAGTAGTCGGATTTTTTACGAAACCATTTAATAAACCTAACTTAAGAAGTACTGCACCCGGTAATACCACTTGCCCAAAAAATATTAAATCGACCAGCTTTTCACACTCACTAGTGCTTTTGTCAGGAATATAAATAAAGTGCTGAAAGGATGTTGATTAACAGTGCAAACTAAATCTTAGAGAAACGAAAAAGGTTAAAGGAATCTAATAATTATTTAAAAAGTTCAATAGAAGACATCGTACATCCAGTATCACATTCCAGCATTATTGTTTAGTTAGTTAACATATCACACGTCTTATTGGTTGAGAATAAGACCATGAATTCTGTTATATTATATTTGCAATCGAATCACTGTTGGTTCTTTAAGTGTACAGAAAATATCTTCGGGTGTCCCTATTAAATATAACTACGATATGATATCATACAATCATATCCTTAAAAAAAAAAAAAAAAATCACTGGAAGATTCTTCTAGTCAAAAGACTCGCAATTACACGGGATGGGATCCGTCAACAATACGGATAGAAAATAGCTTTTGTTGTGAAGTAGTATAATTTAAAATACCTTTAAATAAAGGATCC
Source organism: Typopeltis vanoorti (assembly GCF_054136105.1). Lineage (NCBI taxonomy): Eukaryota > Metazoa > Arthropoda > Arachnida > Uropygi > Thelyphonidae > Typopeltis > Typopeltis vanoorti. Next base: position 134,556,640 of record NC_143552.1, read on the forward strand.
AGAAAATTACGAACATCCACAACTGAAGAAATAGGTTTCAACGAGATATTTGAATCCTATGTAATTGTCTGTAGGACAGACAAGCAGTTCAGGGAAGATCCATGTGAAAGAACTTATAAAAGACGTACAGAAATAAATGCTACAAAAGTCAAGCCTGCTTTTCTCAACAAGTGAGGAAATAATGTTGTATGGCAAGAAATAAAAATCCCCAAATGTATCAAATATCAAAGCCTCATTGTATATACACACCAAGCAAATTTTATTAAAACTTGGGTTTTATTCCTATTTCTTTCTGCATCTTTCTCTTATCCTGAGATTTTATTTAATAAGGTTAAAGCACCTTGTGGCAACTTGTTTAGGTAAAATTTATAAGCTCTGCATTAATTTAACCTTGGCATTTTTAGGTCTGGCTCCCACTGATGAGACCTCAACAAAGGTCGAAACCGGTCTGGGTAGTGGTCCTTGCCTTTAATGCATAGCATCATACATCTCCGCATGGGGATGTGCTTTGTATTAGGGGAAAATACTAACGAAAGTGATCGGATCTTACTCCACCTTTACCACGAGTTGCCTCAGACTTGCACTACGTACAGGCGCAACTTGACTTATTTGTCTGTTTGCTTACTTGAGAAATAGAATTAAAAACCAATATAACGCAAACTTGACTTACTTGACAAGTAAGTCAAGTTTGTGCCTGCACGTAGTGCAAGTCTGAGGCAACTCATGGTAGTGCCACTCTATATATAAAATTACTTGGAATCTTGAATGCATAATATAACAAAGTTAAAAAGCTTTCTATCTCTCATCCTGAGATTTTATTTAATAAGGTCAAAGCACCTTGTGGCAACTTGTTTAGGTAAAATTCATAAGCTCAGCATTACTTCAACCTTAGCATTGTCAGGTCTGGCTCCCACTGATGAGAATAGGGTTGAAACTGGTGTGGGTTAGTCTTTGAGAGGCCCTGCTTGGGGATAGGTTTTTTCCTGTTTCTGAGTGGGCCCACCGCTGAGATTGTGGCTCTGCTTAGTGGTGGGGGTGAGCCTGCCACTCGGTAGAGCCAATGCTGAGAAGTTCTTCTCGGTGACGTGGTGAGCCTGTCACTCAGTGGAACAACGCTGAGATGGACAATCTTTCGGAATCACCTAATGTTTAGAGCCCGCTTCACCTATACAAAGGTCGAAATCGGTTGGCAGCTTGAGTGATGAATGGCACTGCCGTAGCCCGTGAAGTTTTAACTGAAGCTCGGCTGTTGTTGTCACCCAGGGCCTGCGTGTGGGGATAATGAATGGCAATGCTGTAGCCTGTGAAGTCAACTGAGGCACGGCTGTTGCTGTTACCCTTCCAGGTGAGCAAATGAGTGGCTCTGCTCTGTGGTGGGGAGCCTGCCATGGTGTAGAGCCAACTGAGTTTCTGAGTTTCTAATCCTGCGGGTCGCTCATTATTGGGTGATCCGGAGGGTTTTACGAGTTTTTGGAAAGGTATCCCCGCACTTAAACAAAGGGAAACCGGTATGGGTAGCGGCCCTTGCCTTTAATGCATAGCAACATACATCTCTGCAAGGGGAGGTGCTTTACATTAAGGGAAAAATACTAAGGAAAGTGATCAGAACTTAATCCACCTTTACCACGAGTCGCCTAGAGTGGCACTATCATGAGTTGCCTCAGACTTGCACTACGCGCAGGTGCAAACTTGACTTACTTGTCTGTTTGCTTACTTTGGAAATAGGATTAAAAACCAAGTTTATATAAAATTGCTTGGTATCTTGAATATATATATTGTGTTAGATAATAAAGGGCCCATTATCTGGAGACAAAAAAGTACATGCTAAGCACTTCGAACCTCCAGTAAGTAGGGAGTAATTTCATACCTGGTGATAGAAATCGTCTACCAGTTAAAAACATAACATACTGAGTTTCGAAATCCACAGAAGATTAGTCACATCCAAGAATTATATTTATTTCTAACTTTTCGTTGAGTTTTAAAAGTGGGGTGCGCGCTACTTGCACTGTGTATGCTAGAAGTTCGGAGGCGGAATTTTAGCACTTATTAAGCCTGCGTAAATATCTATTCGGTGCATTAGCTTGGGAGTAGACAGGACGCGGTATATAAACATGGAATTAAAATTATTGTACAAATGATAATGTAAAATAGATGTAATTATTTTATCAACTGTTCAATAAACTTCTAATTTTTGCTTTCCTGATTATTTAATTAATTACCATAAGGGACAAGGTTTCCTTTTGGAAACTTTTTTTTTCATCCAACATGACAAACAAATAGATGGAAGATCCCGAAATTAATTAACAGACATGAACGCACTCGATGCATGGCCTTAGTTACTTAGGACATGCTTAATTGTATCTACAGGAGTTCTACTGCACTTCAGTTAACCCAGAGTTCATTACATTAAAAGCTAAGAATTGAATCAAACCCTTCAAAATTAATATACATTCTTTTATTTTTTAGATATTCTGATTATAATTCACGAATTTTGACGGAAATATTCCATCCTTTCATAAAGAAAAAAACTTTGACATTCATTCGATTGTATTGGAATTATAGTTTCTATTAGACATTTCAAATAACGTTTAGTTAAGTTACATAAAAAAAAATAATGCATTATACTTCCTTTAATGCTCACGACATAACATATTCGCTTTCGTAACCATGATTTTCGGATAAAGTGTTTCATCTTATAACATAAATTGTGGAAATTACGTTTATTCGCCTGTACAGTTTGATTGGTTGCGGGGTTAAAAACCCAAGTTTCTGGTAGGGGTCACTTAAACCCCTGTGTGAGAACAGTTGACTGACTTTTGTAGAAAAGCCCTGATTAAGGTTCTTCAAGTCCTAAACGGGATTCGAAGCCACAGGTCTTCCTAGCCAAAGGACTTCGTTCAAAACCGACTTTCCATGGAGGCCCTCATATCACATGAATATCCTATTTTAAATTTAAAATACTATGCTGATGCAATGAGACTCTCCTTCTTTGTTGCATTTCTATTACAGACATGAATTGTAGCTATTCAAGTAAGGATATGCAGCAATCAGTCCATTCATTTATAAATTTCTCATCTGTATGAAGACGAGTAGAGTCCCCCAATTAGAGGTTTATGGCATTTAATGCAACCAGCTTTGCCACTTCTTTGCTACATTCTCTAAGAATGACTATTTTATGTCTGTAGATATATTCAAGGGGTCGGTTTGAACCGTTTTGAGGGACTTCTGGAAGGGAAAAAACCTCTATTTTGTATGAGACTGGTAACTCACCTTTGATTGAAAAGTTCCTTATAAAAATTCTTCACGGGATTCAAATCAGGGTCTTTCCACCAAAAGGCCTGCATCGAAACCAACTGAGTTATGGAGTCTCTTATCTATTCCATTATCTCACTATAATATTTTCCTTATTTTTTATTATTTCACGAAAATATTTATTATTCACCATTTTTCTAAAATATTTTCATTATCTCATTGAAGTAGGATTATTTCAATATGTTATTATCCTGCGGGTATATTTGTTTTTTTCTGCAGTTCTCAGCTGCTCTTCAGTTTAGATCTTTGCATTTGCTCATCCTTTGCTAATGTATGTACAAAAAAACGTGTTTTTTTTTTCTATTTTCTATTTTAATTCTCTCGCATTGGCTAACCTCCCCCCCCACACACACACTTCCTTCCAAAACACCCTAACTGCAGCAGTTTGCGCATCGCAGAAAGAAAAAAAGCCACAACACCCAGAAAAAGGTATGTGTAAATTTCTCTTCCTTTATGCTACATATATTTATTGGTAAATATACATTTACAATGCCCTAAGAATCCGTGAGTAAAAAGCCAATGACATTTAAACAGGGGCACTCCTAAACAGAAGCAGGCAAAATAGCCGCAAATATAATAAAATTTATTATACTTTAAAATTACTATTATTGCTTAGTATAAGCCTGTCAAAATTGTCATTATAACAAAAACTACCTCGATGGAACAGGAATAACTTGTGTATCATATACACTAACTTTTTTTTTTCATTTTAGTTTTATGCAAATGCCATGATAGTTCTAGTTTTCATGTTAACGCGTTCAAAATATGAATTTTCAGTTATTCAATTCGCTAAATACCTTGCTTAGTGAATTAATTAGAAACTGTGACTAAGTAAGATTATCGCGGTATAAACTGGAATACGAAAGAAATTAATTATTGAATAAAGATGTTTAATTGATTAGAACAGTCCTTTATTATAATAAATGCGAGTAATTTAAATGTTTTCTATATGAAGAAAACAATACTTTCTTAATACATTTATTTTGAAATAAGTATTGAGACAACTTCAGATTTTGAATGAAATACCTATATAGAGATTCCGGTCATAACACATGATGGTCTTTACTACCAAATTAAGCACACACACTATAACCCTAGAATCGACTGCACGTTTGTATATTTCAAGCAAATGATGAACTTATATTTCTAGAAAGAGGTGGTATCAGAGAACGTCATTACTGAGTAGTCCATCCGTTCAAAAGACTGCATCACCCGGAAGCAAATGTAGATCAATGGACACATAAAAATGTTACCTCAGTTAATAGAACCACAGGAAGAAGCAGGAAACTAATGTTAACCAACAGACAAAATGATACAGAAACAATTGTAGGCCAATGAAAATATGAACAGATTACCTCAGTTAAGAAACCTTTGGCTATTAGTTTCCTAACGTTAGCCAAAGACAAAAGATTGCTTTAGAGGATAGGACAAAAATCTGTGTACAAAAGTACGGAAAGATCAAGCTGGAATTCAAATTATACATGGATTCAAGTTAGTAATGGAACACTAAAGAGGTTCACAGTATCAACTTTCGGAGGAAGTGAGTCTGGTCATAAGCAGAAAAAAACTGTTCATAAGCGGAAACAGCGTAAATTGAACTTGCGTAAAGATCATCGTGAGTAGTTTATAGAGGCCTGAAAGTGCGTGATAGAGAATGATGGATAATGCTATACTCTTGGCCTATGATTATAGAGTTGGAGTGAAGTGGATGCCTGAGGAACAACTTATGTGTGACTGTCTGGTCTCAACCATGAAGTCTAGTGGAATCGTAATGGTCTGGTGCTGTTGATCCTGATATGTGGGAACTCTTCCCTTTTGTTAATGACGACGGATCCAGTTTATGCGATGCTTCTGTAGATTGTAGTGTGGCAATTTTACGGAACTTGTTTCTCTTTCAAAACGTCAAGGCACTAGTAAAGTTTTTCCAACATCATTTTCCTTAAAAATCATTAGCACTTACAGTATGATATGGTACCTATTTGAACCTAACGCGTGGCCTTTAAGATGGAATAGAAGCAACTAGTCAAACAAATGCATTTGTTTATATATATATATATATATATTTAATTTTTTTTTGTCAAAGCCCCACGTGTCCTGGAAGGTACAGAAGTCTGACATACGTCAGTTTACAGGCCGAAGTTAACCCTGTGAGAATATGTATAAACATTGTATAACTTGTAGATAAGAAACTTCTCAATTTTATTTTCTCATGATGAAAATGAAATACCATTCCAGAAAATTAAATAGAAATTATTCTATGAAGCTAGACGATTTAACTGAATGCAAATTATCCTTATATCATCCTTATAAGGACTGGCTTAAAGGGGCGATACAAGAATGCTTTTCATATTCCCCGTTATCTGTAGAGGACAGTGTAGGGATAGGGTGTAATTGAGCTATTAAAGCTCTGATCATGGCAGGAGGGTAACAGCAATATCCGAGCCTCAGTTAGAACTTCATTGGCTACAGCATTGTCATCCATTACCCTCCAATGGTATTAATCACCGACTGTTTAAGTAAAGGTGATATCTTAAAACATCAGACGATCTCTAGGCCACTCATTCGTGGGCGAAAGACCGTCCAAATCTCCGCGCTGGTTCTACTCAGTGAAACTCGACCACCGAGCAGAACCGCTCATTCCGAAGAAAATAATTCACCGGCAAGTACCCCTCAGCGGGCCGTGCCGGAGAACACTTTCCCCGGAGACTCAATTGCTCCCTTAGGGCAAACCCTAAGAGACTGAACTCATTAACCCAGGATAACAGCAACAGCCCAACGTTACCCTATATGGGCATCTCATATAAAATCAATCACCGTATGTGTAAGTAAAGGTGATATCTCAAAAATATCGGACGATCTCTAGGCCACTCATTCGTGGGCGAAAGACCGTCCAAATCTCAGCGTTGGTTCTACTCAGTGAAACTCGACTACCGAGTAGAACCGCTCATTCCGAAGAAAATAATTCACCGGCAAGTACCCCTCAGCGGGCCGTGCCGGAGAACACTTTCCCCGGTAACTCAATTGCTCCCTTAGGGCAAAACCTAAGAGAGCGAACTCATTTACCCAGGATAACAGCAACAGCCGAACCTCAGTTAAACTTCATTGGTTCAGCATTGCCATCCGTTACCCTATATGGGCATCTCATATAAAATCAATCACCGACTATGTAAGTAAAGGTGAAATCTCAAAAATACGGACGATCTCTAGGCCACTCCATAGTGGGCGAAAGACCGTCCTAATCTCAGCGTTGGTTCCACTCAGTGACGGGCGCCCCGACCACTGAGCAGAACCGCTCAAATTCCGAGGAAAATAATTCACCGACAAAGCCCCTCAGCGGGCCGTGCCGGAGAACACCTTCCCCGGAGACTTAAAGTGCTCCCTTAAGGCAAAAACCTTAAGAGAGCGAACTCAAAAAGTCATCGCCCACAGCAACAGCCGAACCTCAGTTAAACTTCATTGGTACAGCATTGCATTGTTGCCATCCGTTACCCCCAAGGGCACTAATGAACCAATCGACCGCATCTCACGGTCGATTAATCATGATTTCCTTCTGCAAATTATATGTACATTATGTAAACATTGTTATATAATATTTTCTGATATGAGATAAAAATGGGTGTCAATTGCGAAACCAGTTTCTTTCTTTCTATCTAATACCAATACTGTCGTTGAGTTAAAGATTTTTTTTTATTTTATTTTATTTATTTATTTATTTTTTAAATAACGAAACCTGTGGTGGGTTCATAATTAGAAGAAACACACGTATAAACCACAGTGAATATTATTTAATTGTAAATATTTCATCCTAAGTATCTTAGGACATCATCAGTACAGTATTTAAACAAAAATTAGGAATAACATACAGTTAGGGTGCATGATTACAATAGAATCTCATGAAAACGTGCATAACGTGCTAAAATAGTACAAAAAAAAAAATCGTTAATTATTTAACACAGGTTTGTATGATAATTTCCCATACTTTAGGAATAGTAAGAACGTCGTTGCGGTTTAGGTTTGGTCTGTGTAGTAGGGCTTCAGAACTTTCTTTGTATAAACGTTCATGTTTAAATAAAGATCTATGTAAAAGTTTAACCTTTTCCCAATGGATCCTATGGTTTGGATTTTCAATTCCGTGTTGAGAGAGGCCAGATTTCTGCGGTTTAAGAAGACGAATGTGGTCTTGATGTTCCGAGATGCGTTTCTGAACAGAGCTACCTGTCTGTCCAAAGTAAGATCATTTGCATGAGCATGGAATCTCATAAACACCAGGTAACATCAAGGGTGAGAATTTGTCCTTAGGAGAAGGTAATAAGTTGTAAATTTGGTTGATAGGTTTGTAAGTAGTGGCAAAATTGTATTTCTTCATAATTTTAGAAAGACGTTCTGAGATGCCTTTAACGTAAGGTATGGGAATCCTATGCAATTCTTCCTGTCTGGTTTGATGTATGCAGAAGTGACTGATGATTTTTTGAGTTGTTTTGGGATTATATCCATTTAGGATGGCTGTATTTTTGATAACTTCTAATTCCTGGTTTAAAGATTCTTCAGAGGAGCAGAATTTGTGTGCTCTAGAAACTAGTGATTTAATAATGCCAGATTTCTGAGATGGATGATGAGCAGAAGAACTGTGAATGTAGCGACCTGAGAATGTAGGCTTGCGAAAGACGGAAGTGGCGATGGAACCGTCTTCTTTTCTTTTGATGTGTAAATCCAAAAAAGCGATATCCTGTGGAGATTCTTTTTCTAACGTAAAGTTGATGCGATTATGAAGAAGGTTAATTTTATCTAGAAACAGTTGTAATTCAGATTCGGGATGATTCCATACTGCAAATACGTCATCGACATATCTTAGCCAAATTTTTGGTTTGGGTTCAAAAGTGAATATTTTTTCCTCAAGGTGTTCTAGAAACAAATTTGCTAGGTTTGGTGATAAAGGAGATCCCATTGCTATTCCTTCCTCTTGCTTGTAAATTTGACCTTTCCAGGTGAAGTAACCTGATGCAGTAACAAACTTGAACAATTCAACTATATCAGACGGAAATTTTTGAGTTAGTAATTCTATTGTTTCTTTATGGGGAATGTTAGTGAAGAGGGAGACAATGTCGAAGCTGATTAACAAGTCAGTTTTTGATAGTTGAATGTCTTTAATTTTTGAGTGAAACTCAGTAGAATTTTTGATTGAAGAGACTGAGTGGCCTATGTGAGGGCGGAGAAGGTTAGATAAGAATCTTGATAACTTGTACGTTGGACAGCCGATACAGTCTACGACAGGTCTAAGTGGAACATTAGTTTTGTGTAGCTTAGGTAAGCCATAAATTCTAGGAGGTCTTGCATGGTATGTCTTATGTTTTTTGATTGTTTCTTCATCTAAGGAGGAAGTTTCATTAAGTAGCTTATTTAATTTTCTGAGTTGACGATTCGTAGGATCAAAATCCAATTTGGAGTAAGTATTACGATCTCGAAGAAGTAAATTAATTTTTCGGTCATATGAATTGGTATCAAGAACCACAGTGCTTTATCAGCTCTAGTAATGATTAAATTTTTGTTACGTTTTAAGGAAATAATAGCTTTCAATTCCGACGGTGGGATATTTAATTCTGAAGGTTTGGCATTGTAGATAATTTTAGCTACTTCGAAACGAAGTTTGTTGGCTTCAATACTGGAGAGATGCTTGATGTTTCTTTCTATATTATGTATAAAGTCTAAATATGGGAAACACTTTGGTGAAATCGCAAATTTATGGCCTCTTGCTAGAACATTTAATTCATCTTTTGTTAGTTGACGGTTAGATAAATTGACTACCCATTTCTCCGTTGGTAATTTGTTAGTGATCTTTTTTGATTGATTTAATAGATTAAGGTATTTAATCTGTAGAGCACTATTGCTTTTATCAAAAGCTTTTTTTTCCGAATTCTTTGAGACAGTTATAATTAAATGGGAAATTATTATAATTACAATGGGAAATTATCATACAAAACTGTGTTAAATAATTAACGTTTTTTTTTTTTTGTACTACTTTAGCACGTTATGCACGTTTTCATGAGATTCTATTGTAATCATGCGCCCTAACTGTATGTTATTCCTAATTTTTGTTTAAATACTGTACTGATGATGTCCTAAGATACTTAGGATGAAATATTTACAATTAAATAATTTTCACTGTGGTTTATAAGTGTGTTTCTTCTAATTAATTTTTATTATTATTTTTATTTATTTTAAAATATTTTTATCCGTTTTTATATAGTCTGTAAATTACTCTCTAGAAAATCAATATTTTTTTAAATTATTTTAAACCTCCAATAAATGGATTAGCATTCTCACACCGGACTATGAAAAAATCTATCTCCCCTCAAAGATTGGTATAAAGGAAAAGTTTCGTGGGATAAGAATAGCCCCAATGTAGCTCATGAGTATCATACGAGGCGACTAAAATGGGTACCCTGGGAGGGTAATGGATGGCAATGCTGTAGCCAATGAAGTTCTAACTGAGGCTCGGCTGTTGCTGTTTCTCTCTTGCCATGATTAGAGCTTTATATAGCTCAACAACATCTTATCCTTACACTGTCCTCTACAGACAACGGGGAATATGAAAAGCATTCTTGCTTCGTCCCTTTAAGCCAGTCCTTTTAAGGACTTTAAGGAAAAGTTTCGTGGAAACATTATTAGATATTTAATTGTATTTTATTAAAGGCTAAATAGTAATAAATAGTAAATTTATTACTATTAAAACAATATATTACACGTGATTAGAATGGATTTATAATATCGCAATCACGAATACATTAGAGCAATAATGTCATCCTAATGATTAGGCATAGACGATTTTTTTTTTTTTTCGAAGAGAATCCAATTGTTTTCTGGAAATTGTTTCCACATCTACACCAAATAAAGACGACACCCTCACTTAAATTAAAACAGAAAGCAGCACAGTATGTTAGCTTGGTGTTCAGCGACAACAGTCAAGCTGCTTCCCTACCGACATCTGAGTATACCGTAATTATGGCCCAGTGTGTGCAGCCTTGCGGTACGAGAAGAAACAGATGTCACACATTGGCTTTCGAGAGACGCCCAAGACAAAACACATAAACTTCAATATTTACATGTTCACTGATTCCCTGCAACTCTTCGTTTCCCTTTGTAGGAGGGGGGTGGTAACAGAGTGCAGAACCAATTATCCACCAAATCTAATTAATATCAAGTGTCTAAAACCACATGGAGGCTTTTAGAAAAATAAATCAATCGATTTTTAAAGATGGAGGCAATAAATCTAATTATATCCCGAAAATCTCATCAAAAATAAACTTCATTGTAGACAGAAAGATAAAAAAAAAAGTAATTTTTTTAATCTTTTTTTTTTTACCCACAGGAGGTTCGGATAATACGGTCAGAATTAAAAGTAAGTACCTTTGATTTAATACTGCCTAACCTTGTTTGCATTAAAGTTTCGTTCTTATAAAGCAACAATGGCTTATTCTCTAAGATCTAGGATTTCTTAATTCTGTTTCCACATTCGTTTTTTTCTTTAATTTTTTTCTCTAGTTTCTTTCAGAATGTCAACACGGAATTCCTTAACGTACAAAAACCATTAATTGTTAATTCAAGTAAACAAGACTTAATTATCTCTTTTTTTATTATTTGAAATTTCATTGTAATGCTTTGTCACTTATTATTTTTTTTTTTCATTTTGTTTTTCAACAGATAAAGACCTACAAAAAATTCAAGAGAAAAAAATTCATGCTTTAATACACACAGTTGATGAAAAGGGGAAAAAAATTAAAATAGCATTTCGAGTATTATAAAACCTTCTTCAAATACACTTCGTAAAATCTTTCTTCATTGCCTACAGGTGGAAGCATCGATGAAAGAAAAAAAGCTCGAGAATTTTTATTTTATTTTATTTTTGTTTACCAGATCCACGATGAGTTCAATATTATTCTAAAAGCAGTAGAAGCAAAGTATATTTTTATTTTCAAAGCGCTTTTTTATCGCAAAAATATTACACTTATGAATGTGAGCACTATCTTTTTGTAAAAAAAACAAACCATTTGGTGACAAGATAGCCTGACATTCTAAGAATGGCTGCAGATATTCTTTTTTAGGTCGTTATGTTTACTTTTTGAAGACAATATCTGAGACAATTGTCTGAAAATTGGTCTTGTACTTCATTCGGTACACACACCATTGGAATGCGCCTATTCAAAAGATCACAGACAAAATGAGAAACTTCTGAAGGCAAAAACTACCATTTATGCATATAAAAGGCTCGCATCGTAATAGGACCGCCATCAAAATACCAAAGAAACCATCTCTTACACTCACCCAAAGTAATTTTCTTTTGTAGCCACAAAAAAAAGTCAGACGCACACTTTAGGCCATAGCTTTGTTAGATAACTCAGTTGGTTTAGCGTATCAGAAGCCAAAAGTAGCATATATCATCTTGACAACCGAATTTCTTACACACCAAGAGAAAGCGCATGCAAAAACTCATAGCCAAGGCAGATGTTTGATTTCCGTTTGTTTAAAAGAAGTTTTTTTTTTTAATCAAAAGCAATCGATTTTGTTCGATTGATACAAGAAACAAAGGCAAGATGATAGGAAGCGTGCTTGCTACTTGAATAATCTTACAAATAACTAAAATGGGATTTTTTAATATTACATTTTTGAAATCCTATTATTATTATTATTATAAATAACATCAAAGAGTAATCACGGTGTATATAAATAAACAAAGTACAATTAATTAATAAAATAAAATAAATTTAAATCAAGGCTGTTAGTGATATATGCAATTTCTATAGTCCTTATCCTTATGAGGACTGGCTTAAAGGGGCGAAGCAAGAATGCTTTTCATCTTCCCCGTTATCTGTAGAGGACAATGTAGAGATAAGGTGTTATTGAGCTATTAAAGCTCTGATCATGGCAGGAGGGTAACAGCAATAGCCGAGCCTCAGTTAGAACTTCATTGGCTACAGCATTGCTATCCATTACCCTCCAAGAGTATTAATCTTAATCACCGCATCTCACGGTCGATTAACTCCACTCCACCCTTCTATAAAAATAGAGTCCTTAAAGTCCTTATAAGGACTGGCTTAAAGGGGTGAAGCAAGAATGCTTTTAATCTTCCCCGTTATCTGTAGAGGACAGTGTAGGGATAAGGTGTTATTAAGCTATTAAAGCTCTGATCATGGCAGGAGGGTAACAGCAATAGCCGAGCCTCAGTTAGAACTTCATTGGCTACAGCATTGCTATCCATTACCCTCCAAGGGTATTGGATTGAATTAATCAATCACCTCATCTCACGGTCGATTGATCCCAATCAATCTTATAGAAACAGAAAAAAAAGAAAAAGAAATACTTTTCAATAAAAATATATCTTTCTCTAAAGAGTGTGTTTTAATAAGAAATATTTTTATATTAATTTTCTTATTTATATGTATTTTATTGCAGTTAATAATTAATACAGATTTTTATTTATTATATTTTTATCTTTACTTTATAAAAATGTGTAAATGTCAATCGTTTCAATAATTCCACCTGACTTGCCATTAACTGGAATTATAATTCTTAATTACATTTGTACATTTTTGATATTTCACTTATTTGTTACTGCCAGATCACCGATTGGTTGGTGACTAATTGGTTTTTCATTCAGAAAACTGGCATACTGACGATCAAAACAAACTCAATTAACAGACACAATAACATTACCCTTATGCGTTACTTACTGGTTTCGACTGTAATTCAAAACAACTTTTGGATTTAAGAGTGTTATCACCAGAACGTAATTTAATACTTGCTTAGAGAAAAGAAATCCATATTGTACACTGGTCGCAAAGAGATTGCTGGCGGTGGTAATCTGGTATACTGACTATTCTTGTGGACATTAGTAGGTCCTCTCATCTCCTTGGTCGCTAATTCTTGTTTCGGACCAGGTATTTCACTGCATGCTGACAATACAGCCCGATTGATTTGGACTCTTCGAGAAAGATAACGTCCCGTGTCATAATGTTGGCATTGTGCAAGCTTGGTTGGAATAGCACATCCAAGCATTCCATGTGCACAATCCTGGCCGTATAATTTTTCTGATTTAAATTCCATCGAACATTTGTGGAATCATGTGGACCGAGGCAATCGACAGACGACGGCAGTGTCGTCTCGCTCCTCTGCTAATCTCCAGGATATAATCTTGTCGGGTTGGTCCAGAATACGCCAAAGACACCTTCCATGGTCTAGTGGAGTCAGTGCCAAGAAGGGTGCAAGCAGTTATCTTCGCAGAAAGAAGCTCAACACACTACTAGGTAGCTGGTGATAATGTTTTGCTCTAGGAATATATATAGAATCACACACCACTTCAGAATCACTCAAAATCCTTCAGTACTGTATTAAATATACTTTAATTAGCATTAATTCAAACATCGTTTCATTTATGGATAAATAATTTGGTTATTTATAAAATATTTTCATGTTAACTTCAGCTGAAAAAAAATAAATTAATAACACCACAGAACTCAACTTTCCTAACTTTTTTTAAAACAATAATGACTATTTATTCTTGAATTTTTTTATTTTATTAAACACATTGGTATCTGCAAAAATGTGTCTTCTACAATGTCATTTCATATAGGAATATGGCCTGCCCTTTCGCGGCTATCAATTACTTACATATACACTGCCTGGTAAGAAGTCAACGAACACCTTAGTAGAGGGAATAAACACCCATGCCTCCCACCTTAATAAGATGTCGGATCTCCTTTCGCTGCAATGACTTCAACAACACTTTCCATAGCGATCAATGGGCATTTTGGACCATTCTTCCTGTAGGGATATAATGAGGTCGTGGGCTGTTGTAGGGTGGACTTCCTTTGACTTCACCTGACGCTGCAGTTCATTCCCATTATTGTTCGTTAGGGTTCAGTGGAGGCCAGTCAAGTGTGTTACAGCAGTAGCCTTTTGACATGGTGCATTGTCTTGCTGAAAGAGGCAATGGTTAGTTCTGTAAAAATGCCACAAAGTAGGAAGCATTATCCAGAATGTTCAGATATCTCTGGGAGTTCAATGTTCGTGGTACCACAAACAGACGTCCCAGGCCAAACCAGAAAAAACAGGATCATACCATCACACATCGCCACCTCCGAATATCATAGTTGGGGGTTACGCACACTCTGCTAAGAGACGTTCCCCAGGCATCCGCCATACCCACACTCTTTCATCTGCTCGGTAGAGGGTGTAGCGTGATTGGTCGTTCCATAACAGCTTTCCAAGGTCGCACTGTACATGTCTCTTTGCACAAATGAAGACGATATTGCATGTTGGTTAGGGCAATGTGAGGCTTGCATATTGTAGTCCTACCATGAAAACCAATGTTAAGAGCCTCGGTTCTGAATGTTTTTGTGTAGATTCGTTTTCCAGTCGATTCCGGGAGCTCCGCATTACCCTTCGTAGCACCCTAGGGTAACGTTTGATTAGTGTGGCGGGTCGTCCATTGCGGGTAGTACATGCCGTTTACTCCCTGCGCTTTTATCTCAGTATGGTATCACGGATTATTGTCCTGGGATGAGCTAATTTGTCAACTATTTTTCGAAGAGATAGGCCTGCAACATGGCATCCTATCACAACGGCTCTTTAAATCAGTTCGCTTCTCGCAGCCATTTCACGAGGACACTGATTTGGGAGCATCGTATTCCTCCAATTTATGTGCTACCAACACGTGACTCGTCACATGGTACAATGCACAGACTGTGTGTGTGTGTGTGTGTGTGTGTGTGTGTGTGTGTGTGTGTGTGTGTGTGTGTGTGTGTGTGTGTGTGTGTGTGTGTGTGTGATACGTAGTGACCATAAGTGATTATCCTGATCCTGATTCTTCTTACCAATAATTTCACAAGACAATCATTGAAGCAGCTGAAAATATCATAGATAGAGAAGGTTATTTCAACAAATCTTGGATTTTCCCAAAACCACAATACTAGAGTTCAGCGTAGAAGATTAACACCGATTGAAATATTGGAAACGGCAGTAAACAGTATAATTATCTAAACAGACTATTTTTAAAAAAGAGAAACGTTGATGCAACTTTGATGAAATATGTCTCTGTGCTTCTGACTAAGAAGTAAATGCAGTAGTAGAGAGTAAAAATAAATAAATAAATAAATTCTACTCGAGGGTAAATTTATAGACATTGATCCGCTTAAATACTTAGGTAATATCTTTAATAAAATGGAAGATTAAGATTACAACAACAAATTGCAAAAACGGCACTCCAAAAACTAAAACCACTATGGACAGATAGCAAGCTTACAATTATAAATTCGTTTTTTTCACAGACCAGTTAATTTAATTCAGTACTCTTATATGGAAGGAAAACGAAATTTGGATCCTCTTAAAAGAAGACGAAAAAAAAAAGTTGTAGGCATTTGACATGAAGTGGTATAGACATCTCCTAAAAATACCATACAAATTCAGATGTTTTTTCCACTAGTCCAAGAGATAACATCCTAAAAATATTCGAAGGAAACATTTGGCATGGTCATAGCAGATCTAATAGCTTCCATATACAAATCCCTGAAGACTTATTTCAGGAACTCGAAAAACAGAAAGACCCTGAATAACCTGGATAGGAAATATAAAGACTGAGCAAACTCTTCATAAGGAAATGAAAACTAAGTGCCCAACAGTTCTGTTATAGAGAAAGAAGAAGAAAATCCAGTAACAAATCCCAATACATAATTAATTATAATCCTGAATGCTGGTATTTAATAAAAAAAACAATAAAAATTAAACCATCAAGGAATTCTGGGTTTTCCATTGCTTTTAACATAAAACACGGATAATTTTAATCCATTTTATTCATAAGAATGTTTATGATCTGATGTGGCTAATCATTTTCGGTAATTATTCTTGATAATATTTTTTTAATTAAAATTACAGATGATGACTGGCGTTTTTGTTTACTAATAACACATACTTTTAATTCAAGTGCTGCCACCTGGTAGTGGAATAAATATCAGTTCTACTTGATCTGCATTTATTTTACTTTGTTCTGAAAAAATTGAAATAAAAGTAGAAAATCTTGAATAATGCAAAACATTTAGGAACACACAACAACTACGTAACTACAGTTAGAAGAAAAGGTTAATATTTAGAAAACATGTAAGATTATCGTCTAGATAGTTCGTGGTAAGTAAACTGGAATGTTATTTTTTTTTTTTTTTAACAGGAACAAAATCTCGTTCCAGTAAAAATCGACTTAAGCCTCTATTTGTGTTCAGTAGCTTGAAAATCCTGTTATCCGCCAAGTGTGTTTGCATTAGATTATAGCCAGCTGAAGAAAAGTACTGAGAGCTCTCATAACTTGAAAAATGGACCTCTCTTCCGTATTTTACGATATTTAGCGACTTACAGATAGACAGAGAGAGAGAGAGAGAGAGGGAATGAAATTTCAAAACCTACTCGGAGAAATGGGGCAGGTATTCTGTAAAAGATTAAGCTTCTAAGTCAAGCAAACTTCGTTGTTTCTAGGGAAAAAAAAAAGAAAAGAAAGAAAAAGGGGAAAAAAAAGAGAGAAAAAATAGCTCGTCCGCATGTCCAGGACATTACGCATCAGGCTTACCTGCTAGCAAAGGAAAAATAAAAATAAAAATAAAAAAGTTACCGAATTGAGCATTGTGGGCGCGCGCGGAGAAGAGAGAGACGTACTTCCTTCCTTTAATACGCTAGCAACTGGCATTCTAATAGGTTGGAACCGGTATAAGTCTTAGCAAGATATAAATAATAGACAGGCCAGTATTTGGCTGTTCAATGCCTTTATGTATGAGAAACACGCAAGTCTCATGCGTGATACCAGACTGTGTACATTGCCACGGGCGTTCGCCTTCCATTACTGGAGAGGGGCCCCCTAGAAACGCAGATTAAACCTTCGCCAGACGGGCCTGGTTGGGATCATGTGAGTTCATTGTTACGATAAAAAAAAACTCGATAACTGCGCATTTTCTTGGAAGCTAGCAGCTATCTAAGAATACTCTACGTATGGCTTTGACTTTAATGCATCCCTGTTTCCAAGCCCATTTATTACACTCGTTATTCTTGCCTGTAGTGACATCAGCGGGGGGAGGGATGGTTAGCTGAGAAGAATGCCAACAACATAATGTACATTTATTTCCGTAGGCAACCTGTTATTGGAAAACAAATGGCCCTTAAGGTAGAGCTGTGTTGTTTAAACATTAAAGAAATATTTTTGCCCTTTTTGCCTTAAACTTTAAAGGTGGGGGTTCGAGGGTGTAGTATGAAACACAAGTGTTGGGTAGCACATCATGATGTCAATATTTATTCGCATTTATTTGTTCTCAGTGAAATGATGGGTTAGTTGAAGTGCTTGAAAATGAATAACAGTTTCATGAAACACGTTTCATGAGAAACTATCCAACAAAAAAACTACAGATTTTGATCTGTAGTTTTTTGTTGGATAGTTTCAGTCTTGGTGAGTTTTCCAATTCGGGTTACTCTATACAGTTGAGTTTTAACTGTAAAACAAACACAAGTCACTAAGTTTAATAGAAAGAACCATTGTTAAGGCCTAAGAGAAACGATGGTTGTCATCTACCAATTATAAAAGTCACACTACCTACGTTAACAGTTCCACTTATTCTGGGCAACTTGGCAACATACAATAAGTGCTACTGCATGTCCTAACAAATTGCTGTAATTCACATTACTTAAGTCTATAAATCCCCATGAGAATCAGAAAGCTTGGAATTCATCCAAAACAGGATGGCAGGCCTTAGATGGGATTACGCAGCCAGTCATAATGACTAACAGAAAACTAACTGCTAGAAAAGGCAGCAGTCACTGTAAACAGGGGGTTTCAACTCTTTTCTACACGCTTTCTAAAAGTCAGGAGAAAATTAGCGAGCTCTGTTAATCAATTCTCGTACGTGGTATGAATGTTAAATTTTCCATTATTTAACCAGAAGTACTTTCCTAAGAGAAAAGTGTCGTCATGACGCATTTCCTTGTTCTAATTAGGCTTGGTGTAGTATTTTGGAAGCAATGGCTGAAATGGTATCATCAAGAAAATGGTCATTATTACATGCGCAAAAAAGAAGTTAAATTTTATATATTGTAAACATCACGGTGGAAAACAGTGTGTGTGTGTGTGTGTGTGTGTGTGTGTGTGTGTGTGTGTGTGTGTGTGTGTGTGTGTGTGTGTGTGTGTGTGTGTGTGTGTGTGTGTGTGTGTGTGTGTGTGTGTGTGTGTGTGTGTGTGCAATCTATGTAAAAGTAAATTTGCTGTACAGTCTACGTAAGACTGCGTTTTGTAAACCATATTTGGCTTCAATAAGGCAAGTATAGTTTACTAAAGAAACTACAAAATATTTTTGAGAAGATCGAAGGTTTGTCGTATTATCGCATTAATTTAAAGACACGATTTCTGAAAAGCCCGCAAAATATTATCCTTAATGACTAATAAAACATTAGTTTGTCTAGAATTGTTCGAAGTCAGTGTAATAAAAATATATAAAACATAATAGAACTGTATTAGTGTTCAGATTATGCTTTAGTATTGCCATCCACAACAATTTAATTGCAACGTCTGTAATTTTTGATTTGAAGATAACACTCACAGGAAAATGAAATAACATAAAAGCTACAAGTAAATAAGGTCCTTATATTCTTATAAGGACTGGCTTAAAGGGGCGAAACAAGATTGCTTTTCATCTTCCCCGTTGTCCGTAGAGGACAGTGTAAGGATAAGGTGTTATTGAGCTATAAAGCTCTGATCATGGCAGGAGGGTAACAGCAATAGCTGAGCCTCAGTTAGAACTTCATTGGCTATAGCATTGTCATCCAGTACCCTCCCTGGGTACTACTTTACTTAAGTAGCACCAACTTAAGTAAAGCCAATCTCTAAAAATTAAGGACCACTCAATAGTGGCCGAAAGACCGTCCATCTCAGCGTTGGCACCACTCAATGATGGCCTTCCACCCACCACCACCACCGAGCAGAACCGCTCAAACTCCGAAGAAAAGCATTCCCCGACAAAGCACCTCACCGGGCAGTCCCGGAAAACACCTTCCCCGGAGACTCAAATTGCTCCCTTAAGGCAAAAAACTTAAGAGAGCGAATTCAAACTCTCGAATCTCAGCGTCCAATTAGTCGCCTCTTACGACATGCTTGGATTTGCATTGGTGCTCATTTTAAGTAAAGTCGACTCTAAAAATTAGGACGATCTCTAGACCACTCCATAGTGGCCGAAAGACCGTCCAACTCAGCGTTGGCTCCACTCGGTGATGGAGTACCCCCCCCCCCAACCACCGAGCAGAACCGCTCATATTCCGGGGAAAAGCATCCACCGACAAAGCCCCTCAGCGGGCCGTGCTGGAGGACACCCTCCCCAGAGACTCAAAATATGCACTCCCAGGCAAACCTCCCGAAATCTAAGCCCTCCCCTCACGAGCGAAATTCCGAAAGAAACCTGAGAGAGCAAAACTCTCGAAACTCTGGGTCCATCTAGTCGTCTCTTACGATACGCATGGATTTGCAGTGGAGCTATTCTTATGCCGGCAATCACATGGGGACGTAAATATAAAGATCTTATCCTTATAAGGACTGGTTTAAAGGGGCGAAGCAAGAATGCTTTTCATATTCCCCGTTATCTGTAGAGGACAGTGTAAAGATAAAGTGTTATTGAGCTATAAAGCTCTGATCATGGCAAGAGGGTAACAGCAATAGCCGAGCCTCAGTTAGAACTTCATTGGCTACAGCATTGCCATCCATTACCCCCCAAGGGAATTGGATTGAATGAATCAATCCAAATATAAAAATATAAAGAAATCTCGTATTTGCAATTTATAACGGTACATATAAGATATGAAATGGTGTGAAAAATTATGAATTAAAAATATCCAGAAAAGCTTGGCTATGCGGTAAAGTTTATGATAAAATATAATCTAGATATTGATCATATTATACTCCAATAAAACAAACTAATTTTATTTATGTAACTACTAAGATAGGATGACGAATCTTTCCTGGCAAGCTTGTGAAAACTTAAGAGAATATCATCCGCCAATGCATTGTCAGATAAAAGTTATATATTAGTAATGTAATTAGAGTTATGCTTCTATGCAGTTAGTTTAGCATAAATTATGATAATAAAATGTAAATATATAATTATTAAAATAATAATTAAAATTTGAATAATTAATACAAATTTATTATCATTTATTAATAAATTATTAAATTTAATCATTTTAATTAAATAATGTTTTTCATTTTAAGTTAGTGAAAAGAAATTTTTGAAAATTTAAATTAAAATAAAAGAGAAAAAACAATTGACTGTTTGAAGTATTTAGTATTTATTTGCTTGAAACATGGTGCATGTTGTACAGTATTGTGTTGTAACCAGGGCGGACGTTACCATTTAGGCAAACTAGGCAACTGCCTAGGGCTCAAGCCATGAAGGGGCGCAAAAATTCAAGCTATGTTTTATTCATACTTTACTAAAATATCAAAATTAAATAGCGATATATGATTTAGGTATCGATTCTTTTTCCTTATCCCTCACACATCACACTATTTTACTATTTAATTCTTGGTTCTTTTTTGTTCCTTACCTAAATGATTTGAACTTGCCACTATTTAAAATTCAATTAAGATAAATATTTTAAAACGTTAATATTTTAAAATATTAAATTTCGGTATTTTATAACTTTTTTGTGTAAATGAATTATAACAGAGAATTTTCAAATTAATTTAAAAATTAAAATAAAAACCTATTAATTTAACCTGAAAGATAATCTTATTTTGTTTAATGTCAATTAGAAACATTATGTGGAGATTTAGTGGGGATTTTCCAAACAATGTGTGGAGAAAGTGCGGATTTTCGGGAAAGAACCCCTGCGACCCGAACTTTGCCGAGTCGTATGACGTCATTGCACAGCGATAGTAGGTCTACTCTAGTAGGCGCTTGGAACAAAAACGTAATAAATAAAAAATATCTTTTGTTTCAAATATCTTTGAAAAATAATCTGTTCAGACTATTTGTGAAAGATGAACGTGTGACGTGTTTCAATATGTTGTTCCAAGTATCGAGCGATTGAATCAGGTGAGTTCATTTTATTTTCAATAATCAATTATTAAAAATTAATTTGTTAAAAATAATTAAAAAAATCTTTATTAATTTTTCGAGTTAATTTTAGTGTCCAAAATGAATTAACGATAAATTAATTAATAATAACGTGTGAGTAATTAATAATAAGTCTGTTACTTTTTTTAAAATACTTTTATTTTTATAAGAAAGTTTATTTATAAAAGTATAATTTTTTTAGTTAACTATGGCTGATAAAAAACGATCATCTGGAGCTCAGTATCGGAAAATAAAATCAGAAAAAGCTAAAGAACTAGCGAAGCAAGAGGGTTCTTTCTTGAAATATCTTTGCACAAGAGAAACAACTAATAAAGATGAACATGATAATTCTTTTGCCGAAGATACGAAAGATGAATGTTGTGTTACTCTTATTAATAAACTCTTATTAACGATAACGATCCAAAAAACAGATGTGCAAACTAAAGAAAACGAAGATACCAAAGACAAACCAGAAGAAGATACTACTATTCCTGTATTAAAATACGGTGATCCCGCAGATTGGTCTTCTCATTTTAACGATAATTTTCGCAAACTTTAGTACAAAATGGACCACAACAGATTGTGTCATACGATTTCCCAAAAGATTCACAAAAAAAGATTTTCCTCTTTACGCTACAAGAGGATACTACCGAACAATGAAGTCATGTACCGTCAATGGTTAATATATTAGTATCAAAGGATGCAGTTTTTTGTTTTCTGTAAAATATTCAGTAAAAAAACTACATCAACTCTACAAAAATCAGGAGTCAAAGACTGGAAAAACATTGAAGTAAACTCTTCTTCACATGAGAGGAGTACTTCTCATTTAGAAAATTATCAAACTTGGAAAGAACTTGAATTGCGATTAATCGCAGAAACAACTCTTGATAATTTCAATCAGCAAACAATCAGAGAAGAAGAACAATAATACTGGCGTCAAATATTGGAACGTTTGATTGCTTTAGTCAGAGTACTTGGCACATAAAATCTTGCATTTCGCGGTACTAACGAAAAGTTGTACACTGCCAGTAACGGTAATTTTTTGAAGATATTTAGCTCTCTTTGATCCTGTAATGAAAGAACATGTACGTAGAGCCAAAAGTCAAGAAATAATGATCCATTATTTTGGAAAAGATATTCAAAATGAGCTTATACAAATCATGGCAAAAGCTATAAAAAATAATACCTTATCCCTTGTAAAATCGACAAAATATTATTCATCTTGGATTGCACTCCAGACGTTAGCCATATTGAAACAGCTGACAATGATTGTACGTTTTGTTGATATTGTCATTCCATCAGACAGTGAGATGTCCAAACCTGAGGTAATAATAAGAGAGCATTTTTTAGGATTTGTTCCTCTAGAGAAAACTACAGGTTAATTCATAACAGAAACTTTAATTAAACATCTAAGTGTTCAATTAAATGGTCAAGGATATGATAACGGAAGTAATATGAAGGCCAAAGAAAATGGTGTGTCAAAAGAGAGTTCAAGATATAAATCCTCGGGGCCTTCTTTATTCCTTGTAGTTCACACTCTTTAAATTTAGTGGTCAATGACGCTTCCAGGTGTTGTTTAGATGCAACCAACTTCTTTACTTTAGTTCAACAGATTTATAACTATTTCTCTGCATCTACTCATCGTTGGCGAATTCTTTCTACTTGTATCTCGGACTTGACTATTAAATTGTTGAGTAACACAAGACGGGAGAGCCGTATCGACGCTTTAAAACCACTAAGGTATCATCATGTCAGTATATATGATGCACTCATACAAATTTTTGATGACCCAAGATTAAATAATTCAACTGGAAATGCTACCCGACATGTAGTAAAAGCCCTTGCTGATTCCATTTGTAAATTTAAGTTCATAGTATCCCTTGTCGCGTGGTACAACATCCTTTATGAGGTAAATATTTCAAGCAAAATGATACAGGGGCTGATTTAAATTCAATTACGAAGCAACCACAAGTAACCAAAGAATGCCTTCTAGAATGTAGAACTGAAGGGCTTTTGCTACATGTCGGGTAGCATTTCCAGTTGAATTATATATATATGATATATATAATATCACTGAAAAAAACAACTACTGATTTATTAACCGATTGCAAAAATCTTGAAAATGTTTTGACTCATAATGCTAATAAAGACATTGATGCCGAGGAGCTCTGCAGTGAACTTCAAGCAATAGCTCGAAGGCTTCCAAAATCCATGCCACCCACAAGAAGTACTATTCTTTATAGTACAGCAAAAGCTTGTCGACTGCATCCCCAACGTTTATGTTGCATTACGAATTCTCCTGACACTTCCAGTTTCAGTAGCAAGTGGAGAACGTAGTTTCTCAAAGTTAAAACTTGTTAAAACATACTTAGGCTCAACAATGTCCCAAAACAGGTTAACAGATTTGGCAACAATTTCAATGGAACACAAGCTAGCTTCTAGATTTAAAGGAAATGGTAGAAAATTTTGCAAAATTGAAGGCAAGAAAAATTAAAATTTGATTTTCATGTATTATACATACTGTATATTACTTTGTATATTATTAATAAAGCATGCCAAAATAATTTCTATTTTTTTATATTTAAAATTTCATTTAAAAAAATATCCAACTTGTGAAATAAGGGGCAAAATCACCTGGCACCGACACTGGTTGTAATGATAACACACACACACACACACACACAGGTCATTATTTTCATCATACTTGATCATATCTTCCGTACTCGGCAGACCTTTCCCTTTCGAAATTTCCATTTCCAATTCGAACCCACAGCTTATTGACTGGAGAGTGGGTGAAAAACCACTCGGACAACCAGACTGACAAATTGTACAATTTTTGATTTAGATTTCCAGGAAGCAATGAAAATATAACAAAAAAATAAAATAATAAATACTTGGAAAGTTTTTTTGGGTATGTTGTTTCGCAGTGTGCTTCCTAATTTCATGTATTTATGTCAGATATATATACAGTATTTAACATTGTTATCTGTCAATCTGAACAGCAGCAAGATAAGAACTTCATGTTTTTTTCTTTATTTTACAAATATAGGTGTTGAAAGATCGCGTGACTTTGTACTGATCTAATAAAAAAAAATACGAGACATGTACCACCATTTCTTTTCCCTGTTAGCCAAGTCAGTTCACTCTAACAGCATTTACGTGTTGAAAGACTTGGGTTCGATTCCCTTCTGAGGAACCTTTATCTGGTCTCTTTCGACTAAAGGTGATTAACAGGTCTCATACGGAGGTGGAGGGTGTTTTCTCCTAACTCGTGTTTTTCATCCATCAAAACTAGTCCAGTGAACATTGCGTCATTATTTTCCTAGTAATCAGAGTAGAAGCTACATGATATATATGAAATGTGAAAAAAATGTGAAAAAAAAAAACGAAATTCAAGAAGAAACGCTCTTATAAATGTGTTCCGTGTTCTAAGCAGATTCGAATCAATCTTTTCAACTAAAGGTTGTTGTTGTTGTTGATAACTTTTCAATTGCGCAGACTCCCAGACATTGGTGTCTGCGCAAATATTAACCTTATAATAACATTATAATAAAGTACCTATAGTAACTAACGTACTTTCACTTTCCTTTCTAAATATATATAACATTGAATTTAAAATAAACACCTAAAGTAAACCATATTATGGCGATATTTTTTTTTTCAAAATTAGAAAGGGTACGCAATTTTTTTTTAAAGTGTTATAGGAGGAAACTGTTCTGAAATATTAAAAAAAAAAATTAAAATAATAACTTTAACTGCACTATGATGGTGATGTTATTTAAATAAATATAATTAAAAATAAAAAAATGTACGATAAATTCTTTAATATATATATATATATATATATATATATATATATATACATATATATATATATATATATATATATATATATATATATATATATATATGTATACATATATATATACATATATATATGTAATGCTAGAATGCTAGAAGAGACACAACAAATCAATTTTCGTGTTTGTTACAGATATGGTTCATGTCCTCCTTTCAGATGTTCTAAGACCTCCATTCTGTGAATGACATTTTCTACAGTGGAATACAACAGATCTGCATTGCATTGATTTCCCGTTCATGGTGTGTTATTCTGTATTTCAAGAATTTTAAGGTTGCTAAATCAGGAAGATGTCTTTTATACAACACGTGTTTCAGATGGCCTCACAACCAAAAGTCACAGGGGTTGAGATCAGTCGAACGAGGTGGTCATGCTGTGGGAAATGCACGACTAATCCCTCTGTGTTCTGCGAAGTGTTTTAGTAACATTCGCTGTACTGGCAATCCAATGTGAGGTGGTGCTCCATCCTGCATGAATATGGTAGAGTTAAGGCATCTTCTTGATGCCTTGCTGTTGCAGAACAACAAAGTTGTGCTGAATCTCTCGATATCAAACAGCAGAGACGGTACAAGTCACTGGTCCTGTTGGACGAAGTTCGAAAAAGTACGGACCGATAATGAACGATGCAGTGAAACCACACCACAATGTGACTTTCGGTGAGTGTAAAGGGGTATGATGGAACCCATGAGGGTTATTCGCAGCCCAAATGCGGCAATTGTGTGAGTTAACACTACTGTTCATATAAAACTGTGCTTGGTCACTCCATAAAATCTTCCACGGCCATGCATGCATCATCCACCTCCATTCGAGCTATGAACGTCAGAGCAAAGCAGTCGCATTTCCGCATCACCATAAAGCAAAGCTTGAGGGAAAAACCGTAGCATTTGACGCAGGATTTTCCACACAGTTGAGTATGGCATGTCCAGTTGTCTTGATAATTGCCTGAGCACTGCTGGACCCTCGTGCGTTATTCATTCCATGTTCCACAATGGCAGCTGAAACTTCCTCAACTTGAGAAATAATCCGTTTGCGCCCTCGTCCTGGCCTCACTGCTAAATACACGCTATTTTCAAATCGTAAAATAATTTTTCTAAGATTTGTTATTGGCACTGGACCTTTTCTCCTATTCTTCAAACGCCGAAATTCTCGAAGCGTAGTATTAGCGTTACTGATAGCAAAGCTTGACTAACAACGCTAGTTCCGGTAAGGTGAGATCCATAGCACTTCGGTGTTATCAGAATGACGTGAATCCGTTTCGGTCTTCCTGATATCACTAACTTGTCAGTAGAAAAAAGTGAGATTAGGCTAATATTACATGATTTTAGCGCCAATTGTCCGCTGGTGGCAGATTTTGTATCCCCCCCCCGGTAAATCTGCAGGGCTCCGAACACCTCATCTTTAATTATGGCCACCCTATGTAATATATTTTAACCGAACTATATAACATAATCAGATAAAATAAATAAATATATATAAAAATATCATGATTTTCAGTAATATAAGATATTATAGTATTTGTATAAAGAAATAAAATAAAGAAATATAAATAAAATAAATATAAATATAAATGAAACTTTAACCGGCCTATAATATTATTATTTAAAATTAATATTTTCAACAATGTTCAAATATTTTCAAAAATTAAATGAAAATAAACTATTCTTTAATTATTTTCAATACATTAATATTAGTTTAACTGAATTATATATACAATTAATTAATATTTATTAATAATAAACTTAATTCCCTAAGATACTGTATAGAACGTAATGAACTAAACCTACACAGGCACTGCAATAGATATATAATTGATGTTCAGACAGGAGGCAATACCTAATGATAAAAGATATTCTGTCTCCAAAAGGAAATGGGAAAGAATTAGTAGAAGAGGCTTCTCTGTAACCACTATTCAATTCAATTGCACACCAATACGAAGTGTTTACTTCCAGCTCGATACAATTCCTCCTCATTAGCCGCAAAAGTGTGTTTGTTCCACAAACTGACTCTTAAACCAATTTCAATCCCGTTCTTTCCCACGAGCGTCCTTTAATTAAAGTCACTGCATCAACAGACTTTAGTTGGTTGTTTGTGTTAACTGCAGCAGCAGCAGCAGAGAATGCGAACCTTACCCCCATTGGTTCATAAGAGCGAAGATCCCTTGGATGTTACGGCTTGACCAGTTTCCGGTCATCGAATCTCCACATGTGGGGATGAGAAGGCAGGGAGGGGAAATGAAATCAACACAAAGTAGGGTAGAGACTCGGACGAAAGATTAACGGATTTGAACTGTGTCAGTAAACAAGACCCATTCGAGTCTGGAAGCGAGCCTGTGAGCATACCGTAGCAGGTAAACAAAAGTGTGGGCGAATAACACGAAGGAAATAAATATATTTCGATAAGTCCGCTCATGAATATGCAAAGTAGCAATAAGTTGTGCTGCCTCATTTCTCACAAGTGATTAGCTAATAAAATTGTGTCGAAACGTAAATCCTTTCTCACGAACCAAAAAAAAAAAAAAAAAAGAGCCAATCGTTACCACCCGCTGTTGTTTAATTAAGATACGGCTCAGCTAATTTAAGACAAGAAAGGCTTACAACTTGTCGACAGACTTCTGGAGATTCCGAGTAGCTTAGTCGTGCAGTCCACGAAGAATGATTATAAATGGAAAGCGCTTTCGTTACGATAAGAACAAAGGAAAAATTATAAGCGAATTGCTCGTTTTTGTGGGAGGTGCAATTTAGCATTTTGTGTTCCTCTCCAAAAATGCTCTCATTACGTAAATGCCACTCAACAGACTCTAAGTGAATAATGCCGCGCACATTTAGCGAATTGCTCTTACAGCGCATAAAGCGGATGACTCGGTCTTTCTTTGCCTATGTATCAACCTTGTTTAGCCTAACTATCTGCACTTTAGTCAAAATAATAATTATTATTAAAAAAAAAAAAAACTAAAATAACAAAATATCTCGAAAATGAGTCTCAACAGCAAAGTCGGTTTGGATGATGCCCTTTGGTCGGATTTGAATCCAGCAATTTTTCAATTGAAGGTGAGTGAGTTAACTAGTCTCATACGGAGGTGGGAGGTTTTTTTTTTCTTCCGGAAAGTTGGTTTTTCATTCTGCAAAACAGGCGAATCAGCCAGAAGAACATACGCAATATATACAAACATAGGCCACTACAGAAATAAGGATTTATTCCCTCGGATCTGGTTTCTGGTTTGGTATTATATCGGTCTGGGTTTAAGCGTCAAACAAGAAAGAAGGAAGTGTTGAAAATAGTTTCGGATTTCAAAGGCTTATCAAAAGTTCGTTTTTTTTTTTGTATGATTTCGTTACTGAATGAATGAAAGAAGGACCACAAAACTTGCTAACATGCTATTCTCTGTATCTCAAAAAAATTATTTGAAAGATCTTCATGGTTATTGCCGACATCTGCTATCCAACCAATAGGTTGCGGGTTCGAATTCCCGCCTTGGGTACGAATGTTTGTAATTGCCATTAGGTGGGGAGAGATGAATTTCATCCTGGAGCAGGGTTTCCCAGACTATGTAAAAATCAATAGATATAAGTCTGAAAATTAGCTTTTCTTTTATGAAAATTCTAGTTTTTAAAATGGTAACTATTTTCCTTGTACAACAGTTGGAAAAGTTACATAGAAAGCACATAATTTGGCGAGTTGGTAACGAATTCGTACATCGCCTTATTCCTTTCTCCCATTCAACATGAATTGACTCTTCTTGGCACAGTGCCAGCCAAGATTCTCGCATCTGTGGTTGAACAGCACTAATATAACATAGGCTTACAACCTTTCCTGAGTAGTAGTCATATTAAAAAAATTTCCGGGATGCATAAAATGTAAAATCCTGTTGGTCATTTTCGAACTTGTTTGTTAACCGCGCTCTAATCATGTTTCTCGAAATAACAGCCAGAGCAATATCTATTGCACGTGATAACTAGTAACGATTTCCGATATGATATATATTTTCTTTTTATTATTATTATTATTATTATTATTATTATTATTATTATTATTATTATTATTATTATTATTATTATTATTATTATATTATTATTATTATTATTAGTGTCCCACAGAAGAAAAACGAGAGAAAACAATAATAGACGAAGAAATAGTCAACCACGAAATAAGAAAAACAGACTGGGAACACCTGGCATCAGATTCAGCAGATATCTTATACAACAACATTAAACTCACACTGGAGGAAATATATAAGAAAGCTACAAAGAAAATCCAAATTCGATCAAATACAACACAAAATCCATGGATAACACAAAACTTAATCTTAGAAATACACAGAAAGGACGCTTTATGGAAAGAATTAAAGCGATATCCAAATAACACAACTTTAAAAACTGAATATAAGATAACAAGGAATCGCCTTACAACACAAATCAGAAATGCAAAAAGAAGCTACTACAGAGACAAACTAACCTCTGCACAAAACAACATGAAGCAAACCTGGCATCTGATTAATGAGATGCTAGATTCTGTTCCCAACATCACCGCCTCTGAAACCATAAAACACAGCTTCATGAAAGACGCAAAACCTATCCAACAACTAGCAAATGGCTTTAACCAATACTTTGCAGACTCCATCCAAGAACTTCACAGAAATATTCCTCCAATCACAAAACGAGAATCGCCAAAATCAAAACAGACATTATGGTTCCCAACCATAAAAGAAGCAGAACTTCTCTCAGCAATACATCAAATCAAACCAAACAAAGGCCCAGGAATAGATGGTATCAGACCTAAAGATATAAAGCAACATGCAACTAGTTTAAGTCCTATCCTATTAAAACTAATAAATAAAATATTTAAAACAGGACAGATACCAAGTATGCTAAAGACCGCCATAATCACACCTATATACAAACAAGGAAAAAGAAATTTAATCAGCAATTACAGACCCATAGCAACATTACCAATTATCAATCAAATTATGGAGCGGATCATACTGAAGAAACTCACAGCATGCACTGAGATCTTTCATATTATCCCCAAACAATATGGTTTTCAGAAAAATAAGGGAACAACATCTCTCTTGGAAGACTTCACAGACGTAATTAATACCGCCTTAGACAAAAACAAAATTGCCATGGTAGTCTTTATAGATCTAACTAAAGCATTCGATACACTTACACATCAAACCTTGTTAGAAAAGCTGAGGCATGTGGGAATAGACGGGCCTCTTCACGGGTGGTTTACAAACTACCTCCAAAATAGAAAGCATATCACACGTATCGGATCAAACCGAAGCAGAGAGCTACCAGTAACCTGTGGAGTGCCACAGGGAGCTGTACTCTCCCCAACTCTATTCAACATTTACAAGCACGATATTAATCAGTTATCACTCAAAGGTAAGATATTCCAATACGCAGACGATACAGCAATAATATCCATCCATAATAACGCAAGCATATCCCAAACAAATATGCAATATGACATAAATCTGATCATAAACTGGCTCACGAAAAACTCCATACACCTAAACTCAGAAAAGACAAAATTAATGATATTTAGAAATCCACTGACTCGACCAGTTGATAACAAATATATAACCATCCAACATCCACTTTCCAACACAAAAAACACACAGAACAGCAAAACCACTACAATCACTCAAGTTGAAACAATACGATACCTTGGAATTTACTTCGATGCAGATATGAAAGGGAATAGCCACATAAACTATCTACACAACAAACTCCGAACAATAAGTGGCAAACTCTACAGGTTAAAAGACATAGTTCCCATACGCCTAAAAACACTAATATACAAAGCACTATGCCAAAATATACTAAGATACGCTATAACAACGTATGCTTTCTGTGCACCCTACAAATTAAATAGATTAATGTCGCTACAGTACAAAATGACAAAACTGATCTTTTGGGAACAAAGAGAAAATCACGACCTTATAAACATTGCAATGTCAGAACACAAAATACTGACAGAAAAACATTTATCTCACTATGCAGCCTTGCTAAAACATTATTTCGATGCCAACTACAGGACAGTTAGAAATACATACCGTATAACAAGACCTCAGACTACTAATTATATCACATATAAATAACAATAATCACTACGGAAAGGCCATGAGAAACTTCTCAATCCCAGACATGATAAACAAATTACCTTTTGAATATAGAAACCTTACAAACTATAATAGCCTGAAAAGAGCACTAAGGACATACTATGAACAAGAAACACGCACCCAAAATACCATACAAACTTAATGAAACACAATATATTCGCTTAGGCTTCTAGTTCAGCGACGCATCAATACATTCCAAGTTATTGTGTGTGTGTGTGTGTGTGTGTGTGTGTGTGTGTGTGTGTGTGTGTGTGTGTGTGTGTGTGTGTGTGTGTGTGTGTGTGTGTGTGTGTGTGTGTGTGTGTGTGTGTGTGTGTGTGTGTGTGTGTGTGTGTGTGTGTGTGTGTGTGTGTGTTTGTGCGTGCGTGCGTGCGCGTGTGCGCGTATGCGCGTGTGCGTGTGTGAGTGAGTGCGCGCGCGAATTTCTCAATCATAGATTTCGTATCTTCCCAACACAGCAAAAAAAAAACATAATAACCAACTGGTGTCATCCTCAGATATGGTTACATATAAGCTTCGAGGGATGAAAGCAAAAAAATTATTCTCCTCCAAGATGTATCATATGTAACCAAATGCATGTAATGTATGTATCACATGAAAACCAATGTATGTAATGTATGTATTATATGTAAACCAATGTACGTAATGTAAATATATCAAGTAAACAAATGTAAGTAATGTATCATATGTAAACAAATGTATGTAATGTATATAATAATTGTAACAAATGTATGGGTTACACAATTGAACTTCAAATTTACAGAACTAGCTTTTCATTATTCATATTTTATCTTGCCTTTCTCATAACCCTCCTTTATCTCTATTCTCCAAAATATTATGTACAGAAGCTCTTTAAATCAAATTCCACTAATTAGAATTCAACGATTTCTATGTGTTGGATTACTGTGAAAATGCTCCGGATTACTGAAAAATAAAGAACTTTATCCCCAAACAATTCAATCTAATCTAATACAAAAGCAATACATGGATATGTTTTAACTCTCGCATTGTTCACTCTCAAGATGAAGGTGTGTGAATTGTGAATTTCTTACTTTCAAAGCCTTGTGTTTATTGATAATCCAGAGTATTGCCTAGAGATATACCGAAATCAGAGAGAAATGTTTGCGCTGTTTTTCTAGGCAACTCTCTTAGGGAGATTCCAATCAGAGCCTAAACATCTACTTAACTTCTTTTTTTTTCTGAATGATCGAGTTCTTAAAATATAACGTTATTATTTAGAAACAATCCTAATATGCAAACTGTTGATAAAGAACAAATAGAAAGTATTGATTTTTGATGTAGTTCTAACGGGTAGCGATCTCCTCGAGTAAGTTTTATGGATATAATCAGG
The DNA here is from genome assembly GCF_054136105.1 of Typopeltis vanoorti. NCBI lineage: Eukaryota > Metazoa > Arthropoda > Arachnida > Uropygi > Thelyphonidae > Typopeltis > Typopeltis vanoorti. Next base: position 134,589,405 of record NC_143552.1, read on the forward strand.
GCTTGACAAATTATGCAAAATCATACTCGACAAGAAAAAACGTACGACCTCCTCCATTTTTAAATTATATGTCCTAGTAAGTCAATAGGCGTTTCATAAAGTGATCAGTAGTTCTACGATGTTGTTTGGTGAACATTTTATTGTGTGAGAATCATTCAAAGAAGGAGAATTTGGAAAACTAAAATATTGCACTATGTTTTCTTCTTCATCATCATCATGAAATTCCTGACATATATTATGGTATCACTACAATAAAGAGTTACATCATTACTGACTTCCTATCAATAATTTTCCTCCAAATCAATCTGCTATCTGTCAAGATTCCAACATTATCAGATCTTATATTTCTATCTTCTAAGGCACTTTTTACTGTATCAGTTTCTACATCTTAGTCTTTCTCTGTGTCTTTTTCCTGTCAATTTGACAGAGAACACTTGTTTTGCTAATCTTTCCTCTCCCATTCTGTTTAAGTGACCATACCACCAGAGATTAGCTCTGCTAACACATTCATGGATGCTAACCATGTCAAATTCTTCTCTAATATCCTCGTTTTAATATGATATTGCCATTGTTGCCAATCTATTTAGTCTCCTAATCATTCTCAGGACTCATAGATATCCATGCTTCACCAGTCTTTGGTCAAATGTTTTATTTCTAATCCAGCTCTCAGATCCACAAGTTTAAGTTGGTTTGAACACTGTCTTGTATACAGCTAATTTAGTGTTTTGGCTAATTTCTCTCTTATTCCATATAAATTTATTCAGCTGGCTTCCTACCATACCAGCTTTGTTTATTCTGCTATCTATTTCCATATTTAATTTGCCATCTTCATTAAAAAATCGTGCCTAAATAGCTGTTGGAGTTGATATCTTCGATGTTTCTGTCTATTTTCATTGCCTTTTTTTTATTGCGTATTTTCAAAATTTTTCATTTCATAAATAAATAATTTTTATTTTCATAAATTTCCGGAATTTATTAGAGCAATTTTTGCAAAGTTATTGAAAAGTATGTTATTTTCGACCACACAATATTAATTCAAAAAGATAACTGAAATTGGGTTTTATTGGTCGGAATTAGAATCAACTAGTAACCTACTAGTTTCGCCATGTTAACTAGTGGCTTCTTCTTCTGTTTTAAGTTTATAATTGTATGTTCATCAAACCCAAAAGAAGTCACTAGTTAACGTGGCGAAACTAGTAGGTTACTAATTGTATCTAATCCCGACCAATCCCTTGATACAATATTTCAAGAAACATGTCCATGATAAAAAAGATTAAATAAATAAAAATATAAACAAACATCGACTGACGAAAAATAATATAAATAGATTTAAAACTTAAAACGTATTTATATCTATTTTTAAATGTATATATAAAAAGAATTGAATTATAATAATAGCTGACTGAAGGCCATGGTAATTTTCAAAGATTACGAATTATTAATGGCTGTCCTACCTGACTTCCTATTCTGAAATTCTTGATGTAATCTATTTGCTCTTGGATGCGATTTATGCGTGTCTATTCTGTTAACGTGTACAATAATACCACATATATTTCTCCGCTTTGCAACTGCAAGCTATAGGGTGCAGGGCTCCACTTGTGGCATGGATACCTAAAAGTCAAGTGATAGGTAATTTTTCTTTGTCTCATGTGGTACATCACCTTGTTTATTAGAAGCGTGAAGTGTGGCCTGAAAGAAAAAGTTCTATGTTTGCTCTCCTCAGTAGAGGTCTTGGTACGTTTAACCCTTAAGTCTACCCATAAAACTAAAGGGTCAGATATTATTGTCTAACAAGAAGGTGATATAATAGAGAGTTTCGAACTCACGAAAGGTTCACCTAGGGTACCAGTAGATGGAGTTTTTCATTTCATAGAGGGTGTAGGGAGACAACGAGAAGTTGGCATAAGAAGTCAAAAATAAATGTACTTAAGAAAGGGACAAGATGGTATGAGGTATATTTTGTGCAGATAGTGTGACTGAATTCAAAGATAAGTATGATAGCTCGTGCGTATGATATGGAGCTCACTTTATGATTCCCTGACTCACTGGAAGTATCTAATAATAATAATAATAACTTACTTCATAGAAAGCTTTTTTAAAAAAAAAAAAAAAAACTACGAATCCATATTTAAGTTGTTCTGGGATAATCGTCTCTCAACACTCATAATTGTCGCATTACTTGGTATTATATTCATCTTTTAGATCTATTTGAAAAGATTTGCGTAATTTGAAAGGAACGTGTGTAGTAAAAAGTATTATATTGGTAATAATGGTTATTTTTTAAAAATTATTATTATTTTTACGTGACACCTCCAGGAAGTCCAAGGACTCATCGAGGGAGGACACCTACTCTGCAACTCTATCTCCGCCACTCAATCCACCAACTAACGAACCACAACTACACCAACGCCATCTATCCCCAGCCACCACTAGCATTTTTTTCACAGGTAACCACAAATATCCATGCCCACGGCGGGATTCGAACCCGCAGACTTTTGCCTGGAGAGCGATAACACGTCCTATAAATATTTCTGCTTTCCCGTTCAACGCATCTTTTTTACTCCTGAATGCTATACTTGTAACAGAGGAACAACGAAGAAATATATAGGAGTTAAAAAAGTATATTACTCCCTACATGTGTTAATTATTATTAATAATATAATATATTTGAAGAAACGTTATAACATACCTTGTAAATATCTGCATATTTTAACAATTTTCTCTATAAATACTGGATGAAAAGCAGGTAGGTTTTAACAACACAATTACACGCAGTGTCATATTTACAAGAACATCTGCAGTAGTAATAAAACAAAAATATCTTTTTCTTTCTTTCTTCTTTTCTTTGTGTTTTATTTCCTACTACTACTTCTGCGCTATGTATCTTTGAACTTTGTTGGTAATTGTGATTTAATCTGACGATTGCTTTTTAACATACCAAATCACAGTGCGACCCGTTTTACACCTTCCTCAAACGAATAATTACAGAAATAAATCCGACACTTTTGTAAACAAAGAAGAAATTTAATTATCGAAAAGAAGCAAATTGTGTCTGCTTTAATTAGTTGTGGTAAGAGATGGGGCATTTCTCCTTCTAAGTGTTTTTAAAAACTCTTAGAGGCTATAGAGAGCAAAATAAAATCGGATAGTTAAACTCAGGTAAAATTTCAACTATCTTTCACTCTTCTATTCTTTTTAAACCAAGAATGAGTGCTAAGGATACACTTTTGTACAAAAATGCTCATTAAATTTTCTTTCCTCAAAGAAGGCCTTCAAATCGGCATTAATAAACTTCAAGGTAATTAAAGTTAGCCGAACTCTTTATGACAAAGTATCGCATCAAAGGAGCCCCAAAGAACTATAGAAGTTTTAATTCCTCATATCTATCACAGGATATTTAATTAGCTTTCTAAAGAACTTGATTAATATTATCGAGAAGAAATTTAAACCTCGACACCAGCCCAATTCATTAGTTCCTATTAAGAAATTAAAGTAATTAATTCTTAAACATCTTCTGCTGTGGAACTTGAAGTATTATAAAGCAGGGATATATAATTATTAAACTTTGTTTTCTCATTTTGGGTTGTTATGATAAGATGATAATAAAAAATAGCTTATTCCCTATTAAATTATGTTATTATAAGATGATAATAAAAATAGATTATTCCCTATTAAATTATAATTATTTATATAATAATTAATAAACTTTGTTTTCTCATTTTGGGTTGTTATGATAAGATAATACAAAATAGCTTATTCCCTATTAAATTATGGTATTATAAGATATAATTAACAAAAATTTTCTCATTTTGTATGATAAGATAATACAAAATAGCTTATTCCCTATTAAATTATATTATGATATAATTAACAAAAATTTTCTCATTTTGTATGATAAGATAATACAAAATAGCTTATTCCCTATTAAATTATATTATTATGATAAGATCATGAAAAATAAAAAAAAATAGCTTATTAGAAATTAGAAAGCAACTTTCAAGACTAGAAATAATTAATTGTATTATTATAATAAGAAATAATTAAAGGTGTAGCTATTATTTTTAAAATTTAAATAAATAAATAAATATTTCAGAATAATGTTTTTTATTTTAGGAAATATTTTAAGTAGTTCAACTATATTTATTACAAATTTTAAATTTTAAATTTTGGAAAATATTTTCGAAACTGTTAAAATTCGTATCAAACAAATTATATCGCATTATATTATAAGTATGGTATTCCCTATTGACAAAAATTCAATGTTTGGTGAATAAGAACATTAAATGAAATGAAAAAGTACCTTAAATTTGATTCTAACTTTTAAGACTGGTGGTTGTAGATTTTAAATGCAAATATTTTACAAACCAAATTATTCAAACTCACCTAACCGACGAAGCATGTTTTTAAAAATTCGCCAATGGTGAAAGGAGAATAATTTTCATAATAAATGTGTGGCATATTCCACATTTAGAGAATGGAAAAGACATAATTGTCAAATTTGGGGTTTTAATATACCAACGAATATCTACATCCTGAAAGAAATGCCTTAAAATGAATATGGTGAAGGGGAGACCTTAATATAATATTTCAGCTAAATGGAACTTTTGGAAACATCGTGCGATAAACTTTGGAAATCCTTTTCTTGAATACATCTTGAGATATTCCGGGTGTTTAATCAGTGGGAAAATAACTCACATTCCTTGTCTAAGAGGCGTAACTGTGGTCCTAAGGCAGGAAAGAGATCGCCGTCGTCTGAGAAGGCTTGTATGGACAAACAGAACTTCGTGAATGCAGCAATTGACCGAAGCATTTAATGAAGATTGTTTCCGATCCATCACAGAAATATGCGCAGAGAATTGAAGAGGATCAGTATTGGCAGTCGTATACCTATACCGGAACACGCTATTAAATCAAAGTTTCTAATTCAGTGGCCGACATATGTACTATAAGGTTTAGAACCTTTCGTAGGCGATGTGACATAAAAAAAGAAATAAATAACAGAAAGACACACCGTAGCTACACTTACTCCGGAAATGTGGGAGCACATGTAGAAAGAGTTGAGTTAAGGGCTGATTGTATACCGAGCTTCACACGACCACAAATTCAATCTGTTCGTAATAAATAAAAACTGTATGCTACACAACTGCCATTCTCAACCTCTGCTGCTTCGGTACGATATATTTATTCAGTAAATATTTGCATTTAAAATATTGCCTATTCATTTTGGAAAACTCTGAGCACTTAAAATATATGTATATTTAGATTTACATACAGTATATAATTGTGTACTAAGTGGTATTAAACATGTTGTGATATACAGTTAATAAATTTTTAAATCTTGCTTTATTCTTCGTTTGTAAATTTCTTTATCTATTCTCTAAAATATCAAAAAATCACGTGCTAAACTAAACGTTTTTTTTATTGGTTCTTGCGTTTCCATGCCAACAATAACATTTCTTCGATTTGTCAATGTAATATTTATTCACTGCATTTTTGCTTTGTCACATAACAAAAATAAATGCAAATTAACGGCTATAATTCGTTTCTTTCTATAAAGTTTTGCCAAGTGCATCATTTAATTAGTAGCCTAAATTCTTTCTGATTTGTACCGGAAATCAAACAAAGAAAGTAAACATGCAACTACTAGTAGTAGTACGGCTATAAATGGATCAAAATTGCCTATGTTGTAAATTGATAACAAGTAACCAAAGGCGTCGCTTACTTTTTAAGATATTTTATATTTTCTTTGTGTCTAATTAAATTCGACGCAGTAAAACATAAAAAACAACAGAAAAATATGGACACTTAAATACATAATTCATGCAGCACTTAAGCTCTTTTACAATGAAACAGATTGCATTTTATCCCTAGGGAACCATATGGACTTAATCTACGATAGTATGTTCGGCATCTCTCATTGCTACTTGAGCTAGAATAAAGATGTATCTTCATAAATATTATCCTTATATGGAAGGCAATCGGCGTTCCTTACTTTAACAGTATATCACCGCTGCATTATGGGATTATCTAGCCTTAGGCTGTTTATTGAGAGCTTTTGGCAGTATTTTTATTCTCTACTTTCATCAAAAAGAAAATTTTAAGATGTAGACTTAAGAATTCCGAAGTGAAGTGTTCTGCAGATGTATTAGATGCAGCGATGTTTGGAGGTGGATGAAGAACTGAAATATGATTTTAAGGCACAAGCGATGTTTTTTTGTTTTTTTTTCCCGTAGGAATAACTTTGCAGTTCCATTTATCATATTGTGGTTTAAATATTATTTCCATGAATAACTGGAAGATAAATGGACCTTGTCGGACGATGGTTGATGCGCAAGTATTCGAAAACTGAATTGAATACAGATCCAATATATATATATATATATATATATATATATATATATATATATTTTTTTTTTTTTGAAAGAACCTATATACGTAGGCTGTTCTTATTACTTATTAAACAGCCTATACAGAAAACAGATTACCTTTAATCGTCATCATTTACATGGTCTTTTTCAAAATAACTACTGTGAGACACGATGCATTTCTCCCAACGTTGCGTCCACTTCTTAAACACATGTGAGAGTCCGTTTTTTGAGAGTTCTTTTAAAACCGCCTCCGCAGCTTTTACACATGCTTTGTTGCTTTCGAAATGGCGGCCTCTTAGTGGTTTCTTATGCTGAGGAAACAGCCAGAAATCGCACAGTGCGAGATCAGGACTGTATGGAGGATGTGGTAGGATATCTGTGTTGTTCTTCTGCAAAACGTCCACTACACAACCAGCAATACGTGGCCTTGCATTATCGTGGTGCAATAAGAAGCCATTCTTCAGCAATGGACGCTTCCTTTTGACGTGCTTGATGATAATCGCTGCTGTGTTGATCATTGTCTCTGTGATGGACGTTGAAGGTCTTCCCTCACGTTCAAGATCTTCCACATTTTGCCTTCCTTCCTTAAAAGTTTTATGCCAGCGAAAAACACTTGCCCTCGACATTGCTTCATCGTGGAAAGCTCCGCGTATCATGTTAAAAGTGTCCGATGCCGATTTTTGCAAACGTCCACAAAATTTAATCGCATAACGCTGTTCCAAGGACGCTTCCATTTCGAAGACTGGTCGCACCTCGTAGGCGCGCCAATGAGCAGTTGCGTTTAGTCACGTGACACTCTGACACATCAATATACGCCATCTATCAACCTCTTTTGTTAATACATACAGCAACATTTCTTTATTCCACAGAAATTAATATTGGGATGAGTGGTTTCGCCACAGTAAAATTAGTCTTATTACTTATTGAACAGCCCACGTATGGATTGAAACTTATTTTCTTTCAAAGATCTTAATTTTTTCAAAGAAGAAATGTAGCACAATAATTTTAAAAATTCGAAAAATTATCAGCTAGAATTCAGTTAATGGTCATTATCATTATCTCCAATTTCTTGAAGTTATAAGCATATTATTTTTGAATTTTTAAGCAAAACTTGAGTCTATAAATAATCTTGTTTTTACCTATCTGCCTACAGCCTCCGTAACTCACTCGGTATAGACGAAACCCTTTGGTCGGAAAGACTTGGGTTCGATTTCGGTCCATGACGTGAGGAACCTTTATCTGCTCTCTTTTGACTAAAGATGAGTTAGCCGGTCTCATACGGTGGTAGAGAATTGTTTTTCACCCGGAAACTCGGGTTTTTCGTTCCTCAGCATAGGCAAACCGGCCCGTGAACACACACACGGATCTACAGTCAAAAATGCATACTTAAAATCCCCTCATTAGAGGGCTCAGCAGGGGAAAACAGCTTTATGTTACATTGTATTCGCTCAAAATATTATGATCACTGTCCTAATACCTCGTATTTCCACCACTCTTGTCAAAACTTGGCTACCGCGTGACATGGACTCTTTATTGACATTTGAAAGTTGCACAAGGCCAATGGTAACACCTGGAAGTTGCTATTCACTCTCAAAAGATATTGGCAACTTGACAGGGCGTGTTACTCTTCTTTGTATTCAAGGGCTCTTCATTGTTTTAATTTTCGGGCGAAAAATCTTACTGCCTATGACCAGCTGAGTCAACTTTACTCGTAAAAAGACTGAAAAGATTCCAATCAAATGAAACATGTCTTCCTTTCATCTTCATCAAAGTATCTAAACCAGGGATTCTCAACCTATGGTACGCGTACCACTGGTGGTACGTGAGCCACTGCCTTACTGGTACATCTAATATCTTGAATTAAATATAGTGGTGCGCCACTGGAAAAGGTTGAGAATCTCGAGATATTCAATGAATAAAGCAGGAAAACATTACTATATCCATTCAGCTATGTTTTAATTTTTCTAAAATTGATCTAAAAAATAAATTAAAAATAATTTCATCGTAGACAGCCATTGTGGTGTATCCCTCAACCGCTCAACGATAGCAGCATCTAACTGGGAAGTATGTTGCTTTCTAGAATTAAAAAACAACTTTTCATGTATATTTCATTTAAAATAACTTCCAAATAAAATATATACGTGCTTATTCCTTACAATTTTACCAAATGTCACTTGAATATTACGGGACGTTTCTTTTATATAACACCGTGCCTGAAGACAGTGGCTGCGTTGTATCTGATAAAAGGCCGATAGGAAATAGTTGCAGTCATTATACTCGAGATATTCTACGGGACATTTACTTGAACGGTTTCAAATGAAGAGCGATAGGAACAATGAAGGCGCAGACATCCAAATGGCTTCAAGCAAACAGAAAGGTCAGACGTGTGGGCTTTTCTAGGAATTTTAGAGCTGCAAATGTCTCTAGAGAAGCAGTAGAAAGCGAACAAGTATTTCTAGAATTTGGAGCTTCACTGCAGGAGCAATAATTTTAGTATAGATGCCCTTTTTTTTTTTTTAATGGAACAGATAAGCTAACCACTGACCCAAACAAGATAGTATAGGAGGAGTTTTAATAACATGTTGAAAAGGTCCGATTTCAGGTCTTTTGAAATCAGTAAAAATCTTCAAACTTGTCAGTTTATTTTATTAATATTAAAACTATCACGCGTTTATTATCCTTTAAGATCATTCGAAAAATAAACTCCAGAATTCTTGGCGACTTTAATAATCGTAAGACAAACCATTTCAGCTATATTTAAAACTAGTTCTTAAAAGAACTGGGCGATAGACTGAGTCCTTGACTCTTTATCCCGTCATCTAAATGAAGAAAATCTGTGTGGATGAGATGTTATTGAGCTAAAAAGCTCTAGTCATGGCTGGGTAACGGCAATAGCCGAGCCTGTTGTTTAAGTAAAGGGTATAATCTCAAAAACTCATACGATCTCCAGGCCACTCATTCGTGGGCGAAAGACAGTCTAAATCTCCACGTTGGTTCCACTCAGTGAAACTCGACCACCGAGCAAAACCGCTTATTCCGAAGAAAATAATTTTCACCGACAAGAACCCCTCAGCGGGCCGTGCCGGAAAACACTTTCCACGGAGACTCAAATTGCTCCCTTAAGGCAAAAACCCTAAGAGAGCGAACTCTCGAAACTCGGCAGGGTAACGGCAATAGCCGAGCCTGAGTTAAAACTTCATTGGCTACAGCATTGGGCGACATTGGGCGATGAGCTAAACGGATTATTTCTTTCTTAGTACAGAAAAGATACTAAAGTTATATAGGTGTTTTAACTTTGATAATTGAAAAGGCCATAAAATATCATAGTTTTAATTGAAAGAAATCATTTTCGAAAACATCATTAAAGTTTTTTCTATATTTTATATATAATAAAACTCGTTTCATGTAATAAAATATTATGATGAATATCATTATTAAAAACAGCAAATGCTTGGATATGACACACGATATAATCCAATTGATAAAATAAAATAATTTTGAGTTCAAAACTGCCTTATTATTCGTCTTCTTAAATTGCTGTATTTTTATTAATAATTTCAGTTTATAACTAAGATGAAAAGCCAAACGGCTATTTTTTCTGGCGAGGTTGATAAGTAAAGGGGAATAAAAATCCCTGATTGTTTTTTAGCCAGTATGCAAAACTCTAAGATCGAAAACTACGATCTAAACGTTTCATGCGACGAACTGTCGGCGGATCCAAGCGTAAGTGACCACTTGGTAGTGCCACACCAAGGTAACTCAATGCAAAGGTGGAGCAAGCTCCCTCACTATTCTTGATATTTTCTCATAATGTAAAAACACAGCTCCAAGGAGATGTAGTACTGCTTTACATCATGAGGAGAGGTCACTACCCAGACCGGTTTCAACCTTTTTTGAGGTCTCATCAGTGAGTAGCTAGACCTAGATGATATCAAAATTTAAGTGAAAAGAACTTACATACCTTCGCTATACGAATTTCAGTTTATATTAAATTTAATAAGCCTTCTTTTTAAGAAACGTTTTTTTTTTCAAAAATGTTAGTGAATCTAATTGTTTTTCAAAATTTTATATGCAATTTTAAAACACCTTTTATATGCGAGTATCTTTTTCTTATAATAGAAAGCAATAAAATGTTGCCAATGTGTTGGCGACATTGATGCGGTGATTGATTCATTCAATCCAATATCCTTGGAGGGTAATGGATGGCAATGCTGTAACCGATGAAGTTCTAACTATTGCTGTTACTCTCCTGCCATGATCAGAGCTTTAATTGCTCAATGCTCAATAACACCTTATCCATACACTGTCCCATTGGTATCCTTATAAGGATACCAATGTTTATGATATGATTTACAAGTTTAGAAAATTAGAAGATTTCCAAGTTTAGGAAATTACAAGTCGCTGCAATCACGGAATTTATTATTAATAAGTAAAAATCTATTAATATTAAGATAAGAAATTCCAAGTCTCTGCAATCATTAAGATAGGAAATTGCAATCATGCAATTTATTATTAATAAGTTAAAAAGTATTAGTATTATTAATACTTTTTTGTCGTTTTTCCACCTGATAAAATAAATCTCACGACGTTGTTAACCTGAGAAATCTTCTACATAGTGTGCATGAATATCCAGCATCCAAAGTTTGCCGCTTCGTAAAAGAGAATAAATATAAGATCCAGCTATTTTTTTTTTAAATATTTAATTGAAGCAGCATGGCATGGAAGGAAGGAGCTAGAGATGGGGTTGATGTTGTTATGAATTACTGCCTAAACAATAGAGACTATGAAGCCAGTGTATTACGCCTGTTAATTATGTGGGTTCCGCAATTGGTTTGTCTGTTTTTTGCGGTATGAAAAACAGTCACCCTTCTGGTTCTTGCCTTGAATAATTGTATAAATACAAATACAGCATTAAGAAGACATTTTTTCCTTGAAGGGCTTCTGAAGCATTCGGATCAGGGAGTAGTTGTCTGTTTACACCATTATAAGACAAGAAAATTGAATTCAATTGAAAGTATACAGTTGGTTGGTATCGACGAATTACAGTTTGGCCAAACAGCTTTTTACCTTTTTACACAATAAAGACCATCTGTTTCTCTATTGTTCCGTACGTGACACTTTTCCAGCGTTTTGGTTTTTATTTGCCCTACTTTTAAAATGTTATTATTCTGGTGGGTCATCTTCTAACACTTCTCTGCCCTACTTCTTCGGTTCTTAATTAGTTTCTCGGTGATTTTCTTATTTCTGGAACATTTTGTTTAAGAACATCCTCAGATGACATCTTAAGCTGTGTGGTGCTTTGTTAAAGCAGGGTTTCTGCTTTCTTTTAACCCTTGTGTTTAGGATCTTTTATGTTTTTTCATAAAGAAATACGAACAAAAGGACTTAATGATACATTTGAGACCACTTCTACTTCCAGCTGGTTTTTGCCACGTTCGGAAAAACCATTTTCTCCACACTTGGCGATTTTTATATACTTTTTTGTTTTTACAAAATTCTTAATAGATTGAAGGATGATCTGAGTGATGCCAGTAATCATACAAAATTAATTATATGTAGGGAGATTAACATTTTTGTTCTTGTGAAGAGCTCGTCAAATCTTAAGCCCGGTAAAATACAATTCCCCTGTCTAGATTTATAATATACCATCATTAGATCAACGACCCATTTTTTTATTTGAGGATGGCTGAGGATACTTAAAACAATTTGATGGTAGTACTTCAGTAAGTAATCTGAAGCAGACCTTTGAGCATTCTGAAACAGAATTAGCTTAATACGGTAAACATTACTGTTTCCATCGTCTCTTTTTATCCTGTTATTGTAATGTTATTTATTTTGCACTGCAAATTGTTTTTCTCTACGAGAACATGGTGACCTTCAGGGCCTGAACTTTTTTTTCCATCTCAAGCATAGGGTCCCTCAGTAATTGTAAAGACAATTTTTGTTATTCTCGGAATTACATCTACTAGTTCTTTAAATTTTGCCATTGTTCTAAATCGTCAACACTTAAGACAGACTTTGGTTCTGAAAATAGTTAACGCAGAGGAAAAATGTGGTATGATTTGACATCAACATTGTCACGACACAAGCACTCTCTCTCTCTCTCTCTCTCTATTTATTCATTTTTTTATTTAATAGTTTCCTATTCAAAAGCAAGCTAAATTAGGCATAAAATATGTTTAATATTGGAACTCCTTTATAAACTTGGAATTGTCGGTTGCTGTTTTGGTTATTTTGGCTATCCTATTATTTACTCAAAACAGACTATAATTAGTGTATATTTTAAACATGATACATTTTCATTAATATTTTTGCTTAGTTTTGTTAAATATCAAATAACTTACTGAGGTATTATCTAGTTATGATGATCAGAGCCGTACTTATGCGCAGGCGCACGAGGCTCTATTTGAGGGACCCCCTTCCCCCCAAAAAATAGGGCTAATTTAAGAGCCCTCAAACAATGAGGAGGGTCCCGGAGCACCACTCTAATGCCTCGGACCCCGCCAACCTCTGGAAAAAGTGTAAGTACAGCCCTGATGATGATGATGATGATACTGCAGAGAGTTTTAACAGTGAGTTTTCAAATAGTGATTTAATCACCCTGTTTTTATGAAAAATTAATGTAAAAATCCTGTTAGTATCCTGTTAGTTATTCTCTTAGGGTTTCACTAAAACTGTAATAAATGCAGAGAAATGAAATTTAAGAAATAGATTTTCATGGTCATTGGAGGCATGTAAAACTGTTTATAAAGTAAGAAATTTTCATGCATCTAATAAGAAATATAATTATATTTACTGCCTTTATTATAATAATGAAAATAGCAATATTTTATTATTTTCAAACGAGTTTATTTAAAGAAATTTTCTCCAAAACTCTGCAACACATATAGATCAAAGAAAGACTAAGAAAGATCTAAGAAAGACTAAGAAAGAAAAATTGCGTCTTCGGATACATTCGCATATATTCGTGATATTTCGTGCGTACTCGTAATAGTTCGCGCGCGCATGTGCATTGGTTCGGCTGGTTGATTGGCTTATAGTTTATTTGGCACAAAGATAACACAGGTCATACTGTGCCATATATTAAAGGTTACAACTATATATAATATTTGTAAATTTTATAATTTGTAAATTATAAAATTGTAAACAATATTTCTGTACAAGAATCTAGTTCCACAAAGCAGCATCTACAAATACACAGAACTGCTGCAGAGGGCACAGCAACACACAAGTTCAGAGGTTATTACAGTAATGAATAGCTAACAATATAAGTTAATACATAAAATACGAAACACTAAGCCAAGGAATGCAGTATCTACATATATGTAAAATTATAACAGATGCTTTTACAGCAGTACAAAAATAGACAAAAAGGGATTATTATATTATACAATATGTATGGATGAAAATTAAAGTTAGCAATGCAGTAGAAACAGAATTTAGAATACATATAAACAGAATTACTAGTAAGTACACAAATAGACAAGGTATCCTAAAGCACTACATGATTATTCTATAAATAAAGTAGTAAATAAGATGCATACACAAAATGTATGTTAAGTGATGCAGTATCTACATATAAACAAAATTACTGCAGAGGTTTCAGCAGTATATAGACAGCTATAGGTTAACATATGTATATATAAAACAAGTCAAGGAAAGCAGTGTCTACATCTAGCAAAATTACAACAGACATTATTATACTAATACTTAAAGATTGAAAGGAATTATTATACAGCATATATGCATAAAATTTAAGTTTAGCCTTATGGTATTTACATAAACAAAATTACAACAGGGTGACACAAATATACAAGATCAAGGCCTACGGCAGTGGTTCTTAACCTTTTCGAAGTCACGGAACACTTTTGATTATAAGAAAAATTTGGGGAACACCGAAAGCATGAGGGTCATAAAACTAACAGTAAAAATATACATCGACTTGCCTTTTATAAAAATGGAACTTATTTTAATGTGATACTTGAGCTTGTCGGCTTTTGCAGATTTCAGCAATATCAGGTCTAATACGTGATGTAGCTACCCTCATCTCTCTCTCTCTCTCTTTGTCTATCTTAGTAAGTCTTTCACGCTTTTTAGTTTTTATATGGGATAATTTTGAGAAACCGAGCTTATATAAATATGAAAAGTGTATCAACATTTTCATTGCCCTTGTGGAGAGAATTGAGTGTTCGGTTTGGACAAAAATTAAAAATTCCTCAATATTTAGTTCAGAGAATTTCATTTTTAGAGTACAGTCCGTTGACAAGGTAACTAATTCTTCTTCTTGTAACGAAAATTCACAACTTGATCTATTAACTCGGCCAAATGGATTTCGTATGCAGTCATAATTGTATGTATTTAAGGAACGAAAGTAATTTGAAATCTTTTCTTCCAATATTGTTAAATGTTCTGTTATAACGGAAATAATTCCTCGACATTTTTATTATGGATCGAAGGAAACGTATCTACTGTATTTTTTTCTAATATGCGCTTTTTTCCAAAGATATACATTTTCTGAAAAGCTGACAATTTGTCAGTGGATGTCAAAATATTTTCATTTTTCCCTTGGATACTTGTATTAACGCTATTTAAGTAATTAAACAAATATCGGCTAAATATTCCATTTTAGCGCAGCAAATATCATTTTGAAGCAATTTACAAAAGCATCTGTACATTCATTTTGAAAAAAGGCCAATAATTCATTCTGAAATTCGGAATAGCACTTTATCCCTGGATAACCACCTTATTTCAGTGTGCAAAAGCAAAGATTTGTACTTGGTTTCCATAGATACGCAAAGTTTTTTAAAAAGACGTGCTTTTAAAGATCTTGAGTGATGTAATTTACCATATTTACAACTTGGTCTAGTACAGGTTTTAATATTGCCGGTAATGTTTTTGAAACTAGGGATTCTCTGTGCAAAGAACAGTGCATACATAACAGTAGAGCACTCAGGATTTAATCTTGTAGGGAAGAGACGAGTTGAGTGGACGATCTGAGAACACACTACGCATCGCATACGACCTATGACCGAGCATCTGCAATGATTGCTAATTCATAAGTAGTATAGAAATAGAAGGCACGACACAACATAAATAAAAAAAGAATTTTAATTAGAAAAAGATTTTTGGAAAATTGTCTAGTGTTTTTTTTTTCTTTTTCTTTGGGGGCAGAGCCCCTTCGCACCCCCTCTGGATGCGCCATTGGTAGATATAATATTTGGGTTTATTTTCTTTTGCAAGAGTAACTTTTAATAGAGCCTACCATTGATCTATAACGATATTTTGTTGGTTTAGAAGTCGGCGCGTATAGCAGTCTTCAGTTGCTAATTACACTCAGAACTGTGTCATGTGACATCTTACACCGGCGGAACAC
Source organism: Typopeltis vanoorti (assembly GCF_054136105.1). NCBI lineage: Eukaryota > Metazoa > Arthropoda > Arachnida > Uropygi > Thelyphonidae > Typopeltis > Typopeltis vanoorti. Next base: position 134,605,146 of record NC_143552.1, read on the forward strand.
TTGTAACAAGTTCGCGGAGCACCAATGTTCCGGGGAACACCGGTTAAGAACTACTGGCCTACGGTAATACATAATTGGTCAAATGTAACCTAATGAATAATATGTATGTATAACAGTTAAGTTGAGCAAAACAGTATTTACATATAAACAAATTTACAGTCAAATGTGTTTGTAATCTTTCTAAAAAATTAAAAACATCGTGCAATTTGCCTGAGTCTGCTAGCATGTATATGGCTTGGTTAGATAGGTGAATTTTCATTCCTCTCTCGTGTAAATTGTTGACACTCTACCAGAATATGATAAATAGTGAGATGTGCGTTGCATTTTTCACATATGGGAGGGTCATCAGCTCTCAGTAAATAACAATGTGTAAGGTGACTGTGACCTATGCGGAGCCTAGCAAGAACAACATCCTCCCTTCTCTTTGTAAGTTTAGAATGGCAGTGTTTAATTTCAGATTTAATGTCATATAATTTGTTTGTTAATGCTTCCTGCCATGTTGACTCCCACTGAGCAATTAGCTTTCATCTTATAAGCTGTCTGTAGTCTTTATAGTCTGTATATGGAACTGTCAAACAGTATGTGGAGAAGATATGAGTTGATTTAGCAGCTGCATCTGCAGCCTCATTTCCCTTAATCCCGATGTGGTTGGAAATCCAGCAGAACTAGACATCAAAATTAAGGATTTGCATTTTGTGAAACAGGTGTAGCATCTCATAAAGTACTGGATGTGGATTATACATAAGAGAGGAGATAGCCTGTAAAGAGCTCAATGAGTCTGTATAAGTTATACACTTTTGGTAGCGATTTTATTTTATATGCACAAGTGCAAGCTGAATGGCATGTAACTCTGCTGTATAATTACTGCAGTCGGGTGGGATCTGATTTGAGATAATAATGTCAGGAAACACAACAGCACAAGAGGTATTAGTTCTTGAACCATCGATATAGATGGGTAAGAAATCAGCGTATGCTACTCTGTGTGCATTAAACAATTGACAGTAGATGGATGATGGAGTATAAGATTTCTGTAGCTGACAAATTGAGAGGTTGCAGGATGATGTGCAAACCTGCTATGGAGGAATCCTGTTATGTTTAGTGGCTAATGTTGTCAACATTTATACCAACAGCTTGCACAGTTTCTTTAACACGCATACCAAAATGATGTATAACAGTTTGATGTGTGTGATATTGAACTTCCCAATGCAGAGAGAAGATACTAGTCCATGTAGGATGATCTGGGAGAGGTTTTATTTTTAGGGCGTAATTAAGAGATAACTGTTTCCGTCGAAGTGATAGAGCCGGTTCATTTGCTTCAACATAGAGACTTTGAGTGGGTGATGTGCGAAAGGCACCAGTAGCTATCCGTATACCCTGATAATGGATGGAATCCAACCATCATAGGTTATTCTGTCCTGCAGACCCATAGACTTGGTATCCATAATCCAGCTATGAACGTATAAGTACACGATAAAGATGGAGCAATGAAGCTCGATCAGCACCCCATTCAGTAGAGGATAGAGTGCGAATTCAAAGTTCTTTTGCACTTTTCTCTTAGTTGACGAAAGTATGTGCTAGAAATGTAAGTTTTCTGTCAAAGATGAGTCCCAAGAACTTAGTTTCTGTAGATACTGGAATAACAGTATGTCCCATTCTTAGTTCAGGATCTGGGTGATGAGTGCGTTTTCGACAGAATTGTACACAGAAACTTTTTTTTCTGTTGAAAACCTAAATCCATTATTAAAAGCCCACAGAGAGACATGATCGTTTGCTTGCTGAGGTTGTCTTTCACTTACTCTTATGTTACGTGAATGACAGTAAATTGTGAAGTCATTATTAACATATAGAGCATTGTTTACAGTGGGAGGAGGCTGTTCAATGATTGAGTTAATTTTAATAGCAAAAAGGGTCACATTTAAGACAGAGCCTTGGGGAACACCCTGTTCTGGATGATATGGTCGAGTATATATATATATATATATATATATTGGGAGGTGTCCTTTGAGTCCTAGGTTACAAAGGTCTTTTAATATGCCATATCTCTCCAGGCTGTGTCATAAGCTTTTTCATGTAAAAAAAGCTGAGACAAGATGTTCTCGCTTCAGAAATGCATCTCTTTATATAAGTTTCTAAACGAACCAAATGGTCTAAAGTTGACCGATGTCTATGGAAACCACATTTTGTACTGAAGAGAAGACTGTTGCTTTCTAAATACTAGAGAAGTCTGGCATTAACCATTTTCTCTAGTATCTTACAACGACAGCTGGTCAGAGCAATGGGTCAATAATTATTTGCTTGTGTTAGACCTTTTCCTGGTTTTGGGATAGCAATGGAAATTGACTTATGCCAAGAATTTGGTAACTCTTCCTCTTCAAGTATTCTATTGTATAATAAGAGAAGAAGATTCATAGAAGATGATGGTAGATGTTTTATCATTTCATAATGGATGTCATCAGGCCCTACTGCACTAGGATAAGATTGTAAGAGAGCTCTTTTTAGTTCCTCCTTAACAAATGGCTGAAGAATGTTGGTAGAAAAATTAAGCGTTTGTTCCTCTTGCTGCTCTTTCAGTATTAAAAACTCAGAAGAATATGAAGTTGTTGCTGGGATTCTAGCAAAAGTTTCTCCCAAAGTATCTGCAATAGCTTTGGGATCAGCAATGACACTTCCATTATGGTCTAAGGTAGACAAACAATGTGTACTATATCTGCCTTTCATTTTCCAAATTTTATCCCATACAATTTTTGGACTGGTCATTTGATTAATTGATGTAGTAAATTGGATCCGCGATTGTTTTTGACTCTGACGTCTTACATGACGTGATTTCGCTCCAGCACGCTTGAAAGCTATTAAGTTTGATGTGGTGGGGTATCTACAAAATATTCCCCATGCTCTGTGTTAATCTGTTTTGGCTGCCTGACATTCTGGGTTCCACCAAGGCTTTGGATACATTGGAAACCGAGATGATCTTTTTGGGATGGAGGCTGTTGCTGCCTGGACAATGCATTCTGTTATATATTTTACCGCTTCATTGATAAGTGTTTGACTGATGGCATCAGCATTAAATTTTGCAAGATGATAGAAAGTGTTCCAGTCAGCCTGGTCCATTTTCCATATGGGTATATCCGTGTCGGTGAACATCGTTCCTGTGAAGACATTGTGTAGAGAATAGGAAAGTGATCGCTTCCATATATGTTCTCTTCAACGTCCCACGTGAGAAGTGGAAAAAATGGAAGGGGGAGAAGATTGTAAGATAGATTGCAGGATATGAATGGGTAGGAATATGGAAGAAAGTATCGAGTTTATTATTTTATTATTTAAAAGGGAGAGGTTATTATTATCAAGAATTTTTTCAATGATTCGAACTCGTCTATTAGTGTTGGCACTACCCCATAGAGTATTGTGACCATTAAAGTCACCTATCAAAAGTATGGGTTCAGGCAATTGTGAGATAAGGTTATCAAGATCAATTTCATTTAACTCAGCACTTGGTGGTAAAGAAATTGAACATATTGTAATAAGAAATCCCACGGAGAAGCAAATCGCTACTGCTTCCAGAGAAGTATTAAGTCGGACCTGATGGAAAGGAATATGACTGCCCACTAGGATAGCTACTCTTCCATGAGCAGGACCACCTCCAGTTCTGTCCTTACGTACAACAGTGAATTTCCTAAAGGTACGGTCCTCATTGGGTCCAAAGTACGTTTCCTGTAGACAGAAACAGAAAGGTTTGTGTTTCTGCAACAACATCGTGATATCATCAATATTCTGGCGAATCCTACGACAGTTCCATTGTAAAAATTTTCCTATTGTCTTGATTTTATTGACTTGTCTGGTTTTTTGGGAGGTTGAGGGCTTACCTTTTTCAGATTTATATTTATCCATTGTTTTAATGAAGTATGGACAGCCAGTGTCCATCTCTTCCTTGGTAGAGTGTTCAAAACATTAAACGTGTTAGGGTCATCTGGTAGGTTTAGTGTGCTTTCAGTGGGTACCGAGGTATCCATTCTTTGTGTGCGAGTGTCTAGTGGTTTAACTTTGAGTGATATCTACGCCATAATTTTTTTGTCAGGTGAGTTTGAATCGAATGGGACCATTTTTGAAGTTTTCTCTGGAATGAGGCCCTAGGTCTTATGATTAATGCGCTCATCACTTGCGATCATAAAATTCACACATGGTGAAATTATCGGATGGTGGAACAGACATACATGTTTGAGTTGCTGTTGGCACTTTTTTAATTGCTACTTTTTCAGCATACGAGGATCGTAGAACAGGTGTAATAGTGGCCAGCTTTCTTTTTGCATCCTGATATGTTATGTTTTGTTCTGTTTTAATTTTTTGTATCTCTTTTTCATCTTTCCATTTCTGACATGTACGAGAGTAAGCTGGATGATCTCCCTGACAGTTGACACATTTGGCTTTTTTGCACAGCAAGATTTGTTATCATGTTCTTTACTACCACATCGGCCACAGGTAGTAGAACCACGACAGGCAGTTTGGGATTGTCCATATCTTTGACATTTAAAGCATCTCATCGGGCTAGAGATGTACATTCTAACAGGACAGTTGAGATACCCTGCTTTTACAGATTTCGGAGGCCTAGGTGTATCAAAAGTAAGGATGATGTTCTTGGTTGAGACCAGGCGACCTAGGTATCAGGATGCACCTCACACCCGTCACTCCTTGATCTTTAAGCTCTGAACATATCTCCTCATCAGGAACATCAAGGAGATCCCATTCTGATATCACTCCTCTACTGGAATTTAGTGTTCTGTGAGGTGTTACCGCAATTTGTATTCCACCCATTGTCGTTGCTCTCAGTAGTTTCTCGGAATGTTGTTTACATAGTGTTTCCACGATGTAAACAACATTCAAAATATCATCAGAACGCAATTTCTTGAGAGTTTCGGGAGGTCTTGCCAAATAAAGAAGGGTGATATTTTCCCAACTGGATTTTCATCTGTTGAATGAATGATAAAAAAGGTTGGTACATTGGTACATTTATGTTAGTATTCGATATCTTTAGTTTCCTGCTTCTGTTTCCATATTCTGTATCTATGGTATCAGTACTTGGTTGAGATTTTGTTAGGGTCCCTGAAACATTTGAGGATGAAGGATTCATATTTAAGGAGTTTTTAGTTCGGCGCCATAGCTCCCCAGCCACCACGGAGCCACACATGGACGCATACTACCCTGCAAGCAAAGATTGCGCTCAGGAGTGGAACGCCAGGGCTACGCTGGACGCTATTCCTGCACTACAGCAGGTCTAGGATCCCGACCCTGGACCATGGGGATGAGAGACTTACTGCAACGCTGTTGACCCTTGCAGGCAAGCCCAATAGCCGATTGATCGTGGCTGGGGCCATCCAGGACCGCCAGTCTTGCCGAAGAAGGGGCCAAAGTAGTGCAAGACTACCAGGATCTCCCCTTTCCGGATGTCCACGGGTCGCACCGCACGGTAAACACGCCGGCAGGGTGTTGGATCCCATTGATGGTGGTCTGGAAAAAGGATAGTGAAAAGGACTCAGGAGAAGCAGAGCAAAGAAAACGGGAAGAAAAGCGAAGAAAAAGAGGAAGAATGAAAAGAGCCAGTACCATCACTGGGAGATCCCCTCCACCAGGAACAGGTGCCCCACATGGAGGGGTTTTGCTCGGTAGCTTAGCGTCAGTAGCGCAAAACACGTGATGTTTAGGCTGTTGTTGGAGTAATTTTTAATTAAACCGTTATTAATCATTAATATCATTTAATATGTCTGGAGTTAAAAGAGAACGAGTAAACTTGACGATAGCACAGAAACTTGAGTTGATAAGGAAGTTGGAAAGCAGTGCATCTGTTGCTCATGTTTGTGAACTTTAGGGGTGAAAAAGCAAACAGCTTCCGACATACGCAAAAACAAAGACAAACTTGCTCAGTTTTCGCTACAAAATAGCACTGAGAGTTCCAAAAGTGGCTGAGAAGTTGGTTTGTATGAATGGAAGAATAAAATGTATCTTCCTTCCTCCAAACACCACTTCCATAATACAGCCTATAGACAGGGAGTTATTCTTGCCTGCAAGAGATTATATAAGAAGGTTCTTGAAGATGTTATGGTCTTGGAGAACGAAAACGATCCCAAAGAAGATACAGGAGGAGCCAGGACACTTCGAAATTTGCGCGCATACAACATGAAGTCCGCCATCTTTAATTTTGCTACCACTTGGAAGGAGATAAAGACTACAACATTGGGTAATGGCTGGACCAAGTTAGTGAATGGGACTGAACCAAAATACGATTTCAGAAGTTTTGGAACCTCTGATTTCCATGAAACTTTGATGCGAGACGGTGATAATGTTAGTGAGAATGACATTGAACAATGGCTAGACATCGACGAGGACGACCCAGGCTACTAAATTCTCAGCCAGGAAGAGATTGCTGAAGATATTCAAACGGGGCGATCAGTTGATAACGAGGAAGAGGAAAAAGAAGAAGAAGAAGCGATTACAGCTGATGAGAAACTATCAGTGGTTAGAGAGAACACATGGACGACATCATCTCTTTCATAGGCGTATCTTCAGATCCAGAGGGGATTGCTTATTACGAACATTTGCGGCAATTTCGATCGTTAATTATTAAGAAACAGTATAAAAGTGGAAGTATAAAGCAACTGAAACGATGCTTTTTTTCAAGCCCAATTCTCAGTAAAATGGTATTTACATAATGTTCTCATTAAAATGTATTAATACTGTACCTGAGCTTAAATAAACTGAAAAAAAATACAATCCACCTTAATTTTAAACAATACTGTTCCTAAGATTCGCGATTTAAAGGACTTTCGATTTTATTGACAACCCTTAGCCCCTAATAATCCGTTAAATCGAGTTTACTGTATCATTATTTGGATAGCGAGTGATTAGATATGTTTTAGAGTATTCTGTCCACTATGAAAATATGCACATATGCTGATCCTATTTAATAGACGTTCTCCACTCCATTTATATTTCGTTCCTCTTTTGCGCTTTCGTGTGACCTGATTCTGCTTTTGATGAGAATATTTTAGTGGTGTCATTAAATGCCTTACAGGCAATTATCACTTTGTTCTTTATTAGTTCATCGCCTCTTGTTTTAACCAGCTATCGGATTTCCAAAACTCATTAGAGATAACTATGTTTCTTTTTTTTTATCTTCTATCACTGTTTTTTTTTTCATACCTTCACCGAATTAATTAGACCAAATGACATTATTGCTTCATTGGATTCGCTGTGAGATTAACCAAAATCTACTTAATCTAGCTTGTCTTATTTATCCCAATGTAGCTTCAGCTGTCTTAATCAAACTCAGCGAACATGTCATTAGTTAGGACTATTGTGCAATATTGTAGGCTTTTTTCCTTCAATTCTGTCATCACCAATTAAAAGTAAGATTACTCATAATTATTACCTAAAAATTATGTGGACATTTTTACACCATTTAATGTGTCAATCATTATCTTGTTGTTCCAAATGGTTATACCAAGTACTCAAGTTTTCTGAAAATGTAACATTGATGCTATTCATGAATGACGTTTTCATTATGTCTTGTTGTTTCTAAATTATATTCTTGTTGTTTCTTACGGACTGTTATAATTCATGACTTCACAAGAGAAACCGTATTTTTCTGTTGAGAAAAAAATGCTAAAATGTTCTTTGGAAAAAGGTTCATATTTTAATTTAGATTTCTGTTATCAAAATGACTAAAATAATAAATGCTTTATTAAGTAAAGTTATATAATAATTATACAAAATTTAATAAATAAATATAAAATTTAATAAAAGTTAAATTTAAAATTTAATCTCATGATAAAGCTTAAATAAACTGAAAAAATACAATCCACCTTAATTTTAAACAAATACTAAAATAATATAATTAATTGAAAAAGTATTAACTGTTGAAAATGGTGTTTGTTCAGGCTTATATGATTCATACAAACCCTCAAACAAACATAATATAATATAATAGAAAAAGTAACACAATAAAACAATATAATATGATACAGTAACACAAAAATATAATATATAAAAAGTAACACAAAAATATAATATAATACAGTAACACAAAAAAAGAAACGAATCAAAATTAGCAATGCAGTATATGAAATATGCACATAGCAAAACCTAACTTGCAGTACTAGCAAGTAAAATATAAGAAATTTAGAAAACATTTCTTATATTTTACCAATTAATTTCAACAAAATGAGAAGAAAGGAGAAAGTAGTAGCTAATTTTTATCAACCAAGTAGATACTCTCACGTCTAATTTAAATAATATTGTAATAATTAAACACAGAATCTTAGTAGGATGGACAGCGACGACTGTATTACAAAGATTTTGTAAAAGTAATAATTCATCAAACTTCTTGAAACGTAAGGTCTATGATTCAATCGCTATCACTCTCTATCCTTAAAATTAAAACACACTGCACAAACTAAGAAATTGAATAGAAATTTGACGGATCTGATTACATAGTTAGATTACGATATTACAAACAAACACAAATTTTGGAGGCTAGAGGATAATGAAAGATTTTATGTGGTTTTTTTTTGTGTTTTTTCTATTCTGATTTCTTGTATTCCTGTACTTTTGGAGTTTTAAGTATAAGATTGAATTCAATATGAATTATATTTTTGAGCGTCTAATAATAATAATCCGAGTTACTGACAGGTCTTTAAGGTCTAATTGAGCTGCCAAAAATTTTCGTAACTATAATTTTAGCACAAGATGGTTAATCTTATGTCAAAACATATATTTTTGCTTGTAAATTGCGGATGTTTTCCTGACCAGTTTGAAGGAAGAAAAAGTGAGTTTTTCGGGAGGAAAAAATCCGCCACTTTCGTATGAGACCATAACGCATCTTCAATTGAAAAGGCCTGATGAGTATTCTTCGCTTCCAAGAGAGGATTTAAACCCAGGTCTTTCCAACCAAAGGAATTTTGAAACCGAATATGATTCGGAGGCTCCATTTAGATCTTTACTTGAATTTTAAATAAAGAAAGTACCTATTGCGAGCTGATAGCTTCAACGTGCATGTAGATTGTAAAGGTGTCTTTTTTACTGTCGGCATAGTCTTTTATCTGATTCGTTTAACCTTTTAAAAGGACAAAATATATGTTTCTATCTCTTGGAAAAGTAAGTTTAATTATTACAGAGAAAGTGATACACGGGACTAGACATGAACGATAAACTAATATTACGAAAGGGAGCCTGTTTTGTGTTACCTATCAAATTAAATACAAGCCGAATATTTGTAGTAACTACCAAATTTAAATATTTTGGTCATCTAAAGTGTAGTTTGCCGTATTTCACCGAAAAGTGAGATTTAAGTTGGCTTCTAACTTCAGATATTGACGCAGCATGTGGCTGTGTCGTTGTTACGAAAGCCTTGTAGATGAAGCAGTGTTCATCAAAAGAGGGAAAAAAATGGATAAAAAGTCGAAGCAAAAAAGAAAGATTAAAAAAAAATAAGAAAGGCGATCTCTTCACCAAAAATCTAGAAGAGGAAATTGTCTTGACGAAAAATATTTTGTAAAAACTTCCGAGAAGTTCGGAATATTCTTTTATTTGTCTAAGACTTTTGCTTTACTGTGTTCAGCTCCTTATTTTTTTTGTCCCCTCCCCCCCTTACTCTAGCTCCTCTCAACCAAACCCCATCAGGATGAGTACGCCACAGGGAGTTAAAAGAAGCGAAGCTAAGTAAGTCTTCTTGCCACTATCTTTCCAACATTAGCAGCACCACCATTGGAAAGCCTGTGTTCAGGGTGGTAATCTTGTCAATTCCCTCCCTCTCCCCCTCCCGTTTCACCCGCCCTCTCCAGCGTTCGTATGTCAGAGAACTCACTTGTGTTAGAAACGAAAAGAGGATGCTGTAGGGGCAGGGGGGGGTGAATCAATAAATCAATCACCACAGTGAGTTAACGATTCTTGTATGATTTACCTCTTTGATGTATCCATTTGACTTCCAAGTGTGTAAGTTTAGTGTTAGAGTGCCATGGGGATACGATAATGTCTAATTGTACGACTTTTCAGAAAAATAGAAAGGAATAATTACACCTTGAATGAATATATATATATGGAGAGAGAATGTAATGAATCGGAGATAAATCTATGCTAATGAATTCTAATTAAACAGTTCGCTAATTGAATCTTTTTATGATTTCTTTTAACACGTATAATAGCATTAAGGGATTTCGAAGGGTGTGGGAAATGTTTGTCTCTTGATAGACTCATAACAATCTTTAGTACCTTGAAATCTCCATATAGTCCTTATAAGGACTGGCTTAAAGGGGCGAAGCAAGAATGCTTTTCATCTTCCCCGTTATCTGTAGAGGACAGTGAAGGGATAAGGTGTTATTGAGCTATTAAAGCTCTGATCATGGCAGGAGGGTAAAGCAATAACCGAGCCTTAGTTAGAACTTCATTGGCTACAGCATTGACATCCATTACCCTCCAAGGGTATTAAACTGGTTCGAGCCAGCTTGAAATCTTAAGTTGTTAAAAGAACTGGGAGATGGACTGAGTCCTTGACTCTTTATTCCGTCATCTGAATGAAGAAAATTTGTGTGGATGGGTGTTATTGAGCTAAACGCTTTAGTCACGGCAATAGCCGGGCCTCAGTTAAAACTTCATTGGCTACAGCATTGCCATTTGTTACCTGGAAGTCCTAAAAAGGACTTTATCTCGTAGGTCCTCACCACCCGCTTGAAATCTCCTTACCCTTATAAGGATAAGGACTGGCTTAAAGGGGCGAAGCAAGAATGCTTTTCATCTTCTCTGTTATCTGTAGAGGACAGTGTAAGGATAAGGTGTCATTGAGCTATTAAAGCTCTGATCATCATGGCAGGAGGGTAACAGCAATAGCCGAGCCTCAGTTAGAACTTCATTAGCTACAGCATTGCCATCCATTATCCTCCAAGGGTATATATATTTATTCGGTTTCTTCCGTCCTCGCTTGAAATCTCCTTATAGTCCCTATATAAGGACTGGCTTAAAGGGGCGAAGCAAGGATGCTTTTCATCTTCCCCGTTATCTGTAGAGGACAGTGTAGGGATAAGGTATGTGTTATTGAGCAATTAAAGCTGTGATCATGGCAGGAGGGTAACAGCAATAGCCCAGCCTCAGTTAGAACTTCATTAGCTACAGCATTGCCATCCATTACCCTCCAAGGGTATTCTCTCCTCCGGAAGATCGCTTGAAATCTCAACAACAACAACGTTACTGGCTTGCTGGGTGAAGCATAAAATGCTTTTTATTTTCCCCTTTATCTGCGTCGAGAAGCTTGATTCGGGGGGGGGTTGTGAGTCTTATGCTCGCACTTTGTGAACTATGGAGTTAGCTCTGTTCTGCTGAGAGCAGGATTGCCTTGGGTCTTTTATGTTTGTGATAGGCATGTTCACTATAACTGGAAGCTTGTCTGATTAGTGGATTGGGATGAGAATGTGCCTTGCTGAAGAACTTTTCCGCATGGTCATGAAGGAGAGAATGGATGTCAGGGGTTCCGGTTTCTCTGTGTATCTGCATGTTTCTGACGAACCATGGGGCGTCCAAGATCATCCGTAGGCATTTGTTTTGTATCCTCTGTAGTTTCCGGATGTTAGATTTAGATGTGTGACTCCATGCTGGGAATGCATATGTGATTACTGGTCGAATTACCATCTGATATAGTAGCAGCTTGTTGCGTGTATCCAATTTGCTGTTGCGATTGATCAGGGGATAGAGTTGGGCTATGGTTCTGGATGTCTTTGTGCCTATGAGCTTGATATGGCTGTTGAAATTTAGCTTTTTGTCTAGCTGTACTCCAAGGTATTTGGTTTCTGTCTGCCATGGTATCTTTTTTCCGAGGAGTTGAATATCATCTTGGATGAAGGCTTTGCGTCTGGTGAATAGTATAGCTGAGCTTTTGACGGGGTTTACTTGTATCCTCCAGTCTGAGAACCATTTCTCTAGCTTTGTGATGGTATCCTGGAGACGACTAATCTTCAGGTGTGGGCGGAGAGATCTTGTCATTATGGCTGTGTCGTCAGCATATAGGGCTGTGATGGTAGTCCTCAGGTTCTGTGGAATGTCAGCAACGTAGATTGTGAAAGGTAAAGGAGCCAATAAAGATCCCTGTGGTACTCCTGCCAGGATTTGGCGCCTAGTTGAGATGGTGCCATTTATTTTTATCTGCATGGATCTGTCGGTGAGGTATGATTTTATTAGACGGGTAAGGTTTGTCGGAATGTTGGCTTGAATGAGTTTGTAGAGTAATCCTTGATGCCATACCTTATCAAAGGCCTTGGCAATATCCAGAAAAACTGCAGATGTGTGAAGGTTCCAGTTGTATCCTTGAGTGATATGCTTCACTAGTCGGTGTATTTGTTGCACTGTGCTGTGCATACGGCGGAAGCCAAATTGTTCGTTTGGAATTATTCCTAATTGGTCTGATTTTTCTTGTAGTCGTGAAATGATAATTTTTTCAGCAATCTTTCCTAGGTTGGAAAGCAGGCTTATTGGACGGTAGCTTTGCAGGAGTTGTGGATTGTTTCCTGGCTTTTTTATTGGTATGATGTCGGCTGTTTTCCATGCAGTGGGGAAGTGTTGTATCCTCAGTATTGCATTGGTAATGTTAACCAGGTGCATAATAGTCTTTCTAGGAAGTAATTTGATGATTCTGTTGGTAATTCCATCTGGACCTGGAGCTTTTTTGTTGTTTAGATGTTTTATGATGTTGGTTATTTCCATTGGAGTAGTGGGGGTGATACTGTCTGGTTTGTCTGAGGTCTGTCTTAAGGTACGCTTGACCTGCTGGTGGACTTTATATATGTGGGTGATGTTTATATTGTCATATGATGGGCTGCATTGTTTTTCTAGGTTTTCTGCTATTGCTTCAGCTTTTTCTTTATCAGTGTGCGTCATTCCATGAGCAGTTTGCATGGGGGTAGGGGGTCGTGTTTGGTGATCAGGATCTTCAGAAATTTCCATATTGTGTGATCTTCTGGGTTGAGTGATGATAGTTTATTGTCCCAATCCTGATTCCTGTGGATTTGAAGTGCTTTTCTGACTTGGTTGTTCAAGTTGTTCAGTGTTTTCTTGTCCTGTGGGGCTCTTGTGTTGTGGTATCTTTTACTGGCTTTGTTTTTTGTTCTGATGAGATCCATAATGTTTTCTGGGAGCCGACTGGTTGGGTGGTTGGTTGTGGTTTTGGTGACTGCTTCTAGTGCTTTTTTAATTTGGTTTGTTAGATTGCTTACTGCTTCATCTATTTCTTCTTTTTTGTGGATGATGGGTACAGGACCAATGTATTCTGGTAGGATTTTAGCTAGCCTACCCCATGATATGAAGGTGTGCTGGTGGGCCAGTTGGTCTTGCGTGCCAAGTTTGATCAGAATTGGGTTGTGGTCAGATGATAGTTCATTGATCGTCTCTAGTTTGTATTGATAACTGATGTTTCTGAGGATAGCTATGTCAAGTACATCTGATCTGCCATGAGGGCTGTAATGCGTGTGCTCAGTGGGTCCTGCTACCACAACTGAGTTAAGTGTTGAATAGCTGTGTAGTACGCGTCCACTTCTGTTGTTGATGGTGCTGAACCATGCTGTGTGTTTGGCGTTCAAGTCTCCTGCTATGATGGTGGGGTCTGTGGTGCCAAGGACTGCATCCAGGTCTGCTGTCAGTAGAGGGTTGCTTGGTGAGTTGTAGGCAGCAAATATCTTGAGGCTTCCAGCATTATTTGTGTGGACTTGTATTCCTGTGGTCTCCAGGTTTGTAGTCTGTGGGTTGGATATGGCATTGTGGTGGAGGTACGGTTTGATGTAGATGGCAGTGCCTTCCCCTCTGGTGCTGAGTCTATCCGTTCGGTATATTGTGTATCCTCTCACTTTTGGGTTGTTGGCAGGTCTTAGGTGGGTCTCGTTGATCAGCATTATGTATAGGTTGTGTCTTTGTGCGAATTCCTGTAGTTCTAGTGTATTATTGGTGAGGCCATTGGCATTCCAGGCTGCAATTAGAAGTGAGTTGGGTTTTACTTTTGTTTCATTCATAGTTGAGTGCTGTCAGTATGGAATGGGTTCCTTGCAGGAATCTATTTGTGGAGGATGGAGTTAGGTTTGTTCTGCTGAATTCCTGCAGCATAGTGGCTAGCAAGGCAGTCAGTATTGCTGTGATGTTGGAGCCTATTTGATTGCTTTGCATTGTGTCCTTTGGGCGGGCTGCTTCTGCATAGGTCTTGGTGGAAGGTTGAGCCCTTTCCTGACTTTTATGGATAGGGTTTTGTTGGTTTGATGATTGTGCAGCAGAGATGCTTTGAGTTGTCCAGATTGGGGAAGGGTGGACGGGTCTTGTAGTTTCGTGATTTCTGGGGTTGCATCCTTTGTAGTTTGCTGGGTGTGGACTTCCACAGTTGGCGCATTTGGTTCTTGGTTTTGTGCATGTAATGGTTTGATGTTTCTCACCACACTTCAGGCATCTGAACTCGGCTTTACACAGTCATTAGGCATGGCCAAACTTTTGGCAACGATGGCACTGCCTTGCTGATGCCCTTTTCCTGAGTGGTTCTGTTGTTATCTTAAGTCCACAGACCGCAGTTATGTCATAAATTCGTCTTTGTGCGTTCTGGATCTCAACCAATACTAATGGCATCGGTTGTTTATCGGATATGAACATCCGGCTGACTTTGATTGGTGTTAGGTCCTACTGGGTAAGGTCTGCCGCGATCTCCTCAGAGGTAATGCCTTCGGTGACACCTCGCAGTGCAACCTTTAGATTTCTTTCGCTGCTTAGTGCGAAGGTGTGATACTGTAGTTTGTTGTTATCCATCATTTTTGTTATCCCTCTGTAGTCTGTGACTGTTGTTGGTTGAATTTTTACTCCTTCGTCGGTGTTTCTGGCCCAGGAGTATCCAATTTTATGTTCTTTCAGGTTTCTTGCAACTGTGGTCCATTTTTCCTTTTCACGGAGAATTACCGGGGGGACCTTTTCCCTTTTTTCCGGCACTGTTTGTGAGGGTGTTTCGTTTTCTATATGATCATCCTCGATTCTGCGTCTTTTATTCGTTTGTTCTTCTGTGAAGACTGTCTGACTGTGGTTCTCGGGTAGGGAGATGGTCGTGTTGTTGATTTCTTCTACTTCGTCCTCTGTATCTTCGGATTCTTCTGGTTGTGTATACAGGTTTAGGAAACCTGGCCATTCCGTATCGAATTTTTTAAGCAATAATTTAAACAGTTTTAGTGCTTGATCTTTGTTTAGATGCTCTAGAAGATCATTAATGTCTGTTTTATTCGTTGTTATATCTAGTAGGTGGTGATTGGAGAATTGCTTATGATTGCAATTAGATTAGAAATCCTGCAGGTCTTGAGACCTGCCAGCAGAAATTTTGTAGAGGATATTGCAGATGAAAAGGATTGCCAGCAATATCGAGCGATTAGCTATATGAAAGCGAATAGCATATGAAATTTCAGAAAATGAAGACCGCTTACCTCTATATATATCATTCAATATCATTCAAAACTATCGCACTGATCAAAACGTGCCACTAATACTCGAGCCGCCATTAAAATTTCGTCTAGATGAAATCTCTTTAAAAGGCACTATAGAAAATAAATAAAAGTGTCGGTAATAAATATAAAATTGTTAATAATATTATTTAAAAGTTTGCATTTATATTTCAGTATTTTAATTTTTAATTTTAATTACATAATATTTATTAATTAAATAGTAATATTTTTTATATATTTAATAAATAGCTAACTATTGGAAGTTGTCTTAGTTTAAGACTATTTCTGAAGAACAAAAGTTTTCAATTATCGTAACCCTGTGACATAAGGATTCCTTTGAGAAATGGTCGATGTCTTTTGAACTATCATACAGGTTGCTTGGCGCTGGCGAAGAAATGATTGCTAAAACAGATCGCAAGATTGACCTGAGAAGTTGCTTGATCATTTTAGGGCTATTTGCTCTCATCTTATGTCACTATTCTCGATGTATCAAGGAATGTTTGCCGAACGTTTGTACTCAGTAAATCACGTGGTTTGTAGGTCGTTGCAAGTAAAAGAGATGTAAACATTTGCTCTTTAGCTCCTAAGAATCAAGATATATTCCCAAATTAGTCGGAGATGTTAGTTCCTGAATGATGAGTGGTCGAACTGATATAACTCTATTGCTAAATAGGTATGCACTGTGGTATTGACACAAGATGATTTTTTGTAGTGAGAAAAAAAGTGCTTTCTTTCTAGTTATTATCAACCAAAACAACGTATACAAATATAATTAAATCTTATATAAAAATATTTAAATAGGAATAAAATTGGTGTTTCAGAATAAATTTGTTATTTTTATTTCATAATATAATTTTCCTTTTAAATATTATTTTATACGTTAGATTAATTATATTCGCTATGTGTAGATAAAAAATAAATAGGCAAAGAAATTCCTTTTTTTATTGTTAGTTTAATTTATATATTACCTTTTCCGAGGTCTATTTTCCTTTTACTGGTTATTCTGATTCAATTTTGATTTCATTGAAAAATACGTCTTTTCTATTATGGAGATAACAAAGCATATGAGTTGGCTACCAGCACTTGTCACAAATAATGAAGAAGGTAATATGACATTTTTATTTTGGATTAATATTTTTTTAGTACAAGATGTGACATAATTGGGAAATGACAACAAGCTTTACAAATTTGGAAATATTTCAAAATGGAGTAGATAGTGTGGAAAAACTTAAATACCGTTATTAAAAATGAGTTCAACTACACAGTTTTAATAACATTCAAAGCTAAAAATTCACTTTTTGATGTTTAGTACTTCATGGGTCCTCCTCCTCTTGCCTTTATTACAGCTTGGCATCGGCGGGGGATTGACAAAATCAATTTCCTGAATGAATGCAACTGTCAGTTCATGGTTCCATAATCCTTATAATGGCATCTTGGAGTTCTCGAAGTATTTTCGGCTTCTTCTTGTGTATTTCAGTCCATTTGGTACCAACCACAAATTTTCAATCGGGTTGAGATCTGGGCTGTTTTTCCTGGCGACGGTACTCGCTGAATTAAGTGTTCGTTGAGCCACTTATTAACCGGAAACAAAAAAAAAACTAAAGCTCTTTTACTGTCAAACTCGATTTACTGTTTTAATAGTATTACTTACACTTTTTACCCTATGACAAGGTGCAGAGTCATCCTGAAAGATGCAGTTCGTCGTTACGGTAATGCCGTCTCTGATAGTAGACAGCAATTCTTCTTCTAAAATTGCCTGGTACCTTGTGAAATACAAGCGTCCAACATCATGGTACGCCATGCAGCCCCAAATGATCTGACTGAATTTGACTGTTGACACCAGTCAGGGTTGAATTTTCCCTGATCATCTTCGAATTGTCTGTCTTCTGTCGGCGCCCTGCAGGTTAAACTTTTTCTCGACAGAAAAATTGCTCTTTTCCACTGATCAGGGGACCATTTTGCATGCTCTTTGCAATTTAACCTACCCAATCTCATTTTTTTTTTGGTTAACAAGAGCTTCTTTTTAGGGCGCCTAGCTATCATCCCTGTCAAATGAGTCTTCTCCTGACAGTTACAGAGCTTGTCACACTCCCGTTTGTTCTTTTCAGTCCGGGTTTAAGTTCTCCAGACGACGATTTTTGAGGCAGAGACGCTTTAGAACTCCATCTTGGTATGGTGTATACAGTGGCTTTCTTCTGTTCAGGCTATTCCTCTCTTGCATAAGCAAAAGAGGAATAGCCTTCTCTATTCAAAGCTTGAATATACTTTTTCTGCGATGTGTTAACTGCACGTAACTACCCATAACGATCTCAGCCCGAAAATCTGAAAACTAGCTCTTACTGTCTATTTATAGCATAAAAAAGTCTGACGCAATGGTAGAAACTATTACATTATAAGAAACCCGTGGGAATGATAGATGATGCAATACAACGAAATATCTAATGGTAACCTAATCTAAACAATTTTAAAAATCTAATGATAAATGCTAAAAGTGTGTTCAGCTGAACTGGCCATTCCTTTGACCAGGATGTTTAATATGAACGGGGAAGATTCAGCAGGAATGGAAGGGATGTATGGTAATTCCATATGCACAAGGGTGGTGCAAAGACCGATGTATCCAACTATCAACCAATTAGTATCTCAGGAGTGGTGGTGAAGATGTTGGAAAAATCGGTTAGGGCCCACATTCAGAAATGGGTTGACAGTGAATCTCTACTTTGCAATGAACAACATGGGTTTACTAAGGGAAGGTCATGTTTCAGCAACTTGCTCACATTCTATAACAATGTCACCATTGAACTAGACGAAAGGAATGGTACACCGTCATACTTTTGGATTTTGCTAAGGCTTTTGACAGAATACAGCAATACAGACCGCTGCATAAATTGGAGAAAATGGATTTGGGTTATACAATATTAGCATGGATAAGAGGATGGCTGACTGACAGATATCAAAAAGTGGTATACAGGGGATCTGCGGCTGCAAGATTCAAGGTAACAAGTGGTGTACCACAAGGATCAGTGCTTGAACCACTGTTATTCAATCTATACATTAATAATATTGGGAAGGATTTGACAAGCGACATACAGTTATTTGCTGATAATGCAAAGATAGGCAGGGTAATCAGGGATGCTGATGATATGCAGTCTTTGCCGAATGATTTGAATAGGCTGGAATTGTGGGCATGGGAAAATGGGTGTCAGTTCAATGTAAAGTCATTCACTTCGGCATGATTAGATATCCAATATCGTATTATATTGGTGGGATTATGCTAGAAGAAACTGATGAAGCTAGGGATCTTGGAGTGTTAATAGATAGAAAGTTGAAGTTTAAGGGCCATGTGGCAAAGATTGCAAATACAACTCAAAAGATAATTGCAATGCTGAAACGAACGTTCACATGTAAAGATAAGGATGTTATTTTGCCTCTTTACAAAGCCTTGTAAAGAGGCAAAACGGAAACCATGAGACCAGACCTGCGCACAATAGTCCAAATGAGGATAAGACCTCACTTGGACTATTGTGCGCAGATCTCTGGTCTCCTGGTTTCCGTTGTGATTCGGATATAATGGAGAGAGTACAAAGGAGAGTGTTAAAAATGATATCAGGATGGAATACTGATTATGAAGGCAGATTGAGAATTTGTAGACTGCAGACACTTGCAAACAGGAGAAAGAAAGATGAATGATTGAGACTTACAAACTTCTGAAAGGGTCATATAGGATTTCAATTGATGGAATTTTTCAATTTATGGCGAAAGGACAAGAAGGCATCCTTGGAAGCTGAAAATGAAGGCTGCCAAGAAGGGTGTGAGGGCTAGATTTTTCTCTCTGAGGGTGGTGCGTGATTGGAATGGATTGCCTTTGGATGTTGTGAGTGCAAGCAGTGTGAATGAATTCAAAAATAAGTATGATAGCTGGTCTGTGTAGTATGTTACCTCCCTCGACGAGTCTCTGACTCCCTGTAGGTCTCTCTTAATAATAATAAAAAACCAATGAAAATTACCATTTAACTACTAAAAAGATATTTATGTAAGGTGATGCGGTTTCTATGAACATGAATGTATATGAATATTCAGTCAAAGTTTTGTTTTCGATAAATTTCCATTCGTATTATTAACTGACAGTATCATCAACGTCGTTAGTACTTTTTAGTATTATGCTGTACATATTGTGAAATGAGATATTCCTTATTTGTAGTATAATATACTAGCAATTTTAAGCATAAAGATTCTTATTTAAATTACTATAGTTATTATATATAAGATTAATTAATTCTATGAAGCCTTTTCTAGAGATTTAAACATATAACTTAAGTGTGCTATTTACACCATCTTGTTTATTGAATCATTGTATATCTTCAAGGGCAGATAAAGTCAAAACAACGATGAGGAGGATGGTTTATTAATCGACCGTGAGATGCGGTGATTAATACCCTTGGAGGGTAATGGATGGCAATGCTGTAGCCAATGAAGTTCTAACTGAGGCTCGGCTATTGCTGTTATCCTCCTGCCATGATCAGAGCATTAATAGCTCAATAACACCTTATCCTTACACAGTCCTCTACATATTATTACGGGGAAGATGAAAAGCATTCTTGCTTCGCCCCTTTAAGCCAGTCCTTATAAGGACTATAAGGAGAACAACGATAGGTGAGTAACGCTCTGAAATTAAATACTGTTTGATTTGATATTTTTGTGTAAGCAAAAAAATACTTCTCGTGCTTAATCCTTGAATACTTTCAAGGATTAAGCACAAGAAGTATTTTTGATTCTGACAAATGTGGCTCCCTACATGAAGAATTCTGCAGCATCATTTTAAATTCATTTTCTTCGACTACAACTAAATTACAGGCAGATTATTAAACAAGTTCATTTCGTAGTGATAATATCTTAATTTCTGATTCGAAAAACGTCTTTCCTGAAATTTTGCAGGCTTTTCCTGCTAAAATAGGCAGAGGAACAAAACATTTGTCTTTCTATTTTATTGCTTAAGAATATTGAATTTATAACTGTACTTTCCCCCCCTTTCCTATTGATTTTATTGCCAAAATTTGAGAAAAAAGAACTTAACAAACTGATAAGAAGAAACAATGTTCGATCAGAGTTGAATTATATGAAATTTGAATTAATGTTATTGAAATTCTGCTTTATAATATACAGTAAAAATCAGGCAGTAAATATAAGTGAAAAACAGCTACCAAACACCTAATAAATCTCAATCAGTTTTAATGTGTTAATATACGCTCTATGCTTAATCCCCGTACATGATGGATGAAATAAATCAACTCCTTAAAAACGTCTTTCTGAGTGTAGATTATCACGCAATCATAAGATAACATGAGAGGTGGGAAAAAATACACTAATGAGTCGATTCCTTCACGAATAACAAAAAAAAAAAAAAAATGCTCCCGTTGGAAAAACCGTTTAATCGATAAAAGTTCAAAGTCAACACTTTTCTAGCCAATTTTTATGGGTTATTTAACATCAGTAATTTAGATTTTTTTTCTCTTCCTTCCCATTTAGTTTTCTTCGTGGCTTAATGAAATAATTTTATTGGATACATTTCACTCATTTTCGAATTAACCAACATAATTAAATCGGCATTGTTGTGTTTTGTTTTTTTTTTAATTTTTATATAAAAGACAAAAACCTAGCCAAACGGTCAAACTAGCCAGAAAGCTTTTAAAAAAAAAAAAATAAAATAAAAGTCGGCCTTTTCATCAAATTACAATAGCTACTTGGATCTGTTAAACTTAGACATAGTTCTCTGAAATATCCGGGAGTTTATTGCCTGCGGTGTCACCGCGAAATCTTATTCTACGAACAGACAGAGAAATCTATTGGGCAGCGTATCGACGAGAATGTCCGAGTCATAGAATACCAGCGACATGAAATCGAGGCCTGTTATCACATATGCTGTCTTCAGCGGATATGGATGATTCCTCAACAGAAAGACGTGAGATTGTACGACTGAATCAGAAATCTTAGATCTCTTATGACAACTCCGAAAAAAAAATCTGGGAGTCTGCAGAAACTCTTTAGATCCTATATATTTGAATATAAACCACAGCAGTAATCTGTCTAAATGCTTACTAGCTAGGATTGCGTAGTTATTTTGAATTTTGAATATATAATGATAATGACACATTCTTTGTAGATAGTATGCTGCAAGAATATATAACGATACATCCTTTGTAGGTAGTCTGCTGTAAGAATAGCCATCATCTCAATCTCGATATGAGCATGAGTAGTGTTGATTTTACATACACATGCTGTTTAGCAAGCAGGTTTTTATTAAATATCATTGATATAAAATTCAAATTAGTGTTTTCAAATGAAATGTCATTATTTTGATTATTTGATAACATACTTCAAAATTAAAAAAATAGCATTATTAAATACATTTTAGAGATGAAAGGTATTATTAATTTGAATAGCTTTAATTGTTAAATGATATACCAAAAAGTATTTTGTAATACAATAAGTATTTTTTTTATCAAACCTATCTTTTTTTTTTATCAAACTTATCTTTAAATAATTAAATTGCTGATTTATGAAAATATAAAATTCACATATTGATAATGTAGATATTAGTCTGATTCTATACTGATATTAATAATTTATAGATAAACAATTAAACTTCTTATAAAATAAATTTCAGTATTAAACAATATTATTTCTTCGAGTTTTAATTTTTAATTTAATATGTTCTCAATTATTGTGCTCTAAGTTCTTTTTACGTAATTTTTTTGTTTTGTTTGAAGTTTCTTTAAATTTAGTGTTGTAAGTGTTAAATTTCATTCCAAACTTTACAACAAATATTTTTTTTAAAGTTAGTATTAATTCAAAACAGGTGACTGAATGCTTGAGGCAGCTTAAAGACGAAAGATAAAAAAAAAAAAAGAGAAAAAGAAAATGTTTTAATAACGTTCACTTGAAGTTCCGAATTCGTTCCTAGCCTCAAGTTTCCATTAGCAGTAAGGAAACGTCTTCCCTATTGACAGGGGAACAGAAATGCAGCACGTGGAGTTTTCTCAGAGTCGTTTTGTTTTGTATTTGCGCGTTACACGGAGTTGAGATTTTCGTGAAGATCCAATACATTGGTCGAGAGTTTTATCATTATCTCTTTCCTAAGTTTCCGTACTTAGTATTCTTTCGGGTTCTCATTAGGGGACAGATTTGCATCGGTATTGTGTCTGCTTAAAGTTTCACATGCAACTTTCTCCCATAGGTGGGTACGCACACACACACACACACACACACACACACACACACACACACACACACACACACACACACACACACACACACACACACACACACACACACACACACACACACACACACACACAGAGGAGTCACTCTGACAGAACGCAAAGTCATTACATCCGCCAGCAACCCCACAGCTCGTGCAGTTCTCCAAATCCCGTGGCTGAATCCTCGGGACGCTTTTGGCTAGTAGCGGGCACAAAATCCGTTCTCCGATGACTATTGATTAGCTCGCCTTGCCCCAAGGAAGGACTCTTATTGGCTTAGACAGGCGTGCCTTGGATGGCGAATATCCCCCGCACTTTCCAAACGGCTACCAGTCGAGCGAAAGGTTCCAGTTTCACTTCTCCCATCGTTCCTTTTTTTTTTTTTTTTTTAGCTTCAAGTATAAGAAATTACTTGTTCAGAGTTCTGTTTCTTTCTCGTGGTGGTTGACAAAAATGTATATGTATTTCTAGTTCGTCAAGTTATCGCTAGGGGCGCTGCGAGTTTGTTTCGATAGGCTTAGGGGGATATGTCGTATGAAATAAGATTATTCCAATAGGATTCAAATTTGCCATTTATCTTTATAAATACATAGAAATAAAAGAATAAAATTGTAGAAAACAACACCTAGTAGAGAAGGGAGAAAGAAAGACATAAAGAAAAAAAGAAAGAGAAAGCAAAGAGTACTGAGAGATGCGCAGAATGATAGATACGTTATATCCAAATTGCTAGTCAAGACTCATCAGACACGAGTCTGGTGTGGTTTTTATACACTTTTCTCCTGAAACTTCATAACACGCGATTGCAGAAGGTGTGGTCCATGAGAGATTTTCCCTTCTTTCATTTAGGATGTCCATCTTTCATCAAGCTATTTATTCCTTATTATAAATTATAAAAGAAAACCTTGAAATTGCTATTTCAAGAAATCATCCGAATTGAATGTAATTCACTCTACTTTAACATTGATACAGAGAAAACAAGTATAACATATTAAGATAAATTGATACAATATTACATGAAGATAGATGCAGTGTACAGTTCGATGATTATTATAACTAAAATGTGTTTATTTTTGTAATCATTACCCATAGTAACTGGCAATGATTTCATTGAGCATAAGAGACTACGTGTATTTACATGTAAAATAATAATATGAACAAAGCAGAATATTGTTTCGTGTTGAAAAATAATGAATAGATAGATAGAGAGAGATATTAATAAAGCTTTACATGTCCCTACTCCAATAGTGGAGTGGAAAATATTGACTCCCCTCTCAAGCAAAAAAGAACTTTACTAACTTGCCCGATGAAATATCTCTATGCTGCCAGAATATACATCAATAAAAGAATAATAGTTTTTTAATAGGAAAATGCCAAGTATTTCTCCGCCTAAGTACAGGCTTTACATGTTTATCTTTGTTATTGAGAGCAAATGCCGAGCTAATTATCAATATGATCATTTAGGATTTTGGAGAGAGAGTTGCTATGGTAACAAAGATGAGGTGTTAGCAGTGTGAATATCTTTCATATGAATGTACATAATCAATTTTTTATGTAATGATATATTAATAATTTATAGCATAAATAAAGAATTGTTGCCTTTCTTTTCTTG
The DNA here is from genome assembly GCF_054136105.1 of Typopeltis vanoorti. Taxonomy (NCBI): domain Eukaryota; kingdom Metazoa; phylum Arthropoda; class Arachnida; order Uropygi; family Thelyphonidae; genus Typopeltis; species Typopeltis vanoorti. The sequence goes on from NC_143552.1 coordinate 134,629,493, forward strand.
AAAAAAAATAAAGCGAAAAATGTAACTACTTTACAATAAGTACAGTATAAGTAAACCCATTCGCGACACTGAATTGTGATGTTCCATATTTTGCGATTTCATTTTGCGACAACTTATTGGCTATCCCTTGATAATAGCGACGTGTTCTCTGAGAATTAAATTCATTTGTTTCTGACATTACTGAGTAAAAATACAAAAATTTGAAGTATGTTTTAACTTAAGCGAGCAGTGTTCTTGATCCAAGAAAGTGCAAATAACTAGGCTACGTAGCTAATTTACAACCAAACCAACGTTGTTAGGGGATACACTTATATAATGTGACACATAGACACATACATACACACACACGTGGTGCGTTGCACATACAGTGTTTATGTCTGTTTGATATTACGGTACGTATATTGAAAATGTTGAGCAATTATTAGGGAGAAAATGCTTTTGTTTATATGCAGACCTCACAGAAACTATAAAAATGACAATATGTATACCAAATTAAATCTTTATCATAATTATTTAACAAAATTCTAAACAAAATGCATTGGAAATAATTAAATAAACGTGTTTTACATGAGGTTCACAACCTCGACTAGCAGGGGAAGTAACCCTACTAAAATAGTTACTCCGCGGGGTCACCCGGTACGAAGAAAACAATACATTTTACATCAACCAAGTTAACAAAACTTTTCCAATCTAGAACCAATACCACCACAGATCTTAATCAGATTTCCAACAGTTGTCAACAGAAAGAATTAAGCCGAGTTTAAGGGTCAAAACCGCAGAGCTCTATTACTCTACCAAGTTCCGAGTTGCAGGTTTAGTTCGTTTTCTTGCATCCCAGAAGTGACAGCAAAAGTCTTCCGAAAGGAAGTCCCTACTTAAGAAGGTTATCGAGAAAAACCCACCAAATCCTCTTAATACCATCTGTGCATTGCTTTGAGGTCATACGGCCAGTTGCTATGGTTATGTGGACGGAGGAATGGGCATCGGGAAAAACAGAAGGAAAATGAAGGATTGTATGTTTATGTAAGATTAATATTGGCTTTCTGGTGGTCGGAACTTCATGCAATATAATAAGCAGAATAAATAGAGTGGACATTGGAGATATACGTAATTAGTGAGTTTATTAGGTATATGTAAGACAGGAAATAGACAATGAATGGTGAGAAGAGATGCATTTATCGCTAAAATATTCTATTTAATTATAATCTCACTTTTTTTTATAAGTTGGAGGATTGGGACATAATTATCAAAACACTGATGGCCTATAATTTGCCATGTATGAATAGATTTAGTTAAAACATTTAAACTATTACAAAACTCCATTAATCGATTATATTTTTTAAAAATCTCATCCCTCAGCTAGATATGTTTACTGCCTAGGACAAACGAATATTTGCATTTAGCAAGGAAATGCCTAATAAAAGGCGTTACTGTTCAACACCTTTTTACAAGCCAGCCCTCCTGGAAAAGCTTATATAACGCAGAAGAAAAACTTCACGCCGAAAAGTAATTACTAATAAAACATAGAATCAAAACGATTAAATAATTGTTAAAAAGTATACTAAATATTGTAAGAAAGTTACAAGATTTAAATACACAGAGCTTTTAGCTTTGACATTTTTTCTCAGAGTGTCATGAATTACAACTTTGTCTGTATAATATGAATTTGCAAATATACAGTTTATACTTATAACATAAATATTTATATACTTTAAGTACTAAAGAAGTTTACTTCACACACACACACTGGAGTTGTTAAGCACCGTTGTCAAATCGAAAGTACTAACATTTTTGTGATTGTTGACATTAAAAGACTTACAAATTCATAAAATTAATTTTATGGTTTCTTTAAATTTGCTTTTCAATTTCGCATTTTATCTGCATTACATTTATGGATTTGCGTGTATAATAAAAGGAAGATAAATATGTGCTCACATAATTTTTTTCACATTTGACTAGAGATTTTTGTTGAGTTGTTAAATTTTCTTTTGTTTGTTGAATTAATCGTATGAAAAAGATCAGTGTAATTAAACTTTAACTTTCCTTGTAAAAATTGGATGTACGTTCTTAAAAGAACTGGGCGATGGACTGAGTCCTTGACTCTTTATCCCGTCATCTGAATGAAGAAAATCTGTGTGGATGGAATGTTATTGAGCTAAAAAGCTCTAATCATGGCTGGGTAACGGCAATAGCCGAGCCTCAGTTAAAACTTCATTGGCTACAGCATTGCCATTCGTTACCTTTGAAGTCCTGTTGTTTAAGTAAAGGGTAAAATCTCAAAAAAATCAGACGATCTCTAGGCCACTCATTCGTGGGCGAAAGACCGTCTAAATCTCCGCGTTGGTTCCACTCAGTGAAACTCGACCACCGAGCAGAACCGCTCATTCCGAAGAAAATAATTCACCGACAAGAACCCCTCAGCGGGCCGTGCCGGAGAACACTTTCCCCGGAGACTCAAATTGCTCCCTTAAGGCAAAAACCCTTAAAGAGCGAACTATCGAAACTCAGCAGGATAACAGCAACAGCCGACCCTCAGTTAAACTTCATTGGTACAGCATTGCTATTCGTTACCCTTCAAGTCCTAAAAAAGACTTTTCTTCTTCACCCGGTGGATCTGGATGTATGTCCTTATCCTTATAAGGACTGGCTTAAAGGGGCGAAGCAAGAATGCTTTTCATCTTCCCCGTTATCTGTAGAGGACAGTGTAGGGATAAGGTGTTATTGAGCTATTAAAGCTCTGATCATGGCAGGAGGGTAACAGCAATAGCCGAACCTCGGTTAGAATTTCATTGGCTACAGCATTGCCATCCATTACCCTCCAAGGGTATTGGATTGAATGAATCAATCACCGCATCTAACGGTCATGGCACCTCAGAATCAACAATCATTTTCTATATCTGGATGTATGTTCTTAAAGTTCTTAAAAGAACTGGGCGATGGACTGAGTCCTTGACTCTTTATCCCCTCATCTGAATGAAGTAAATCTGTGTGGATGGAGTGTTGTTGAGCTAAAAAGCTCTAGTCATGGCTGGGTAACGGCAATAGCCGAGCTTCAGTTAAAACTTCATTAGCTACAGCATTGCCATTTGTTACCCTGGAAGTCCTAAAAAGGACTCAATATCTACGTACCTGGATGTATGTTTATACTGCTATATTCTAATATACTTTATTTATATAGAAATATAAATGGTGTATCATAAGTTGAACATATAGAAATATAAATGGTGTATCATAAGTTTAACACGAAACATAAGCTGACTATAGTGGAGTGATATAAATTACCCCGGTGGATCTGGATGTACGTCCTTACAAGTACTGGCTTAAATGGGCGAAGCAAGAATGCTTTTCATCTTCCCCGTTATCTGTAGAGGACAGTGTAGGAATAAGGTGTTATTGAGCTATTAAAGCTCTGATCATGGCAGGAGGGTAACAGCAATAGTCGAGCCTCAGTTAGAACTTCATTGGCTACAGCATTGCCATCCATTACCCTCCAAGTGTATTGGATTGAATGAATCAATCCTAACCTCTTCCCTGGATGTACGTTCTTAAAAGAACTGGGCGATGGACTGAGTCCTTGACTCTTTATCCCGTCATCTGAATGAAGATAATCTGTGTGGATGGAGTGTTGTTGAGCTAAAAAAGCTCTAGTCATGGCTGGGTAACGGCAATAGCCGAGCCTCAGTTAAAACTTCATTGGCTATAGCATTGCCATTTGTTACCCTAGAAGTCCTAAAAAGGACTTTTTCCCCTGGATGTACGTTCTTAAAAGAACTGGGCGATGGACTGAGTCCTTGACTCTTTATCCCGTCATCTGAATGAAGTATATCTGTATGGATGGAGTGTTGTTGAGCTAAAAAGCTCTAGTCATGGCTAGGTAACGGCAATAGCCAAGCCTCAGTTAAAACTTCATTGGCTACAGCATCGCCATCTGTTACCTTGAAGTCCTAAAAAGGACTTTTTTTATTCTGGATGTACGTCCTTATAGTCCTTATAAGGACTGGCTTAAAGGGGCGAAGCAAGAATGCTTTTCATATTCCCCGTTATCTGTAGAGGACAGTGTAGGGATAAGGTGTTATCAAGCAATTAAAACTCTGATCATGGCAGGAGGGTAACAGCAATAGCCGAGCCTCAGTTAGAACTTCATTGGCTACAGCATTGCCATCCATTATCCTCCAAGGGTATTGGATTGATTGGATTGAATGAATCAATCACCGCATCTCACGTGTCGATTGATTCAGCCTGGATGTACGTTTATACTACTATATTCTAATATACTTTATTTATATAGAAATATAAATGGTGTCTCATAAGTTGAACACGAAATATAAGCTGACTATAGTGGAGTGATATAATTTATTTGTAATCTTAAGTTATTAATTTCCATTTACTTATTTTGCACATAATTAAATAAAATAAAAAAAATTGGAATTTTACATATTTAAGCGCGTAATTTAATGATGAATAACAATCAAATTATCAATTTACAAATCTCAAATCCATAGGCCTGCACTTTGACTACGTTATACGATGGACACACACACATATTAACTATATACACAAAAACATGAGGATATTAAACTTTAAAATGCACTACTTAACAAGAAATATTATCTCCAAAATCTAATCAAATCATTTAGTTGAGTCTATATTGCGATATGGCATAGCGTGCAACGATTCCACACTGCAATACTTAACGAAAAAACTGAACTCATTACAAAATAGGTTGATGGCAACAGCTCAGAAGTGGCTAAATAATATTCGTCTTTTTCATCCATCAACATACACCAACAATCTACTTCTGACTATACCGAACCTTCGACATTGCATTATCATGCTAAGACACTACTTTTCCAGAAATTTTCGCTGAAAGTTTCCTCAGATAAGCTTAAACACAACAGTTTGATCAATATAAGGGAAAGAGAAAAAAAAAAAAAGAAAAGGTTCATTATCATTATTTATTATTAAATTTCATTCTCCCGAATATTATTAGAATTTTTTATTTTCCTGGGCTTTTATAAGAAGAGCCGACCACAACTTTGTTGGAATTTTTTAAAAGAATTTTTGAGAAATTTTAATATATTTGAATTTTATGTCTATTAAATGGTTATCAGAAAAAATTCTCTTAATGCAATTCGAGCTATGTTTTATTATTTATTTTTTCTTATTAATTTATTTTCTCAGAGGAGGTGACTGTAAAGCACTAATCTAATATAAATCTGTATCAAATAAGACTGCCCGGTCCGTCCGTATTTCACTTGTAGTATGCGTTATATAGAAATATTATTCTGGTTCTCAACTACTGAGATAAAACTATCTGTTTACCATTCTAACTTTCTTGACTGGAATGTTTTGCAACGTCAAATTTTTCCAAGTTTTCGAAAGACGTTTATCCTTTTCCTCGTGGAGATAATTCTGTTCGCTGCTGACAGAAAGCATCTTTAGGATTTCTCAAAGGTCGCCTAACCTGTCCTCTAACACTACTTTCGGAAAGAGCCACTGAAAGGAGATTTGAAGTTCAGCATTTTACATTCCTTCTTCTCGGAGATAAAGCTGCCTCTCTGAGCCTCTTTCTATCAAGCAAGACTGTAGGTATTCTCTTCATCCCATCTTTGTTAACCAGTACTACGCATTCTCTTGTCTGAATACAGATATCACCGCCCTAGAGTAGGGAATAGAAAAGGTTTTTGTAAATAGAGTTGCTTCGGAAAGCCGTAGTAGAGTCACTAGCTATTCGAAGCTTTGAATAACATACGATTTTCAATCGTGAACATCGCATTAAAAATGGAAGCATGATCATTAATGTATAACGAGCAAATACAACGGCTTTTATCTTTCTTTTTACACGCGGACATTTAATTCAAAAATAATTAACTGATTTTAATTTCATGAACTATTTTGTAGTTCATCAATATTAATACAAGTAGATTTTCTGATAGTGTTGGCTACAGATCATTAAAATGTACTGCTATTATGATAGTAGTCATGCTTTTCAATTGTTAATTGAATACATTTCGTTTTATGACAAGGAAAACAAAATAGTTTGAAATTGCTGGAATTTTTCATTTTGATGGAAATATACATTGTTATCAAATATTGCTCTTCCGTATTAAAAATAACAGTTTTTGAAGTATAAAGTGCATTTCGAGGTAGTAATTGAAATCTTTAATCTAAAATTCAGTAGATGTCCCTGTCAAGCTAATTTCATAAAAGCGACATCTCTGGAGAAATTAATCGTTAATACATTTTTGTTATAGTTTTAAATATTTGAGTTATGCTAGAAATATTTGAAAATAAACCGTAAAATATTTGGTTCTATGACGAATATAGCACGATATTTGAAAAGAAAATTATTAATACTGAATTTGAATATTATTTCCCAATTACAATTTGAAAAGATATATAAAAAAGAGAAGTATCAATTTTTTTTTTTTTTTTTTTTTTTTTTTTTTTTTTTTTATAACGATGAAATTTTAAGCTCGGGTCGACAATGACACATTCGAAATATCGTTGTACATGTTACAATTCATTTCTTGTTATAGTAGGAATGAACGAAGAAGAAATAATGTTAGCTATTGTTGTGTTTGGAGTTCAACTGTGAATGGATGATGGCTACATAACGTGTTCTGATAGCTTTAGAAAATATCGTAGGGGAATTATAGTTGCCAGGAAAGAACAATGACTTGGAAATCTCTGTAGGAAAAATAGTAGGAACTCAGCGGTCTGTGGAATAGCAAGCCGACTGAATTGGTGTGGGGGTAGGAGACCTTGAACAGGTTATGACCAATATGTCTTTCGCTAAGGAGAAAATGCACAAATGTCATGGGAGCATGAGGTAGTTTTCTACATTTTATCTTTTCAAAATCAGTTTTGGATTTATTACTGATTGTTTGTTGCTACTACGAGTTTGACGCAGCAGAAAAAAAAAAGGAATAATCGGAGGATTTTGATATAAACCATTTGTGATATCCTTTATTCCTACCTAGAACAGCTTTGATTATATATATATATATTAGGAAACAAAAGTTAGTTAAAGTATGTTTAAAATAAAACGTAAACAGAGGTGTTGTTTCCTATCAGATGTTACAATTAGGTGGTTAAAATGCTAGTGTAATCAAAATATCAAGAAAGGCCTATTAAACAGTATAAAGTTAAGAATAGTTTTTTTTGTGTGTGTGTGTGTGTGTGATTTCATCTTTCTTTATCTAAATCATAGGAAAAGAAAGATGAAATTTTTCAAAACTGTCTGTAGAAAAAAGAAGCGATAGAGAATGAAATGAATTTCATAACAACGAAATCAGGAAATTTTGAACAATGGAAAAAAAAAAGAGAGACTTAATTGTGTAGTAACTCCAAAGTGCCACTATTAATTCATCTGAATACGGATTAAAATTTCTTAATTAATGTGAGCTTTTTTTTTCTTCGATGAAAAATTTTCATTGCTGGAGTGCATTAGTTTTCCATTTAAGTTGTTAAAAGTAACAGACGAGAGGAATTGAAAGCATGGGACGATTTAATTTTAGATGTATCAGATGCATTGAGAAATGTACACATTAGCTTTTCTGTTCACTTATTCTTTATAGATACCTGGTGGGATTACATGTTCAGGTCTTTCCCATAGACCAGACGTCATTATAAAACTAGAATTGTGACAGATTAACAGTTAGATTCAGTAGGTTCTACAGGGTGTCCCGAATTTCACGCAAGATTTAAATTTAGCGCCATTTGTACGGTAAAGTGTTGCCAACGAGAAAAAAAAAAAAAAGACAGCGTGACAGCTGACAGTTCAGGGTTATTAAAAATGACCACACACACAGCGAAGAGAGTTCGTTGAATGGATTATGGAACAACAACAAGTGGATGCTTATTTTTCGAACAAAATCATCTTCACCGATGAGGCTCATTTTCATCTTGATGGCTTCGTTAATCGACAAAATTGTCGCATTTGGAGTTCAGAAAATCCACGAGTGATTGTTGAGAAACAAATGCATCCACAATGTGTCGCTGTTTGGTGCGGATTTTGGGCTGGAGGCATCATCGGTCCATTCTTCTTTGAAAATGCGGCTGGTAAGGCACTAACAGTTAATGGTGCTCGCTATCGCGACATGATAATCCAGTTTTTTTGTGCGTGCCTAAATTGCAAGATATGGATGTGGACGACATGTGGTTTCAACAAGACGGTGCCACATGCCATACAGACCGAGAAACAATTCAATTACTGTATGAGCCATTTCCTGGTCGTGTAATTTCCCGTTTTGCTGATCAGAATTGGCCGCCCAGATCATGTGACTTAATGCCGTTGGACTTTTTTCTTTGGGGTTTTTTGAAGTCTAAGGTTTATGCCAACAAGCCCACGACCACTCACGCCTTGAAGGAGGAAATTGAGCGCTGTATCAACGAAATTCAGCCACATTTATGCAAAACGGTCATGGAAAATTTCGACAAAAGGGTGCGTATGTGCCAGCAAAGCCGTGGAGGCCATTTACCCGATATGCTATTCCATGCATAACCCTATACTGTATACTTTATGAATCAATAAGAAATTACAATTTTTAATAAAAAACCTGTGTTTTCTATCAAAATTACTTCTTGCGTGAATTTTGGGACACCCTGTGCTATCATTCACACTAAAAATACGTTTAAACTAAACACAATTGTAACCTGTACTGGCCATGAAATGAGAAAGGTGTTCGCTAAAATTTCTGTTGTATCTTCAAAAGTCATCCGTCATACTATATAGCGAAAGAAAAAACATAGATTATTCCCAAGTCGGTGGTTAAACTATATGATGAAAATTATCTACCGCATAGTACTGTCGGATGGAAATGAGACTCATTTGTAAGCCCTGATAGCAGGTATACTCACATTTTATTTCCCTCTACACTGGTTTAGCTGTGAGTGTCTTCTCCAATGTGCTACTCATTGACAGCTTAATCCATTTAGTGTGAAATATTTCTAAACGATTCATTTTATTGAAGGTGCATGAAGATTTGATTATAGCAGAATGCGGAACTTTTCGCAATTCTGTAAGTAGGGGACTTATCCAAGTCTGAGCCCTGTTTCAATTTTAAACATATACCGACGATTTAAAATCTCAACTTTTTTTTTTCGGATCATACTTCTCCATAAAATATAGATAGATTATGAGATCTCATTTTATATGTATTTCACAAAAATTTAGAGTAATCCCTTTAAAAGCAAAAGTTATGATCATCATACTTGATGGGGATCCTTCCGGTAGACCAACTTAAAGATTCGAATAGTTTTGAAGAATATACTTCCACTGGAAATACCGACTATACAACTAGTTGAGAATAAAGGATGTGACGTCTATGAGGGTATCTGTATTATTACTATCAAATGACATTATACTGACTGACCATCAAATATGATCTAATGTCTAAATCCTCTGTAGAGCTATTTACATGCATTTTATAAATTCATTCCATAATAAGATAAAATCCTTCATCACTGAAATGAATCAAAATTTAACAGAAACAGACAAAAGTTTCTTAATGTATGTTTTCTTAAATTCCTAATCTTAGTATATGTTATGTTTCCCACAGCCACTACTAGGTGATAATCTCGATGATCTTCACCGGTCGATGCATTTTAAAAATCTCAGGATGTTAGAAAAGCAAAACACACAGAATCTGTTGTCGTTGCATCTTTATTACAACGACCGGAATAATTTGCAGTAAAAGTGATAGAATGCCATGTGACTTAAACAGAATCGTTTAGAGGGGGGGGGGGGGAATTGTTGTTATGCGATAATGAAAACAGAGCTTTCTAGATAGTGTGTATTTGCGACATAAAATAAGTGTTTGTAAATTAATAGGCAGATGCTGTTAGGGTTATTGAAAATACACTACCAGTGGACAGTGTCGTGTAGATTAATATTAAAGTGCATCGTCAGATAATTATAAATTCTTTTGTTAAAGAAAAAAAAATTAATGTTATCCAGCTTCCCTGTCAGTTAATAACGATGCCATTTTGATTGTCAATGAAGTGATTTGTGTAGTAAATAACCCATAAGGGTATTTTTTTAATGAACCTCGGAACGGTTTGTGTTTGTTGCTTAAACATTTCTGATACTATTCAAACCATTATTTAAGAAATTGTTTTAGAATATAATATGTTTACAGACTTTTTAAAAGATATTTCTAAATTTTCATTATTACAGAGATATTTCTAAATAGTCCTTATAAGGACTATAGGATCGAAGATTGAACATCCCAGTCCTTTTTAGGACTTCCAGGGTAGCGGATAGCAATGCTGTAGCCAATGAAGCTTTAACTGAGGCTCGGCTATTGCCGTTACCCAGCCATGATTAGAGCTTTTAGCTCAATAACACTCCATCCACACAGATTTTCTTCATTCAGATGACGGGATAAAGAGTCAAGGACTCAGTCCATCGCCCAGTTCTCTTTAGAACTTTTAGATAAGGACTATAGGTATGGATCGACCGTGAGATGCGGTGATTAATACCCTGGGAGGGTAATGGATGGCAATGCTGTAGTCAATGAAGTTCTAACTGAGACTCGGCTATTGCTGTTACCCTCTTGCCATGATCAGAGCTTTAATAGCTCAATAACACCTTATCCCTACACTGTCCTCTACAGATAACGGGGAAGATGAAAAGCATTCTTGCTTCGCCCCTTTAAGCCAGTCCTTATAAGGAATTAGAGAGCCAAAAGGTTTTCTGCGATGCAAAATTATTCAAATTAAGTGGATATTGAATCCAACATCATTTCAAAGCAGAATAGAAAAACAACAAGAGTTTCATGCCGAATATAGATAGAAACTATAAAATTTTCGGCGGATTCAAGCTTAAGCAAACCTTTAATGACAGGGACAACTCGTAGTAAAGGTGGAGTAATCTCTGATCACTGTCTTTAGTATTTTCCCATAATGTAAAACACATCTCCTAGGAGATGTATGATGTTATACATTATGGAAGGTTGGGGGTCACTATCCAAACAGCTTTCGACCTTTTTTGAGGTCTCATCAGTGAGTAGGCAGACCCAAATTGTAAATATTCAGGTTGTAGTGATGCAGAGATTATACTTTATAAATCGAATTGCCAAGAGGTGTGCCCTTGTCATGAAAGGTTCGCTTACGCTTGAATCCGCCGAAACTTTTATAGTTTCTATCTATATTCGGCATGAAACTCTTGCAGTTTCTCTATTCGGCTTTGAAATAATGTTGGATTTCAAATTAAATCCATAGTTTGAAATAATGTTGGATTTCAAATTAAATCCATAGTTTGAAATAAACTATGGATTCAATATCCACTTAATTTGAATAATTTTGCATCGCCGAAGTGAAGCCTTTTTGGCTCTCTAATTTTTAGAGAGGACTTTACTTAAACATAAGGTTAGCTTTCCTGGATGTATGAGAGGCTCTGCTTGGAGTAGGTTTTTGCCTATCTCTGAGTGGGCCACCGCTGAGATTATAACTCTGTCTGGTGGTGGGGTGAGCCTACCACTGGGTAAAGCCAACGCTGAGAAGTTCTTCTTGGTGACGGGGTAAGCCTGTCACTGAGTGGAACAATGCTGAGTTGGACGGTCATTCGTAGGGAGTGGTCTGGGGATCACCTAATTTTTAGAGAGGTCTTTGCTTAAATGCACCTCAGAAAAGGTCAAAACCTGTCTGGGTAGTGACCCCCCTATAATGTATAACATCATACATCTCCTAGGAGATGTGTTTTACATTATGGGAAAATACTAAGGATAGTGATCAGAGCATACCCCACCTTTACTACGAGTTGCCCCCGTCTTGAAAGGGTTGTTTACGCTTGGATCCGCTGAAACGTTTATAGTTTCTATCTATATTCGACATGAAACTCTTGCAGTTTCTCTGAAACTCTTGTAGTTTCTCTATTCGGCTTTGAAATAATGTTGGATTCAATATCCACTTAATTTCAATAAATATAAATAAATATATAAAGGTGCACATGAGTCTGTAGATGTAGATATCGCGTATATATAAAGATGCACATGTAGATGTACATATCTCGTATATATATATATATATATATATATATATAAAGGTGCACATGAGTCTGTAGATGTAGATATCTCGTATAGATCAGCAAATATAAAAATTAAAAATATAAATGACTTATAACAAAATGAGCTCATCCATCCATTTAAAAAGAGTCAATGTCATTATATTTTTATGATTTTATATAATTGAAGTATTAATTCCAAGTGAGACCAGGGTGGGGTTGATAACGTGAAAACAAGAATTTCTATTCGATGTAAAAGTCTTAAGATATGAAGCAGAAATTTACTCTCAATAGAGCAGGACAGAAATTATTGAAGAAAATTTCATGTCCATAAAATAGGAACCGAATTTTTAATTCTTAGTAGGAAATTCTGTTAGTCCAATAATTGAAATAAACTGACAGAAAGGTAATTTAAAAAGTAAATCACCTCCACATTTTTAGTTTTAATATAGCAAGGTTGAATGTCATCATCATTAAACACCTAGTTAAGTTTTTTTCTTTCTCTCCCCCCCCCCTCCCAAGCTCTAGAGTCCTTGTTAGATTGTGGGCCCTTTGCCATGTATACTATAAAAGTAATGTATGGAATCTACTCCGATGTTATGACACTTTAATCCGCTTACTGCTTAGAGATGTTTCTCTAATGAAAGGCTCATATGTAAGCGAAATAAAATAAAGAAGAAGAAGAAAAAAAGTTTCTTTTAACGGCGAACGCTATTAAGGCGATCATAACAAGTGTAGCGCAAATGAACACAACAATCAGATCCGTCACGTCTCGAGGCCGTTAACAGATGCTCGTGCAGATACTCCGGGCGAAGAGTGAGTCGATTTGAGAGTGAGGACATTGTTCCCCGATATTAGTCCGAAATCTGAAGTGTATCTAATGCGCGAGGGCCAGGGTGTCAGGTTTCGTTGGCCATAAGCCGAGAACACTATGGAAACAGCACGTGGCGCTGCAACCGATCAGTTTCACACCCCGCGTTGCACAGATGGCTCGTTAGGCCTAATGGATTGCAAAGGAGACCACTCCTTTTCCGTGTAGCCTCCCGCACTTTATTGACAGACGCGACTGATGTCTAAAGGGTTTAAAGGCGAAAATGAGCTGCAAGGAGGGTGAAAGACAGAGAAAAATCTACTAGCACAGAAACGCTGGTTGGTGGCGAAGAGGGGGGGGAGAAACACTAAAAGAAGAAATAAAAAAAAAAAAGTCCGGTTAGAAATACCAGCAAAATGTCTGAGGTAGGGGGATGGGACCAACTTCGTGAAACAAACTTCCTAGAGAGACAGATGATCCTAAATGTTTCTCAGGTTTTAATCGTAGTTTTGTTTTTGAAGGAGGAGTTTCATTGTGGGCAAACGTTCTTTTTTTTTCTAGTCTATCCCAATTTTTTGACCTTCTAGAAGGAAAAAAAATCTACTCTGAAACGGTTGGGGACACTTAGCTATCTCGTTATTAACATCTCTGGATTCATCGTTATTTGGATGCATAAAAACCAGCTACCATGAAAACGGCTGTCGATAGAATCATTAGCGTCTTTGGTATTCAGCCAATCAATACAAAAGAGGGTGAGAAAAAAAGTGTTTTTTTTTTCGTCTTCCAACATATTCCAACTAGTGCCGCCTGAGATTAATAAATTTTGAAAATCTTATAAATTTTAATGAGTTTTTTTTTTTTCGGAATTTTTCTGAAGGTTCTGTTTGCAATTAGTGTCTTCCGCGAACAATTACGTCATTTTTTAAACCTTCTGTAGTCGTTCCTTATTGGATTTAAAATTAAATTAATCATAAGTGTCAAATTAAGCTTTATATCCCTAATTGTTTATGACTACATCAGACGACAGATTTCAAAGGATTTCATAATAAAATGATTTGAAATTCATTACATAACTTCAATATACAATAGTCATCAAAAAATCTACTAAATATGTGTAATATATATTTTTACTGTTTGTATTCTAAAATAATATCTCAAAAATAATAATAATAATAATAATAATAATAATAATAATAATAATAATAATAATAATAATAGTTACCAAAAATTATTACATAACTTCAATATATAATATTTACCAAAAATCGACTAAATATGTGTTATATATATTATTTTACTGTTTATATTCTCAAATAATAACAATATTTAATTTAAATATTGGTAGAGCATATTTTGCAATAAAAAGTTCCCATTTTTGTAGGCTTTCTTTAGTTGTATTTCTAATTTTATTTTTGTATTAAAATATTTCTGTTATTTGAGAAGTGATTCTTTATTACAATTATTTTTCTCAGTAGAGTTGCAGCTACAAATGAAATTGCAACTTTCCTATCAGCCATAGTCAAGCACGTGCTATTGTCACCATGGAAACAACAAACCAGCACGAAAAATGACAAAATAACAAATATTCCAATTCAAAGAAACGGAAGTTAAGAATTTTTTTTTTTTTTTTTTTTTGCTATTAGCTTTTAGATTTCTAAATACTGATTCTTTTTATGTTAATATATTTGTCGAACAATGCAGATTCCCAAACCTTATTTTTAATTCCATTTGTAGACTCCTTTTCTAAAACATTTAACAAACAATATAAGGAAACTTATTCTTGACAAAGCTTTTCTATAATACACACAACGTTAGTTGTTATTTTTATTATTATTATTTGAATCTACCGTATCACTTGCGAGCAAAGAATCGTTGACAAGAGTGTTCGCTCGATGTCAACTAATGTAGCAACGAATGGATGAATGTTTGCAGTAGGTAACGATGCGCAATAAATTAAAAGGGAGTTAGGACTCGATATAATTCACCTAAGTTAATATTCATGAATTATTATATTATTATAATGCGATATTCATTGTTATGCTTCAGGATTATTATTGCATCTTTTATAATGCAAATGAATTCAAAACTGATAAAGAATTTTTGTCACCATGGAAACAACAAACCAGCACGAAAAATGACAAAATAACAAATATTCCAATTCAAAGAAACGGAAGTTAAGAATTTTTTTTTTTTTTTTTTTTGCTATTAGCTTTTAGATTTCTAAATACTGATTCTTTTTATGTTAATATATTTGTCGAACAATGCAGATTCCCAAACCTTATTTTTAATTCCATTTGTAGACTCCTTTTCTAAAACATTTAACAAACAATATAAGGAAACTTATTCTTGACAAAGCTTTTCTATAATACACACAACGTTAGTTGTTATTTTTATTATTATTATTTGAATCTACCGTATCACTTGCGAGCAAAGAATCGTTGACAAGAGAGTTCGCTCGATGCCAACTAATGTAGCAACGAATGGATGAATGTTTGCAGTAGGTAACGATGCGCAATAAATTAAAAGGGAGTTAGGACTCGATATAATTCACCTAAGTTAATATTCATGAATTATTATAATGCGATATTCATTGTTATGCTTCAGGATTATTATTGCATCTTTTATAATGCAAATGAATTCAAAACTGATAAAGAAACTAAACGAAGTGTTTCTTATAAAGGAGACACTTGGCTAGGTTTCTTTAGCATCGATCCAAAAAGATTAACGTTGGTGTTGTTATCAGTGACATTTCCGAAGCGTTAAGGAGTTCGCAATGATTTAAAATGTGTCGTGTCATTCAGTAACTCTCTCTCTCTCTCTCTCTCTCTCTCTCTCTCTCTCTCTCTCTCTCTCTCTCTCTCTCTCTCTCTCTCTCTCTCGATTAAACCAGCAAGCCATTGTCAGTTGAAACTGCAGACATTTAGCGAGTTGGTGATATATCTTTTCTACAATGAACTAGTCTCATACAAGTGTCACTAAACCAGTCAGATTACAGCTCTTACAATGACTACTGCGTATCACTTTTCTTCTTTATGTATGAGATATCCAATTCATTACTAAATTAGGAAATGGTAATTTTAGAAATGTCTTTATCAAACTCGTTACGAAATGACAATTTTAGAAAACTGCGTATGAAAAGCACACGAATATACATAGCAGTCATTTGCGAAAGGAAATTCTAATCTGTGTAGAATTTCTCTTCACCTAGGATCATTATTCTAATCTAAAATCTCTGGTCATCTACTACAAATGCTGAGGTTCAGAAAGGAGAGACAGAGAGTCAGAAAGGAGAATAAGAAAGAATATGATAGCAAAACAGGATAGTAAGAAGCCTCGGTTAATTGTTTTAGGTGTGATTCATCGGGTATTTCTAAAACGGTTATTTGACTTTTTTACTCAAAAATTAAAAATACACTAAAAATCCTTAAATAAAAATAGAAATGGACAGTGAAATGTGTGCAGTAGAAATAAGAGAAAGCATGCAAACCAGGATAAATAAAGTAGAGTTAAGAGACTATAAAATTGACAAATCAAGCGAAACAAAATAGGGGAAAATCTGACCACGGGTGATCCGGTCCTCAACGAGTGAAGGCTAACATCTTTGATGTTAGCCTTCACTGCCCAGGTTCTATAGTCAAATGAAAATTATTTATAACGAAAAAAAAATAATAGTGTACTAAGATTTAAAAAACCCTAAAAACCTGCAGTTTATAAAACATAATAATAATAATAATAAACTATAATTTTCCCCTGTTCGATTCTATGTAGTTTATAAAACATAATAATAAATATAAACTATAATTTTCCCCTGTCCGATATAAAACATATACTATACTATAATTTTCCCCTGTTCGATATAGAATCGAACAGGGGAAAATTCCAACAATCCAGCGCCTCACCCTTGTTTTATGAACTAAGTGGATAAAATAATAACATTATAATAATAAAGAATTTTTAAGGTGTATGTAATATTCTAAAAAAAATTTAAAGCATTTTAAAAATATTAACAATTTTTTATAAATTTTAAGTAAAATATAAGTTTTGCTATTATATTTTTAAAAAATTGAAAAGAATTTTAAATACAAATGATGCAAAATTATTTAGAATATCATATCCTTTGCAAATTTATAAATGATCAAAGCCAAAATTCAGAAAATCTGCTCGGGAGACGTACCATAGTCTTATTTTAAAATCCTATGACATTTCCAATAAGCAGGGTAGTGAATGGATGTCTGTGAATGTGATTAACACATTCACAGACATCCATGTTCCAGTGGAGTTCGAACCAACAGGTAACGGTTGGAAAGTAGACACACGCGATCAACCATCCAGGCCAATAGAATATTCATCTGATTGAGAGAAGAAGGAAACGTTATCTGGGTGATAAGCAAAATATATTATGAAGAAAACATGCTTAAATTTGAGAGGCAAGGGTATTTGGTGACTTCATATATACAGATTAAAAAAAAGAAAATGAAGAAATCTTTTCGTTGTTTTAAGTTGAAAGACGGTAACACACACTTGTTGCTAATCTTACATGGTGCAGTCAGATAGATTCATGACATTGTGATTCTGATGCATTCTAAAACTACGCAAGCAGTGGTGAAAAAAATTCAATTATCTGAGCATTCTTATGTATGTGAAGAGACAATATAAATGCACATCTATATTAATGCGGTTTCTTCTGCATTGCATTTCGTATAACGTGAGGAATTTATAGCCAGAATGTGGCTGCATTTTATTGATCGTAGTGTACATTATTTGTGGAAGTGGAGATGCGTCAATCTCACCCTGAAATGAAATAAGAATCTTGTTAGAGAGCTCACTAAAAGTGACACTAAGCAGAAGCTCTGGGGAACAGCTATAAAATCGTAGACTGTTTCACTGCGTGTGTTTTTAGCGTGCAGTAAAAGTCTACACTCCACATCGTGTATTGTAACGTGATGGGAATGGCTTCTTTGTCACCTGTAAATCTTCGAGACAGGATGTTTCAAACAATTTCCAAACCAAGTATCAGAATATCAGGAAAGAAAGGACTCAAAAAACATCCCATAGGACTAGACAGCGACTCGAGACGAACGGACGAACGAGAACAATTGAAGAGGAAAGATACTCACCACATGGAAACAGAAATCTTATCTACATTTATCTACAGATACTCATATTACAAAAAACGGGAAAGAAATAGACAGAAGAAAAGAACAATATGACATAGAAAGGCACTCTGGGAAAGAAACATAAGCAGTTAAAAATGTATGTGGGAGTAAAATAATAGAGACAGGTAGAAAACTATTAAAAGATGAAGAATAAAGATAAAAGCAATAAAAAATTAAATAGGATAAAAATAGAAATGATAAAACACAGAGAGACACTTTTTTATTTTTTTTTAATATCAGAAATATTGTGTCCATCTATTCACGTTTGGTGGCCGGGATAAGAATAGCCCCAATGTAGCTCATGCATGTCGTACGAGGCGACTAAAATGGGTATCCTGGGAGGGTAATGGCTGGCAATGCCGTAGCCAATGAAGTTCTAACTGAGACTTGACTACTGCTGTTACCCTCCTGCCATGATCAGAGCTTTATACAACTCAATAACACCCTATCCTTCACTGTCCTCTTCAGATAACGGGGAATATGAAAAACATTCTTGCTTCGCCCATCTAGCCAGTCCTTTTAAGGACTTTCGTGTCCATCCCCACTGGTTAAAATAATAATTATTTTTATGTATATTTTTTCTTACATATCTCCACTTGCCTGAATGCGCAAAGGTTATTATAGTCCAGCATCAGCCTCGTGGATAATTTTTCATTGATTCTTTATGAACGATTTATATTACAAATGTGCATATATAAATATATGTACATATACAGCCACTTACGCAACACAATACACTGTTACTACGAGATGAGAAATAATCCTTCATCCAAAAAGCGGAATTGACAAGTCTCATTTGAAGGGAATATGGTTTTTCTTCCAGATCCAATGGAGATATAACAGATCCCTCCACTGCTCTTAATGGATGAGGCAACAAACAGTTAAAAATGACAGTAAAAACCAGAAAATTAAACCCATCCTTGAATAAAAGAAAAAGAGTATACAGCATATTGGTGAAGAAAAACCTAACCAATTATACTGCTAAAAAACAATTAGGGGATAGTTTGGTTTTCTTGTAAATTATAAAGTTATAAAAATAATTTTCCAATGTAACACGTTTCTATTAAAATATTCTTAATATACGTGGATGGTCTGAAAGGTTTTCGGCCTCGACATAAGTGATAACACTATCGGCAAGATTTTTTTTTTCTTAGTTGGTACATCTGTCATAACCATCGATGTGAAATTGCAAGTCATTCTATCAAGTAGTTTGTTTTAATACAGCTGTCTGGAGCAAAAAAAGTGTTATCTGTACCCTTGAAATGGATAAAATTGAGTATCGTGCGGTTATAAAATTCTTTGTAAAAGAAGGTTTAACGCCAAAAGAAATTCATTCGAAGTTCATAAAAGCTTATGGGGACTCTTGTCCCTTTATTTTCGACAATTAAGAAATGGGCTGCAGAGTTCAAACGCTGCCGTACAGCCTTGAAGGACGTCCAAAAAGTATAACAACATCAGAAATCACTGATCAAATGCACGATATGGTATTCGATGACTGGAGAGTCAAAGTGCGTGAAATTGATGAAACTATAGGCATTTCAAAAGAACGTGTAGGATATATTTTGCATGAAGAATTGCAAATGAAAAAGCTTTGCGCAAGATGGGTGCCACGCTTGCTCACAGCAGATCAAAAGCGCACTCGCTTGAAAATCTCTGAACGGTTCTTGGAGCGTTTTCAAAATAATAAAACTGATTTTGTGCCTCGATTTATTACTATGGATGAGACTTGGATTCACCATTATACACCAGAATCCAAACAGCAGTCAAAACAATGGACAGAAGCCTGTTGTTCAGCGCGAAAGAAGACAAAGTCGGTTCCATCAACAGGAAAGGTCATGGTATCGGTTTTGGGATGCTAAAGGCATTTTGTTTATTAACTATCTTGAAAGGGTAAAACAATAACAGGGGAATATAATTCCGATCATTTAACCAGACCAGACGAAAAAATTCGTGAGAAAAGACCCGGTTTGCAGAAGAAAAAAAAGTATCTTTCATTAGGACAATGCACATGCCCACAAAGGTGTTTTGGCAATGGGAAAATTAAGGGATAATGCACTAAGAATTGTTGGAACATCCACCCTATTCCCCAGATTTGGCTCCCCTCTCACTTCTATCTCTTCCCAAAACTTAAAATCTCCCTCGCTGGTCAGCGTTTTTCTTTGAATCAAGAGGTGATTGCAGCTGTACAGGGGTATTTTGCAGATCTTACTGAGATCCACTACAAGGACGGGATAATGACGCTGTACCAATGCTGGAATAAATGTATTAGTCTTAAGGGAAATTATGTTGAAAAATATAAATAATTTCGAAATTATAAATTCGTTTTTTTCATCGTTAGGACGAGAACATTAAACACCACGCACGTACAACAGTATAGAACACGCAACTGCGTACAAAATCATGTTAAGGCTTGTCGAAATGATCGCTTAAGGAGGTCGATGCAGTTCTGAATTTAAATTTATATATATATATATATATATATATATTGGCCAGATGGGTGAAGCAAGAATGCTTTTCATATTCCACGTTATCTGTAGAAGAAAATGTATGGATGGGGTAATATAGATCTATAAGCTCTGATCACGGCAGGAGGGTAAAAGCAACAGCCGAGCCCCAGTCAAAACTTCATTGGCTACAGTACTACCATCCATTAGTTCTAGGCGACTAAAATGGGTACCCTCCCTGGGTACCCATTTTAGTCGCCTCGTACGACATGCATGGGCTACAGTGGGACTATTCTTATCCCGGCCATAATTTTATAATATTATCCCGTTATTATCCATAACGGGATAATATAATATATACCCCGTGTGGTGGCCGGGATAAGAATACCACAATATATTATATATATTGTGTGACCAGGATAAGAATGAATATCCTTAAAAGAACTGGCTTAAAGGGGCGAAGCAAAAGTGCTTTTCACATTATCTGTAGAGGACAGTGTAGGGATAGGGTGTTATTGAGCTATATATAAATATAAAGCTCTGATCATGGCAGGAGGGTAACAGCAATAGCCGAGCCTCAGTTAGAACATCATTGGCTACAGCATTGCCGATGTTTAAGTAAAGGCAACTCTAAAAATTCGGACGATCCGTAGACCACTCCATAGTGGCCAAAAGACCGTACTCAGCTCAGCGTTGGTTCCACTCAGTGACAGGCTCCCCCACCACCAAGCAGAACAATTCATATTCCAGGGAAACACATCCACCGACAAAGCCCCTCACTGGGCCGTGCCGGAGAACACTCTCCCCGGAGACTCAAATTTTCTCCTTCAAGGCAAAAACCTTAAGAGAGCGAAATTCAAACTCTCGAAACTCAGCGTCCCAGGGGATAACAGCAACAGCCGAGCCTCAGTTAGAACTTCATTGGCTACTGTATAAGTAAAGCCATCTCTAAAAATAAGGACGATACCCAGACAACTCAATAGTGGCTGAAAGACCGTCACTGAGTGGAGCCAACTCAGCGTTGGCTCCACTCAGTGACGGACTTCCCCACCACCGAGCAGAACCGCTCATATTCCAGGGAAAAGCATCTACCGACACAACCCCTCACCAGGCCATGCCGAAGAACACCCTTCCAGGAGACTCAAAATGCTCTCTCAGGCAAACCCACCCCCTCACCAGGAGCAAAAATAAGAGAGCGGAACTCAGCGTCCCAGGTGGTAACAGCAACAGCCGAGCCTCAGTTAGAACTTCATTGGTTACAGCATTGCCATCCATTACCCTCCCAGACTTTCCTACCTTCTAAGAAGAACTAAATGTCCTTAAAAGGACTGGCTTAAAGGGGCAAAGCAAGAATACTTTTCATCTTCCCCGTTATCTGTAGAGGACAGTGTAGGGATAGGGTGTTATTGAGCTGTTAAAGCTCTGATCATGGCAGGAGGGTAACAGCAATAGCCGAGCCTCAGTTAGAACTAAGAATGAATATAACTTATAACTTATAAGGACTGGCTTAAAGGGCCGAAGCAATATTGCTTTTCATATTCCCCGTTGTCTATAGAGGACAGTGTAAGGATAAGGTGTTATTGAGCTATAAATATATATATATAAAGCTCTGATCATGGCAAGAGGGTAACAGCAATAGCAGAGCCTCAGTTAGAACTTCATTGGCTACAGCATTGCCATCCATTACCCTCCAAGGATACTAATTTTAGCCGCCTCGTACGACATGCATTAGCTACATTGGCGCTATTCTTATCCCGGCAACCACACGGGGAAGGAATGAATATATTGTAGTGGAATAAATTGTAGTGGCCGGAATAAGAGTGAATAATATATTAATAACTAAAAGGTATGGATTTTTAGATTTCATTATCCCATTAAAATATTGTTAATTTTTAAAATTAGAATCTTAGACTTTAATCCATATATACTCTTTAAAATTTTATATAAAATATATTCTTTTATGGCATAAAATTTGATGGTTAACGTTGCTCATTTTGGGAATTCTGCTTCCTGGTTGGCCGATTAATTTCTGTCTATTTTTTTTTTGGACGATATTAATGGGTTATATTTTATGGTTGTGCACTTAACAATCGAATATTCGAGAGAAATAGACAACCTTCTTCTTCTTCTTCTTCTTCTTCTTCTAGCTCCAATATCCATATAATATAATAACCATTTATGACTATTATTTATCTGAGTCGATTCTCTGGCAATAAAACATGGCATGTTATGAATATAATCATCTATAAGATGGCGTTCTCCTGTGTTGTTTAGTAGGGTGAAGGATCTACGTTATTTTCAATTTTTATCGTTCACTAGATGAATGAAAGATTAAAAAAAAAAGAGGCTTATGGATGCGGCCTTCTAGCAAGCGTCGCATGAAAAGAACAAGTTCAGTCCACTTGGATGCATTGTTAACAATCACCAAGCACTGAATAGGTGTGTGTGTGTGGGGGGGGGGGAAGTGGA
This sequence comes from Typopeltis vanoorti, assembly GCF_054136105.1. Taxonomy (NCBI): domain Eukaryota; kingdom Metazoa; phylum Arthropoda; class Arachnida; order Uropygi; family Thelyphonidae; genus Typopeltis; species Typopeltis vanoorti. The sequence goes on from NC_143552.1 coordinate 134,652,380, forward strand.
TATTATCCGTTAAAAGAGGCATAGCTATGGGTCTCCTTTAAGGGGAGCAGAAGGTTACCTGTTGTTGGGCTAACTGGTGAAGGCATCTCCCCGGTTTGAGTGGTAATGCTTGGTGAATTCATTTCGGTTCTTTCTTCCTTTTTGATTATGTTCTCTTTGTTTCTTTCTGATGATTCTGATGACCAAACGATTAGGTGACATCTGATGAGCAGTGAAGCGACGCCAGCGTTGGGTAGAACCCTACACACTGAGATTAGTGAGCAAAGCAAGAAGGTGGCAGAGCTATTTGATATTTGAATAAGTGAGAAAGCTTACGATAGTGCTCTGTTTCAATTACAGATGGCGCTGGTGTTGGTATTTTTTTTTTTTTTTTACCATTGTTGTTCTCCTTACTTCGCTTTCTTTTTCTTTTTCCAAAATGCAGGTTAAAGAACCTCAAAAAAATTTTGGAAACTAAAATTTCTGACCCGGAATTTGACATTAATTGCAGCAGTTCCGATTTCTTGCAACCCATGTAAACTCCCATTCAAGATAAAACAAAATAAACTGATACTACTTTACTGCGTGGGCAGGCTAAGGAATTTTTTTTCCAATTCATTTAATATATTTTTTGTATTTTTACATTGTCCGGATATTCTGTTCTAGAGACCAAATATAGAATCTTCTAATCAACTGAAGCCTCCAATAGGTGGGCGATCAAATTCGTCTTCCACCTAGAAACAATTACAAATGTCCATGACAGGGTTCGAACCCGAAACCTATTGGTTAAAGAGCAAATTCAATAACCTCTTGGCTCTCAATATTTGTAACACCTTCACGGAAAACCAATAGGTTATATTCGCATTCATTTCTATACGTGCCAATGCGAAGATGCTACTTGGACGAAAAAGTATGATAAAACACAATAAGAGAACATCGAATCCAATGGAACAGAATGTTTTTTTTTTAAGTTTTAATATAATCAGGTAATTAGGAAAGAACGGACTTTTGCATCACAACATAATCATTGTACGAACACTACGCTAAGATAATACTAAAGAAAAAAAGATGGAAATGGGCAGTAATAAATGAAAAATAAACTCGGAAAATATCTAGGACGTAGTATTTGAATTAACTTTCACCACTTGATAGTTAATTCAAATCCAAAAGGCTTATCCTATCCAGTAATTTCGTATGTGTGTGTGTGTGTGTGTGTGTGCGTGTGTGCGTGCGTGCGTGCGCGCGTCTTTGTTGCTAATCGCTTGTATCCACCAGGAAAATGGTCTAAGGTTGAATCGACTTTGGCACAAGATGCGCTTCGCTTGCTTTTTCATTGCATACCGAGTAATCAAGGCCAAGAACTCGTTCAGGAAAATCTTCAATTTTGAACCAGAAGAGATAAAATTTGCAGCTTTTACCTTTAAAACAATCTTTAACCATGCATTTACACAGCGATGTGGCATAATGTTTTTTGTTTACTCTGATCTAACAATGCAATCTCCTAGCGAATCGAGGATAGAGCAAGGATAGAATTAGATCTCTCAATAGCCGATATTACATAAATCGATTAGGAGTTAGTTCTCAGAAATAAGAGGGGGGGGAGAGGAAGTAAGACAGAAAGGACAGAATAATATAATGCACTAAAGAAAGAAATAGAGATGAAAGAATAGGAAACAGTGGAGATAAAATAAACGTAACAAAGCAATGTTAGAGAAAAAAAGCTAAAAAAATAATAAATATAGAACAAAATTTGGTATCAGAAAGAAAGAAAGAGGAAATGAAATGTATATGCTTATTCATTTGGCTAATATCTCCAACACACACACACACACACATACACATGCACGCACGCAAACATAAATTCTTGACAAAGCATAGAGCTTCTGTTTCCACTGACTTATGACGATCCTCAGTGTAAGCTTTTCCATTGTCCGTTATCAGAGGAATTCTAAATTCGTCTTATCAGTCCACAGAGTCTGTTATATTAATTCAAGCGAGGCGTGCCAATATTAAGAGCGAGACAGAAGAGATCAATAGTGGCTACATGTGTGATGGAAGTGGGCTCTACATAACACTTGACAAGCTGGGTGACGGCAATGGTTAACTCACAAGATAAGTGGAACGTATCTCTCTAGCAATCAAATACCAATCGTCGTGGGAGAAGTAATTCACTCATTTCCCCAAAACACTCGCGTATCAATCGATCTAAAACCATCCCATCATCCTCTTTGGTGGAGTAATCGCTGCTTGCATCACAACTCATCTTATCATTAAATGTAATCACGAACATAAAAACCCATTAAGTGGTACTTTTTCTTACATGCATGCACGCACGCACGCGCGCGCGCGCACACACACACACACACACACACACACACACACACACACACACACACACACACACACACACACACACACACACACACACACACACAAGTAAATGCATACGATTTTAAATCCTTCAAGAAAATAGAATTCAAACTACGTGCTTCTTCCCGGAAGTAGATGCTTAGCATTGTTACAATTCACTTCCGGTTAAGTACTGGATCACTCGAACGAAATCTATCTGAGTTAATTTTGAATTTAAGTATAACAACTGTGCTCTTAATATAGAGCTCTCAGAGAGAGAGAGAGAGAGAGAGAGAATCTATGCTTAGAAGCTTGAAAGATCCCTTTCAGTACTACAGTATTAGGAATATGCCTTTCGCCAATGATACTAATAAAAGGCCGATTATTTGTATTTAGTCTGAAGACACAGTATGCGGAGTTTTGCCTGCAGTAAAGTAATTGAAATAATGAGCAAATAAATAAATTTTATATGGCATACGAACACCAATCTATTCACACATGACGCCAACGATAAGTTTTATGTATTCGTATCGGTCTCATTAATCTTAATAAACTCGCAAGGGAACTTTTTCTAATAGTTTAAATCTCTAATAATTTTCAGGTGTTTCATAAGCACTTATTAGGGTCATTTTGCTTATTTATTTGTCGGCATTTCCTCTATAAGTGCCTACTTAACGAGATATCGGTAAGTACCTTTTGATGGGAATGATACGGACGTTTAGAATGAAGGCCAATTACCTTCGCTGATACAGAAGTGGAGAGGATTCTTTTTTATTCTTGTATCAAGTGAAAGAAAACAGGAGCTTCAATATTCTCGTAAATATCATCAACAGGATTACATTAGTTGGTCAAACCTATTCGGATGAACTTTACTATTTTTAATGCAGACAGATTGTAGTAGAATATTGCAAAAACAAGAAAAAAAGTTCTCATGTTTAAATTGTCAATTTTATCCAAAGAACTGAATTCATCTCTCTCTCTCTCTCTCTCTCTCTCTCTCTCTCTCTCTCTCTCTCTCTCTCTCTCTCTCGTTCCGCTTCTCTGTTTGAAGAAGAGACAAGAAAGACTGACAGTGTTTGAATTTAGCTTTCATCTTGTGTCTTGTTTTCGATCTCCTTCAAAACACTTTGACTATTTCACGCCAAGAATCTTGGGTTTTCTCTAGCACTCTTACTAGCAATGATTTGTTGCCATGGCAACCGATACATGCTGTATCTTCAGTCCCAGTAGACACAGCCTTCTGCCACCTGCACATTTCTGTCACAGGTCAAGGAGGAGAAACAGCATCACACTGTGGATATTGGTCGAGTCCATCCCAAAGACGTCACAACAGAATTCATCAGAAATCCAAATACACATCGAATACATCATTATTCAATGTAAATTCCTAAAAATATTTACAACAAATAATTAAATCCAAAACCAAAATAAGAGTATCCAAATCAAACTCGGATCAATTATAATCAGTTATACAGATCCTAAAGAGCAAGCGACCGTTCGCTCATTTGCACATCAGTAAACAGCAGAGTTGGTCAGCAGACCAGTTTACAAATTAACATTAAAGAATACGATGAAAGGATTTTTCTTAGCATACGCAATATAAATACGAGTACAAAACAGTTCTCTTCAGGACTAACTACATTCGGTTGAAGTGTTATAATTGTGATAATTATTCCTTATCATAGTTCTTGCTTACTTCAACCCTTTGAACTAGAAAGGATAAGTGAAAGGCAATTTATAGTCTCTACTGGTCGATTGCCAGTCCTGCCTTCTTGAGGTGCTGCCTGTTTTGACAAAGAATCGAAACAGGACTCTAGATCGAAAATATAAAATATTCCTCCAAAAAAAAAAAAAAAAACCTAAGTAACATTTATCGTACAGTGAAACATCTGGAAGGGCTCTTGATCTCCGGATGCGGGGATTAGTTTTTATTATCCCCCTTCTCATTTTACCTGAAATGTCAGTGATACTCTTCAGAGACATACCAAGTTACAGAAGCAAACAGTCTATACTCTAGAAAATACATACAGGAAAAACTTCATAGTAACACATTAGGAGACTTCCTACTCGCTAGTATGTAATTTTGATGAAGCCTCCTCTACTAGACCAGACGTAGAAAAAAGTACCTATGATTTATATAACTATATAATTATTATATAAACTATATAATTTATATAACTATATAATATATATATAATTATAACTATGATTTATAGAACGGCAGATACGGTTGAGCCTAGTCATACGTAGGCTGAACTGCATACAGACTAGGTATTTTTATGCACGATCTGTGTAAAAGATTATTTCCGGTTATGTTTCTCTACTCTTTAAGTAACTCTTCTCCAACATCAAGCATAAAAATGAAACCAGATATCACAGCTGTAAAAAAATACTTGTGCATACACTAGTTTTCATTTATTTGCTTTCATATTCGGCTGGAAACTATCCCACCATAAAAGTAACACTATGTTCAGCCTATTTAAAAAAAAAAGGGGGGGGGGCATTAAACTACCATCCTTATCTTCAATCCTCTCTAGGGATTTGAAGAAGATCATTAACTGTCAATGTGTCTTCACCATATGAAGATATACCACATAATATGCAATCACCAATACGAAATCGGTTATTAATCCACTTCTTGACTACGCAATGGTTCGGAGAAACGTGTGCAGCACTCGAGACCCTTCAGAGCATTTCATCAGGCATACAAGACCAACCTGCAATCCATTATTGAATAGGCTGAGGACATAGTCTTCAGTGCTATCAAAACAAACATAACCCTATCTTTTTTCCCCAAAAGATGTCAGTTCATCTCCTATCCATCAATAACACCTAGGTCCTTAGTAAAGATTAACTCTTTCTTTGGAATAACATTTACCTCTAGTCTGTAGCCTTTCATAGCGCACGCATATCGCATCTATTATCTCACAAAACTAATGGTCTTTTCCAAATTTCAGAAAGAGATCATGTTATCCAGACGTTACAGCACACGTTGCCGGTTATTATCTAAGTAAAAATCATAAATCGCAAATTACTTTCCGAAGGTATCCAATGGTTATTTATGTGAATTGCAGCAATAACATCTTAAAATTAGATTAAAATACAAGCAGTAACCAAAATGATTTCACTATTCATTCGTTCATCGAACAAGCTTATTTCATCCCCTCCTTCTTCGTATTAATCAAATGCAAGGGATTACTTTACTCTCAAATTTGACTTCACAGTTTGTAGCAATAAAAGTTTTGTAATCATTACTTTTCTGATGTCGATTCTCTTACCTGTCTGCCTAACAGGTGGATACAATGAAATTTTTTGTTAACATATAATAATTATGTCCTTTTAGCTTCTTTCTTCTGAACATTTGGATAATCGTGTTGATGTAAACTTCGAGAGTAATATTTAAAAATAGTAGAAGTGATATTGTAACCGTTTCAATAAAATGAACACTCGAGGAATTCTCTTCGTATGCATACAACCATTAAAATTTTGAAGTTTCTCGGTAAATGGCTGCTTACATCCTCTTTTTTTAAAAAAAATATCGTTTAGTCCTTTAACAGGGCTGGCTAGATGGTTGAAGCAAGAATGCTTTTCATATTCCCCGTTCTTCCTGCTCAATAACTTGGATTATACTTTTATATCTTTCTGTATTAAACTACCTTTGAAACTAATCATAGTTGTTCAAGTGTTAGAAATGTTAGCGGTTTATTGGTTTACTAATGAGAATATTTTCTGCCTGTTTTTATAGTTTTTTTTATTGCATCGTTTATATCCTTATAAGGACTAGCTTAAAGGGGCGAAGCAAGAATGCTTCTCATCTTCCCCGTTATCTGTAGAGGACAGTGTAGGGATAAGGTGTTATTGAGCTATTAAAGCTCTGATCATGGCAGGAGGGTAACAGCAATAGACGAGCCTCAGTTAGAACTTCATTGGCTACAGCATTACGATCCATTACCCTCCAAGGGTATTAATCACCGCATCTCACGGTCGATTAGCGATTTATAGTCCTTATAAGGACTGTCTTAAAGGGGCGAAGCAAGAATGCTTTTCATCTTCCCCGTTATTTGTAGCGGACAGTGTAAGGATAAGGTGTTATTGAGCTATTAAAGCTCTGATCATGGCAGGAGGGTAACAGCAATAGCCGAGTCTCAGTTAGAACTTCATTGGCTACAGCATTGCCATCCATCACCCTCCAAGGGTAATGGACAAATTCATTGCATCATTTGTTTTACGAGTGAGTTGATTAGTTCGGGTGATGTATGTTATATTTTAGTGTCTAAAATAATGAGTTATTTTAAACTTTTAAAACTAATGAAATTTCGTAATTATTTTGTTTAACAGTTTTTATTTAACACCAAATATAGGTGTTAGTTCCTTTTCGTTATTAATCTTAATATTTTCTTTCCACGTATGTTTAAAATCTGTATCATATGTTTCATTTATTTCATATTCCTCTTTACTTGAAAATTCGTATAATTTTTGTTTTTAATTTCTGTTTTCTTGTAATTTTCCTTCACTATACTGTAATCATTTCAGATGTTTATGTCTTCGTATGTTTTTTTTTTATTTCTTTTCGCTTTTTTTTTTACATTTTCGTTTTTCTTCTTGCATAATTTAATTTTGGAACGGTCCCTCCTCTTTCATCTCTGCAAGAGACGAACTTTAAGCTTGCAATTTTACATTCAGGCACTAAATGAATATTTAATTTGGTCCTTGGGAAATACTGAAGGGCGAAATCTTAACGCAAGCCTAGAATTATCCCAAGTCTAACCGAAAAGTTGTGTAATCCAATTCTCTTTATTCTCTGCTAAACACTGATTACACATCTGCTTGCCAATTAAAACTTTCTCTACTCTATAATTAACCAGGTCCTTCCTGCCTGCTTGCTTGGGATTATACGTTCAGGAGCCTAAATAAACGATCATGTTGGCGTCAAAAGGATTACAACTTTGATACTAAGCTTTATAGTGTTTTCTGACCTTTGCAATTTTATTAATGAAATAATATGTTGAACTTTGTTCTGTGTACAGGGCAGTTACACAACAAATATAATAATACCGTTTATCCATGCAGAACCTGAAACGTATTTTTCTTTCGTAATTCATAATACGCCCGATAGAGGGAGTGATCTGTGTACTCATTGCTAATTTGCGACGTCACTAATAATAATACCAATAAAAATATATTTTCTTATTATATACTAATAAGATAACCAATTATAAATATTGTTTATCCATGCAGAAACTAAAACGTATTTTTATTTCGTAGTTCATAATATGACCGACAGAGGAATTAATCTCTGTATGCTCATTGCTAATTTCAAGTCTCTATAAAAAATGGAACTATTTAAAATCAAATATTGTCTAGTTCAGAACTTCACCGAAAGAGGGCGATGCTTACTGATCTATCTTTAGCTTTCAGGTCGGTATCTGTGTGAAGTAATAAAAAAATTATTATTGTGTGTGTTAGTTTCATTTCCTTACATCCTTTTTTCTTCGAATTCGCTTTGATATTGTTTGTTAATTATAGCGAATAGATAATTCTACTGATCTCTGTGTCTATCTTTATCTATCCATACAGGAAACAGACAATGAACGAGAACAAAGAGATTATATATGTTTCCGGAAGCCCTTCAAAGGAACACTATACGAAACTGTCAGAAAGATCAAATTTTATCCCTGACTTCACAAACATTGCAAGTATTTTGTTTTGTCTTTGACAATTTAATTAATTTTAAACTCTTCTCTTTCTACTCATCACCGCTCATCTTTTATCATACCCTTGTTAAGCAAAGTTATTTAAAATCGAATATCCACTGTATTTCCGTCCACAAGAATTAGCGAACTCTTCTGTGTGTATGTATACTAAACGTCTTCCTGTTCACCAATTTCTCTTTATTTGCTTTCAATCCTTTAGTTTACTGATTCACTTCTAAGAGCAGCTCTTTCCACTCTGGCGAGTCGGATTTCCGACAGAATTATTTTCATTTGAAATGTAAATGAGAAGTGGGGCTTTGTCTTACGGATTTAGTTGAATGCTTCACAACACTCTGAAAGCAAAACTCAAAAGTATTAGTTCAATAGAGCCACTTAACTTGCTGCTTTACTGTACACTAAACTCCCACGCAAATTGAAACTTAAACAATCGAAATTGGGTAAAGAAATCTTTTCAAAAACATCAAATACTTCTTTGATGGCGGAATTGGAATTATTTTTAACTGCTTCTCTGAAACAACCAATCGACATGTTGCTGAAAAATGGTAACAGTGAAAGTATTTTCGCACTATTTATTACAGTTATATTACCTTAGGTAATTAAGAATGACAGAACTAAGATTTGTGGATCTTCATTTGAAAATAAACTAAAATTTAGATAAAAGATAAACGTTAGATAACATTTTATAGTCTTATATTAAAATTATAAAATAAAATTATATTTTTTAATTCTAAAAATAAACATTTTAGAAAATATTAATACACCATTTATTTTTAATCTAAACATATATTCAAATAGATCTAGTTTCAGAAAAGATATGAACGAGATGGAAGTAATTCAATCCAATACCCTTGGAGGGTAATGGATGGCAATGCTGTAGCTAATGAAGTTCTAACTGAGGCTCGGCTATTGCTGTTACCCTCCTGCCATGATCAGAGCTTTAATTGCTCAATAACACCTTATCCCTACACTGTCCTCTACAGATAACGGGGAAGATGAAAAGCATTCTTGCTTCGCCCCTTTAAGCCAGTCCTTATAAGGATAAGATATGAACGACTTTGGATGGATGGATGATCGACCGTGAGATGTGGTGATCAGTACCCTTGGAGGGTAATGGATGGCAATGCTGTAGCCAATGAAGTCCTAACTGAGGCTTGACTATGGCTATTGCTGTTACCCTCCTGCCATGATCAGAGCTTTAATAGTTCAATAACACCTTATCCTTACACTGTCCTCTACAGATAATGGGGAAGATGAAAAGCATTCTTGCTTCGCCCCTTTAAGCCAGTCCTTATAAGGACTATAAGATATGAACTGATCATGATGGAATTGATGATGGCGTTTCGCCTAGTGCTCATACATATGATTCGCGATTCTGATATTTGATATAAAATGTAATTTAATGAACTCAACAAATATTTACTGGCAGTGAATAGTCCTACTGGTATAGTCAACCGGTTTGATTGTTAAATAGGCTCATAAAAACTAATTCAGTAGGTAAGTTAACCTTTTTTCGAAACAACGGCGATACGCTAGGCTTACTGCCATCAGCATCGCCATTGTTTCATTGCATCAGTTATTGTTTTAGAAACTATCTATTATCACAATACGGTGGAAATGGAAAGCATGTCCTGTTCTCCAGAACAAAACGTGGGTCCAACCACAGATCTACCGTACGAGGAACTCACCTTCAAACAGCTCCTGGCTATTTTTAAGCATATTGGAAATCTGCTACACACAAAATGGCCAGGTAAGGTAGTAGTTCATGAAATTCAAGAAGTTGATGCGGACGACGCTCAACTTCTTGAACTACTCCAAGACAACGCTACTGAAAAAACAACAACGACTGAAGATCATTCCCGTACTGACCACACTGATTTTCAGGAGGTTCGCGCAAGCAAAAAGCGCAAAACTGCGACCTCCAAATCACCAATTATAGATGTCATGGAAGAAGATGGCTCTGCCCCAGACTCACCTACCTCCGCAAGGGAAAAGATCCCCCCGATTATTCTGCGTGAGAAGAACAAATGGATGACACTAAAGAACATAATGAACAACTTAAAGATTTAATGTTAACCTACGATAGTCACAGACTATCGTAGGTTAACAACAGAATTAAATTCCAGAGGAATTCAGTACCATACTTTTTCACTCGGTTCTGAAAAAAATCTCAAGGTAGTGATTAGAGGTGTACCTGAGGATGTCTCCACCGACGAAATCATTACAGACCTGCACTCGAGTGATTTACCACCAATCAAGGTCAGCAGGATGACCAGGAGGGACAAGACTCCAATGCCATTAGTGCTGATCGAGATCAGTCAAACCTATAAACACATATATGACTTGACAACCATCTGTGGATTGAAAATCTCGGTAGAACCGTTAAGGAAGAGAGCTTCTACTGGGCAATGCCATAGATGTCAAAAGTTTGGGCATGCCCAGAAAATGTGTAGGGCTGAATTTAAATGTTTGAAGTGTGGGGTTGGTCACCCAACGAACACCTGTTCTAAACCAAAATCTACCCCAGCCAAATGTGCCAACTGTGGCGGTCCTCACACATCCAACTACAGAGGATGTTTGTACAATCCACGTAACAGGAAATCTGAAGAGGGAACATTCTCTCCTTCCATCAGTTCACCTACATCTGCGGCTACTTCACAGCCTCCTAAAGTTCAGAATAAAGACTCAGAAGCTCATCTGCTGAAAACTGAGGTCCTCCAAAAACGACTCTAAATTGGCAGTCCAGGACATATGCGGATGTAACCCGCCCTAAACAGACATCTCTAGAACAGTCACCATCACGCCCAAATTTGACAGCTATCATTACCGCGTCCCTGGCAAATATGCTATTAGATTTCAGCAGATCTAATCCTTCACAAAGTTCTACTAACAGATTTCTAAAAGACACTCAAGTCATAATTTCAGCGCTCACTAATGAACGGTAAAAAATTAAAACCAAAAGCACTAGAAATAATAGCCTGGAATGCAAACGGCTTAAGAAATTAAGATCCTAGAACTCCAAACTTTTGCCCACAGACATCGGCCAGATGTTCTATTAATAAATGAAACGCATCTAAGACCAGCAGACAATCCCAAAATTTATGGATATCAGTCGTATAGAACTGACAGATCAACCCACAGAGGTGGAGGCACGACAATTTTCATCAAGAATTTTATCTCTCATCACTCCATAAACATTCCTTCTACCTCCAATCTCGAGGTCACTGGCATCGAGATTCTCACGAGCTCAGTAGGCAAATTAAAAATTTTTGCAGCATACCATCCACCTCAAAAATCATTACTACCTTCTGATTTGAACGCCATATTTGATACTGGAGAGCCTACCATTGTGGCAGGTGATTTAAATGCCAAGCATTCTACTTGGAATAGCCACTCCACTAACAAAAATGGACAGATACTACAAAACTATGCTGATTTCAACACCCTTCACGTAATAGGCCCTGCTGATCCCACCCATCATAACACCTATGGCAGGGCTGATGTATTGGACATAGCCATACTGCAGCACATTAGACTCCAATACAATTTAATGACAATCAATGATTTATCATCAGATCATAATCCAATACGGTTGAAATTAGGAAATCTCGAAAAATTATCCCCACCCCCTCACTCATTTATTCCTTGGGAAAGGCTCTCCAAGGTGCTTCCAAAATATATTGGTCCTGTTCCCATCATTAAATCAAAAGAGGAAATTGACATAGCTGTCATAGCCTTTTTATTTTTGAATTTCTGAATAATAGCATATATTTCAGCAGGTGAGGTGGGTGTAATTTGAGTAGAATGTGTGGGAGCAGACTTGAGCGAATATCTGACATTATGGTGTATCTTGTAGATATGACTAATGTCAAGGTGATCGTATACGGGTTTGCATTGATTTTCAAGGTGATTAGCTATTGCCTCAACTTTATCAGCATCAGTGTGGATGAGACCTGAATCTGTTTGCAAAGGGGGGGGGGGGAGGAGGTTTATTTTTGTTCTTGATCTTTCGGATAAGATTCCATACAGAGTGGCTGTCAGTGGAGATGGAGGTCAGTTTTTCTTCCCAGAGTTGAGTTCTATGAGCTGCGAGTGCATCTCTCACTGCAGAGTTTAACCTATTTAAGATCCGTTTATCTTGTGGCGCCCTAGTGTTATGGTATCTTTTTCTAGCCCTATTTTTTTCCCTAATCAGATTCATAGTATCTTCAGGCAGGTGGTTGGATTTGTGGGTGGTTGCAGGGGTAGTAACTGCTGCACAGGCTGCTGTAATCTGTTCTGTTACAATTTTTGCAAACAGATAACAACAGATTACAGCAGCCTGTGCAGCAGTTACTACCCCTGCAACCACCCACAAATCCAACCACCTGCCTGAAGATACTATGAATCTGATTAGGGAAAAAAATAGGGCTAGAAAAAGATACCATAACACTAGGGCGCCACAAGATAAACGAATCTTAAATAGGATAAACTCTGCAGTGAGAGATGCACTCGCAGCTCATAGAACTCAACTCTGGGAAGAAAAACTGACCTCCATCTCCACTAACAGCCACTCTGTATGGAATCTTATCCGAAAGATCAAGAACAAAAATAAACCTCCTCCCCCCTTTGCAAACAGATTCAGGTCTCATCCACACTGATGCTGATAAAGTTGAGGCAATAGCTAATCACCTTGAAAATCAATGCAAACCCGCATACGATCACCTTGACATTAGTCATATCTACAAGATACACCGTAATGTCAGATATTCGCTCAAGTCTGCTCCCACACATTCTACTCAAATTACACCCACCTCACCTGCTGAAATATATGCTATTATTCAGAAATTCAAATATAAAAAGGCTCCTGGACCCAACGGTATCTCCAACAAAGTTATAAAACTTCTACCTCGCAAAGCTATTGTTCATTTGGCAAACATAATCAACTCCATACTTCACTACAAGTATTTCCCTTCCTGATGGAAATTGGCGTACATTGTTCCAATTCATAAACCTGGAAAGGATCGCACTTTGCCACAGAATTACAGGCCAATCAGTCTCATCTCTAATCTTGAAAAAATTGCTGAGAAGGTAATTCTTACTAGGCTTCAAGATTCTGTACTCCGGTTAAACATCCTGCCTGAGGAGCAGTTTGGCTTCAGACAGTTGCATAGTACCACACAACAAATACACAGATTGGTGGAACATATCATTACAGGTTTTAACTGGCGTCAATGCACTGGGGCTGTTTTCCTAGACTTAGCCAGTGCATTTGACAAGCATTATGGCTTGCTACACAAGCTTATATCATCCGGTGTTCCAATTGGAATCATTCAACTCATCAAGACGTACCTCTGCGATAGGCGCATGCAAGTGAGATTAAGTGGAGTAGTGTCCTCACAGAAACACATCTTGGCTGGAGTTCCACAAGGGTCCTTACTAGCACCAATCCTATTCTCCTTATACCTGCATGATATACCACACAACCCATTATCTTCAATTAAATCTCTTTACGCTGATGACACAGCGATATTGCCCAGATCATTAAAGCCTCATTTAGCCATCAAGAAACTGCAAGAAAACCTACTGCAAATAGAACAATATTTTGCCAAATGGCGTCTCCAGGTGAATCCTCAGAAGAGCGTAGCCGTCTTATGCTCTAGAAGATCAGTGCTTCCCAAAGAAGAAGACATTCTCCTCTTTAACACAAAAATTCAGTGGAAAACAGAGATCAAGTATCTCGGTGTAGTAATGGACAGTAAACTGACTTTCAACTCCCATATCAAGACTCTCTGTGCAAACACATCAAAAACCATAGCCCAGCTCTATCCGCTAATAAACAGAAACAGTAAACTGAGCACCAGAATCAAACTTCTCATATACAAACTGATGGTTCGTCCAAAACTCACCTATGCCTCACCGGCCTGGAGCCATACTTCAAACTCAAATATCATTAAATTACAACGCATTCAGAACAAGTGTCTTAGAATGATCCTGGGCGCTCCATGGTTCATCCGAACTGTCCAACTGCACCGCGACACGGAGGTCCCCTATATCTACACCTTCATGCAGACTATAGCAACCAAATTCTTTTCAAAAGCAACTGTGCACCCTAACAGACTGATCCAACTGGCCGCTGACTATGATGCAATCTAAGCACAAAAGACCTAAAGCCATCCTCAACCCCCCCTCACTGAGGATTAATCTCCTAGCCCACCCAGGGCGAGCAATATAGCTCATAAACTCTTTCTACTCACAGTCTCTATTAAGATAGCCGGGAATACGAAAAGCTTTTGCTTCACTCGTTAAGCCAGTAATGTTACTAGTTACTAAGATATGAACTTTAGTGTCCTTCAAATAGTATGTTCTATGATATTAAAAATCATCAATCATCAATTTCCTGATAGTGAGTTCAGGTTACTAAGACAGCACTAAATGATGACTGAGAACTTAAATATAAACTATGTTGCTCTGTATATTGCTCCATTCGCCTTATATAATTGTAGTGTTTTGAAAAGAATTTGTCTGAGCACTTTGTCGTATGCTTTTTCCATATCTAGAAAACTCAAATACAGATCTTTGTTATATTCCCGCGATTTCTCAACTATTTGTATTAAAGTGAAAATCTGATTTTGACAACCTCTGTTTGGCCTGAACCCAGTTTGTTCTTCTCCAGGTTTCTCTTCCACAATTTTTCTCAACCTCTTTTCAAATATACTTGCATAAATCTTATCAGTAACACTTAGTAGAGAAATTACTCTGTAATTCTGACATTCAGCTTTATATCATTTTTCATAGATGGGAACTATGAGAGCTCTGCTACAATCATTTGGAATTTGACCTTCTGACCAGGCTATCCGAATTATCAATGTAGCCACTGCAAAACTTTTATACCTCTGTACTTAAGTATTTCTAGTAGAATATCATCTACTCCAGCTGCATTTCCACATTTCAAGATTTTCACTGCTTGTTTCTGCCTCAAGTGTTGCTATGTACTCCTCTTTGCTTTCCTTTTGAAAATTTTCTACTGTTGTTCTGTCACTGCTTGGTTCGTTTAACAGTCCTTCCTTCCAAGTAATTACTCCAGACATCTAGGATATCCTTACAGTACTCTTTCCTCCATTTCTAAGCTTCTTCAATATCCTCTAGAACATTTTGCCACTTTCCTGATATTTATTTTCTATATTTACCAAAGTCTTCCCATGACTTTTGTTTAGCTATGTTTACACAACGTTTAGTTCTCTTGCATTATTCTCTGCATTTTTAGGGCATCTGCCGACTTATTAACTAGGAACGTTTGGTATGCTTTCTTCTTTTCCAAAGCTTCTTCTTTAACTTCTTATGTTCACCATGATGTTCTTATTTGTTTATCCATCTTCTTCTTCTTCTCTCTTGCATCATCTATGTGGATGATGATGAGGCCGAATGAACTCTTTCCACTTCTGTCTGTCCCTGGAGAGTCCGAACAATTCTGTGCAGTTTAGTGTCGCTTGTTGTGATTTGGTTTTCAGGTCCTCTTTTATTTTGTCTATCTATCTAATTCTGGGCCGTCCTTTGGATCTTTTACCTTCCATCGTTGTATTCAGGGTTTTAGATGGTAGTCTTTCTGGTCACATGGCTAAGCCCTCGCAGTCTTCTTTCTTGGATTTTGTCTATTATTGTTATTTCTTGTTTTTGTCGTTTCCTCATGTCTTCGTTTCTTAGTCGATCCAGCAGAGATACTCCAAGTAATCTTCTTAGCCAACCCATTTCAGTAACTAATAATTTTTTCTCTTCAGCCTTTTTGAGATTCCAGCATTCACTTCCATAGAAGAGTATTGGGAGGACCATTGTTTCATAGATTCTTACTTTTGTTACTTGTTTGATGTCTCTTGACTTCCATATTTTATTAAGTCGTCCAAAAGTTTGGGATGCTTGACTGATTCTTCTGTTTATATCTTTTGTAATTTCACCATTGTACTCAATAACTCCTGTAAGGTAGGTGAAGTTTTCTACCTGCACTAGAGTCTTACTATCAATTTCAATTTTCAGATTGGTGCTTCTTTTTCATATTTGCATAATTTTTGTTTTGTCTATATTTATGTTTAATCCAGATTTTATACACTCCTCCTTTATTTTATCAGAAATTCGCTGTAGATTTTCTTCTGTACTTGCAAGTAATGCAATGTCGTCTGCAAGTTTCAAATGTGTTACATTTTTCCCATATAGTTTGATTCCGGAGTCTTCATTGTTTAAGGCCTTATTGGTTGCTTCTTCCAGTGTAAGATTGAACAGGTCTGGTGACAGATTGCATCCCTGTCTTACTCCGCTCTCTGTGTGGAACCAGTTGGTTAAGGTGTCCTCCATTCGTACTGCACTTTCAGATTTCTCATACAGATTCTTTATTATTCTTATGGTTTTGTTGGGAATTCCAAATTCTTTCATAGTTCTCTTCTACGGATTGAATCAAATGCCTGAGGAAAGTCTATGAAATTTATGTAGCAACTTTGGTTGTACTCTAGAGTCTTTTCTGTTAGCTGTCTTAAGGTGAATAGTTGATCAATTGTACTTCGTCCTGGTCTGGAACTTGGTTGTTCTTCTCCTAGTGCTAGTTCTATATATGGCTTAATTTATTTTTGGAGTACTTTCGTAAAAACCTTACTTGTAATACTGAGGAGGTTAATGCCTCTGTAATTATTGTATTCTGTTTTATCTCCTTTTTTTTCTATCCTTGCAGACAACATATGCATCCTGGTAAACATGTACGATGTAAAGATATGAAATACATAACAATAATTTAGTATTAATAACACTAAAATAAAATAATTATAATTAATAAGATCAAATCTGATCTGATTTTTCAGAAGTAGAAACACCAAATTGGAGAAATCCTTATCCACATGATAAGGCTATATCTAACACAGATTTTACCTGAACAGCCTTTATTTTATAAATTCTTCAAGAATGTCTATCATTGCTACACATACTGGCCTCTGAATCTTTGTCGAGAGGTAAGTAAATGTCACTTACGGAACTTATATTCAAAATACTTAGTCATATGCGTCGTCACGTGTTTTAGGCAAGTATGTAAGAATGCTCCTGCTGCTCAGTACTCGTCATTAGCGTTGATCGCAATGGAAAAAACCCGAAAGGATTTTTCGGTGTTTGATAAAGGGCTTCTTAATGCCGGTGCCCGTCTGGCTGGAGCCACGATTTTCAAAATAGCAGAGCTGACTGGTTTCTCAAAAGGTGAGAGGTCTCGGGTGTTTTATCCAGTGGAAAAATAACCCAAATTGCTTGTCTAAGACAGTCTGTCAGAAAAGAGATCATCGTCGACTGAGAAGGCTTGTGTGGACAAGCAGAACTTCCTGTGCGCAGCGATTGACCGAAGCATTTAATGAAGGCCCTTCCTGACCATAGTAGTCACCGAACTATGCGCAAGGAATTGATGAGGATCGGTATTGGCAGTCGTATGCCTATACATTAAATAAGTTTCTAATTCAGTGGCTGGTATGTGTAGTATGAGTGATAAGATGTATAAAGAATGTGAGTGATCGCTGCAAGACGTATAGTGGAATGAAAAGAACATATCGGTTTTTTCCCCACTATTGTTATTCAGTAAAATCCATGTGGAGGGCTGCAATAAAATCTTCGGTATACTATCTCTTTAGATAACTAACTGGCTCATCTTTCTGACAGATCGTAAGATTTACTATCATTGAATAGATTTTACCTTTGAAAAACCATTAGTAGTTTTCGAACCCATACGAAAGGACTCCATCTAATACTGAACAGCGTTCGTACTTCTTTGTTTTATTGTCTGAAATTGCAACTTATTACACTTGAAAGTAAAACCCTTCGATAATGTTAGTGAATCAAGTTCTTATACTTTCTATGGGATAACGAAATGTGACTTAGAATGTAAATATCTTGATAAGATAGGTTTTAGAGCCTTCAGACACGTGTATCAAAAGGTACGATGAATGTTTAGTATGCCGGTCCCCCCTCTCTTTGTTTTCATAACTTAAATAAAAGACAGATTTAGCTAAATAAGGTAATTCAGTTACCTTTTTTGATACTTATTAATTTTACAAATTAATTCCAAGACCAATGCGGATATCGAAGTGATCCATACACTAGCTGCGAGTATTTGAAGTAAAATTTGTTTTATGGAATTGCGAGTCAAAAATTATAAAATAAAAACGAAGAGGTAAATAAAAGTCTGTAAATCATCAAGAAGTCGAATAAATGGATGCATGTATACACAGATCTGTTTTTATAAGTGCAGGTAGACTTTACCAGTTTATAAATTCAATTCTTAGGACAGAATGGGGTAACATCTGACCAGATGATGATAAATTTGGTACTATACCAATAGTCTACTTTTGCATGTATATTTTTATAAAGTGTAATGATATGTATTTTTTTCTAGATAAAAAGTATGTTAAAATGTTTATATAAAAGTATATTAAAATAAAATCAACTCAATGTAGCGTATATAAGTAACACATAAAAAAATGATATATCATTAAATGCAAATAGGTTTTACGATGCAGGAATATACTTAACCCTTTGAGCTGTAAGGGTTTAAGCAATACATAGAACATCGTAGACGCATTTGGGTTCCAAATACAGATTTATTAGGTCTCAAGCCTGCAACCATCTTTACTCACTATCTACTGTCAGATTGATAAAACTGACAAGAAACGTTGACGCCTATTCTTCCTGGCCTTGATAAAATTGCGCGTGGTAGCGGCAATAGCACGGCTGCAAGGAGGTCTTGTCATCTTTCGCTGAGACGGACTAACTAACCAGTGGTCCATGTCAAGAGACAAGGAACACCTCATTACAGTGATTTCTTCCCAGTTTCGTCCCTGTAGTTCAGAAACTGCGAGCGACTGTTTTACAGAATGGATGAACACGAAAGGACATTACTCTCCCGTTGCTAGGCAACCGTCCAGCCTCTGTGAAGTGGAATTTAACGGGATTTTTAGTAGACTTCTCCATGATTTAAACCATACTCTCTTTTTCAGCTTTTCGTTAACGGTGACTTAACAATTTTCTTCGTACACACTTTACGATCTAAAGTGATGGCTTAATTAAAGATGGGATTTTTTTTTTTTACCGAGTTAAACGATTAGTGGAACCATGTCTAGTTTTCAATTATAATTGGGTAATAAATGAGTCATTGAAAATCTGTTCTCATTTACGTGCTTGTTGGTTTCAATGAGTTTCTAGACTGCGACCCTATTTGGTGTTTTACTTACTGTGAAAAACCAAACTAGAAATATTAAGGTGCAATAAAAGTAATCTAAACATATAGCTTTTAGGTATTCCACGATGCAAATTTTCCTAACAGTTTCCTTTGCAAGTAATACCCAAGAAACTATTCATACTATAGCGAAATAATTACATGATTAGGATTATTCCTGAACTAAGTCGATATAGACCAGAGATCGGCAAAGTTTTAGACCATTGAACCCTTCACTGAATTCTTGATTCCGCATCGATTCCCATCATGTTAAATAAATGAATAAATGTATTCAATAATAAATTTCTCAATTTAAAAATAATAATTCCTTCACCCTTTTACTTCATTAGTGCATCTCGATAAGAAATATTTAAAGAAATTTAAAGAAAATACTTAAAGAAATTTATAAAGAACATTAAAAATGTACTTACATTTTATAGATTTACTTGGAATGGTTAATGAGAAGGATGTGTTTGATGAATAGTGGCCAGTTGGCGTTGTATGTTTACTAGGTGTTACTCAAAATCGTTGTAGGTTTTATTGACCCTTTTTTTGACCCTATCGACCACTTTGCCGATCCCTGGCATGCACGAAGCCCTTTGGTCGGAAAGACCTGGGTTTGATTCCCGTCTATGACTTGAGGAATCTTTATCTGGTCTCTTTCGACTAAAGGTGAGTTAACCGGTCTCACACGAAGGTAGAGGGTTTTTCGTCTCCCATAATAGGCAAACTATGTCTGTAGATGCGTGTGTTCACGCATCTACAGACACAGGACACACCGGGAGGCATAGGGCCAACCACCTTATCCTCGAAGCGGTCGCAGTTTCGAATCGTAATAGGCTATGCCTAATACGAACGGGTCGCTAGGACCTAATATACGTATAAGGAGGAGGAGGAAGTGTAATCAAGTTCCCAGTACGAGCTATCTTAACGTATCTGATCTATGGGTTTCGCAAATTTTATTATTTCTAAGGAAATTCTTCAGAAAAACAATACAGTTAATACCTTACACAGACGAATAAGACACGGACTCTCATGTTGAAGTGAGGAGAAGGAAGAACTAAAACTGTTGGTGATTTATTGAAAACGAAGAGTATACACTGTCTCGAATACATTTTGATATACCACTGCCACAAGAAGGTTTAGATAGGAGGATGAGATGAGAAGGAATCTTACTGAGATTCTTCTTAAACGTTGTAGGTTGAAGTCTTTGGGAAAAACCTGGTCAGGAACACTATTTCAGAGAGTTGAGTTAGATGGAATGAAAGAAGAAGTGAAACAGCTTTAGTCGATTGGCTGTCGGACTTTACAATGATCTTTACTTAAGGTGAGTTATCCGGTCTCGTGTGGGTGTGGTAGAGTTTTTCCTAATGGAAACTCGGGTTTTTCATCCCACAAAACAAACAAGCTATATATATATATATATATATATATACATATACAGTATATATTTTTTTTTAATAACGAAACCTGTGGTGCGTTCATAATTAGAAGAAACACACGTATAAACCTGTGGTTTATACGTGTGTTTCTTTTTGGTGGGTCCCAAACTACTCCATCTATAAACAGCGGGTAAATTTAACCAAGAAGAGGGTATCTACAATTAGCATGCATCGGTGAATGGGTGTGGGATGCGGGTGGATGAGTATATGATAACTAGTAAATGTAATCTATTTAAATCCTCTCGATGGATAAACATAAAAAAATAGGGGGAAGTCATCAGATATATCTTTGATCTTTTAAAGCAGACTATCAATAAAAAATGGGAAAAACTCTGCTAAATATCCAACAATAAAAACCCTTTATGGCATGCATCGTGTCTGAAGCATTTCTCCCAGCATCTAAATTCAAACAGCAAATTAAGGAACCGTTTTAGCCAGTGAAGGCTTATATTTATATATATGCTGGCCTGGTTGGCCGAGTGGTTAAGGTATTTGAGGTCCACAGTCAATTAGCTGTGGGTTTGAAACCGTCATGGGCATAAATGTTTGCGATTGTCTCTCACATTTCACTCATGCATACATACAAATATGCACTTTCACTCTCAAGATGGACTACGTCTTCGAAGATGGACTGGATCACCATGGGAGAAGTAGACTCAACCCTCCCTCGTTAGGAAGAGGCCTTCACTTGGAACAATACCCATTACTGCATGAAGGCCTCTCCCTAATGCGGTGTTCGATCTATCTATCTATATAATTTATATATTTTTCATGAAAAGCTATTGAATAATGTATTGAATATGATGGGAGAAGTGGTCCTACAGCATTGCTGGTACGAGACAGAAATAAAAAGTTTAGCATTCATAAGATTGTGTTAAATGTCATCTAAACATAGATTCGAGTTTAACATAGCAATGATGTAGTTTGTTTTGCAAGTGAGTCTACTCTTTGTGCGCAACAGCAGCCACAGGTAGAGAGCCGTTTTAAATGGTATTAGTTAACAGTAGTGATATATATGTAGTGTTTTCTATATACAACTTCTCATGTAATGTCCTACTGCCAAAGACTACAATAAGGACGAAAACAACCTATTTACAAGGAGATAGCAATATATATACTTTGGTGTTCTTGTCTAGCGAATCCCATAAACTTCATGGAGGCATGCTGGGAAATCTGTAAAAATACCTTGAAGAACGTTTGTTTGCATTTGTATTCTGCAAGCTGAGCATTACATGAAATCGTGCATATTTATTTTTTTACTTTATTTTCCATAAATTTATTTCATTTAAAATAATAAAACAAATAAAATGATATAATATTATTCAAAAGAATATGTATTATATTTTCAAGTATTTTAACTTTTTTCTAAAAAAATTCTACAAACCTTTAAATTTTCAATATCAAAATATTATAATTGATTTTTAACGTAATGAGAGTTAGGATCGATATGAGATGAAGTCCTTTTTAGGACTTCCGGGGTAACAAATAGCAATGCTGAACCAAGGAAGTAAACTGAGGTTCGGCTGTTGCTGTTATCCTGGGTGATGAGTTTTTGAGTTTGCTCCCTTGGGGTTTTTGCCTTAAGGGAGCACCTTGAGTCTCCGGAGAAGGTGTTCTCCGGCAGGGCCCGCTGAGGGGTTCTTGTCGGTGAATTATTTTCCTCGGAATTTGAGCGGTTCTGCGCAGGAGTCGGCGAGCCCATCGGGGTGCTAGGATGGGGCGGCCGACACTGAGTGGAACCAACGCTGAGCGGTTCTGCTTAAACGGGGAGCCCGTCGGGGTGCTTGGACGGGGCGGCCGTCAATGAGTGGAACCAACGCTGAGACATGGACGGTCTTTCGCCCACTATGGAGTGGCCTAGAGATCGTCCGAGTTTTTGAGATTTTACCCTTTACTTACTAATCAGGGTAATAAATGGCAATGCTGTAGCCAATGAGGTTTTAACTGAGGCTCGGCTATTGCCGTTACCCAGCCATGACCAGAGCTATTTAGCTCAATAATACTCCATCCACACAGATTTATTTCATTCAGATGACGGGATAAAGAGTCAAGGACTCAGTCCATCGCCCAGTTCTTATATATAAGAACTATAAGAATAAGAATTAGGATCCTGGTCGAGCCCGCTTTTTTTATTGGACGTAAAAACGATTACCTGAAATTCGAGGGGGGGGAGTGTCATGAGGGTTGGGTTGGCAGCTACAAAGCTGTGTTTTGCTATAGATATAGTGTAGTATCTGTTCATCAACGAGTGGCCTCTAGAAGCCAGCCTTCTATTGCACCACCACCACCACCTCTGCAGATGAGAGCAGCGAAAGAAGCCACAGGCTTCCACGCGGGTGAAACTTTAGGACCCGGGTCAAGCCCGCTTCCTCTACAGATCAGAGCTACAAAAGAACCGCTACTACACGCCTCGTCAACGATGGTCGGGAAATTGTGAAATACGAATTAAGAGAAATGTAGATCAGTATGTTTAACATATTTATATTTTTTAAAATTATATATTTTTATATTTTATAAAAAATATAATATATATATATTTTTTATTATAAATTATAAATTTTTATTATATAAATAAATTAATATATATATATATTTATTTATTTATATATATATATCGTTTTAGAAGGTAGTTATGAGTGGAATGTATATATAGGACATTTAATCACAGAGGATGGAAAATGTAAAAGTGAAATTAAGAGAGGAATAAAATTGCAAAATTAACCTATAAGAGAATAAAAAAAAAGCATTGCAAAATCAACCTATAAGGGAATAAAAAAAAGCATTCTCTTTCTATTCAGCATAAACATACAGGATAAGCAACGATATTAAAAGGATTGATACTATCCATGAACACACAGAACTTCATTAAAGATATCGTGGGTTCAAATGAAGAAAAATTAGGAAGTTTTAAGAGATGATGGCCTAACATGGAAATAATGAAGGACATGCACAAAAAAAGAAAACTATTATATATGGGTAAAACAAAATAAATAAATAAAAATAAAAAAAGAAACGCAATAACACACAAGATTAAAAAATATTATACTAATAGTGGTTTAAAATGCTAGACACATTGCCAAGGTGGTTAAAGACATAGTATGAATTAATTGCATCGTTGGAAAGAACACTAACTTGTAGGAATAAGAAATAAGAATCTTCCACTTTACCAAACTTTAATAAGATCACATGTGAACCATTATGCTTGAAAAAATCCAGCACGCCAGGTAACCAAACTCAATACAATACGAACTGCTAAAGAGTCCTTACAGTATTGATACAGCATTTCAGAAAAAGTGGAGGGATCATCACCGGATGCTGAGTAAGGATATGGTCAGGAAGAATGTGAGATCTAGGTTCTGTTCATGACTTGTAATGAGTAAATGGAATAAACTGCCAGTGGATATTGTAAGTGATTCTTCGGTGAATGCTTTTAGGTAGAGATATTATAGTTATTACATTTTCCAGGGCCATTCATCGACGAGACGCGAACGTCCTGGAGGTTATTACATATTATTATTTAGTGACCATTCCAAGGCGTCCAAGGACTCATCGCGTGATGGCAATCTATTCCACACAACTTACCGTCTACAGGACTTAATCCTTCATCTTGACACACCTCCACCATCTATACACAACATCATCTACCATACTAATAGTATTTTAGTCTGTTCGATGAGTGTGTTCTCTGGCCAGTTTGTATGGATGCTCAACGAAAAACAAGAGTTTAAAGGAGAAAAAATTCCTACCATCTCCATATGAGATCGGCTATCTCAATATAATAGTAATAATAATGGTGATGAATTCATAAACAAGATATGATTTTGTGCGCACAAATATTGCATCACTGAACGCTTAAACTCAAAGGACTTACGTGTGATTTTACATCTTATAAAAACTGAGTTCAATTTCAAAAAAAATTTCCACACGAAATAATCTCCTGCATTCGTATTGATGTTTAGAGTAGTCCTGGATTTGAATTACAGTAGTATACATATCGACAATTGAATTAGAAACTTTTGTTTAATAGAGTTTTAATACAGCTGTAATTCGGGCTAAAGGAGATCTAGCCCGAATTAGAGCGTATATGCAGTTTGGCATAGATTACACAGGGCGTTGGATTGTATCTACGTCTACAACATACCAGACGTTCACCAAACAGTCCTTTAACTGGCTCAGATTTGATGAAAAAGGACTTGGCTCCCGGATATGTTTTTCTAACATATCGCATAAATTCTCAATGGAGTTCATATCGAGGCTTTGTAGTGACCAAGAAAGATGGTGGAAGTCGCTGTCATTCTCGCTGAACCACTGCAGAACAATTTTTGCGCGATGGACAGTAGCATTGTCGTCCATGAAACCACCGTCCCCTGCTGGACAAAAAAAGATCAACATTGCAGGATGTACTTAATCGGCAACAATGTTCAGATATTCTTTGCAGGTCACCTGCCCTTCTAGCAATATCAAGGGACTCGTTCTACCTACAGAACATGCACCACCATTCGCAGAAATCAGTGGTTTCCGTACATGCATGGGATTGTCAATACCAATCCTCTTCAACTTCCTGCGCATAATTCGGTGAGATGTCGGTCGTAGAATAGCCTTTATTAAATGCTTCGGACAGTTGCTGCACACAAGAAGTTCTGTCCGTCCACACGAGTTTCCAGAAAATGCTAAATATTATGTGTTATTTGCACGACAAGCAAATATATAATGCATTTATATGTTTATATGTTTACATACAAATCATATAAACAAAAGCAAAATATAAATAAATATTATCAATTAATTGAAATGTTTCAGTTTATTCACAAAAGATCTGGCCTTCATTAATATATTCCATAAACTGCAAAATACTTATCATCATTTAGTAAGTCTTTCTTTCATATTATTATTTAAAAGAACTTCTATAGTAAACTCAATATATTAATTGCAATCGAAGACCAGTCATTGGTCTGTATTCTTTACAGACGAGATATAGTTGTGTAGCACCACCTGTAGACCATGAAACCCCATAGCCAATCAGAGTCGCTTCCTCGCAAAAAAAAAAAAAAAGAGTCTAATATTAACTCAACGAATAGAATCACATTGACAGAATTAGCTTCGCGTAAACTTCTCCGAGTACACCTAAGTGTATCTAGACAGTGACTCTTTATCTAAATCAGATATTTTCGGAGTACTCAAAGCCCTCTTCGGTTTTTTTTTTTTGGGGGGGGGGGGTACTCTCCTCAAGGAACGTCTTATAAGTTGTTCATCTCCCAGAAGCTCTGTCGTTTCCATCTTTAATCCTGTAATGACTGATCTCTAGAGGCAGGATTAACTCCTAAGAGTGCTTGCTTTTTCTTATACAAGTTTTTCTAACGTGTAACCAGAAATACTCTTGAAGCGAAAGGCAGAAAATTAAGTTGTTTTCGGTGCAGCGAAATAAATTGAGTAATGATATTTTTTTCTTCTTTTCTGATATTTTTTTATTAGAAAAAGTACTTTAAAAATAGGGGGATTTTCTCAATCTTGAGCCTTATTTTTTTTCGTTTTTCGTCCACTCATTACCTTTTTTTCCCCTTTTTTTATTCTCTTTGTCGATTTATATTAATTTATTACATAACAAGAGATAAGCAGCCATTTAGGTAAATCGTTAATAGTATACTGCTTCAAATTATGAAGTAACCTAATACAGTTTTTAAAAAAGAAAAAACTATGAACCTCTTATGAGATTCATTTTTTTCTATTCTTTACTTTCTTTCGTCAATATCTCACACTATCTCATCCTTTCTCATCAAGTCCAGTTCCGTTTAGATCTTCTTTTTAAGCCAGAATGATATAAACGATCATAATGGACAACTAACAAAAGCCATTTGTCATAATGATATCTGCCGCCCAACTCATCAGCCATGAAATATTTACTTCCGGTACACTTAATGACATATGTAGTAGACCGATAGACGTAGTAGTAAAAAAGTGTTTCCCACAGCATGACATTTCCTTCTCTCTATATATCTTCTTAGGAAAATCGAATCTGCCTGTTTCACTGTTAGTTGCCAGTTAATATAAATGACCTGTTCAGTAAATAGAACAGTTGCTCAACTTCCAGTTATTTGAAATTGTCATAAACTTATGATAATTTCTAATAACTAATAGTCAAAAGATTTATGTATCACAACTATCGACTTCCGGTTTTATGTATTTTAAACTTTCGGCTTTGTACGTTTAACATTTCTGATTTTGTTATACATTTAAATTTCTAGTTTTATATGTTCTAAGATTCCGGTTTAAATTTAAATAATTTTACTTTTGTTTTTTATAATTTGGAAGTGTTGATACCACACCTATTTTATTTTTATATGAAAGAGTTAATATAAAGAGTATTCAAATTGAAAGATATAAGGGATGGAATAGGAATCAATCGACCGTGAGATGCGGTGATTGATTCATTCAATCCAATACCCTTGGAGGGTAATGGATAGCAATGCTGTAGCTAATGAAGCTCTAACTGAGGCTCGGCTATTGCTGTTACCCTCCTGCCATGATCAGAGCTTTAATAATAGCTCAATAACCTTATCCCTACACTGTCCACTACAGATAACGGGGAATATGAAAAGCATTCTTGCTTCGCCCCTTTAAGCCAGTCCTTATAAGGACTATAAGAAATTATATAAATTATATATAATATTATGAGATGTTGTTATCTCCCCGTGTGGTTGCCGGGATAAGAATAGCACCAATGTAACTAATGCATGTCGTACGAGGCGACTAAAATTAGTACCCTTGGAGGGTAATGGATGGCAATGCTGTAGCCAATGAAGTGCTAACTGAGGCTCGGCTATTGCTGTTACCCTCTTGCCATGATCAGAGCTTTATATTTATATATATTTATATATATATATATATAATACTTTATATATTATATATATATATATAATATATATATATATATATATTATATATATATATATATATATATATATATAATACTTTATATATATATTATATATATAGCTCAATAACACCTTCTCCTTACACTGTCCTCTACAGACAACGGGGAATATGAAAAGCAATATTGCTTCTCCCCTTTAAGCCAGTCCTTATAAGGAGATATTATTATGGGAAATGACGTGAGATGCGGTGATTACCCTTGGAGGGTAATGGATGGCAATTCCGTAGCCAATGAAGTTCTAGCTGAGGCTCGGCTATTGCTGTTACCCTCCTGCCATGATCAGAGCTTTAATAGCTCAATAACACCTTATCCCTACACTGTCCTCTACAGATTACGGGGAAGATGAAAAACATTCTTGCTTCGCCCCTTTAAGCCAGTCCTTATAAGGAAATTATTATGAAAACTAGCGTTGCACTTATAGAATCCAAAATGTTTATTTTCTTCAAAATACAAGACACTTTTTTCCTGAGAAAAGCACATATTCTAAAACATAATAATGCGGAAATTCTCTCTCTCAAATACAACTTGAAACTGAATAAAAAGTTGGTATACATGGGTCGTCTTATGATGGTGTCCATTCGCTTGTTATCTACTATCTAGTCCAGGGGTCGCCAAAGTTATTTGCCCGTCGACCCCTTCAAGCGTTTCTTGACTTCTTATCGACCCCCCCTATATTTTACTATTACGTAATTATAATAGGACGAGCAAAAAAAGACGCTTATGTGAGATTTTAGATTGTTTATTTTATAGCCACAGTATTTATTGTATGTATAATATAGTATATATCATTATTTTGCTATTACTACTACTATTACTATCACTAGTAATATCACTGGTATTACTAGTGATATTAATAAACTACTGGTATTACTACCAGCGCTGCTCAACTCTTCAACATAGAGAAGTTTAGTTCGTGAATGAATAACGATTGAATTATAATATATATGTTGATGAATTTTAGAACATTAACGCCCACTTGTATGTCGATGCGCAAAAATGAGACTGGGATCGGATACTTGTATCAGTAAATAAGAACCACGCACGTGTTGCAATCTCGCTCCCACTGCGCCGGCCGGCAGGAACCACCAACATCCGTTTATTGGTAAATACGTCATTTTGGCCTACTTGATTGGCCTCAGTAACTATTTTCATGACCTTACTCCATCTTACAGGTCCAATTCATGGACCTGTAAGATGGAGGTACTGATCCCACGATTCCCTCTTAATTGCATTGTCATTACCTCCATGTCTTTTGTCATGGAGGTAATCCAAGTTAACCGAATTAAATATTACCCATACAATGATGTCTTATATTTTTCTATCGACCCCTGAGCCCGAATCGACCCATAACAATGTCATATCGACCCCTTTGGCGACCACTGATCTAGTCATTACCACTGTGCTGTTGCAATAAATATGTTTCGATATTCTCAAATAGAAAGGATGGCTTATGATGAAGACGTGAATTCTTTTGAATAAGTAATGCCTATAGGGATGCAGTAAAAATCTGCTATAACCGAAGTCGTTATATATAAGCGCAGTATATATTTTGAACTAAAATTTTAATACAAATCAGTCTTCTCTAACACATCTTAATATATACAAATATATATTATTTTAACTCGGTTTTTATGTTCTTTTAAGTACAAGAGATTTGCTGTCTTCAATTTAAAACTACTTCAGTTTGCAGTGACAATTTCGCCTTGGTCACCAAGACATCTTCTTAGACACAAACAAATATATTGGGCACATAAATGCAGCTACACTAGTAGGAAGGCAAACACAACTGATTAAAAAGGCCGGGGGGGGGCTCCAACAGTCCTACTGGCGCCTTCTATTGTTGCGATGATGAACAGTTGCTGACGGTCTCAACATACTTAAATTTCAACATTGCCAAAAATCTGGGAGACCATCATTGTAAGAACCGCCTTTTATAATCATTCTCTGTCTGCGTGTATGTACTCAAATATCTCTCTGTGCCCGTGAAGATGCTTTGGTTATTAAGCCGATATATTGGCCTAATAGTTTAATTAGCTAAATAAATTAAGTTAATTATTAGATTTAAAAGTCTGTTGTATTCCACTAAACATCAACACGAGGTAGGATTTTAATTAGCACCATAATAATTATAATTATTGAATTAAATCTTAAAAGCTTTGGAACTTCGTTTGCAACGATAACTTTTCATTCTCAATCAGTGATCTTAGTTTCATGACCTCATTGTAATCATCATTGTAATCTTGTGTAGGAAGTTTTTTGAAAAATATCATACGCTAAGGATTCAGATAATGCGAAATTTCTACTATGAAAACTAGAGCATTTACTTCTCTCTCTCTCTCTCTCTCTCTCTCTCTCTCTCTCTATGTATATATAAATATATATATATATATATATATATAACACCGTGTGGATGCAATTCATAGTGAGATACGCTGCTGTAGAAATCCTTAGTCTGTTGAGATCCTTAACTGTTGTAGAGATGCGGAGAATTTAATATGTGCAAATGACCGTATGGCCTAAGTAATGGATAAATGCTATTTAATTGGGGGAGCCTCACACGAATTAGCTATTAAACTGTCCAGCACATCAAACTAAAACTTAATAACACCAGCCACTGTAATTTGCATCGCACTTCTCCGACTCTTCGGGTCCTTTGGCGAGAAACCCCTCCTCTTCCCCTCTACGTTCCCTGCAGGTCACAGAAACATCACTCAACTCTCACCACCTTTCAATACATTCTCCAATCTATAAGGGGGGGGGGGGTTACCAAACAGCTCGTGCGATTCGTTAACAAGCATTTAAGTGTGGAAAACACATCTACTGATGTTGTTGTAATTTGGTTTTCTTTACAAATAGGATTAATATTCTTAATGCAATCGGGGATGTAATTAAATCCTCGTAATGGTAATACAAAAGTTGACTTATTGCCAGTGACACCTAGTGAGCTAATTACGAATTACAAACGCAGGAAATATGCCGTTTCTCATTCTTTATAAATATTATGTAATTTGCCCTAATCAAAGGAAAATAAATATGATTTAGAAACTAAATTGATTTTATTTAACAGTTTCATTATCTACTTATGATATAGTCGAGAGCTTGATATCAGAATGTGAATTTTCTATATATGAATATTTAAGATATATTTCATTACAATACATATATATATATAAATATATATATGAAAAAGCTTTAATAACTGATACCGAAAGATAAAAAGATGACATGATATATTTGAAAAGATACTACTCGTACACTAGTTTCGTTGAATTGATAACATCTTCAGGTATCACAATCAAAGAAGTATATAAAGAATTACAGAGACTTAAAATTGTAATAACAGAACAAGTACAAAAAGACAGTAGCGTGTTTGAAAACAAAATACGAGCTTGAGTTCCAAACAAACGTATACTACGCGCTGTCGCTAGTGCGCCAGTATTGAACAGAGGCAACGTGTGCGTCAGAGAGATTGAAACTCAGTCTGTTGTTGATATGAGAGGAATCTAGAGAAATTTCCCTAAATTTGACAATCTTTCTTTCGAGTTCATCATAGCACACATGGATGTTAGAAGTTTAAGTCCAGTTCACAATGTGTTGGTGGCCTTCGTCTGAGTTAGCTGAAAAGAGAACGTGGCTAGAGAGAGCGCTAGCTCTAGTCCTGTTATAGGAGATATCTCTACGGTGTTCTTCAAAACTTAGAAGGATGGATTTACAGTCTGGCCATAGTATGGCTTTCCACAATCACATAAAATCTTCTACACTCCTGGAAACTGAGTTGAGAGATGAACGAAGTTTTGGAAGGCCGCCAACACATTGTGAACTGGACTCAAACTTCTAACATCCATGTGTGCTATGATGAACTCGAGAGAAAGATTGTCGAATCCAGGGAAATTTCTCTAGATTCCTCTCATATCAACAACAGCCTGAGTTTTAATCTCTCTGACGCACACGTTGCCTCTGTTCAGTACTGGCGCACTCGCGACAGCGCGTAGTGTACGTTTGTTTGGAACTCAAGCTCGCAAGTAGTAGGGGTGGCACTTCTGACCAAATGCTTTCGGTGGGCGTGGCTTTCCCTGAGGGTATATGTGTCAATGGCTTCAGCTTGGAGGTTCTGACCGAATGCTTCTGGTGGGTGTGGCTTCCTGACGTCATTGTGAGTGACGTCATGAGTTTGGAATGTTTGGAATTTCCATGTGGGCAAGTGTGTGAATGGCTTCAGTTCTTGTGTTTTGGTTCGCGTATGGGATTATGGGTGATTTTTTTGGTTCGCCTATGGAATTATGGGTGATGATAGAGATAAGGATTCGTGTTGTGATTGGTGGGACAGTTTAAACCAAATGCTTCCGGTGTGCATGGCTTCCTGAGTCAGAAATTTCCCTGGGAGCATATGTGGTCACTGGCTTCAGTTCTTGTGTTTTGGTTCGCGTATGGAATTATGGGTGATGGTAGAGATAAGGATTCGTGTTGTGGGTGTGTGTTGTTTTCAGATGTAGATAAGTGACGTCATTTGTTATTTGTAAATAAATGTCGTCATTTGTTATTTGTAAATAAGTGACGTTGTTGTTTTGAATGGAAAGGATGATATTAGTGGATAAGAAATCGTGTCGTGATTGGTGGACATTTTAAACCAGATCAAGATCAAGATAAGATAAGGAATCGTGACGCGAATGTTTGTTGTTATTGAGTTTGGAATGATAATTTAATTTAACTATATTCTATGTCACACAAACATACAGTTTTTTTTTTTCTTCTCTAGATGGTTGTACTAATTTTCCAATACATTTTGGGTATTTCTTTCCTGTTAAAGTGTGGGAATTCTTAGAGAAAGTCGTGATGGCTCTCGTGTTTCGATCTTTTCTGAATAATTCGTTTTTTTATTTTTTTTCCAAAAAAGTTTTCATAAAAAACGCGTTTTTTCCTAAAAAGTTATCATAAAAAACCAGTTTTTTAAATTTTTTTTTCCCAAAAAAGTTATCAGTATCAATTGGAGGTGACATCACTAAAAGATATCCGCAAATGATGAGCTCGCTCATCTCCACGAGGCTGAGCAGACATTTTCTGGAGGAGAGGGGTTAGGGGAGTATTGCAGTGAAGACCTCAGTCACCCTCTTGACTATCTTTTCACTTCCACAACCTGATGCTATTTTTTTTCCTCCAAAGTTATCAGTATCAGTTGGAGGTAACATCACTAAAAGATATCCGCGAATAATAATCTCGCTAATCTCCGCTAGCCTGAGCAGACATCTGCTGGAGGAGAGAGGGATGATGGGTTAGAGTATGGGATGGGGGAGCATTTAGCATCAGTTGGAAGTGACATGACTAAAAGAAATCCGACAACGGCAAACTAGCTCATCTCCCTTAGATGAGCAGACATCTTCTGGAGGATAGGGAGGGTGGGGGAGCCTTGCAGGGAAGACCACTGTCAACCTCTTGACTACCCTTTCACACCCAACACATAATGCTATTTTTTTTTTTCCATCCAAACAATTTCGGACATCCGCAATGGCGAGATCGTTCATCTCATTGGTTATCAGTTTGAGGTGACATCACTAAAAGATATCTACAAATGGGTAGCTCGCTCATCTTCCTTTGGATGAATTCGAGCCACAGAGATAAAGTTTGTACCATAATGTCACAAAGTAAGATAAACGCACATCAACATCAATCCGCCAGCATGCGAAAACATGTCTGTGAGTCACCTGCGGAAAGTTTCATTTGGAAGGAACGGTCAGGGTAAAGGGTCAGGTAAACAGTACTATAAAGAAAAACAATCGAGTCGAGTGTCTTTTCAGTTACTGCAATTCGTTCATCCAGTGCAGCTATCGTATTGTGTTGTGTTGTGGTGTTTAGGTCCAGTAAAGTAAAATAATGAGTGAACCACAAAAGTCTTTGAAATTTTCTTTCTTCAGGAAAATAGTGTAAACTAAATATTGTGAAATATTTGTAGGTAATTACAAGTTTCGATTTTTTTTTCGTTGTAAGTAATATTTCAGCAAAATAAAATAAGCATTTGTAAAACTTAAATGAACAAAAGATGTGTGTTGCTGTTGTGTTTTCCACAGTGAAATTTTTACTCAGTTATTCAGTTTAGAATTTGATAATAAAATCCATAACTTTATACCTTAATGCAATTCTGTTTAATTATTGTAAAAAAATCGCTAATGTGAAATTAATGCAAGGACCATGGGAAACCTGATATCCTGTAATTAAGTATTTAGAAATTTGTCTAATGCTACCTATTGACATTTTTTTTTTTTTGAGTTATCTGTAAACATTTCGTTCGCATACTCGAAAATCCTACCTGTTAGAATTTGGTGATTTTACAGAGAGAAAGCAGATAATTTTACCCAAAACATAACTTAAACTCTTAAAGTTTAGTATAGAAAAAAGGTTTATACTCTCCAGATAACACAAATACAAATTTTACCTTTCCCAACACAAAGTAAGATAAAAATTTGGTTATTTTACAGAGTGCAGATATTTTAACTCATCACGTTACCAAACTCTTAAAAAAGCTTGATGTAAAAAAGAAAAGAAGGTACATTTTTCTTTTCTTTTAAGATATTTGTACATGATAAAAGTTTAAAAACATATCACTGCCAGTCGAAACTTTTTTTTTTTCTTTTTCGTTTTTTTTTTTCAAAACTTGACAACACATATTTGTAGTTTGGTGAATAAAGTACAAATGAACTGAAAAGTGACAATTTTGTTACTACATCTGTAGATACCTTCACCAGACTAGAAAAACAATCGTACCAAATTCAAACAATACGTCTGTTAGAATTTGGTTATTTACAGAGAGACAACTGATATTTTAGTCTATCACGTTACTTAAACTCTAAAAAAGTTTATTGTAGAAAATAAAAATGATATTGTAGCATGCAGATAACAAATGAATCAACATGTATATATCAAATAATAATCGCCTTTGGAAGAGAAAAATCAAAATCATTAACAAACTTAATACCCATACCCGTTCTTCATTTAAATGATACCAAATGATGAAAACAATGTGGGTATGAATTTCCAAACTTTGAAAAGCTGATGAATTTCTTGCTTGCTGTGATCATAGTTATTTGAATGTAAACATTTTATTTTTCTTGCGAGTCGAAACTTATTTCAAAACTTTACCACCCGTACATTCTAGTAATGGGGTAATTCCCCCATTACTAGAGACCATACCAAATAACGGATTTGTAGTTTTGTGAATAAAGTAAAAATGAAGTGATAAGTGACAATTTGTTACCACATCTGAAGTAGATACCTTCACCAGACTAGAAAAAACAGTCGTACCAAATTCTAACAATACGACTGTTAGAATTTGCTTATTTTACAGAGACAAACAGCTGATATTTTAGCCAATCACGTTACTTAAAATCAAAAAACGTTTGTTGTAGAAAATAAAAAGGTATCGTAGTGTGCAGATAATAAGGAATCAGCATGAATGTATCAAAAAAAAAAAAAATTACAGCCAATGGAAGAGAAAAATCAATAACATTAACAAACCTTATAGCCAGAACCGTTCTTCATTTAAATGATACCAAATGATGAAAACAATATGGGTAGGAATTTAAAACTTTGAAAAGGTGATGAATTTCTTGTTTGCTGTGATTCCAAAATAGTTATTTGAAGGTAAACGTTTTTTTTTTTTTCTTTACAATTTTCTTTCTTTCTTTCTGAGCTAATATTTATTTGAAATAAGAATACATAATTATTTATTTGTGTTGGAAAGAATATCTAATATAATAATTGTGTTAAAATATATAAATATCCCTACTGTGAAAAAAAAAAAAAAGAGTCGGACTGAGAGGACAACAGTCAAAATACAAATTTAAGTAAGACCACAACATTTTTTTTTTTTTCTCCTTGTAAAATTTAATGCCACAAACTAACTAGATTTTTGTTATTTTATTTTATTTATTTATTTTTTTCACTCAGTGAGTTAAAAGTCTTATTTGTTCATGCAAGCTCTCAAATATATCAAGAATCTGTCAACTCTTGGAAGCAAAAAAAAAAAAAAAATCGAGTATTATTTTAATAACCAGAATTTTAGTGCAGAAGATTTCACCTGAAATTACAATACTGCTAGAATTTGGTTATTTTACAGAGCCATTAGATATTTTAAACCAACACGTTACTACACACACACGCACACTATTTTTCACCTAGGTACAACAAGTTGGCGACCGGATAAGAGAGAGATATCTTTAAGATACGACTTCTGAAATCTACGTCTACTTCTACTAAATCTACTAAATTTACTTCTGAAATCTGAAATTCGTGAGAAATCTACAGTGTTGGAAAATAAATTCACATTTTATTTATTCGTTAATTTTGCTCAGTTATTCTGTTAGAATATGTAATTAAACTGATTTTTAAAAGTAAAATACAGAAAATAGCCATTCAATTTGAAAAAAAAAAAAAATAATAATTTCACTTGTCAGAATTCCATACCTTAACAGCACTCGGAATTCGAAACAGGAAATTACACTTACCCTAAACAAAAAGGCGCATAGACTTTCCTACCAAGCTTAGGAAACATAGCATGAGCAAGTGTGGGAAGGAATTAAACAGAGAACGAACCAATCGGATAGTAATCTAAATTAAATATTCAACTAAGTCTCATATACTTTATATATTTATTAATTCTGCTCAGTTATTCTGTTAGAATATGACCTGTAAAAGTAAAATACAGAAAATAACCAATCAATTTGAAAAAAAAAATAATAATTTCACTTGTCTGAATTCCATACTCTAACAGCAATCGGAATTCGAAACCGGAAATAACACTTACCCTAAGCAAAACAGCGCATAGAGCTTCCTACCGAGGATGGACACCCGTGGGAAAGATTAATACAGAGAACCAAACGCATACTAAAGTAAATTAAGTAGTCCACTAGCTTTTCTGGTTATTTACAGAAATATCTATCAACTCCTATGTTTTGTGTGTTTTGTGGTGTGAATATATGTTAGCCACAGTAAGCTATAATGAAAAAGTGAAATGTTCTTTTCAGATTTGTGTTTGTGTTCTGTGAATACATGTTAATCAACAATTGGAATATTCAGAAAACCTACTGTAAAAGACTTAATGAGAAATATTCAGTGTTAGAAAATAAATTCCCAATTTACGGATGTGACTCATGTCATCCCCCTTTGAAGAAAAGCGCTCGCTGGGGGATATTGCAATGACGAAACCTCACCATCTACGCTCCATAATCTAAAGGACGAAGTAACTAGTTCAGGTTACAGTATTTACAGAAATTTCATTCTTTGTGGTTTTTGTGTTTGTGTTGTGTTGTGGATATAAAATTGAACTATTTTGGAATAATCGAATTTCGAAGAGTCATCTGGAAAGCTGTAAGTACTTTTTTAACTTAAACATAACTGATCGCATGTTGTTTGGTAAGCGTAATTCTAATACTGAATAGTTTTTTTTTTTCCATAAGAATAATCATAGGTTATACAGTATATTAGAGTATCAACATGGACACATTAGCGATTTTTTATGGCTAATGTGTGTGTGTGTGTTTAAGGACAGGTACTTTAAGTATATAATTAATTATTCAGAAAAGATCGAAACACGAGAGCCATCACGACTTTCTCTAAGAATTCCCACACTTTAACAGGAAAGAAATACCCAAAATGTATTGGAAAATTAGTACAACCATCTAGAGAAGAAAAAAAAACTGTATGTTTGTGTGACATAGAATATAGTTAAATTAAATTATCATTCCAAACTCAATAACAACAAACATTCGCGTCATGATTCCTTATCTTATCTTGATCTTGATCTGGTTTAAAATGTCCACCAATCACGACACGATTTCTTATCCACTAATATCATCCTTTCCATTCAAAACAACAACGTCACTTATTTACAAATAACAAATGACGACATTTATTTACAAATAACAAATGACGTCACTTATCTACATCTGAAAACAACACACACCCACAACACGAATCCTTATCTCTACCATCACCCATAATTCCATACGCGAACCAAAACACAAGAACTGAAGCCAGTGACCACATATGCTCCCATGGAAATTTCTGACTCAGGAAGCCACGCACACCGGAAGCATTTGGTTTAAACTGTCCCACCAATCACAACACGAATCCTTATCTCTATCATCACCCATAATTCCATAGGCGAACCAAAAAAATCACCCATAATCCCATACGCGAACCAAAACACAAGAACTGAAGCCATTCACACACTTGCCCACATGGAAATTCCAAACATTTCAAACTCATGACGTCACTCACAATGACGTAGCTGAAGCCATTGACACATATACCCTCAGGGAAAAGCCACGCCCAACGGAAGTATTTTGTTCAATGGGAGCCACTAGTGACCAGATCAAGATAAGATAAGGAATCGCGACGTGATTGGTTGATGACGTCATTGTGTGCATGGCTTCATGGGTGTGGAATATTTGGAATTTCCGTGTGGGCAACTGTGTCACTGGCTTCTGTTGTTGTGTTTTGGTTCGCGTATGGGATTATGGGTGATGGTAGAGATAAGGATTCGTGTTGTGATTGGTGGTGCAGTTCTGACAAGATGAAGATCAAGATAAGATAAGGAATGGTGAGGTGGGTGGGTGTTGTTTTCAGATGTAGATAAGTGACGTCATTTGTTATTTGTAAATAAATGTCAAGTGACGTCATTTGTTATTTGTAAATAAATGTCGTCACTTATCTACATCTGAAAACAACACACACCCACCTCACCATTCCTTATCTTATCTTGATCTTCATCTTGTCAGAACTGCACCACCAATCACAACACGAATCCTTATCTCTACCATCACCCATAATCCCATACGCGAACCAAAACACAACAACAGAAGCCAGTGACACAGTTGCCCACACGGAAATTCCAAACATTCCACACCCATGAAGCCATGCACACAATGACGTCATCGACCAATCACGTCACGATTCCTTATCTTATCTTGATCTTGATCTGGTCACTAGTGGCTCCAATACTACTCTCGCATTTTGTTTTCAAACACGCTACTGTCTTTTTGTACTTGTTCTGTTATTACAATTTTAAGTCTCTGTAATTCTTTATATACCTCTTTGATTGTGATACCTGATGATGTTGATCAATTCAACGAAACTAGTGTACGAGTAGTATCTTTTCAAATATAAAGATATTTTATCTTATATATATATATATATATATATATATATATATATATATATATATGGAAAGTGTTTTTATCTTGGTGCATTATACATTAAAGACACTAAGAAATTTTATACTTGGTTTTTAATCCTTATCCGAAGTAAGCAAAACAATGTTTTGCGCGTGAAATACATTCACGTCTAAGCTACTTGTATATATATACACACAAGTAATATATATATATATATATATATATTAACGCATTCAATTCTCTTAAACGTATCGAAAAAAGATGGTTGGCATAGTACACACTATGAGCACCAGATGGAACTACTGGAATGACGTTACGATGTAAGCACTAAAATCAACAACGTTTCCAATAGAAAATGAGTAAATTATATTTGAAGTTATGCACATTTCTGCCGGTAGTGGGATAATTATCATTTCTCAGTTTTTCCGCTAACAATTGGCAATACATTAATACGGTATTTTTGAACATGTTTGTGATGTAATGAATGTGCGTCAGAAGTTCACTAATATAAGTATGAGATATATTTGTATCATATTTTCAACTATAAATTTCTCTCTCTCTGTCTCTCTCTCTCTCTCTCTCTCTCTCTCTCTCTCTCTCTCTCTCTCTCTCACACACAACTAGAGGATAATATAGGAAGTCTGAAAGAGTTAGAGGAAGTTCCATTTGGTGTATGAGATAACAAGAATTTGTTGACTGAGTAACTGTAATAAATAGACTTTTTTTCATATACGAAAATGTTTCCGAAAGTTTGCTTGCCCAATTATTTTTTCACGAAATTCAGCAAGAGAGAGAGAGAGAGAGAGAGAGAGAGAGAGAGAGAGAGAGAGAGAGACTTGGACACTGGAAGAGTACTTTGTTCTGTTGTGGAGCTTGTTTCTAGCGGAAAGAGAAGGCTTTCAGGTAAAAGAGGAAATAGCTCTTAGTACTTCAAACCTGCATTATGCAACGTCCCTCCTTCAAAGAATGACGTTAAAAGCAAAAGAAAGCTGCGTCACGTCTACCACACTTACATAAAGCTATAGAAGGGGGGACATCTTATCCTTTGCTGAAATCCCCAATGGTTCTTATGTCAGAGGTGCTATATTTCAGAGGTTGCAATATGGAAGAAAGTCGCATATCTATTCCATGTCTTTCAGAAACAAATATTCTCCCCCCCCCCTCTGTCTCTCCCTCAGAATATAGCTTTCAGAAATGCATTCATAGATCAGCCATTTGGAATACAAGCATTTTTTTTTTAACCCCGAAGCTTTGGTTTTGACATATTGCAAAGTACAAAGATGTGTATGTTCATAAGATTTATAGCGTGTATATTAACGTATAATAAAAATTTACCTGCATTTATATTTTATTTTTCCAAGTTCTAGCTGTATGTGGTGTTGACTCTCCCTGGCTGTGGGAGAAGAAAAGTCAAAATATTCTAAGTATAGATTTAAACGCACTACAAGAAATAACGAACTTACTCATATATATATCACTTTCTGAACAAATGTTTTTTCCTTTTTTGGGGGGGGTATGCTTTTTTTATCTTGATTTTATCGGGGATTGAAAACAACTAGTCTTATTTCAACCCAATGGATTACGCGACGTCTACAAATCAGAGGGAATTGTCACAGATAAACAAGCATGCAGGATTTGGCATGCGTTTTCTTGAATTAAATGGACGAATAATCCTCTAAATGGTTCAAGCCCTGTTTCAGAAAAGTCATGCCAATGACCAATCACAGTGTGGGATCTTTTTTTTAGGCAATCCCACCTTTTGTTTACGTTAAAGATAGTTTGTATGTCACTTCGGGCTGTCAATAAGCAAACAGGTTGTGTCACACCTTCATAAACAACCAGTGGTTGTTTATGGAGGTGTGACTAAAGCTCGCCAACAGTTGGACAAGTATAATTTGCAGAGAAATTGCAAATGACTTATCATAACTAAAATAGCATCGATACAACTGTTAAGTGAATATCTGATAATTGAGAGTTCAATCTTCTGCATTCTGACTTCATTTCTAAGAATACCCTTGTATATTCAGCTGAACTTGTGTTGCATTTTTGTATATCTAACTGTTGTATCCTCTGTTGCTATGGTTCGGTACGACTTTTCTTTTTCTCGAACTTGAAAAAAACCTTCAATTGTTAAATAATTTGAGATTGAAATTAAAAAAAACGAGATAAGCGCAGTTTTAGCAATGCCATAAAGTGCTTTTAAAATGTGCTCATAGCACCGAAGGTTGTAATTGTGGTTTAATGATTACCAAAACAATAAATCTGATGAGAACGGGGACTGCAGACATTGGCATTTATGGAGAGTGAAGGATAAGAAGGCATCCATAGAAATTGAGAAGGAATGCAGATGGCTTGAGTGATATGTTGTCTCCATAGATGAGTTTCTGATTCCCTGGAAGTCGCCGAAAAAATATTAAAACTGTGACGCGAATACGTAAGGTCTATTGGTCGCTTTTGTTTTCAGAATGACTGTCTGTTTTAAGGAGGAAGGACTCTATCACGTGCGATGAGCATGGGCAGTAGTAGAAATAGTATATAACTGCAGAAGGAACCACATCGAAGATGATTAACCAAGCGATTCTGTATATACAACATTTTAATCTCACACCTTCACTGTTGATACATTCGAAGGACTTCCATAATTACAAAGAAATTATGTTGAATAATCCATGATGATCCTAGGAAAAATAACACATTGTTATTTTTTTAGGATCATCAGTTGAAATGTCATTTCCCCCCCCCTTTTTTTTTTCCTTGACTACTTCGATTTCTATTCGTGCTTTGAAAGCAACCAATATAGAGAGTTAGTGAGAATTGCATCTTAGCAGCCATTATTTCACCAAGTTTCTTGAAAATGCATTTTTGTTATTCGGTAGCAAACACGGAAAGATAATACCAGTAAATTCAGCCATTTGGATTGCCATCAAGGTCATTTCAGATGCTTGCTACTTGCTAAGAACTTTATATCATCGATTCCATTCACATTTCGTACTTCGCACACACACTCGATAAATGTTGATATTCCAATTTCGTACATCAACTTAATGGGAATGAGACGGAG
Organism: Typopeltis vanoorti; assembly: GCF_054136105.1. Lineage (NCBI taxonomy): Eukaryota > Metazoa > Arthropoda > Arachnida > Uropygi > Thelyphonidae > Typopeltis > Typopeltis vanoorti. Next base: position 134,694,227 of record NC_143552.1, read on the forward strand.
AAAATTCATTTCGACACTCATTCTCCCTCAATGCAATGTCATCAGTTTGAAAACAGTCGTTCATTAAAACTGAAAAATACTTAGAAGACGTCCAAGAAGTTGTTTTGTATAAAAACTATTTTTCTTCCAAAAGAATAAAATAAAATAAAATAAAATAAAGATCCATGATTACGTGCAAGGCAAGTACGGTACTATAGAGTGACATATATGAAAAAAAAAAAAAGAAAAAGATTCATTTATAAGATCCTTCGAATTGTGATGGTATTGGAAGCGTAACACTAACTTCAAGTACCCGTATGTTACTAGTGACAAGCAAAGCGTGAATCTAGTGAAGATGAGGCTCTTCACAAGCAAATTTAAAATGTTAAATGTTCTTTTTGGATTCGGTGTTATTCAATGTAGCATCCCACATTGATCGAATGTCCTTTTACAAACACAATAAAAATATCTACGAATGTCGTTTGAAGTATTTGTTTTTAAAACATAGTCTGACTCGGTTTTATGTGCGTTCTTGTGCTGTAAAGACAGACGACACACCAAGAGAGAGAGAGAGAGAGAGAGAGCTGCAGGCTGCCAACTTCCAATAAAAATTCTATTTCAAAAGGAAGTTCTTGTGAAGTATTTTCCAAACGATAAGTTCGCATAAAATCGACTTGACAGTGTTCTTTTAAAGTTACACCAGGGAAAACTATTTGAATAAACATCGAATCTTACAGCTTTTAAAAATTGAACTGACGTTTGAAAGTGTCCCCTATGCATGGCTCTGGATTTCTACTTTGCTTTCTGTTTTGCAAAAAGAGACCGAAAAATAAAATCTCAGATACCAGTTTGTAGTGGAATTGGAAATCATCCCATACAGTTGCTTGTGCTTGAGACCGAACAGAAACCATTTGTTGAATCAATATAGTCTCGAGAATACTTTCTCCGGATAAATTTCTTCCTTCGTCTTACTGTTTAACTCAATCAAAACAGCAAAGTAGATTGAAGTAAAGAAAGAAGTAATATATATCCAATATATATTACTATATAAATCCAATAGAAAAAGAAAAACAAACTGGCTCCGTGAGTCACACTAACTCGGTCAGTTACAATCACGTGGGTGGCACATGTTTTGATGATTCATGGTGTAGTTTTCATTTCCATGTTCTTTTTTTTTTGTTGTTGTTTATTATGTTTTAATGTCTAAACCAATGAGCGTTTTTTGAATAATGCGTATTTTATTTTTTCATAAATACCTGATGGTTGCGCCCCCTACTCAAACCAGTGTATTTGCAACTTTAAAAATCATTAAATTGAATTTGAGAACATCAGTGAAAAAGAATTTGCTCAACACAATAATATTCTTAATAAAAAATTGCTACATATAATTAAAAATTTGAAAATCCAGTTTTTCAAGGGAATTAAGAAAATTTGAATGATTATTTTAATATGGCAAATAGAAGTCAATATTTTTTTTCTATAATGCAATTAGTTGTTTTCAATTCTTTCCTTTGATTTTACAGTTCTAGTTATGGCTATACAAATACGTAGTTAGTTCATTTTTCTATTTTACGAAGAAAATGATAACTGCTGCAACTAACACTGATTAACTTAGACAAAGGCATAAAAATCCTCTTATCTCTGATTTCTTTTTCATAGTCAACAAACCGCTTAATATCGTATTACTGAAGGTACAATCCTCCCACAAAATAAGTGCATTTGGAAAGACTCAATCATCTTGAGTTCAAAGAGCATTTGGGATTTGTTAAAAATCAATGCAACCAAAACTCAATTTTTTAGATAATTAACAGGCATTGTTTTATTGATTGGTACATATTTTATACTTTGAAGCTAGCAGGCTTGAATAGTTAAACAATAAACTGATTTAACAAGGCAGTCTACACAAGTTACACACATTTGATCTCGTTATATCCTCGACTTCGTTCGCTCCCACTCACTCATTGAAAACATTAAGGCGTCCAAGATTATATAAAGATCAAACTCGTATTAGTATTGAAAAAATAAGTGGGAATTTTTAAAGAGATCAAATACTAGATATATTCACAACTGGGATAATGTACTTCGGATTCTAATTGATTAAGAAAATTATATCATCTTTAATCATACAAACAACAGAGAATAACACAACAGAAAGACAAGGTAACAAAATTTTTCATTGAAGTTTTCTGAATTATTAATATGTACACCTAATACGCCTTAAAACACTCAGTATGATTTTTTCTCGTTGCAATTTCTCCATAAATCGCATGTTAATTATTGCATGAGCACTTTGAATACAACTAGCTAAAATCTGAAACGTTCATATTGAGTGTTTTAGGCTAATCGAAAGAAAACATCTTGTTTAAAAACCAAATATAACAATAATAGGTTGGGAAACAAATGAATAGATCATTAAATCTATACAAAACATCAAAGAATGTAATTATTAACAATTCATATAACAATTAAACCACAGACAGAAAAAGGTAAAACTTGAACAGACTTTTTTTTTACATAAACACGAGGTCCATGAAATCAACAGCATGAACAGGCGTTGATGCAAACAAATAAGGCATTGACTGGAGGAAGATGGTCAACAGTTTTGAGCTTCTTCAAGGAATGAGTAACTGACAACAAATCCTCATAGTCTTGTCGTTTTGGTTACTTCCAACACTTGCAAGTCGTTTGGTGATTCGGTTTGCTTGGAAACAATATATCAGTCCATCTCTTCGCATTAAGCTCCCGCGAGCTGTTACTTGGATTTTTTTTCCACTCGTGTATTGGCTGACTGGGTTACCGCAACCTCAATGCAGAGTTCAGGAAGATGAGGAACAACAGAAGTATGGTTAGGAAGGTTACTGGCTGACCTGCACGATTGCTGGAAATGTTGGAGTCGTCTGCAATGAATATAAAAAGCAATGATTAGCATAAAGTCCTTTATTTGATCATTCTGAATTTAAGGGAACTGCTAATTAACTTTAAAAATAGATAAAACAAATCTTCTCACGCCTTTTTATTCTCGAAAGAGAAGAGACAAAGCGTTTTAGCCCACAACAACCTTTGGAAAACAGGGATAGAAGATCTCCATCCTTAGCTATCACTGAAAACTGAGCCAGAAAAAATGCTTTTTTCGGGGAAGAGAACCCAGACGTTACTGTAAACAAACAACACAATCACCTTTGGCTTTGATCAACGTTAATGTTAAACAATCCAATTCAGTTGTCTCCCTAATGATGCCCTTATGTACATTTTTATAGTGTATCTTCAGTATTATTTTACGATCGCTAATATTTATACCGATTTTAGGCAAGAATTTTCTATCCCACTTTTAATGTTTGTTTGCTATACCAGAAGGTCATGGAAAACTTCTAGTCTGGTTGGTATATGCCTGGGGAAGGAGTGTCCTAGGTTCGATTCCCGTCGACGACGTGAGGAGCTTAAGGATCTTCCTCAACCATAGTCAAGTTAGCCGGTCTTGGGCGTGGACAGCAGGGAATTTCATCCCACAAGCAGGCAAACCGGCCCCGTGAACACACTCTGATACAGTCAGGAATACTTAAGACAATCCCTCCAACCATAGGTCTGAATTGTCAGCTATGCCGGTCCTCCCGAACCCGGATAAAAACAGGGGGGATTGAGGTGGTACCGTACTTCCCTATAAAAGGGGCTCACGATGGTTACAGAATGACCTTCTATTTATTGTGACAGCATTCAGCATAAAATCAGTTCTCTCTCTCTCTCTCTCTCTCTCTCTCTCTCTCTCTCTCTCTCTCTCTCTCACACACACACACACACACACACACACACACACAAGATTATTAGAATTGTTATTCTGCTGCACCATCCGTCAAGGCGACACAATGCAATATGGTTTGTTATTTTTTTTACCCTCCCAAATGAAAGAAAGAAGTTAGCCAAATACACTCTGCCTTCTATTTCGTTACCTTGAACAAGCCACTTATTTTCCTTCTCTATCTGAGTGCACATTAATTAAAAATACAAACTTTTAAGCAGCTACAATCCAGAATTACATCGTCAAAGCAAATGAAAAACTTTCCTCGTAAAAAGAACTAAAGAGGAAAAAAAATTAAAAAAAAAATACTACACGTAAAAATTAATCTTCGTCCAAAGGCTTTCTCGACAAGATTTTTTTTTTTTTTAAGTCTGAGTCTCGTTCGGTTAAGAAAGCATTAATCTTGTGTACTGCAATACATTTACGAAATGTGTGGCAGAACAAAATCTTTTACCTTTTCCGTTGCCTAGGTTTTGTTGTCTTCCAGGCTGGTAATATAGAATCTCCTCGTCGGCTACCTCTTGTTTAACTTCCGTATGTTCGTCGCTTGTTGCTAGGAAAAAAGAGAAAGAAAGAAAGATAAAAAAAAAAGTAACAAAAAATATATATCAGAAATGTGGACAGCATGCCATACTTTCAGTTACCATAGCAACGAGCTTTAAGTCTTCTCCATGGAGTTTTGTAAATTGCGACATATTGAAAATGGAGGGTGTAATTTGGTCTTCTGGAGTTCCTAAATAGCTACGGAAATCAATATCACAATACATACAGATTGAAAGCATTTTCATTATTTCATGCCGGACATAAATTACATCATAGAAGAGTTTCTCGCATATTCTAATAATGTTTTAGGAGTTTTCAAAATGTCTCGTTTTCAAGTTTTGATTTTTCTTCTTTTTTTCTTTTTCTTGCACTTGAGCAGCCCGACTTAAATGCTGTAATACAGCCAAGAGAAATGCGGCAAGAAAAGTGAAATAACAATGATAGCAAAATGTAAGACCAATAATAAAAGAAAAGTATTTGCAAAAAAGAGAAACTATATAAGTATTACCTAATTTAACACGAGTAGCCAACGATGCATCCTACGCTAAACAATATGCCTTAAATGAAGAATGTAACTACTAAATAACATTATCAGAATGGGAGTAGTTCAGTTATTAATACCCTTTTTGGTATTAATTATTATTATTTTTTTAATTTTTTTATTTTGTAAGCTTCATATTCTAGTACAAAATTTGGACAATCATATGTGTAACCTAAGAGCAACAGCTCGTCCAGGTTACGATATGCATAAAGTTACAAAAGTTATGTAATGCATTATCATTATAGACACGTCCATATAATATACATATTATATATTATTATTATAAAATCGCAGGAGACATGCTAATATGTCTCCTGCATTTAATTTTTTTTTACATTTTACACACGAAACTGGATCTTTGAATACAAATATGCTACAAACCACTACTTAAATCATTTATACAATTATTTTAAACAGAGCTTCCTCATTTCCGTGGGAAAATAAATATTCTATCGTTAGAGTTTTGTATTTGTTTGAGTTTGTTTCATTTCTTATTGTTAAAGGAAATGTGTTGAATATTTTTGGTGCTAAAAAGTATAATGTTTGTGTATTGTTTCTTTATTTGCTTTGGGAATATATTTTAAGCCCTTATGTCTACTAAGGAAATTATCTTGTTTGATATTTACATATTCGTTGTCGTTTTTTATGAATAATAGTACCCTATAGACGTATAAATATCTAAGGGGTAATATGTTTAGTATGGTGTATTTATTACACATTGCAGTATCCTTATATTTGTTTCTAGTTAAGATTTTAATTACTTTATTCTGAGTCGAGACTAAGGGTTTCAGCGTAGTGCGATAGATTCCTCCCCAACTTAAAATACCATATTGTAGTGTGCTTTGAATCCAAGCAGAATATAATATTCTTAGCATATTTAAATTTAAGAATATATTTAGGTAGTAAAGTCTGTTTAACTTACTTTATTTACGCCATCGGTAATAGGCGGTTTCCAGCTTAAATTACTATCAATTTTTAATCCGAATTCTATTCTATTCTAATGATTCCAATCTATTCTAATTGCCAAATTCATGCATAACCTACACAATCTACAGCTCAGGGCCTCACTTTATAATCTGGGAACCCAAGTAAAGCGCACGCACTTGACCGTACCTTGACAACATTTATACATATTCTGCAGTATGTACAGTAATTTTGCGCAAAACGCTTCGCAGGTTTACACTTAAATCTACGAATATCTTTCTCATGTGAGTGGAATAAAGGGAAATGTCCCCTCGAGGTTAGCATTATGAACACATCACTGACAGTTGCTATCACCAAGGTCGTAAAATGAGTTTCCGTCACTTCTAGTGTCGTGCTGTCTACCATCTGAGTTTGAGCTTATCGGTCGGAATGTTTGTTGCAGCACGAAGCAACCGCATTTTCCGTTAAAAATAAGCATACAAGAAAACATTTCAAACCCCCTACCACTTTCTACTACATAAGGAGCTACTTCGAGTACAGATTGTAAGGAACAGGTCAAAAAGACGGCTCCTGCTACGCTATTGAAAAAGATAACGTGTAACAGGTAACAATCGTTACCCGCTTGTCAGCTTTAATCACATGTCCCCTATTGTAAACACAGAAGCAATTTCCAATTCATAAATGGTAATTTATCCTGGTCAGTCAACAGTTTTAAACGAAGTCAATAACTTAGTTCCAATCAAGAATTACATATGCGGGTTATTGATTACTAAAAATGGAACAGAAAATAAAGGACACATATCACTCACTCTTCTATTACCTACGTCATTTAACACGCTAAATATTTTCGTGTGACGTCATATATTATCATGAAAGTTAATTTTCTAACGCACCAAACATGTAGACGTTTGGTGCAGTACAAAAGCATATCATTCCATCACTTTACATAATTGCCATTTTACAGAATTTATGTATTAGAAATTCTTTAATTTAAGCCAAAATTGATAAACAGATAATTATAAATGCGTTCACCTAGGTGGCGCTGGTGAATAAATCTGTTAATAATTCGTCTATATCTGAGTACAGACGAGTAGAGGGCAATTATATTTAAATAACACCACATTAATACAATTAATTTAAACTTATTGATTGATTGGTTTAAATTTATTAACTCCAAATACATGCTTCTTAATAAATGATTTGTTTTCAAGTTTAGAATCTTAAGTCAATCAATGTGTAAAATTTACAAATAGCTGAAATAAACACATGCCTACCAACACGTAAAAGTTTACATGGACGCATGCTCATATGACGTAATCGCTATCATATGACGTAAGCCATATTTATTTAGAAACTGATAATTACATTTTGAGTGTAGGATCTATGATATCACTCGCTTTAAACTACCAAATCTAAATTTCAAATAATAAAGAAAGAATTCAAACAGAAAGGTAAACAGAAAAACATTTAAAATATTCATAAAATTTTAAAATGTTATATATATATATAATTTTTTTTAATGTTGGTCCCATATACGAGAGGTTGGCTGGTCAACCTATAGTACTTTAGTACCGTATATGGGTGATGGGGTGGGAAAGAAGAAACTTGTTTACATTTGATTTAAAAGCCTGTATGTTGTATTCCTTGGGAAATACGTCAGGGGGAAGACTGTTCCACAGTACCGCAGTAGCAGGGATGAAGGAGGAGGAAAACCTTGTTCTGCGGGTTTCAAGGTGTACTGTGAAAGGATGTTGGGCGGCAGCTGTACGTGTTCCAATGGGCTTAGTACAGAATGGGGGAATTATTGATGCTGTTTCCGATGAACATTTCCCATGGAAATATTTATTGAATATACAAATTACAGAGACCAAACGTCTATGTGCAAGTGGGGGGGGGGGAGCGAGTTGGTAAGAGATGGATCATTAATAAGTCTAATTGCTCTCCTTTGTATTGAGTCAAGCATTTTGAGGGAGCTTTTAGGAGCCCCACTCCAAATGTGAAAGAGCAGTATTCAATAGCTGGGTGGATTTGTGATTTGTATAATGTTAACAGCTGTTTAGAGGTGAAGTAGCGTTTTGAGCGAAAGAGAAATCCTAGTTTTTTGTAAGCTTAGAATGCAATGGTTGTAATGTGTTTATGCCAGGAGAGTCTTGATGTCAGAGTAATTCCGAGAAGAGAAATCTCATCTTGTCTGGGAATTTGAGTGTTATCAAAAACAATGCTGGGGGAAATGGTTCTTTTTTGTGAGAAATAAGTCAGAACTGGCTTTTTGCTAGCGTTGAAGTTGACGAGGTTATCTGAGACCCATTGGAGAATGGCTTATAGATCGGAATTAAGGGCAGTGGTGGTTGATGCTCTGTGGGTTGAAGTGAGTTGTGTAGAGTAGGGTTTGTCAAATGAAAGGGAAAAGTGTAATGTGCTGTCATCTGCAAAACTATGTATTGGGATAGGGGTCAACTGAAGTAGGTCATTGATATACAGAAGGAAGAGGGTCGGTGAGAGAACTGAACCTTCTGGGACCCCAGCATTAGTTGGATGGTGAGAGGATAGGGAGCCGTCTACCATCACACATAGTGTGCGTTCAGACAGGAAGCTGGCAATCCATCTGCAGAAGTCCTGAGACAGTCCAAATGATGGAGGTTTGCTTAGTAAACCTTTGTGCCAGACCCGGTCAAAGGCTTTAGAGATATCAAGTGCAAGTACTTGAGATTCGCCGAATTTCTCCATAGTATTTGTCCAGCGATGGGTGATGTATGAGAGTAAATCTCCTGTTGATCGCCTTCGACGGAATCCGTACTGGTGGTCGCTTAATAGCCGGGTACCTTCAAGGTAGATTAGGAGTTGAGAGTTGATGGTTTTCTCCATCACTCACTTTAGATAGGACTGAAGTGAGTGAGATAGGGCGGTAGTTAGGTGACAGTGATTTGTCACCCTCTTTAGGAATGGGTTGAATATAGGCCAGTTTCCAGGCTTTGGGATCTATAGTAGAGTAAGAGAGTGTGTACAGATGGCATAGGATAGGAGTCAGTTCTGGCGCACAGACCTTCAGGACGGAATGGCGTCAGGGCTAGGAGACTTTTTTGTGTAAAATTTAGACAACAGGTTTACGATATCTTTTTGGCAAAAGGATACAGGGGGCATTGTATGTTGGGCAGTTTTAATGACTGGAGGGCATTTGCCATTGTCAGTTATGTGTGCATTGGAGGCAAAGTGTGAAGCTAGGAGGTTAGCTTTGTCTATGGGTGATGTTGCAATTGAGCCATCTGTGTATGATCGAGGTGGGAATGGTGTAGAGCAAACGTTAAGGCCAATTGCCTTGGAAAGAGACCAAAAGGCATGGCTGCCATTTGGAAGATGAAAAGCATTCTTGCTTCGCCCCTTTAAGCCAATCCTTATAAGGACTAGTAAAGATAAAGATGGTTGAAATCGACCGTGAGATGCGGTGATTAATACCCTTGGAGGGTAATGGATGGCAAAGCTGTAGCCAATGAAGTTCTAACTGAGGCTCGGCTATTGCTGTTATCCTCCTGCCATGATCAGAGCTTCAATAGCTCAATAACACCTTATCCTTACACTGTCCTCTACAGATAACGGGGAAGATGAAAGCATTCTTGCTTCGCCCCTTTAAGACAGTCCTTATAAGGACTAGTAAAGATAAAAGGAAAATATAATCAATAACATTCTGATAAATTAATATTAATTAATTTATCAGAATAATTTTTCAGAATAATAAAGTAATATTCTGAAAAATAATATTATAACATAACAAGAACTTGATAACATCCATATTCTCGTTTACTACATGTGCAACAAACGGGTACGTGGATGATTAATCTAGACTACGCGTGCAAAAAGGAGAGAAATACATTGCCAACAATATAAAGTAATGTAACTTATGAACATCACGCGTCGCCTAAATCTTTCTGAAGAGAAATGGTGTATCATAGCTAGGCTGCTCTACGTATCAGTTCATCAATCTGCGGTCTCCTTTTCGAGTCCAGTGACGAAACGATCACAGGAAATGCACTGCCAAGTATCAGAGGAATGTCATGTCAATAGATTGTTCATCTTATTTTTAGCGAAACGACGAGTGATTGCGTGACAACGATGGCAATGAATACCGTAATCCCAAGTGTTTTATTTCACTTTCATCACTGCAAAGAATCTAGCGATTTCATAATAGTTTTTTTTTTTTCCGCAATTGCAGAGCATTTTTTTTTGTGTGATTTCCTGCATTTATTACATTAGAGAAAGAAAGTGAAATGAAAAGTATAAAGTTACGTCTTGATCAATTTTACACATCAAGATTTTTCCATTTGAGTACCAAAAATGGATAAAAGAAAGCCATGGAGACAGAAATAAAACGAATAATTCATAAGCATATTAATAAGCCTGAATGTAATTATTGATTAACCGACTTCAGTATGTTATGTCAACGAACAAAAAGGCTTTTTATATAGCAAATAATCCAAGAAAAACAAAATTTTATTTCATTATCAGTCGAATAAATTATGATACTAAAAGATATTCAGGTGTAGTAGAATATTTACGACAAACAAAAGTGAACGTAGATTTGTTTGCTGTGACGTAATGAGTCATATCAAAATTATTATGTCAAATTTTGGGTCCACCGCTTGTAGATATGTATACGAATCAAGTAATCTTTTTCATACTCTTTACAACCTTGCTGGCTAAAACTATCAACCGAATTGCTATTCTTCCCCTCACATTAATTATTTATCATACATACACAATGCAGAAATTTCCTGAATCTTCGTTTCATTCTCTTGAATAAAAACAATAATGGAAAGAGCAAAGCTTATTGGATGATGACGCTGTCCCGATCTCCAACCATCCAAAATCTCCAACTAGAGATTTTGAATTAAACTTATGAAAACTAAAGCACAAAAGAAATAAAAAATAATAAATAATAAATAATAAATGTACACAAAACCGGAAACACGGTGTTCTGGATGTTTTGGGAGCAATGACGTCGACAGGTGGTGAACAACGTAAAACCGACTACGAACTTGTTGCGGACTTTACAATTATGTGCCTATTATGTGTATATTTTGACAAATCCCGATGTCACATCATAGCAAACACATCTTCGATGGGCATCTCTAACTAGTGTATAATTTTGGTACAGAAAAACAAAATTATATATGATGATTTATCATGATGTATAATTTTTGATTGCCGAGTGGTTAGCATATCCGATCCCCAGCTAAAACGCTGCGGGTTCGAATCCCGCCGTGGGCATGGATGTTTGTGATTATCTGTGGAAATACGGGAGGTGATGCGCGGTAGATGGAGTTGTGGTTAGTTGGTGGATGGATTGAGTGGTGAAGACAAAGTTGGAGTAGGTGCCTCCCTCGATCAGTCTTTGGACTTCGTGGAGGTGTCATGTAATAATAATTATTTCTTAAATAAAAGATGAATCTGGGATATTTTTAATTTGTTTTTAGTTGGTTAAGTAAAATATTATGGCCTATCAGCAATTAGTAAACGGATGCTGTGTGTGTGTGGACAATAGTATTTGTTTTGTTTCTGTTTTACGATGAATTCGAAATATGGTTCCACACAACTTTCTCAAATCACAAATCCAGGAGCAGTTTGGGACAATGGGAAGAATATTAAAACTTCAATATGCCACCAATAACTAAAAAAATGTAAATACTAAGCCAGAGTCTAGAGATACTCATGAATATATTTCTTCACTAAAACGACAGTCGTTCTTTAGGAAGGGAAGGTTGTACAAATGTGGAGAGCAAGTGGCCTCCGGTGTAACAACCACGAATGCCCTGTCATGTGCCTAAGAGCAACAATGTGGAGTGAGTGTTACTGCGTTATCAAAATATTGTGATATAGAACAAGGAAATAGAACTTCCCAGGGAACAACCTTCGAACCGACATAAGAAAAACCACAGCAAAAACCGGGAAGTCCAATTATTTTCGAGAGAGAGAGAGAGCGTGCGCACACACACACACACACACACACACACACACACACACACACACACACACACACACACACACACACACACACACACACACACAGCAGTCCATCATGTACTCATTATCTGGCTGCTACTGAAAGACACGTAATTAACCAGCTCTGGCCCAAGGGATAGAACGTTATAGAAAACAGAGAGAACGAAGAAAAGATTCTTTTTTTAGCAAGTAATGGAAACGTGTGCAGCGTTTCGGCCACATCCATTAGCTTCCCACCACCACCCCTCTGCATGTCTCTGCCCGCCCTCCGATGCACTTGCTCTACTTCAGTAAAAATTTAATTTTGAGGAGGATATGTGATTAAAGATTTATGACGAAAAAGGAACACTAATTTTAACGTCGTCATGACAACAAAACAGGAAGTTTTTTTTTTCTTTGACAGAAACCGGATGCTAGTGAAGTTTATAGAAATATTCTTTACTTGTTCGATAACTGTTACTTTTTATAATTTTGACGAATAGTTTTTAACTGTTAGAATTCTCTCTCTCTCTCTCTCTCTTTATTTTTATCTCTCTCTCTTAACACACCTCACATTGGCTATCAGCCATTGGCTACTCATGTAAGCTTTAATTTTTAATTTGAGCAAACCAGATTGACTTCTGGTCAGAGGATAAACATTCCAGTAATGCATTATGGAATGAGTGGATGGTGTATATATCTTTATCTTCACAATTTTCATACCTTGGATGATATTTGGATAACAGCACTGAAATCTTTTGATGTCTTGTAAAATTCTTACTTCGCTCTACGGCACTTTAATTGTCCCTTTTGTGTATAATAGACTGAAGAATTCCTAAAAGAGGTGTCAATTAGGTGATGCAAAACAGCTTCTGTTTTGCATCACCTAATTGAAGAGCTGTTTTGCTCTTCAATTTTTTCAAATTTGCTCGATAGTAAAAATCAGAAAACAAACAAACAAAAATCCTACACCTGCAAGAAAAAATCAGTTAGATTGTCTTATGAAGGCAACAGGATTTTTTTCTGAATTTCTGGTTCGCCTAATGTGCAAAGTAGCCATAGAACACACGACATGTACAGGTATAATACATGCTTCAAAGGTAAACTAATACAACCCACTAATCACCTTCTTATGGCAATTCGTATGACATAATTACATTTAAGTTCAAAAATTAACTAGAAAATATTAAATTTAATTTAATCCTGGAATAAATAATTCTCTATGACTCACCATTAAATCTGAAGCCATTTACAAGCTAACAATTAAACGTCAATCTATTTTTTTTTTCATTTTTAAAAATCAAATTTTATTTCAATCATATTCGTTTAGTTTTATGCGGATACATTAAATGCATTCCAGTTTCCCTCAACATTATATCATTATGATTTTTTGTTTCGAAAATCTTTTTTTTTTATTCCAATTTCAATAAGATTTAATCCACTAGTGGCCCTTTTATGCTATTTACATTTCAGTAAATCGTGCACGATATTGCTAAAGTGTTTGTTCCATTATTCAAATGATAAATTTTCATAAATTACACCCAAGCACGCTTCCTTCAGTATCATCTGGATATTCATCCCCCCCCATTTCTCTTCATTCATACGTCGGACAGCACGTCAATATTGACCATGACTAACGGTACGACTCAGGCCTAGGTTATAGTGCAATGCAACTGATCGCATTTTATTAGTTGTCCATGGGAAGCACTAAAACTCCTTTGTTAATCGTTCCCTTCTTTCCTTTGTTCTAATCTTATCAACTAGCGCATTCCAGATGCGTATTGCTATCTCCTCTCATCTACGGTGAACTAATTTTGTCTAACAACATACCCTGGATCTGTAGAATTGAGCAACCGTCCCTCTGTTCGTTATCCAACTTTATTTTAGCTCCAGTGCGTCGCCCATCCAAATGACTGACCGCAGTCGGATTACCTTTCTCCCGTTGCACTTGGTCCCCACAGTTACTAAACTAGATTGCCCGTTTCCATTTCCTAGTTTCTTGCAGTGCTTTATCCCTTCTCCGTCAGACCTAAATTCACCATCAATTGCAAATGTGAAGTTCTTTTAAAATACTATATATATATAGTATTTTAAAAGAACTTCATGTCTTTGTCTTATATCCTTATCATTTGTTATCTTTATCATCTTTGTGTTATATCCTTATCATTTGTTATCTTTATCATCTTTGTGTTATATCCTTATCATCTGTCATCTTTATCATCTTTGTCTTATATCCTTATTATCTTTGTCTTATATCCTTATCATCTGTAATCTTTATCATCTTTGTCTTATATCTGTAACATCTACCATCTCAATCGTATATCTTTATCTATCAACAAAACAACGAGTCAATACCGTCCACTATAAAAATAGAAAGAACATTCAAATACTTGTGAAACAGAAAGAGCAGTTCACATTTGTTTACGAAACCCGGTCCTCCCTTCTTAAAATGGACTATTCCCGTTGTGTATTGTATCCAATCACCCAGAACGCATTTCTACCTGTTTTACCTCATCAAATAATAGCCGCGTCTTCATATGGAGGGGAAGGAGACACTTCTGAATATGCATTGCCATAGAAATAGCTCCGAACTATTTCATGCTCTGATGCACTCGGCATTGTTAACCAAACTAAAACAACACTCATCCTTGTTAAACAAAGCCTTCATTCTTGTTCCATGAACAGGAAGTGTCTAATTCGAAAAGATATTTTACAACAGCAGCAGCAGCAGCTTAAGAATCGGGTAGCTTGAAGCCCCATTTCTGCCTGATAAACACACACACACACACACACACACACACACACACACACACACACACACACACACACACACACACACACACACACACACACACAAACGGGCTGCAAAACTCGATCCAACGCAACGAGAGACTTCACCTAAGCCTGCTGCTGCTATCCGAGTATTCCCCCCCCCCTATTGCTGCCTCGGGGAGCCCTCCAAGATGCAATCTATACTGATATGCTTGACATCAGCTGGGAGGCAACATGAAAGACAGCTGCCGAGTGCAGTGCATATTTCTGGCAGCTTCAAGAGCCCATCCCTTTAATGGCATCGAAGACAATAAGAGGAATTGTGAGCACTACTCCACAGACCTTGAAGCTTGTATATAAACAGCGAGGGAGGGAGAGACAGATATTCGTTCCTCTGTGCCCAACAACTGCACAGAGAAGTGAACGGAACAGAAGAGAGCAAGTAAGAAGAAGCAGATTATAGAAAGATAGAAAAGTAAGTGAAGACAAAAGAAGACAAGGGAAAATGTAAGTTCGAGATTTAACGATAGAAAGGTGGACAAAAAGATTACGAAATCTCTTAAGATGCTAAGGAGGCTTGAGATATTTATATACGACGGAAACAAATTGATAGTTACAGGAAAAGCTGACAAAAGATTCTTTTTGCTTGTCAGTCAAGAGATCACAAGCAATAAAGATTACAGATTTATAAGGAAAGAGAAAGAATGTATATCGCTGGCGCAATCGGGATGAAACTAGTAAGAAAAAAAAATAAACATGAGACCTAATTTCTATTTCAATTTCTTCATTTTGTGTAAAAAACTAAACAGACTAAGAAAAGATAAAAATTGAGTACCCGTGAAGGACAGAGAAAGAGAGAGAAGAAGAGAAATAGCTAGACAAAAGAAGCGAAAAAAATATAAGCCAAGGAGTAAGACAGAAAAAAATTAATAGAGAACTAGAATAGCAATGGGGAAAATGAAACAATTATTATTATTATTATTATTATTATTATTATTATTATTATTATTATTATTATACGGCCTTCTATGCAATTGAAAGCATTATTGCAGGAGGCTACTTCCACACTCCCTCCCACTACAAAATCTATCCCTCAATGTATATATTTGTAACTTAATTAAGGGTGTTCCCTGCCTGGTTTCATTGTTTTTTCAGGAATAAAAAAATCTAGATTTTTTTTATATATAAAAATCTACTAACTTCATAAGCGAAATGTTAATTCAGATTGAGCTCAATCAGCCCTTATAAATATGTCTCGCATATTGACAAGATTCAAACTCAAGTCTGTTTAAGCTGAAGTGGGAGGGAAGGTGCATTGCGATTTCGAAGGCGCTGTAATTGTTCCTAGGAGTCATTTCCTCATTTTTACTGTTTTACCTAGGAAACAAGGTGATAGAAATACAGTAGTAAAAAAATAAATAACTAAAATACGAGATAAACAATAGAAATTAAGGGAGAAGCTTTGAGGGAAGCAAAAGGTGGATGGTTAAGAATGGAGAGAAAAGGACACACACACACACACACACACACACACACACACACACACACACACACACACACACACATACACACACACACAGAGAGAGAGAGAGAGAGAGAGAGAGAGAGAGAGAGAGAGATGAACACAAAAGAAATAAAAACAGCAAAATAAATTAATGGAAAGACAGTGATATTAGAAAGAAAGACAAACAAAACAGGTCGAGAACTGGAACGAGAGAGAGAAACATTCCAATGGCTATCTCGCCAAGGTTTAAAACGATTCCCGGGTGTTTAAGCGATCGATTGTCCTCCAGCAATAATTTCCTCCTGCTGTTTTACCTTGTGCAAACACCGAGGTTCCAGCACGTTGTTTGATAGCTGCTCTGTTCGCCCCCTTCGCGATAGGTGATGAACGGCTAGGGCTGGCGAATGGCCACGTGTACCTAAGTGTGCCCATCGCTGACAGTAATCCCCATAGAAAGACGCATTTTAGTGAGCTGCAGCTTGATTATTCGTCCACGCTGCCCTTACTGCTGTTTTCTTTGTTAGCATAGCAGTAACGTGGGGTGAAGAGGAGGCGCGAGATTGCATTAATAAATCTGCGGAAATGTGTACAGATACGGACTAGCTGCATTGGGTGACAACGGCACCCTTTCACACAGCGTTAGCAGCTCGCTGTTTTACGTGAGTCGGCATTTAAATTAGGGCCGTACGTTTAACGTTCGTAATATAGTAGCGACATTCCGGAAACTTTATTGGCAACGAAACTCCTCAATGAACGGGGCTGCCTTGAATGGGATTCGGGAAAGGTTCCATTTAACGCCGTTTCATTTAGCTGGAACACTTACCCGTTTCCATGGATACCAGTGATCAAAACGCAGAATCATTCAAAACAAAGCCGTGTTTCCATGAATGTACGCAATCAAAATGCAGAGCCATTCAAAACAATGTCTACTTTCCATGAATACCATCAATCAAAAGAGAATAATTTCAAATGCCCTGGTTTTCATGGTATCACCAATTAAAACACAGCCCTGCACGTTTCCAAGGCTACTACAATCAAAACGTGGAATAATTTCAAACAGTCTGATTTCCATTGTCACCAATTGAAACACAGTACTTGACGTTTCCATAGATACTACACTCAAAACGTGTTAATTTCAAATAGCTAGGTTTCGATAGGTGTCACCATGGAAACCAAGGGAATTACATATCACGTTTTCATGAACGTAATCAAAATGATTATTCCAAATAGATCTATTTCTGAAGGAACTAATTGACTAAAAGCTCTCATAAATAACTTTTTTTTTCAAAGTATATAAGATAATATACTATTTCAGATTATTTTAATAAATTTCACTTAAATAAAACATATTTTTGCGATTAAAGTTCTAGTTCGTTATTTGGAATAATACAGGTGAATTTGTTACCTGTTTTTACTGGAGTCCCGATAGGTGGAGACACTACAGGTGGTTTTCATAGGTGTCACCATGGAAACCAAGGGAATTACATATCACGTTTTCATGAACGTAATCAAAATGATTATTCCAAATAGATCTATTTCTGAAGGAACCAATTGACTAAAAGCTCTCATAAAAAACTTTTTTTTCAAAGTATATAAGATAATATTCTATTTCAGATTATTTTAATAAATTTCACTTAAATAAAACATATTTTTGCGATTAAAGTTCTAGTTCGTTATTTGGAATAATACAGGTGAATTTGTTACCTGTTTTTACTGGAGTCCCGATAGGTGGAGACACTACAGGTGGTTTTCGAGTAAAAGAAGACGGCGCTTTAATTTCTGAAATTTAAAAAAAAAAAAATTATTTCTGAAATTAATTAAAATAAAATGAATTCACTTTTGATTGGACTCTTTTGTATTATTTCATTTATAGATAGAGATTTTTTCCATTAAAACTTATTATTATTATTATTATTATTATATTTAATAATTTTCTATATTTTCTATAATTAATTTTCTATAATTATTAAATATAACAATTAAATAAATTATTATATTTATTTAATAATTAAAAAATATATTTATTATAATTTTCAACTAAAGTTCACAGAAATATACAAAAAAGCAACAAAACCTACACAAACGAGGCGACAAACAGACAACAATCCATGGATAAATGACGAGATACTAAATAGTATTACTGTAAAAGAAAATCTATGGAAAAAACTTAAAAAGTCACCCAGTAACACACATTTACAAACCTTATACAAAAACACAAGAAATAAACTAACAACAAAAATTCGTAGGGCAAAAAGACGCTACTACTTCCAAAAATTCATGGAATATAACGACAACATTAAGCAAACATGGGCTACACTCAACGAATTAGTAACCCGAAAAAAGAAAACTTCAGCACAAGATTTTATTGCAAAAAGCTTCGGTCAGGACACAAACCAAGAGGAACTAGCAGACTCATTCAACTATGCTTTCACAAACAACATCACACAACTCAAAAAAGACAAACTGCCAACGATCAACAAAAAACTACCGACACAAAGTCAACAACAAACGATGTATTTTCCATCCATAACAAAACAGGAACTGAAAGAAGCAATCCTACAACTAAACCCAAAGACCACTCCAGGAATAGACAACATAAGACTCACAGACCTTATAACACACTTTGAACAAATAAATCCAATACTTTTGAAACTCGTGAACATAATATTCCACAACTACTAAAAACTGCAGTAATTACGCCAATATACAAACACGGCAAAAGAAACGATACTCAGAACTACAGACCAATAGCTACACTACCAGCCATCTCAAAAATTCCTGAAAAAAATAACACACACCAGGCTACAGAACTATTTACAGAAGTACAACATCATCTCACAAAACCAATACGGCTTTCAGAAAACAAAAAGCACCATCACTTTATTAGAAGACATCGCCGACACAATAAACAAAGCTCTCGACAAAAACAAGTATGCCGTCCTTATACTGCTAGACCTAACCAAAGCATTTGACACACTTGAACATGACATACTACTCACCAAACTATATTCAATAGGTACAAGAGGAACACTGCATACATGGTTCAAGAACTACCTCTCAAACATGCACCTATTTTTGTATATGTCACATGTAACAAAAATAGGTACATGTCACAGTCGGAGTATACAAATAAAACACATGTTCCTCAAGGTGCCATATTATCACCCACTCTATTCAACATATACATTAACGATGCTCATAACATATCCATAAGAAGTCAAATATTTCAATACGCAGATGACACTGCACTACTAGCAATCCACACAGACATTAACACAGCTCTCTGCAAAGCACAACAAGACCTAAACGAAATCACAACATACTTCCACCAAAACGCAATTCTAATCAATGGCACTAAAACACAGATGTTGATAATACACAACCCAAGAATCATACGCCCCGCATCACTAACGATACATTGTCACACATACCGCTGCATTAACAACAAAAATACCTGCCAATGTTCCGAAATCAAACCTGTAACACACGCAAAATACCTCGGTCTCTATATAGATTTCCACCTTAAATGGACAAAACATATAGAATACCTACACACCAAACTCCGGATCATCGCAGCAAAACTCTTCCAAATAAAAGACATTATTCCACCCAATATAAAAAAACTCCTATATCACTGTATCTGCGAATCCCTGCTCAGATACGGAATAACAGTCTATGCAAGTACATCAAACAGCCACCTAACAAAATTAGAAACACTACACAGGAAAATCGTGTCGACAGTGATCTGGACACCTTACACGCAACAACTAATATCCGACAAGCACGTGGCGATACACAGAATTCTGAGCATTAAAAACCTGAAACATTACATGACATTAACAAGGAATTACTTCAATATCACCTATCGAAACAACACACAGACACGTATCGTATAACACGACCTACAACAACTCTCTACATTCCCACACCCTTCAACAACTCATACGGTTCTTTTATGAGATCACATCAGATACCCACGCAATTCAACAACCTACCAAGAAAGTTAAAACACGTAGATTACTACAGAACATTAAAAAACGAACTCTGGAAAAAATATACCAACAAAGTTAAGAAACCATTAATACTAATATACACATCACAAATCACTAGCATCCAATGCCTACATCCCATACATAAACAGTAGCAACAATACAAATAATGAAGACTAAATCCCACTCTCTTCATAAAAGCTAACCCAAGCTTCGAAGTAGGTGGGATTAACTTGCCTCACTCATCTACAAGTAATTCTTATAAGCAAATGCAGAAATTTGTATGTATAATCACTCTTTCTCAAACTTTAAAAAAAAGAAATAAAAATAAAATAAAAAATAAAAAATTATACAAAAAATTCTGTATAATCTTCATTGTTAATATTAGAAGAACATGTGTTGTAAATACATAATATAAAGGCAAAAAAGTATTATTAAAAATTTTAATTGAAATCCAATGTAGGAATTGCAGCACTCAGTGCTGAACTCTGGTTGCAATGTCACACGAGATGTTTATTGTATGTATAAATATTTTAGCAATCAATAAAATAAATACATATGTAAAAAAATTATATGTATGTAATTTTTAGAATTTTTAAATTCAGTAATTTCTATAATTTTATAATGTAATTGTTATATGTATGCAAGACATAATAATCATTAATATAATATTACAATGTAACATGAAAAAATAATATAATTAAATATTATATTTAAAAAATTATTATCATCATCATCTACCAGAAGATCTAAGTTCACGAGGGTGGCAAAGGAATTATTTATTGATTATTATGATAATAAATTATTTATTAATGAATAAATAAATAAATAAATTTATTTACGATTTATGATAAATTGTTTAATTATTTAGGATTTATTAAACCAGAGTGCATTGTATCCACATTGTACTGTATTTGTATACTCGTGTGCACATGCATATATTGGAAAGAGAATTCCAAGGTTCGAATGATTGATTTCAAAAATTATTATTATGTAAACTGTAACATGTAATATATCATTTCTCTTGTGTCAGTAGTAATCAATACGTGTTAATTATTCTTTCTAGCACTTTATTTTCTTTATTTATACGTTATTTCCTTTATTAACTTTATTTTCTTTATATATACGTTATTTATTTCATTGATATAATTAATTTTTGAAAAAAAATTAAAAACTGTTATTAAACTCCGGATAATACAAGCAAACTATACCGATTAAAAGACA
The DNA here is from genome assembly GCF_054136105.1 of Typopeltis vanoorti. NCBI lineage: Eukaryota > Metazoa > Arthropoda > Arachnida > Uropygi > Thelyphonidae > Typopeltis > Typopeltis vanoorti. The sequence continues at coordinate 134,715,469 of NC_143552.1, forward strand.
TTACTCCCATATACATAAGAATACTAATCTATAAGGCATTATGTGAAAACATGCATTCTGTACAGACTACAAACCCGTCTCAATAAACTGCAATTCGATAAACGGAACTTGGAGACTTACAGAGAGCTGAAACAGGGGCCCTACATGGATATTATAGCGAGATGGAAAACTAGAAGGAAATTACTAAAAAAAATAATAATAATAATAATAATAAATAATAATAATAATAATAATAATAAACGAAGTTCTCTCAAGTACAACGACACAAACACGTCCTGTTCAGCATCCTTTCGCTTTTATTTAATATTTAGTACTTAAAATAATTAGTTTGAACTTACCTAAACGACTTGCTTAGTTAAAAAATTATAAAACTGTAGAAAATAACAAAGAATGATTGATTTTTCTCAGACAACTTTAGCTTTCTATTTATAAATCGTAAATAAGAAAGCTGGTGAAGAGATCTCTCCCCCTCCGCCCGCCAGCACAAGGGAATAAAACATTGTACAAGAAATGTTTATACGTGTACCCTAATTATGGAAAATCACATTTGAAGGTCACATTAAATGAATAGAGCTTCTTTTGAACAGCAACAAACACTTAATACCGGTGCTAACCATATAATTCCTTCAACCTAGCAACAATTGCGAAGACGCCCACTCAAAGAGCGCGCCTATCTTCATGACAAGCAATGAACAAAAGTTGGAAATCAGGCTTATGGGACTAAAGAAAGAATGCGGAAAATCTAAATAACTTCCCTAGGCAACGACTTGCAAAGTCTGAACGTTTGAATAAATAAGCCTCTTTCAACACATCGATTGAAGAATAAATGTATCATAATAGACTGTTAAGGGGGGGGGGCTTTGATTTCTCCCCTAACCGTCTTATTTATGAGTTCACAGACGTTCTCAGATCCGAAGAAGAATAGAAGCCCTGAGAGCTACGCGGAAACAATAGAACAAGAGGAGGACTAAACATTCATCGAGTGCCAATAGTAACCAAGATTGTTCAGAATATCCTTTGATGTTGATCCTTCTCTTTCATCTTTGGATCTCTACAAGAAGCTCAATGCAAACAAAAATTTAAGTATGCCAGCTAATATTTGATCTAGAAGAACAGAAGGGGAAAGCTTAAACATAGAACGTATTAACTATTTTTTTTTATTTTAAAGATTAAGGGATTACTGAACATTATCTCTTCTTTTTTATACTAAAACGTTGACCCACTTACTAAACAATAGAGAAACTAAGCCTAATTCCACGTTTTACGTTTATTGCCATTATGTACAGACTTGGAGACTTTTAAAAGAATATTGTTTGAAGTAATTCATTTAAAGGATGAAACTCAACATGGCAGAGGACGTTAAAAGTTTGGTGGGGAGGGGGAAGAACGCTTGACATGACCTGCTATTAGGAAATTACATTAATGTTTATGTTTATTTTTTATAAGAAAATAATTTATATAAACAAATTCATACTTACTGTATAATGTCACTGAGCCTTCTGTCTCTCCAAGAAAATTTTTTGCAACACATTTATAAGGCCCATAGTCTTTCGAGTTTAAACTTTTCACTATTAACTTCATATGGATTTTGTATGCGTTTGATGAAAGTGAGGTTTCATATTTTTCACTTGAGGAACCAATGACTTCACTATTTCTAAGCCAAAAATTACTAGAAGAAGGATGAGCTTCCGTATGGCACTCTAAAATTACATCCGATCCTTCTGAGGCCCCAACAAGTTGATTAGGAATCCATATCATGGGAGGGACTGAAATAAATGAAAATGTCAAAGATGTGGTAATTATTCAGAGCAATAAATAAATAAATATTAATTATATAAAAAAGAAAGTGAAATTTTAATTTCTCTAGCTGTTTTTTTAATGATTTGTAATGTTTATTCTTCAATTTTTAAGTTTTTTTTTATTTTTTTATTTTCTGCATGGAAATTTATATTTTTGGAACGTAATCGTCTATAACCCAGGTGGCCAAACTGCGGCTCTTCCTAAGTTTTAATGCGGCTCAACTAACAAATAAAAAAATATTTATAATTTTTCTTAATTTTCTAGCAGACATGGGGCAATCACTTAATAAAGATTTTCTGAATGATGATAATAATTTAAAAAAACTCGAAGCAAAGCCAAAAAAAAAAAAAAGGAAACAAAGTCGATGTTTTTGTCATCCCTAATAAGCTGTATTTTGCTGCTCGATTGGTCAATGTTTTTGAGTGGCTTGATGAAATTTGCTGTTTGGCAATGTCGTTATATTTATATTACCTTGTCAGAAAATTTAAAAAGATACATTACTGAATTTCGTACTTCTTATATTAATAAAAAGGTAATAATTTAAATTCCAAATGATTTAAATATTAATATTTTATTTTTAAAATTTTATTATAGAATATTTTGTAGCATGACTCTTGAAAATAAACAGAAGCGGAAGTATATCGACGAACATAGAAATTTTAAGGACGAATGGGAAGAAGACTATGCTTTTATCGAGAAAAATGGTAAAGCTTTTTTGCCTCATCTGTAGTTCAACAGTAAGCAATTTCAAAGTAGGGAATTTAAAACGTCATTATGAAAAATTGCATCGCGAGTTTTCGTCTCAACATCCAGAAAAATCTGAAATACGAATTAAAAATCTTAAATCGTTGAAATCTTTAGTTAATAACCAAATTAACTTCATGACAAAATTTACTGAAGAATCTAAAACTGTAATAGAGGCTAGTTTTAAAATATCATGGAACATCGCACGTGCAAAACGGCCTTATACCGAAGGGGAATTTATTAAGCAAAACATTCTCGATACAATTGAGTCACTGGACCCTAATAATTCAAAACTTTTAAAGTTAATTACCGACATTCCTACCTCACGACATACAATTGAACGTAGAATTTCAGAAATAAACGTGGATTTATTATCTTAAATTAGAAAATGATATAAAAGATTGTGTAGCATTTAGTTTGGCGCTTGACGAATCAACTGACATTACAGACCGACCACAATTAGCAATTTTTATTCGTTTCGTTCTCGAGGACGGAGTGACGCGAGAAGAATTATTAGATTTAATAGCATTAAAAGATAGTACTCCTGGCGTTGATATTAAGGAAGCTTTTGATGTTGCCCTTAAAAATGTTCCAAAAAGTAAATTAGTAAGTTTGGCTACTGATGGAGCAGCAGCAATGGTGGGTAAGAATGTAGGATTAATTAGACTTAAAAAAAAAAAAAGATGAAAGCATTCCAGATACCATTCCAATTCATTGTATTTTGCATCGCGAACATCTTGTTGCAAAACACTTTAATTTTGAACATGTGTTTACACCACTCATAAAACCGTAAATTTCATTGGGACCAATGCAAAAAACCACCGTCAGTTTCGAAATTTTATTGATGAACTTGATTTGAATGAATAAATAAATGATTTATCGTTGTACTGCATCGTGAGATGGTTATCTGCGTACGATGTATTGAACAAATTTGTAGCTTTATTGGAACCTATTATCGAATTCCTAGATATAAAAAAGCAATCATATCCGCAATTAAAAAACAATGAATGGATCCAAGACTTAATGTTTTTTACCGATATAATGGAACATTTACAAAATTTCAATGTGTCGCTGCAAGGCAAGGACAAGAATATTTCAGAATTGAGTCAGAGCATTTTTAGTTTTAAAAAAAATTTCAACTTTTTTGAAAAAAATATAAGTGAAAAGACATTCAATCACTTTCCACGTTTGAAAAAAGCGTCTTCAGGATGTGATATTCTTCCTACAGCCATCAGTAACTATCGAGCAAAATTAAACAACCTGTTGGACGATTTTGAAGAACGATTTGTAGACTTACAAGAATTAAAACCATCTATCGCATTTCTATTAAATCCATTTGAAATTAATGTAAATAACAACGGTTTCCCGCTTTTAAAAAAGCTTACTTGGTAGAACAGCATCAGGAGAAATGGAGTTAATAGAAATGCAAGAAGACGAAGGTAGTAAAATGTTACATAAATCAGTAAATTCAATCGATGAATTTTGGAAATGTGTACCTAACATAAAGTACAGCCATTTAAAAAATGCAGCATATCGTTTATTATCAATTTTTGGATCGACGTATGATGTTGAATCACTGTATTCAACGATGAAATTTGTAAAATCCAAGTATCGTTCTCAATTAACAAACGAACATTTGAAAGAATTAATAAGTTCAATTACTAATTACAAACCAAATTATCAAAAATTAGTTGCTAACTAAGAAATTCATAACCCTTCTACTAGTAAAGAGTAAATAAAAAAATGTAAATACATGTAAAAAAAAAAATATGTAGTAATAAATATAATGTTTCCAAAAGTTTTTTTTTCTTATTCCTTATAAATGATATTGTATTTACAGGGTGTTCGGGATAAATTTGACATATTTATAATTAATTATATTTTTCCGTAAGTTACATGTATTAACATACACTTCTCTTCATTTAAGAGTTTGGACCCTTCTTCATTCATATACAAGATGTCAGAAAGGATGGATAGCTGAAACCCACCTGAATCATGGAAGAGAATAACTTGTATCATGATGATTCGTGCCCGCCATCAAAATAAGGATATTACGACTGCTGCCCAGTGCTCCCTGAATACAGTAAAAACAATCAGGCATGAACTAGAGACTTGCAATGGTGACTACGAGGATGTAGCAAGAAGAAAGATCCCTAGCAGACGATCTGATTGCGTTCGTACAGCAGAATTCCTCGCAAATCTGCAGGAACAGGTGTTGAAGAACCCTGGCATTGGAATTCGGGCTTTGTTCGTGGAGTTGCTAACTGTAGTCAAGCCCTGGATAACAAGGGTAGCCAATGGTAGGCCGTATGTATGGCAGCAGGATTCGGCCCCTTGCCACACCTCTGGGAAAAGTCAAAAATGGTTGTCTGAAAATTTCTACGACTTCACCAGTCCAAATGTTTGGCCTCCAAACTCCCCAGACCTTAATCCCATGGATTATTTTGTATGGGGCGCAGTTGAAAAAGACACCAATCGCACTTCCAGTAATACAAAAGCCCAGTTAATGGATAAAATTAAAACAGTTTTTGCGGCCCTTCCCAGGGAGACTGTAGCATCAGCTTGTTCGAGGTTCCGAAGCAGAATTGAAGCTGTGATCGATGCTAATGGTGGTTATTTTGAGTAAATCTTGTTGATAGTATTGTAATTAACTCTGCCTGTAATGTTTTTTGTCAATTCATTAAATTTAATAGATACAAAGAAGATTTTCTCTTTCCTTACGAAACTGTCAAATTTATCCCGAACACCCTGTATATGTGTACGTATATGACTGACATAGACCTTTGGGACGTGGTTCTTAACAATTTCTGGTAGGTAACTAGGGCTCTTGCTGCAAAAACTCTGGCCACCCCTGGTCTATAACTTGAAAAAAACAATGACTGCGATTACAACGACATCTCGCGATACATGAGGAAACCAATTTCTAATCCAATTTATTGTTATTAAACAACAGACTTACCGGTACTTATAAGAAAATAATCATATAAATTTTGGAGCTTTTAAGAATTAATAATGATAAGTACTAAAGTTTGACATAAATCATATGCATATGTTTGTTCCGGGTATTAAAATAAAGATTCGGCAAATATTATATACAAATAAAACAAACAATGTTTTAATCTTGTTTCTCATAGATAGAACAATACAAAGTTAAGAAATATCTTTCATCAGTCACTTCGGTGCTGCCACCTTGCGAGTATAACCAGCAGCTAAAAAAAATCGGTCATTGTCCTGAAAGAAAACTACATATGACGTAGTTTCCGGCTCTAGTTCTAAAAGTATATTTGCATTGGATAATAATATCGTATGGTACTCAAAATATCGATGGGTTTAATACATTAACGGAACAAAAACACTGCATTGTAGCTTATTTTAAGTTATGTTTAAAAATAAAAGAATTCGGTTCGCTCGTAAAGTATTGAATAGAGAGACGATTTTGGAAATTATCTTGCATTTGTTGTCCACGTTAACCACTTTTGACCCGCAAAAATATAGTGATAGAACAGTGTGTGTGTGTGCGTGTGTGTTATCTTTATTCGCGGTTCACGAGACGTTAATCTAAATGAAATATTACATTCGAATCTGCAGTGCTAGCTAGTATTCATGTCACTTCATTAATTTAATTACTAGGGAGAACATTCTGCGCTTAAATCCAAAGCTGAAAGAAATGATAAATTAAACCTACAGATAAGGGGGTTTTTATCGTATGGAAAAAAAAAAAAAAAAAAAAAAACGCGAGTTCTCTTAGTGAAGAATAATTTTGGGTAGATAACCTCTTTAAAAGCCTCTATAATTACATTCCACTTAAGAATGTACGTACAGAAATGAGTAGTTTTCGGTGAATCTCTCTTTGTCTTGGAGATGCCAAACACAACTGAGCAAATATAAATTCAATCTGGGCTAGAATGACAGAAGCAATTCGCCCACTTACTGTTACATAATCCAGGCGTTCCCAAGAATCGACGGTTAGATACAGCATACGTATTCTAAATGGCCCACATTTTAATTTTCTTCCGACTTTAGGAAACAAATCACATTGTCACTGCTCACACACACACACACACACACACACACACACACACACACACACACACACACACACCAGAGACCCAAAATCTACAAGATGTGTCTGGTTTGCTTTGCTTCCAATGCCCGTAATTCACCCAAATAAATCGAGCACAATCTAATTTCGGATATCTACAGAATGGAAAGTAGTGTTTCGTAATAAATAACCTATTTTCTCAAAGCCCATCCCTTTATGGCACGCTTATCATTCTATACAAGGAAAACTCATTATTTAAAACATTACAGGCTCGCAAAAATTTTTAGCCACACTCTGTCTTTTGGTAGAGATTTCTCTTAACAAAATGTACTTTACAGAGTTAGAGGGCCATTTACTTGCCGCTTTGAACGGTCTGGTAAACATTGAAAATTTGTAGTACTTTGTATCGAAGAATACAGATATGTCGAAGGGAAATTCTACGAATGCATACAGCAAAAGAAAACGGGCATTTTCTGACCCCCCCCTCCATATACTTAAAGGAATATCTCAGTTTGCTTCTTGCAATGTTACATCTTGGTCTATTACAGATAATCTCATATTGAGATAAGATTACTAGTTTATATCTTAAACATAGCTAGCTTTATTTTCTAGTTTTAGATAAGAAAACAAGAATAGAGAAATGGTTAAATCTGTCTATTGAAAATTTTAGGAAAGTTGTTTTTGAAATCAATAACAAATGGCCTATTTGCTTCTTCCTAAAATGGTCGGAGTATGAAAATTTCCTGTGTATAAAACTCAAAGAATTTTAGAAGCATTCAGGTCTTCTTTCTAGCTTTTTTTTTTTTTTTTTGTTCCTCTTAATGCAGGGGCCGCTATTTTCTTATTGCGACTTTTCAAGAGACCCTAACTGGCTTGTCGCAGTACTCAAACCCACAGACTCTTATCCTTATATATATATATATATATATATATATATATATATATATATATATATATATATATATATATATATATAAGGATAAGGACTGACTTAAAGGGGCGAAGCAAGAATGCTTTTCATCTTCCCCGTTATCTGTAGAGGGCAGTGTAAGGATAATGTGTTATTGAGCTATTAAAGCTCTGATCCTGATCATTGCAGGAGGGTAACAGCAATAGCCGAGCCTCAATTAGAGCTTCATTGGCTACAGCATTGCCATCCATTACCCTCGCAGGGTTCAGGTACAGATTCGTTACCTCACCCGCAGCCTCTTAGTTGGATAATTATTATATGTATTTATTTTATATGTATTTATAATTACTGTATATATTTATTTTATACGTATTTATAATTACCTTATTTATTTATTTATTTGATAGAATAATTTATTTATATAATAAGTGAATTTACAAAATTATAAACATTATATTATCAATAATGTAGTTTATTTTATATAGTAAGAATTTTAGTTTATACGTACAGTGATTAAAAGTGCATTTTTATTTCGGGATATTTAAATAAAGGAATTAAATAACATCAATAAAATAATACCTAAGAAAGTAGATTCAATGCGCCATCTAGTAAGAAAATCAGGCAGTCAGTCGACCAAAAGTTCATAAGTTTGTAGTGACAATCAATTTAGAATTTTTTTAAAAAATGAATTACTGTTTAAAAAAATGATTTATGTTAACAAATCCAATAAAGTGTTTCATATATATATATATATATTTTAAATTTTAAGACAGTATTGTAAATAGATGAATTCTCATTTTACTCCTTGGCTATTTAATTTTTCAAAAAAGGCTATACATTTTAAAAATTCAAGATCTCATTGCATTGTCATTTCCTGTAAAGACGACATATTTACAGAAACCCTAGTTTTCTGGGTGTGTTCCACGATACCTGGCAGTGTTATATTTAATTCAGTGGCACGTGGAAGATCAATCCTGAATCATGGATAAGACAAAAACAAGTTGTTGTTGTTTTTTGTTGTTTTGTTTTGTTTTTCTCAAGTATTTCGCCCAAATGATATTTCTGGGAACTCATTTTTAAAAGAATAAATAAATAAAATAAATAAAAATAAAAATAAATAAGTAAAATAAATAAAAATGCAAATAAATAAATTAAATTTATTTTATTTTATTATAAAAATATTAATATTAAAATAAATAAATAAAATTAAATAAATAAAAATAAAATAAATAAAATAAAAATAAATAAAATAATAATAAATAAATAAAATTTATTTCTTTCATTCATGTTTGTTATTGATTATTCCCATTATTTTTTCTATTTTATGGAGGTAATTTAAACGGTATAAGTATAATTTAATTTAACAAATAAGAGAAATTATATCAAGCATCTTGTAGGTATCAAGATTTTATTCATCCTAATTCACTTCTCTTTTACATAATAAATAAATAAATAAATTCTTTCTTGTTTCCAGCCAAAAAGATATAGTTCTTTTGGAATAATAACAATGATTTTATAAGCAATAATTAAAAGCGAATACAATAAGCTCATGAGAGCAGAGTTCTGTTATAAAGCGTGTAATATCAAGATAACTGTCATGCTGATGGCTCTCGTAACATTTCCAAATATAAATAAAATATTTACTATCGTTATATAAAATAATAATGTGTAATTAATATATTTTCTTATATTAATAAACTACTTAAATATTTTGGAATTTTATTTTATTTCTTAAAATAAATTAATACACTATCTAGTAAAATTTATAAGGAAAACTTATATGTCTAAGTCGATTTTTTTTATTTGTATGATATATCAGTAGAAAAAAGGAGAAGAGTGGATCAATCGACCGTGAGATGTGGTGATTGATTCATTCAATCCAATAACCCTTGGAGGGTAATGAATGGCAATGCTATATAGCCAATGAAGTTCTAACTGAGGCTCGGCTATTGCTGTTACCCTCCTGCCATGATCAGAACTTTAATTGCTCAATAACACCTTATCCACACACTGTCCTCTACAGATAACGGGGAAGATGAAAAGCATTCTTGCTTCGCCCCTTTAAGCCAGTCCTTATAAGGACTTTTATTTGTGTATATAAATAATATATATATATATATATATATATATATATATGGGAATAAATTTTTAACTTGGGTATATTGTATATTAGGATAACCAAGCAATTTTATATGCTTGGTTATTTTAGCTCCTAATCCCAAGTATGCAAACAATTAAGTTTGCGCCTGAAACAAAGTTCAAGTCTAAAGATGGCACAACACCAGGGCAACTCATTGTAAAGGTGGTTAAAGCTTTGATCACTATTCTTAGTATTTTCCCATATTGTAAATAAAGCACATCTCACTGGAAGATGTATACTGCAATGCATTATGGGTGGGGTCACTACCCAGACCGGTTTCGACCTTTTTTGAGGTCTCCTCAGTGAGTAGCTAGACCCTAAATACCAAGGTTTTAGTAATACAAAGCCTTATCAACTTTATCTATATAAGTTGCAACAAGGTGTATTAAGTTTTAATAAAAATCTCTGGAGGAGATATTGATGGGAATAAATTTTTAACTTGGGTATATTGTATATTAGGATAACCAAGCAATTTTATATGCTTGGTTATTTTAGCTCCTAATCCCAAGTATGCAAACAATTTTTTGCAAACAATAAATTTTTAACTTGGGTATAAACTTGGTTTATACCCAAGTTAAAAATTTATTCCCATCAATATCTCCTCCAGAGATTTTTATTAAAACTTAATACACCTTGTTGCAACTTATGGTTGCAACTTATGGGTGGGGTCACTACCCAGACCGGTTTCGACCTTTTTTGAGGAGACCTCAAAAAAGGTCGAAACCGGTCTGGGTAGTGACCCCACCCATAATGCATTGCAGTATACATCTTCCAGTGAGATGTGCTTTACATTATGGGAAAATACTATGAATAGTGATCAAAGCTTTAACCACCTTTACAATGAGTTGCCCTGGTGTTGTGCCATCTTTAGACTTGAACTTTGTTTCAGGCGCAAACTTAATTGTTTGCATACTTGGGATTAGGAGCTAAAATAACCAAGCATATAAAATTGCTTGGTTATCCTAATAGATATATATATATATTATTGTAGGTATTGCGCAGAGGCAGTGTTGTAGCCAATGAAGTTTAAACTGGAAGATCATACTTCACAGGATCATTTCTGTAGTGTGATTAGCTTAGATCAAGTGTGTAGGTGATTAGCAAATTGTTTAGCTAAGTGCAAATTGTAGTATCTGTTAGTTCAGTTATTATCGACAAAGCGTCTCATAGAGGCACTTGATAATAAACTACAGCAGCAGATACAGAATAAGCCACGGACTGGGGCAAGAATAAAACACTCAGTGGTGGGAATAGCTTAGGCACCCCCCCCCCGCTCTCACCAGCTATGGCTTTGCCGCTTACGCGGACCCTTGGAATCGAAGTTGAAGCCGACCTGCGACCTCGATGTTTGGCTAAAGCCCTCATCGAAAGCGTCGGCGCTGACCAGATTTTTGGTTTTACTCCCTTTGGTGGCGGCCGCTTTCAAGAAGTAGTAAGGAGTGAACAAACAAGAAACAAACAACTTGGAGGATTCGAATGTAATGGAAAAACAATAGTCCCATTTTTGGTAGGGAGCATTACCAAACTACTTATAATCCCCAGATTCCCTTTAGAATATATTGAAACCGATGTAAAGATTATCCACGAAATATTCAGGAAATGGGACGTTGTACACAAAGTGGAAGTCCTAAATGACGCAGAAAACCCCAAATGGAAGTCGGGCGAAGTCCACATCTCCCTCGAGATGAAAACGCCCGTTCCCAACTTTATTATTATTGGATCTGCCAGAGTAATGATAAACTACCCTGGTGTAAAAAAAACAATGTTTTAGATGTGGTGCCTTCACTCACCTTGGGGCAGACTGTCCTAGAGTGAAATCTAAAAACTGCCTCAAAGCAGGCCACAACCAAGAAAAATGTGAGTCAGCTTGCCTGAAATGTGGGGTCATTGACCACAACGTGGACACATGCCCATCCAGAAAAGGATGGGTGGTAGTGCAATCATGCCATCAATGGAAATGACCCAGCACAGGAAGCTTCTCCTCCTTTCGAGGCTGCTCCTGATATAACAGAAAACCATGCCTCCACGTCTAAGAAAAACTGTAAGGGGGAAAAAACTTCCACAAGCAGTAAAATCCAACAAGAAGAAACAGTCGTTATTGAAACCATGAATACTAATATAGAAGAAGGAAAGATGGAGGTGAACACCAACACCTCCAAACGGCCATTAATCCCACAGGAAGAAGAGTTGGTAATGCCCAAAACAGCAAAAGTATCTGAGACCGCCCACCCAGAAGTCCCTCACGCAAAAGCAGGGGAGACTCTAAGCCATCTCATTAGAGGTATCCCAGGGGTGGCGGAAAAATTCAAAGAAGCGATGAAAAAAAATAGGAGAACCTGAACTCCTCTTCACAGGGAAACATGGATCTGACATCGTCAGCGCAAAATGAGGTGACATCTTCGTTGATGACATCAACGAAGATGTCACCCCTGAGCAAGTAGAGGTATCCCAGGATTTAGACGAGGAGGCAGCTTCGGCGTTCTTCATAGCTCTCTGCAAACTAGACATGGCCAAGGGAAGTGAGGTGGCCAAAAGAATAATAACTGCCCACAACAAAAGAAAGACACAGTAACCACCTTGTGGGGTTTCTGTACACAGCTTCACCGGTTTCAGCTATCACAGGTGGGGGAGGACCTGAGAACCCGAGCGGCGAAGGCTTACAGCGAGGCGGTGCAGTTTCTTGTGAGCTGCATCACTCGGACCAGATCCTTCCTCCACCTCTAAGTTTACCTTTCAATTTTTGCTTTTCTCTGTACTTTTTTGTTTGTTTTGTTACATGTTTCCTTTTTAGGATTTTTCCTTTTTGTAAAGTGAAAAATCAACGACCGTTTTAGAAACGCTCCTGGGGAGGGGCAAACAGCTAAAACAGGTCAACTGAGGCCTCTTTAACCTACTCTACCACTATGCACTCTATCTTTATTTCCTCTCCTACTATCTGCTGACTCTCAGCCTATCTCTCTCTACAGGCCGATGATGAAGATTTGTTGAACTCACAAATTATGATTATCAAGATTTTATTCATCCTATGATTATTCAGAAAGCAGGAGGATGTAAGCCTTGCTTAACAGGCGGACAAGTCAGTAGATTCGTCGTATATTGAGCTGCCAGACTCGAAAAAAAAAAAAGATTTTTTTTTCTCTTTCCCTTTCAGATTAGAATTTTTGCTATGGAAAGGTATTTGTCTATTCCACAGGAGGGGGTACCCTGAGAACCTGGGCTGCGAAGGCCTACATCGAGGCGGTGCAGCTCCTTGTGGGCTGTATCATCCAGGCCAGGCTCTTTCCCCGCTCTTCTGATCATTCAGTTTGAAATTCCGAAATTCATCTAGTTTATTTCTTTGGTTCTGTCTTACAAATTGTTATATGTACGTTTTAATGTTATTTACCAGTTCCTTTTTCATGTGTTGCTTCATTCATTTGTTTTTCCCCACTCTCCTCGGGCAGTCATCTGAAGAGGTGACTGACCGAGGAAAGCTGAAAAGAACGGATGGAGGGAGATAATGTTGGAGATCTGCTTGGTGCTGGCATTTAAGTCAGGCCAAGTAGATCGACTGAGGCCTCTTTTAACTATCTACTACTATCCACTCTATCTTTCTCCTCCTCTCTCACTATCAAGCTGACTCTCAGCACAACTTTTTTGACTCTAAAGAGGCCAATGATGAAGAGATATGAACTCCCATTCTATATGTATATATATATATATATATATATATATTATTTGTATACTGCAAGTATGGAGCAAAGTCCTTTTTAGGACTTCCAGCGTAACGAATGGCAATGCTGTAGCCAATGAAGTTTTAACTGAGGCTCGGCTATTGCCGTTACCCAGTCATGACTAGAGCTTTTAGCTCAATAACACACATCTACACAGATTTTCTTCATTCAGATGACGGGATAAAGAGTCAAGGACTCAATCCATCACCCAGTTCTTTTAAGAACTTATTTCTATATTAATATATTAATATTAATATTAATATTGACATAAATTAATTCCAAACCTTTGCTATATATATTAATATTCACATGAATATTAATATAAAATTAATATTCACATGAATATTAATTCAAAACCCCTGCTATATATATATATATATATATATATATATAATAGAGGAAGTTGTATGCATTCACTTCCAGAGAGCTATTTGATATTCATAGTATAAGATATCCGGGACTTTACACTAACGATCTGTTACTTCTCTGATGAGATGTCAGCAATCAATGTTGTCGAGAGAGAGTCAGTGCTTTCTGTAATAATGGCAGATCCATGTACCTTCGGGCAAAACTTTCTGTTGCCTTGCAGAAGTAGTGTGGCTAATATGAAGAAAAAGCAAAGTTACTTACAGATACAGTACTTCGTTTTCCGATACAGACTTCTAATTATCGTCCTTCAATATCCGAAGGGAAAAAAAAAAAAAAACTTTTTAGGAGAATATATATCCTACATTCATATTGCATTACTTTTGACTGTAATACTTTTCGTATACGGAGTTTATCGGAATGGAAGAGTAGATAGAGGTGAATTATTAAAAAAAAAAATAGGATTTCAATGCACAGTCATTCAAATAGGCCATAGAAAAATAAAACAGAGTTCTGTGCGCCTATAGCATAAACTTGCCGACAGTTGAAATGTCATAAAGTGGAAGTATTGGACTGCAGTCTTGATTATAATTATTATTGAGTCCGTATTCATGTTTGAATGCAAGTACTTAAAAAGTATGAAACTTGAATACTGTCAATGTATTAATATTAAACATAGGAATATTTTCAGTTGTAAAGAGAGCATTAATTCATTATTCAGATGAATTAATGCTCATTAAAAATTAAAACAACATTCAGTCCTATTTCGCAGTGGTAAATAATACATCTGCCAACATCTATCACAATCGCAATACGTTTGCTTGATACATTTAATAAATTTATAAAAAACCTTAACCATATACAATCTAATGTTCGACAGTTAAATAATCACTGAAGTCATTCTTTCACTAATTTTATTACTGTGAAATTAGAATTTATTTATTTTTCCTGGGGGATTGGTTACATTGTCGTCATCATGAAGACCCAAAACTAGCGAATATAGCTGTTATGTAACCATACAGAATATACATTTGTACTGCATGCTATTTTTCGACAAATGAGAAATTTTAAAAGAAATTCTACAATTGTCTCCATGCCAGTGTAAATGTCAATCTTTGTTTAAAGCAAAACATAATTGAATCCACTTACAACTTACTTTAAATTTGGTTTCTGCATAAACAGATTATGTCGTGTTTACAATGATGTTTACAGTGGCACATGAAGTATTTTATTTGAATAACAGTCGATGTATTTTTAAACAACATTTTATAGAATGACAGTTTGGTTGTTTAACTACACTCGTAATTCCTTTGGGTAATATAGAGAGAAAGAGAGAGAGAGAGAGAGAGAGAGAGAGAGAGAGAGAGATTGTCATCTGTTACGCTAATAATGTAGCCTAAAAGATGGTAATGTGTTACGCTAATAATATTGTTTATACAATACATATGTTCTGAGCATATGATTCCATGACTTGTCCTTTAAGAGGTAAGGCAGTAAGATAATGTACGATTATTAGCTTCAGTTAATTAGAGGTTAAACATATTTTAGATATTCTTTGGCGTCTTATCCCACGTATTCAACACATTATTTTGATATTCCTTAATATTTAGAAATTATTTTCTCAATTTAAACATATCTTGGCATAAGAAAAAAAAGTCATCCCTCATCACTATTGATGACGCAATCAGGTTTTTACACAATTTAAAGTGACTTAAAAACTTTCAAATCAGTTGATTCATTTTGGACGAAGCTCCACATGGCATTTTCAATTGCCACCATTTCCTATGCACATTCTGGACGATTGGATAAGTTCTTCAAATGATCCTAATCTTTTCAATCTTACTTCATTTTAAGAAAATATTTTTATAATACGTAAGCATTTGTTAATTATGTTAACTTTTACTGACTGAGTTTAATGGCATTCAATATCTTTATTGAGACTCATTAGAACTAAACCGAATAGAAGATAAAAATATATTCGCACATAAGGCTTCCATTTTAGAAAATTTTAAATCGAACTCAGTATTACACTACTCCAACGAATATGGAGCTTCTGGGCAGAGAACGCCTCGTTAGTGTAGTCACTAGAAAGAAACACCATGCACCCCCTCTGGTGAGAAAAATCTAACTGTTAGTGATTCGGTCTCATACTAAAGTCAAAGTGATTTTTAACACTCAATTCCGGTTTTTCATCCCCTGTAAAACAGGCAAACTGACCAGAAGAATAGAGTGTTCGTAATTTCTGTCATATCAAATAAAATTAATTGTACAAAGCTTGTGTCCTTTAAATAGTGCAACACTAAAGAAATTCATGAGAAAGTTTAAAAAAAAAAAACTTTTCGATCCGACTTTAGCCTAAATTTCAATAGCAAACATTTAACCGTAAAATACCAATGTGCATTTATTTATTTTATGTCTTAAAGTATTTATTATTTAATTCAACGGAAGAATAATTGTTTTCATTTAATTTTTTTTAAATAATTTTCTCTCTAGCTGTCATAGGAACACAGCTATAACAGGAACGAAATTCATTACTTAAACCAGTATAGGAATAAACAGTGTGCTAAGAAAGGGATGAGAAAATGGTGCAATGGATCTAGCAGATAGTTTTGTAAAGCAAAGCTACAGGTATACTGTGAGAAACAGACCTGAGCAGCCACAGATCGTACAGGAAATTTGTGCGTGTGCGTGTGTGTGTGTGTGTGTGTGTTGAGCTACAATGGGGGTTTAGGGCTAGCCAATCATCTTTCGCACAGGCCAAAAAAGTACGCGTTTGTCCCAAGAGTCCCCAATGGATTTCGCTGGGGTAGTCTCCGTGATTCTACTGCTAATGGGAAGAAGCGCATTCATCTGCTACCGATCACCGTCCGTTCATAAGCAAAAAGGACTACAGAGAAAAGAATTAGAATCTTTTTTTTTTTTTTTTTGCAAGTGAACAGCATCCGTTGTGTGTTAAATTCTACTGTTCCTGAGAGACGGGGAGAAAACAGAAAGAAAATTGATAAAAGGAATCTAAACTAATAGATTTAGCTTGTTGACTTAAATATTTAATCATTGAAAAAGGAAGGCAAAGTAGACTCCATAAAGTGAATGATTAGGATTCTGGAAGAACTTCATCACTACAATCTTGTTGACAATCACTCATTAAAATAAAACAAATATATATAACAAAAACCTAGCTCTGAGAGTAAACTGCTTCAAATACAAATTACAAAAAAAAAAAAAAAGCTGGTATATGAACTTAAGAAAGGACGCAATTCAAATAAAGTAAAAAAAAGCATTTTATCATAATATTCAAAATAGAATTCTATAAAGAATTAACTGAGTAGTGTGCAAGGAAATAATGCATCTGTTTTGGTGGTTTCGTCTTAATAAAAGATGACGCGGTTTATGAATAATGTAAAGATAGAAATCCCTTAGGAGCAATGTTGGATTAACCCAGATGCAGTTAGGCCAGGGCCATAAAATTAGGAAACAACAAATTAAAGAGTCTCCTTCTGAGTGCCATTTGCCACAGGGCTCCGTCTACCCCAAATACGGCATTGATGAGTAGCTTTATCATCAGTGAGAAAGCTTCATTGCAAAGACCACCATCATCGTGCTTAAAGACAACGTTTTAGCAGATAGAAATTTATAGAAACTTATCATAGAAGCATCTTCTTCAGGTTGCAAATAAGTGTCCATGATTATTTCCAATAATCCTCCGGATGTAAAGTACTTGCACGAATTCAGTTAACTCGACATTTAAAAATTTGGCTTTCTCTTCGGTTTCAGAATATTACTTTCACATCCATGACTCCTACAAATTCAAGACCAGCATATTAACCTTAAGAATACGTTAAGCAATGGTTCAAAAGAAGAGACCAGGTGGAGTAGAAAATGAAACTCCTTATTCAAAGAGAAATCATTCCATTCGTCTTAGTAAATATCACTCCATTCCCTAGCAAACGTTGACTCTACGTTTGTTCTTGAGATATTTTCATTGAATATACGAGTTGAATACATCGAATATACGTATTCCTTTCATTTTTACATGTAAAATTCTCCACTCTCCTCAACACTTGGGAAGAAAGAGTAACAATTAGTCATCATCCACTCTAAGTTCAAGTTCACACTCAGGAGAATCTGCTTCATATGGATTTCTATTATCTCTATCCTGTGGAATAAACAGTCCTAGATGTGCATTACTTAAAATCTATACAGCAATCCCGCGATTAGTGCCCGTAATGCGTTCTTTAAAACAGGCGCATGAATCGAAAATGCACTAATCGAATATAGTAACCCAGGGGAAAATGTATAATTCGTTCCTCAGATTTCTTTTTTGACCCTTAGTTTTTTTTTATAAAAGAATTACGGTATGTCTCAGGTCCTAGTTAAAGGAAACCATGAAGCTGAACGACAATAAAACATATTCTGAATATAAATTTATTATTCTGCTTCTTAACAAAGAATTGAGATAACGTAGTTTGGCGGGCATTCTGTTTCTTTTTTTCATACAACTGACGGTATGGCCCCATTGCCTCTTCTACTTCTTCTGCAAATTTTAATGGTTCTCTCTTCACCAGGGTCAATCTCTAAGCATTGCTGCTTAAAAACTTCGATTCTACGAAAATTATTTTCAAATTGTTGTGAAACCTCTTTGGGCTTGTCAGTGATTAAATTTTCTTCATATTCTTCAGGATCTTCCCGCTGTGCATCTAAATTTATCAGGTCAGAATCACTCAACTTCTCAGAATGAGATTTAGTTAACTTAGATTCATTTGAAAAGCCTCTAAAACCATTTGCACAATGTGGAAGAATGTGCTTCCAAACAGCTCGCATGTTGCTAGCAGTAATTTCATTCGACTTTGCGACTTTATAACCAGGCTGAGATTTCTCTGATTTGGCTAGAAAAGTCTTGGAAGGCATTCACTTCCAAAAAAAAGGCCGGTTTCATCGACATTAAATATTTGTTGATCACAATAGTCCTCTTCTTACACAATTTTCTTCAAAATCTCGGGATATCTCCTTATCTGCACTTGCAGCTTCGCCTGTGATTAGAACATTATGTAGGCTATTTCTCTTTTTGAAACCCTCAAATCACCCAGCACTAACGTGGAATTCTTCTTCTTTTCCATCATTGGTAGCCCTTTCTTTCCAGGTTACAAAGAGACAATGCTTTTGATTTAATAAGGCCAGTTTAGTGGGATTTTTGGTTACAATCTTCGATCCATGTAAAAAGAAGTCTCTCTAATTCAATCATTATAATACTTTGATTTTCAGTGCATGCATGATGAAATTCAAGCAGCCTTACCTTTCTCTTTGTATTCAGTAGTTGATTCACCCATTTTTATGTTCTTGTCCTATCTTTGCTCTGGACTCGCCTTGTTCATTTTTCTTTATTATTTCAAGTTTTTCTTTCAATCAGATTATTTTCGAATCATTTTCATACTTCTGTTTTTTGCTCAGTAATTCTTTTACTCATGATTAAAGGTTAGGAAAATAATTTAAAATAAAAAAGTACGAAAAACAATTGCACGTGATATGAGCAGCAAAATGCTATGTAAAGCAGACGACATAAATATTGGTGGTAAATTTGGAACATAGCGTATATGGAAATAGTGTAGTATGACATTAAAAAATAACTTTGTAAAATGTTTTAAATCAGTAACTAAATTATTTCATTCTGGTGAGTGATTTTTTTTAAATAGTTAGCCATAAAAAATGTATAGATCAAAAATTTTGAAAATCTGTAACATTTATTTTTATGATGTATATAGGCGCACTAATCGAATTTGGATATAGAAAAAAAATAACACACTAATCGAAAACGCACTAATCGGGAGCTCATTAATCGAGGGATTGCTGAAACGTGTTGACTAGTAAAAGTATCAATGTTGTATATTACCAGTGTACATCGATTTTCAACCTGACCTAAGTGAAATTGCATTTTTATACACAAGACATGACAGATCCTGTAGCACTTGTTGGTGCCGCATGTGTTGGTAAAGTAGGAACTCGTTGACTTTTTTTTTGAACAGCTGGAGATTGTAGTTGCTATTGTGGAACCCGATGAGGAAGGTTATTCCATGGCAGATAAACTAGATGCAGATTGGGCGATCATACAGTTGGACTGTAAAAGGATGTTGAGCAGTTATTGCTCGTATTTTAACGCTCAATGAAAAACGAAGAATGACGGAACCAAGTCCATGGAATTACCTGTAGAAAAGATGTAAGATGGAACTGACAGTCTGTGAGATGGAAGCGAAACAGTGAAAAGGACTATCTATCAGCCGAATTATTTTCCTCTGGGAACCATCAAGAATTTTATGGAGGTTTTTATTGCACCATTCCAAAACATGTGGACAGTATTGAGGATGGATGGATTTGGGATTAGTAGCCAGATGGGTGAAAAGTAACATCTTGAGGCGGAAAAGGACACCTAGTTTTTAGAAGATGGGGAAGTTACTGATGTGATGTGTTTATGTAAGGAAAGACTAGAAGTAAATGTCAGCCAAGAAGAGAGCTGATCCTGTTGGGTGATTTGTGTATTATTGAAGGTAAGAAAGGGTGAACTGGTGAACATTTGTGCGAAAGAAGAAAAGACCGTTTTGATAGCATTGAAAAGAAGTGGTTATCTTGAAGAATAACATGGAAATCAGTGTTTTTAACACTGATTTCCATGTTATTCTTCAACAGCGCTTTTTGATTGGGATGTCTGTGAGCTTCAGGGTATATCAAATAAGTAAAACGAAAGAGTAGATTGCAGGCAGTATCATTAGAAACAACTGAATAGGATTATTGATCAATGAGAGAAGAGGAATGGTAGATGAAAAATGGAGTCCGGAAGCACGCCTGCAATGATCTCGAAAAAAGAGTCATCCGCTATGGGCATTGTGATCAATCAGAGAAAAAGATGTGTACCGGTTAGGAGTGTGAGGTGGACTGCAAGTTACTGAACAGGTATAGATGCCAGATATGATCAAAAGTTTTAGGAATGTCAAGAGCAATAGTAAATATATCATAATTGACAAGAAATTATATTATTGTTATAATGGAGAATTGCACTTTTTTGCAATCAAAATAACCAAAAAAGCGACTCAAACAACAGCAAATGTTGAATGCAAAATTCGTGTATTAACTGTATTCAAAGAATTAAATTGCGTTTCGCCATATTATTAAATACTCTGGATAAGATATAGTTGTAGAAACGTTTTACTGCTGAATTTGAAATTATATTATAATTAACTAAATTATATTTTGCTTTAATCCTTTATCCAAGTTTATATTGTTCGTAAAGCTGTGAGTTGAAAACGGATTACAGACAAAATCTTTTTTAGGATTACAAAATTAGGAACAAAAAATCACGAAGGCTGGTATTGAAAAAAAAAAAACGAGGAACAGAATTTTTATGCTTTTAAGCAAACGTAAGTTGTAGTATCACGAATACATACGAACTACAGCATTCACATTTCGTGAAAGCGGCGATTGATAATTGACATTTGTGTCTTTAGAGGTGAAGCAAGATGCTTTTCATATTCCCCGCTATCTGTTGTGGTTACGATGAGGGTAAAATTTATGAGCAGATTGCTCACCCTGAATGGGCATGAAGATTATGCATCACTAAAGGAGGCTAATATAGCTTTTGGTCTTCTATATTTGAATATGTCCGTTGGCTCGTATGCTGCAGCTTGCTGAACCAAATCGTTGGGACGTGTGGACGTCTTGAGGAAAAACTTGGATGCTAAGGATTGTAGAAAAGAGAAAATATAGGGAATATTTGTATCTCTATGAAGTTGTTTGTTTCTAACGTACCACGTGGCGTTCAGAATCATTCTCAAGCACTTGTTCTGCACTCGCTGTATTTTGATAATGTTAACATTAGAGGTGTGGCTCCAGGCCGGAGAGGCATAGGTGATTATAGGACGAATCGTCATCTGGTATAGTTGCAATTTGATTCTGTTGCTGAGCTTGCTATTTCTATTAATTAGCGGATAGATTTTAGCTATGGCTTTAGATGCCTTTGTGCACGCAGACTTGGTGTGCTGATTGAAAGATAGCTTTTTGTCGAGAATTACACCCAGGTAATTTGTTTCTGTCTGCCAGGGAATTTTAGTATTGAATAGTAACACATCTCCTACAGGAGACATTGGCCTTTTTGAGAAAAGAACGGTTGAGCTTTTCAGGGGGTTCACTTCCAATCTCCACTTAGAGAACCAAACCTCAGCTTTAGAATATTTTCTTGAAGCTTTCTGGTAATGAAATGGGGTTTGAGAGATCTGGTTAGTATTGCCGTATCGTCCGCATACAGGGCCAAAATGGAAGTCATCGGATTGTGTGGGATGTCTGACATGTATATAGAGAACAGCAATGGAGCCAGTAGAGATCCCTGCAGCACTCCAGCAAAGATGTGGCGCTGGGAGGATGTAGAACCGTTGATTTTTACTTGCATTGATCTATTCTGAAGATATGAATGGATTGAATGAACCATTTTTAGTGAAGTACCGGCTGAGATAAGTTTGTGCAGGAGTCCAAAATGCCAGATTTTGTCAAATGCTTTGGATAAGTCTAGGAAAACAGCGCCTGTGCACTGGTGCCAGTTGTAGCTAGTGGTGATGTATTCGACAATTCTGTGGATTTGCTGGCTAGTACTATGGTGTTGCCTAAAACCAAACTGTTCTTTAGGGAGGATGTTTAGGTCATTTACTGAAGTTTGGAGTCGTGAGAGGATGACCTTCTCTGCAACCTTACCCAGATTTGAGATGAGACTGATTGGACGATAATTTTGCGGTAGGTGTGGGTCTTTGCCTGGCTTATGTATAGGAATTACGTCAGCCAGTTTCCAGGTGGAAGGAAAATAGTGAAATCTTAAAATTGCATTTATTATACTGATCAGGTGCACTACTGCTTTTCGGGGAAGAAGTTTAATCACCCGATTAGTAATGCCGTCTGGCCCAGGAACTTTTTTGTTCTTTAATTTTTTAATAATGTCATAAATCTCAGCAGGTGATGTTGGTGCAATATGGTCAGTGCTGGTGATGGGAAGTTTGAGTGAGTGTCTGACCTTGCTGTGAATCTTATATATGTGGTCAAAGTCAAGGTTTCCATACGAAGGCCTGCATTGCTCCTCTAAGTTGTATGCTATAACTTCTGCTTTGTCTACATCTGTATGAGCAAGGCCCTGGTCAGAGAATATTGGGGGAAGGGATCTGTCTTTGTTTTTGATATTTTTCAGTAGTCCCCAGATGGAGTGATCAGTAGGCGAAATGGAGGATAACTTTTCATCCCATACTTGGTCTCTATGAGCTTTGAGTGCATCTCTTACTGCCCCATTTAATCTGTTTAGATTTATTTTATCTTGTGGTGCACACGTGTTACGGAATCTTTTCCTAGCTTTGTTTTTGTCTCTGATCAAGTCCATGATGTCTTCAGGCTAACGATCTGGCTTGCGGGCAGATTTGTAGGAGGAAGCTACCTTTATAGCAGAATTAATTTGTTGTGTGAGATTTGTAACTGCAGTTTCTACTTCTTCTTTTGTGCGTATGTGAGGAACAGGTCCAATATAATCCTTGAGTACTGTTGATAGTCTTTCCCATGCAATGTAGGAGTGAGAAGGAGGACACAGGCATTCTTGATTTCCCAGCTGTAGTAGAATTGGATTGTGATCGGATGATAGTTCATCCATAGATATGATGCTGTATTGAAGTTTAATATCCTGCAGGATAGCTATATCCAGGATGTCAGCAGTGCCGAACGTACTGAGATGAGTTGGTTCGGTGGGGCCTGCCACAACAGCGTTGCTTGATCCTAAGTAATTGGAAAGGATGCAACCATTCTTGTTTGTGGTTGTACAATTCCACGCAGGATGCTTGGAATTCAGATCCCCGGCAATAATGGTGGGCTCTCTGGTACATAAGATGGCATTTAGATCAGAGTGAAGTAGAGATTTTTGGGGAGGGTTGTAAGCTGAGTAGATTTTCAGTTTGACAGTGGAGCTGGTGACTACTTCCACTCCTGTGATCTCAAGGTTAGTGGTTGAAGGAATGCTCACAGAGGGGTGCTTAATGTCGTTTTTTATAAAGATGGCAGTGCCGCCGCCTCTGTAGAGTAGTCTGTCATTTCTGTATAGGTGATAGCCCCTTATTGTAGGATTGTCTGAGGGTTTTAAATGAGTTTCACTGATTAAAATAACATTTGGTTGATACCTAGATGTGAAGTGTCGGAGTTCCAGAATTTTGTTTTTAAGGCCATTTGCGTTCCACTCAACTATCTGAAGAGATGCTGGAATGAGTTTATTACTATTCATTTATGAGAACTGTGAGGATGACCTGTGTTTCACGAAGAAATCTTTTAGTGGAGGTTTCAGTAGGGTTTGATAGGCTGAAATTTTGTAGCATGTTTGCTAGTGAGGCCGTAATAACAGCTGTTAGGTTTTTAGGTGCTGTTGGTTGATTTTGTTCTGGATTTGGTCTAGTTGTACGGGTCACATCAGCATAGCTTCGTTTGCTTTCGGGTGTCTCTATTATTGGAGGTCTCCGACTGTGGCCGCTGAGTCTCCGGTTTTGATGTCTGGGACTCTGGTGTTCTTGTACTGTAGGAGGAGGGCTGATTGATTGCCTCCATCTGTCTGTTCTTTGGGTGCTGAGTACATCCTTTGTAGTTCGCAGGATGAGGGCCACTGCAGTTGGAATATTTGGCGGAGGTGGTCCTCGGCTTTGTGCAGGTATTGGTTAGGTGGCTGTCTCCACATTTTAAACATCTATATTCCGCTCTGCATAGATTCTGGGCATGGCCAAACTTCTGGCACCTGTGGCACCCCCAGAAGATGATCTTTTACGGAGTGGTTCCGGTGTGACGATGAGACCACTGCTTTGTACATTCTGCTGACCTTGACTGGAGGCAGATCCTGAGAATTTAGGTCAGCAGCTATTTCTGCTGTGTCAATGTCTTCACAGACACCACGAAGGACCACTTTTAAGTTTTTTTCGGAGCTGAGCACAAAGGTATGATACTGGATGCCTCTGTCGTTCAGTTCTTTGGTCAACCTTCTATAGTCTGCCACTGTTGCTGGCTGGATCTTTATGCCTTCATCCATGTTTTTGGCCGTAATGAAGCCAATGTGCAAATTGGACATTGTGGATCTTAAAGCTGCCCACTTATGCTTTTCTCTAAGGATGATCGGAGGCACCTTTTCTTTGGGAGAAATAGCAGCGTCCGAATCCTGTTCCATTTCAGTATTGTCATTGTGCGGTTCAGCTGTTGCTCTTCGCTTTTTGCGTGCGTGCACTTCTACAAAGTCTGAAGGAGTAGAAGGCACCGATTCTAAATGATCTTCAGCGACAACGTCTGAGACACATTCTGGGGGAAAAGCGTCATACAATTTCACTTTTCCCGGCCAATTATCACTCAGAAACTTTCCTAGTCTGAGGAATTCCATGTATACTTCCTCGAATTTGGTCTCATTCAGAAGTTTTGCCATTTCAATAATTTAAAATGTGTTAAGACACAGACGGAGAAAGAGTAGAGATTTCTCAGGTGTCCTGAGCAGGTAAAGATAATCCTGTGGACTTTTGAGGGTCCACTAGCAAATCCCGTAGACACTCTTAGGTGCCTACCAGCAATAAAATGTCACTATAAGAAACAGGCGATACTAGTGGCAGTAGGCCTAGCTTATCGCTCTTGTAATTACAAATGACAAATGACTTATCTGGATAAAGCAATATGGAAAATAAAGTGACTGTTTATGGTAGCAAGCATTTAACTACTATTACTAATAAATAAGCATAAATAAATCGCTAAAAACATATTAATCAAATTCACAATTCATCATCAATAATAACACACGAGCCGCCATTTTTTTTCCTCTTGGTTTTCATGCGAAAGCGACTTTAATGCATAATTATATATATACATTTATTAAATTATAAATGGTCAGGTGTTTACACTATTTAATTTTATTTAATTAAATATTTTAGAAAAAGTATTTATAAATTATAAAAAAATTAAAATATTTATTTTTTAATTAAAAATATATTCATAATTAATTTTTTAACGAAAAATTAAATGTAAAAGTTAAAATTTTGGAAGAGTTTATAAGAGATTTAGTAGTTTACCGCTTAAGTTAAGCGGTAAACTACTAAATCTATTAATGAGTACGCAATATCGTTGATAGATGGCGTCAAGGTTATAGACCTTTCAAGATTATAAATTGGAATATCTCCTTATGATTTAGGCTATTGTGAAAATAGTGAGTTGGAAAACGTGAGCGATAAAGCAAATGAAAAGGTAACTGAAGGAACAATAGCTTTATTTATGTACATTTATTACTAATAAGTGTTGAAATAATTTGCGTAATGCACAACATATTAAAATTGTGTGCATGTCTCTGCGCTTTAAACTGATACGTGAGGGACACTTTCGCTTTCTTTTTTTTTTTTTAAATATCCTTTCGTGCTTGACATCAATAAGCAGGCAAACATATTCCTGCTCGCTCATGCCGAAAACAGTACTGAGTGTGAATTATTAAGCTCAGTCGGTATACGTGTGAAGGCAACCAGAACTAAAAATGCAACCCCATGGAAACTGGATGATACGATAAGGTGAGTCATTTCTTGTTAAATCACGTGACTTTTCACACCTCCTTTTACGCCTATCAGTCTCGTTATCTTCATCACAAGTCTGACAGTGTTTAGTGAAGAATAAAACAAGGAGAAGAAGGATGGGATGAAGGGGGTGGGGGGTAGAGAAGATACTACGCGCTCTTTCATAAAGTGCTAGATTTAATGGTAAGGTCCTACTAAAGAGTGGAACTAACTAGCCATGACGGCGAACATTAAACAGATGAGGAAACAACGTCCTATATAGAGCTTCTGGGAAATATCTGCAGAAATACTATCGACAAAGGACTGGCCTTTTACATAACAAATCTCTGGTGACTGTGAAGTACTTCCTTTATCGTAGCAACCATGCCTTTTATCGACAGTCAATAACACTTAGCCATAATGAGATGTTAGAGCATAAAGCAAATTATCGCATCTGGCGATGGTTCAAGCGCGAAAGAATTCACAATAACAAAGGCATTAGGGAACGAAATTAGAATGTGTCTGTAGTAACATGACAACGTTTGGAATGTCGGAAGCCTCCGGTAAATATTCCATATTGGCGGCGTTAGAAGGTCACAGAAGGCATTTCTTGCCGCGTGGATTTGTGTGTGTGTGTGTGCCTTTCACAAAGTGGTCTCAGGTTAACTGGAAATGTATTTGTGTGTCGCGTTGCATCGGCGAATTCACTGGATGGAATGATCGGTTCTTTTAGTTGACTTGGCTTCAAGTTATGTGAGATAACCCGTGTTAAAATAAAGGGTTCGGATAATCCAAACAGTGAAAGCAGAAAACGTGGTTAACCAAGATGATTAATGCAGATAAGCGATGATTTATAAACCGATAGATAATACCCAATTAAAACAGATAATATCAGATCATTAATTCATTAATAGACAGCAGATTAGAAGCTGTCAAAAATGACCGGACAGATTGAGGATATGATGGAGCAGTTCTAGAGTATATTATGCTGGAAATCTGATATTTCTTATTTAAGCATCGATTGCTATAACAGGAATATAAACTAGCAATAGGATTGACACAATGATTTCATTAAATATAACGTAACAAGAATTTTATAGCACAGATGACATGATAGGTTTTTTTAGCCATTAACTATGATAGTGAGAACGGGAGTTTAAATGCCGTTATTTTATTGGTAAATACTTTTTGCATGACTAATTTTATCTTGTGACAGTTTTGTGTCGGTTAATTGCTGCTTTTTATAAGTAAATTATTAAAAATTTATATTTGTTCAGCCGATATTATAAACGTTGTGTTTATTATGATATGTAAAAATAAATTTAAATAAAGTCAAATGCATAAAATGTGGTGATTCTGGCACTTTTTGTGGATTGAACCAGTAGCATATGCAGAATTTCATCGAAGAGTTTTTAATCTTGCATCATGTGCTAACGAAATCCATGTTCAAAACTTTACACCGACCACACAAAGCGTCAACATAGAAGATCCAATGGAAAGCTTATCCATTAACGACTGATGAGAACTCTGAAAAATAAAGTTAGCATAAGATTCATTCCAGTAGAGGTAAAACTAGTTATCCATTTGTATCTGCTTTTGAAACGATGCCGTGAAGAAGGTGGTGTTTTTTTCTGAGATGCGTTGTCACTAGTAACGAAACATTCTGGAGAACAAATGACGAAGTTTGGAATACAAAAACAAGACCGGTTCGTTCTATTTAAAAAAAAAAATCACAGGTGGAAATGAGATGATCACACTTTTTTTCCTGGATTCAGAACATTATCAAGAAGTGAGGAGGAAACGATAGGCTTGATCCTTTCGTTGAGATAATGTGTGGTGGGCACTTTCAAGTGATCGGGATTTTACAAGTCCAGTACGCATCGGCAGGAACATGAGCATGTTATGAACAACTACAGTTGTTCACTGTAGAATACTATAAATGTGAGACGTATGAAATCAGTTTTAGATTGTTTCTGAATTATGTGACAAACAGTTAGCAATTTGATGTAGTGCATAAACATTTAAGTCCATATTCGATACCTTACTTACATGGATTACACACAAAGAAAATTATTGTTGTTCCAATAAAACAGCGGGTTTCACGTGAGTGTTTTATACCTTTTCTTGTAAAAATAATTTGGTTTAGGTAAGTGAGAAATTCATTTTAGCAATTTTGTTAATTAATTAATTTTTTTTTTACAGATAATATCATGGCTGAACCCAAGAAGAAATGTTGGCAATATAATATCGAATATTTGAAATACGGCTTTATTCAGTCGCCTACAAACAAAACATTACCAATGTGCCTGATTTGCCAAATGGTTTTTTTCAAATGAATCAGCGAAGCCTTCAAGACTAGAAGAACATTTGACAAAATTTCATGCTGATAAAAAAGATAAGAATTTACTGTATTTTCAAGCACTTAAAGAAAAATTGCTAGATCGTGAAAACCGCATAATGTTGGTGAAGAACTAATCCTACCAGCTGTTAGTGAGGTCATACGCACTGTACTGCACAAGCCAGCTTCTGATATTCTCAAGAAACTTCCTTTGAGCAATAATACAGTGCAACGAAGAATTGATGAGATGGCCCAGGATGTTGAAGACTCATTATTATGTGAGTATTTTAAAAACAACCCAGCTTTCTATACAACTTGAAGAGTCTACTTTACCAGGAAATAAAGCCTTACTTTTAGCGTATGTACGATATATAAAAGAAGAAAAAAATTGCCAAGAATTATTATTTGCTAAAAATTTGCTGCCACTAAAGGAGAATCGATATTTCATGCATTGGAAGAATATTTTTGAAGAAAAAGAAATCCCTCTGAATAATATCTTGTCAGTTGCTACCGATGGTGCTCCAGAGATGGTAGGGCTCTATCGCGGTTTTATTGCATATTTCCAAGAGGCGGTGCCAAATCTATTCACTGTTGTACGCTGTGTGATTCATAGTCAACATTTAGTTGCCAAATAATGAGTGATTGCCTATACAGTGTTACATTATGTAATTACAGCAGTAAGCAAAATCAAAAGTCATTCATTGAATGACAGATTGTTTGGACAACTTTTGTATTGAAAACGATGAAGAATTCAATCGCTTGCTGCTCCATACAGAAGTTCTTTGGCTATCAAAGAGTGCCTGTTTAAATCGATTTTATAAACTCCCTGACTCAGTGCTACAGGTTTTAGAAAACAGAGATGATTATTTACGAGCCAACTTGATTCATTTCAAAAGCGACATAGCTTATATGACCGACTTGTTTAACAAATTTAATGAAACAAATCTACAGCTGCAAGGAGATGAGCTGAATTTAATAAAAACAAAAGCTGTTATTTCTGCGTTTGTGTCAAAACTTGTCCTGTGCAAACGAAACTTAGGACGAGGAGAATTCAGCCAGTTTCCAAATCTATCAACAGTGGAAAAATGTGATGAAGACGTGCTCAGCTATTGTCAACACTTGGAGGCTCTCCATTATGATTTCAACCAACTATTTAAAGATATTCTTGAAATGAAAATATCCGATTGGGTTTTGGACCCGTTTTCAAATACAAACTCAGAAGAATCTTTACAATTACAAGAAGAAATGATAAAAGTAATAACAACAAATGAGGAATTGAAATTAAAATTCAAAAACGGGTACTAACAGTTCTGGTTGTAAAAGCAGATGCCCATACGTTATCCTGGATTGTGGGCTGTAGGAAAAAAAGGTTTGAATCGCATTTCCTTCATTATAATTAGTGGATGGGTTCAGTGCGGTCAAATCTTTTAACTAAAAAAAGAAACTGACTGTAAATAGCTGATCGCGGTGATTTAAGAATGCTGTTGACAAATATAGAGTCAAATATCAATAAATTGGTAGCAGCACACCAGGCTTCTTTCTCATTAATGATTTTATGAGAAATTAATTTCATATTAATGATTTTAAAATTACTGATTTGTTTCTACATCTATCTGTTTGTTCGCTTAAAACTCGAGAACTGCTGATCTGATTTTCATACGATTTTCTTTTACATGTATCAGGTAGAGCTGGTCAGGTCTTAGAAAGTAGTTTCCTGGGGGAAGGAGCGCTGATTTTTTTTTTTTTTTTTTTTTTTTTTTTTTGGAAAAGGGGAGCAGTAAGCCAAATAAGTTTGGGAATCACTGTTCTACGGCATCCTCCATAAGATGCAGACCTCTACTCTTGGAAGTATCTCTTTGTACCACTCAGAATTACTTTAAAGTGCTTCCCAACTGGTGTGCAGCAATCGAGTTCGAAAAATGTGCAGCGAGATCCATGCGTCTAATCGAAACATAAATTGTTTACAGTAATCAACGAATATTTTGAAAACAAAATATATTTCATGGAAACTACGTGAGCCTGTGCACGCATAATGCGGCTGCACTGCTGGGGAGAGTTTGCGGATTGGCTTCAAAAGTTCGGTCTAACTCTACTATACAATAGATACATTGCTTCTATTTATAGAGGCGGCTGCTCTCATGGCAAAGACTTTGTCACCAGATTTATGGTATACAATAAATGATACCGTTAAAATGGTACATTTAATCAAATCTAAACCGCTACAGTCGTGGTTTTTTTGCATCCTTATTGCCAAAAATGGAATCCGAACGTCTTTGTTATTCCGAACTGAAGTGCAATGGTTGCCCAGGGATAAAGTTTTGGCAAGAGCTTAAAGAAGAACTGACAAACATTTTTATTAATGACTCTCATTATTCATATTTTTAAACGACTATTGTCTTCAAAAAAAAAACAACTGAGTACCTACCAGATATATTTGAGCATCGAACTTAATCGAAAAATGAAAGAACCAAACACATAATCGAAAAATGAAAGAACCAAACACAAATATACTAACTTGGACTGATAAAATTAATGGATTCAAATCTAAAATCCAGCTTTTAGTAAAAACGAAGTTAATACTGGTTCACTTTCAATGTTTAGTGGATGTTTTAATTCTAGTCTTACCAAAGAACTTTAATAATCTTATTAAAGAACAAAGAACTTCTCCTCAAGCGACATGCTTGAGGAGAAGCACCGTTTGTATTTTGACCAAACCGACATTCAAAAGTTCAACTGGATTCGAAATCCGTTTGCAATCACTATCAGAAATTATTTCTGACTTTGATCTTTCAATGAAAGAACTCCTGGATTGGAGAAGTGATCGAACCCTTGAAGTTCAGTTTAAAGATATTCAGTTATCTTGAATTGTGATTAACTGCATAACAAGATTTTCCATCTATTGTAGAAAAAAGCAATTAAGACGCTTCTGCTATTTGTTACAACTGATCTCTTGAACAATATTTCTCGTTGATAGCTACAATCAAAAATTTGAAGGGGTTATATTTCAAGTCTTAATCAGGAATTACACGTAGTTTTTCAAGCAATTGAACCACACTTGAACAAGTTGTGTTTCGCTGAAATTAGCACATGTCTCTCCTTGAACAAACTAATTATTTTTAATGACAGTACAATAATAAATCCATACAATTTAAATTAGGATTCTTAAACTAGCACTAGAATATAAACCCACAGGAAGAAGAGACCGTGGACGTCCAAGATTAAGATGGAAAGATCAACCTCATCTGCAGAGCAGGAGCAGGACATAAAAAGCGTATACCTAAATTTGTTCAGACGACGACAATTTAAATTATCTTTTTCTTTACCTTCCCATTAAGTTCAAAAACAAAACTATAAAAAAGTTTGCTAGAATTAGTACATATAATGATTTTTAGTGTGCTGAAAAATGTTCTAATTTTATTAAGAAGCATATTGGTTATAATAAATGACCGAATCTGTTTGTCTGTTTTAATTTAGTAATGTTGGTTAGAAAATAATTTTATTCATTACTTCCTTCTCTTAGTTTCCTCCAACAATAAGTCTTTGACTCAAGATATTTATCGTAATAATTTCAGAAAAGATATTAAGAAACTGGATATTACATAACTAAATTATATAACTAATATTTGAATCAGATGTAAACTAGAACATTCACATATGAATTCGTTTGCCAAGGTTACCTTCTAAGTAAATCACGAAACGGCCAGTTTTAAATAACCCTGATGGCTTAACCAGGTAATCACCTGTCAAAGAAGCAGCGTAAGAAGGCAAATTACGATTATTATTTTAACCTAAATAGACTTTGTATTCCAGTAGCGCTTTACTGTGACGTGATGTATACACACCAACTCCATAATGAAGAACGCTCAACCAACCTAACAAGCCATCCTTGGAGAAATTATTGTTTCACGTCTCATTAACTCTTAAAAATGGGTTAACCACCAACACCTTTGAGAATGCGCATAGACAACGATAATAAACTTTTCCAGTTGGGTTTTCTTAATACTGTGGCGCAGTAGAATCGACTGTATATATCAAGGACGAATATTCCAGATGTGCGGTGCTCGTCCACCGAATAGCAATATCACCGATATTATATTTTTGCATTTATTCCCGTTAAAGACTCTCCTAATTGTCTCCAGACTTCGCCTGATTCCTAAAAGTAAACACAATAGACTAATGCTTCATGAAAAGGACACTTTTCGACGCGTAAACATTGCATCACATTCGCGTTAATAGCCCGGGTGTGCATTCAAAATACACACACCTTTGAGCCATTTGAAAAGATGTACTCCTACAGATGGAGCAGTGGGTCAAATTCTTAGCATTCTAGTAGTTTTAAACTGCTCAGACGGCCAGGCTGAGTGAGCGCTGAGACAATAGCATCTAGACGCTGTGGTTGGTTATTGTGTCAACTAATCCAATTGAACGTTGTCATTTGTCATGAGTTGCTGTTTTTGTTTTCTGAATTGTATCTGTTTTGCGTGCGTGAAGCGTGAACTGACGTGGTAGGTAAGTTTTAATGTATAATATAGACAAGTTTCTAATATATAATTTTCGATAAATGTATAACTTTTTTGCCTATATTTATAATGGGAAACAATATTGTAGTCGAAGGAGGTAAGCCCCGTTCTCCTCTTCCAAACTTTACACCTTTTGAGCAATTCAAATATACCTACCAAATCACTCTCCTTCAGTAGTACCCAAGGCAAACAAAGAATTGTTTCATAAATCCTTCGAATACCTAGCGAAAAGCAGCTACAATAAACTCCCAAATGAGACAAATCTATAACCTCAGCTTATGCATTTAGAAAAAGATTAAGAAACTACCTCATGGGACTAAACAATGTTGATAATCACTTTAAACGTATAGTATAAGGGATCATTATAACTCACATATCGTATCCAATTAAGTTACCAATATACTAACTAGTTCATTCACTTAGGAGACTAATATATTAACATGTACATCAAATCAAACCGTGTAAGGTGAGTCCTCATAGATACTGTCACTGGACTCGCAGTTACTGTTTCGAACTAATTTAATTCTCTAGTAACTATATATATATATATATATATATATATATATATATATATATATATATATATATATATATATATATATATATATATATATAAGGAAACATTTATTACTGTAACAAAATAATAGCCAAAAATAAGTGTAATTACCAACAGAAAATGATAGTAATACTTGGACTGTATTGAATAATATTGTACATTGAATTGCAAAACTTGAACTGTATTGTATAATACTTTACATTGAATTGTGTAACTTGAACTGTATATACAATACAGTTAATGTATAATAGTGTACATTCAATTGTATTATACAACTTGAATTGTATAATATAAATATCTTGTATCTTGTATTATTGTTTTCTAATATACAGTATCTTAAAACAAACACGTTGTCCCCACTCTGCACAGATTTGGTTACAACTAATTGATAAATTTAAGCATTCAAAGTTATCCTACAATTAATTGCATTAGACCAATTAAGATGAGCACAAATGTGCTATACACTCTTAAAACGTTGATACATCGATAAAAATGCAGCATGCGGTCAAACTGACGTGAATTTTGTAGCGCGGCTTGCGTAAGTCACGACAGCACGACCAACCGAAATGGGCACGCGACGCCACTGGTATATTTGGTGAGTTAGTAGAGAAAAGAAAGTCTACGTTCTATATAAAAAGTCCATCTCGTTCATTATTAAATTCAATGGAATATATTTTTCGGAATCCTTAAACCTCCAAACGCCCACGGCGGCCTGGTTGGCCGAGAGGTTTGCGTACTCACTCCTCCAAACCAGGTTGCGGGTTCGAATCCCGCAGCAGGCATGGATGTTTGTGATTGTTTTACCTTGTGTGCTGTTGTAACCTTTGATATGGTGCAGTATTACGTTTGCTGTCCTTGCACCATTAAAACCATAAATCATCATCATCATTCACCACCACCCTCCCCTCTCCAAACATGATCTTTTGCTTTCTCAATTGGGTGGTAGGGTGCTAGAAACTTTCTACTTTTTGCCGTTTTGTATCTCGATACTTAAAGTCAGTACTTAAATATTTCATCGTAAAAGCAAACCTGAATTCATCTATTTATATTTTATGTTAATGTCAATTTAACGAAGTAACTTAATTTCAATCTTAAAAGCAAGATTCAGCACACGTTTAAGTAAAGAAAATATCACTGGTAATTATTCAAGTGCACTTAACAAACTTGAGAAAACTATTAAAATAAACCAGTAGTTTAATGCAAATTCAATTACCACAGCGAACTCAAACTTAGTCAAGAACCTTGCTTATTACAGACACGGTTTAATACGATGAGTTAGCAAATACGTTAGCATGGGGGAGTCCAAAGTGCACCAAATTCGTTTGAAAAAAATGAGAAAAAAAGATATAAATTTTCTGATACTTCATTGATGTGTTTCCGCACACTGGGCCTCTGAGGGGAAGGGGGGGGGGAATCTGCTAGGAAACGTGTTTTTTCCGAGAATCTGTTAAGTTGAATTATAAGGTAGAAGGTGATCTATTTGTGCCAGCAAATGGACCTCCCACTATGAGACACACACGCTGATGGAATGCAGTTTATGGAGAAAAGAACCCATTTTAGTCACTGGGGAGTCCATAAAATGAAGGTAGGATACTTGAACGGAGACGACGGCGCGTCTAGACTGTATTAATCTCGGTAATAGTGCAGTGTGGAGGGGGAACTGTTCAACAGACCGACATTAACGTTATGCTGTGGATGCCAGCAGATATTAATTGAAAAAAATCAATAAAAAATTACAGGGAAAATACGGCATCCATTATTTGACATGGTGTGCACAGTCACGGCTTCTGATAAAGTAAATATTTATTTTATTTTTTTATTACTAGAAACATTAACGAAACGATGCTTCGCAAAAATATTTAACAACCCATTTTGAATTATAAAAATTATAGAATATCTTGTAATAACATAAATACTATAAATACTTTGTAATCTAAATTATTTATTTGAAATTTAAAAAAAAATATTTTTTAACGTTTGTTAAATTATTTTAATTTTCATATTTCACTGAATTTTTAGTTAAATCCGGAAATATGCGAATTATCTGCATACACTGCTTTATACGAAAATATTATAAAATCTTTAGAATTTCTGTATTCTTCTCAATCTATAAATAAATTCAATAATTAAAATAAATAGGAGCGCCATCTGGTGTTTCTCTCTAAGGTCTTTCTACTATTAAACTCAAAAAGAAAAGGGTAAACCTTCGGTCACATTTACTAACTTCATTAAGTCTGGAAAATTCATACACATAGACTTCCCCCATGTTTCCAAAAAAGCTCGTTTTCCAACTCAAATCGACTTCAAACGACTGTTCTTTCAAACTTCGAAATACTCCCTGCTCCTTGTATCACATGTTTGGTCATTATATCTTTCCTACGTATTCCTTTCATGTAGAATGTTTGTGCTTCAATAGAGGAACTGGAATTCTTAGCCGAACTTTAGATTTGTATTCGCTAAAATATATTCTTAAACCATTCAGTGACTACTAACTTATACGTTCATTTCCTCTTGACATAGCCAATTCTAAATATATAAAATGAGTTACCCTTGAAAAAATAAATATATGATTGAAAGAGAAAATTGATGAATGGTTTCTATAAAAAGATTTAGTTGTTGTTGTTTTTAATTTAATTCCTAAAGTTTTACTAAATTTGTTTCTTTGTATTTAATTATTTTCTGTATTATTTTATAAATATATATTTATAAAATAATACAGAAAATAATTAATTTCTATAAATTCTATTTTTCGGTGTGGCGCTGCAATCGCTTTTAGAATTGCGTATGTAAACATCGTTTGTAAACATTACCAAAAATCATTTCTTCGGAGTGAAAATAATTATTTTCTATAAATTGTTGTTTTTTTTCTGTGTGGCGCTGCAGTGGCATCTCGAATTGCACATGTAAATTTTGTTTGGAAACAGTAACGAAAAAACATTTGTTGAGAGTTAGTTCAATTGCGAAGTAAAAATAGGTTTAAATGTCTAATAATCTTTCTTAATAGCCTCTAGAAATAACATTTTGTGTGTGTGTGTGTGTGTGTGTGTGTGTGTGTGTGTGTGTGTGTGTGTGTGTGTGTGTGTGTGTGTGTGTGTGTGTGTGTGTGTGTGTGTGTTATAAAATAGTCGAGACTGTCAAAATAAGTTCAATATCGTTGGTTAAATTTACATAAAATAATTAATTTCTATAAATCTGTTTTTCTGTGTGGCGCTGCAATCGCTCTTCGAACTACGTATGTAAATATCGTTTGGAAACATTACCAAAAATCATTTCTTCAGAGTGGAAATAATTATTTTCTATAAATTGTTTTTTTCAGTGTGGCGCTGCAGTCGCATCTCGAATTGCGTATGTAAATTTTGTTTGGAAACATTAACGAAAAAACATTTGTTGAGAGTTAATTCAATTGCGATGTAAAAATAGGTGTAATATCTAATAACCTTTCTAAATAGCCTCAAGAAATAGCATTTTAACTGTGAATTTCATCAGGCACGGAAAAGCAATCTCTATTACAAAGCGTAATTTAATATTTCCGAAATAAAAAAACAAACATCACCATAATTCTAATAGGCAATACTGAGTTGGTTTTTTTTTAACTCTGAAGTAATTCTTGAAGATTTATAAGAACGTTACTTTTATCCCCAAAAGAAACGAAACCCCTTCCATTAAGAGAGACACAAAAGCTTATGTAAAATGCAATTTTTACTAAGTTAAACTGCACTACTTTACATTTGAAAACAACTGCGTTTCTCCCTGGGGAAAACAAACTACAGCCCACTTGAGTTGTAATTAAGTTAGCTTGCACCTAAAGTCAGGAAAAACAACATCGAATTAAGTTTCTTAATTTGATGTTTTGGGACGAGACAGGCAAATAAAAACACGATAAAATTATCGGGAAAATAAAGGAAATTAACCCGTAGTGTCTTTCTCGTTTTAAATGGGAGTTCGGAAATTATTTCAGTGTAATCCTAGGGAGCATCTGTCTGTATCGAGCAGCGATGTGCTTTCGTCTTCTTTACTAGAGTTTTAGCTGCAACCGTGTTGGTGCATAACTAAATTATATCCTTTTAAATACCCCAAAGTCCTATTGTAAGGACGTATTCAAACATCATTGATTCTTCTAGAAGCATTTGCTTCGTCTTTGCTCATCAAATTGCAATTAGCCCTGTCCGATGTACTTCTTCTCTTAAGCCCCTGCAGACTATAGGCAATTAGAATGAATAATATGATTAAGTTGCAAGCGTGCTGGATCAACAATAAAGAACGTTCGGAAGCCTAATTTGGAGAACATGAAGGGGAGAGTGAGGGGGGAAGGACGAGAAGATGGAAGAAAAGAAGCTAAGAGATGAGGAACTGTTACTTTAGTGGTACTGAATAGGGCTATTGTCGGAGTTCTTTGTTCGCTGTCTTTGTATTAAAGAATTTGCGCGTGTAAAGAAGCTACTTCTTAGGATGGGTAAACGTGGGAAAATCCTTTCTTATCAATAGGAAGACCCTTCAGTGCCTGTTCGATTGCACACAGAAGATGGGATTGCTTTTATGATCGATTATTCTTTCTATGATTTCTCTTTATTCCTAAGAGTATATCTATGTGATCTCTTTGTGCCATTTGTGGTCGATAAGTTCCAGGACTTTTTTTTTTCTTATATCTTATAGATAAATTTTGATGTGGTTTTAGATATCCTTGAGCTGTTATACGCCACTCGGAACTTGAGGACCAAAACGAATTTTTTTTTCCTGCCTCCAATTTAATGTTTATTTTATGATAGCTGTTAGTTATTAATGTGAGAAGTGGCATCGTATTTTAGTGAGATACGGTAAATGCTGTTCAGATGAAATCGCATTCAGTAATAAAAGAGCTTCAAAACATCTGGAAAAAAAAGTGTTCATGATTGTGAGAAATAATCTGCTGCAATGAACTGTGAATCATCCATAAATCTAATGAGAAGGAGTAAAAACGGGATACCGTATTACTGACCGTGTCGCCAAGAAAAATAATTATCATTTAAGATATCATAAAAGAACAAGAGAAATATAGCTTTTAATACTAAAATGCTACTTCTTAACAGGCGGGTATGTTTCTTATGTAGCGGAGAAAATTGTCAAACTAAACAGGCTCAGTTATGAGAAGTATTGTATTCAATTTCCTATTTACTGAATAAGCATTTTTTTATCCACCTCAATAGGCGTTTTATTCAAGACTGCAGAATAAATGTAAACATCAAAATACACGCAAGATCATAAAATGTGTTGAATACTTGTTTGATTTACGAATATGTCGACGTATGATTTGTCCTTTCTGTTAAAGAACTTAAAAAAAACTTCGATGTAAAATCTTTAAACTGATTATCGGATCTTGTTATTTAAATATTTCCATCTTTTCCAAACATAATGCTTTATTAAATGATCATGTTTTACCATTTTGTTAGCATAAAATAACACCATAGTAAAGCTCTCACTTTGCTATGATATTTCTGTATAAATAGCTATTGTCTGCAGGGATGGTACACTCTGGAGTGTGTTTTTGTAAGAAGATAATAATTTAAATGTCAAATAGTGGAATAAAAATTAAGATAAATATAATTTCTAGGTGGGTTATCCATCATCATTTGTTTGGTACTTGTTCCTCTCAATGACAGGTTGAAATCTTAAAGGTAACCGCTACGAGTCGTAAAGGTCCACCTTTTAAGGCTCTAAAGCTAAACTACTGAAGTTAGCTTAGCTTCTTTGATTCGTTAAAATTGAGGGCTTCAAAATTATTTTTGCTCATGTATGCCTCAGCCATGAATTTACGAATTCATGGTTGAGTGGTTACGTATGTATTTGGGTAATCAGATAGCTATAAGTTTATTTTTAGTTACTAATATAGAGAACAAAATCAGCTGAGACATGCCATCTATTGTCTAAAAAATTTCCCAGAGAAATTTTAGAAGTTTTAAGAAAACAAGAAAATAAATTTCTTGTATAGAATTTCCTGCAATTGGCGCCATTCTTTATTTATAAGAAGAAGAAGAACCACGTATGCTCCTAGCCAGTTTCTAAGGAAAAAGAGAACCCATATTGATTACAGGTTTACGTATATTTTTCCAGATCTTTCCCATAAGTTTTAATTGAATTCTGTTTGCCTGTTATATTCATAAAGATATCAAAATCTATCTTTTTCTTCCCGCAGGTAAGATCAAGGTAAAGTTAAGTCCTCCCTTATTTTTTTTTCCTCACACGCGCACTTCACCTAACGAATTTTAACTTAATAAAAATCAACATTAAATTTCACATATGCATTTTTTCTATTATATTACGAAAGCCCAAATGAAAGAGTTTTTCAGGACGTCAGTTGAATTTGTCCTCGCCATAAGAATGCCATTAATATAGAGAACATATATTAATTCTTTAAAAAACGGCAATATTTTTTCCCCAGATGATATCCTAATTCTCATTATCAAATTACATGATACATGCCACTGACTACTGCATATATCCAGACAACTGTTGCTAGAAAACAATAGAAAAAAATGTTACCCCTAAAAGGACACTTTCCATCTACTGTTTTATTTTTCCCATTTGCAAACACTAATGCTTTTACAGATAATATTTCATGATTTATTTAAACGTTGAAGAGCCCCCCCCCACACACACACACACATTGAATATATTGGCTTACAATTGGTCCTTGATGCGTTCCATAATATTTAGCATACTTGGTCCTTTCCGAATGTTCAAGTTGCTATATAGCTATCTGTTTTGTACTTAAGAGTTATCTGTCACTGATTTTAATTTATATATCGTGTGCTTTTGAATTGCAAATAGTAAGTTAGAAATGTTATTACTTTTGGTCTAATAATTTTATGAAATAAGTAATACGTACCAGCCTGTCATGACTCATACTAGATATTACCAACTGCAAACGTTTGCATTTTATTTGCGTATAATGTTTACCATGCAGTAAGGAATTTCGCAGAACAAAGATTGATTGAAGGTATCATGTACCACTTCGCGATCTCTCCTTTTGCTCTATAATCCATCTTCATGTTCTGTCCCACGTTTATAAATTAAATTAAGTTCTTTAATATTTCTCTATGATTTGCTAATGCCGATCTTTTAGCGAACTATAAGACTTTGATCTTAGCTGGGGGGGGGGGGGATGTCCTGTGTGGCAACTATATATGATTTTTCGGAATCAAATTAGTTTCATTATTTTATCATGCACAAGAGCATCCAGCGAACGGATTTAATATGTAAAATAAATCGATCGTGATTCATTATTTCCTACAAAAGAGAGAAATATTATCTTCATATAATATTGATTTTAACTGTCGAGCACGTGGTTTTGGTACTTATTTCTTGATGAATCTGATTAGTCATTCAAAATATATTACAAATAAAGCAGAGAATTCTGACTATCGTTGCATAACCACTTTCTAACTTATATTATACCTGATCATGCCGATTGCATTCTAATTTCATTAGTTATAATGTCCTACAGACATTTTTTATCTTTGTAACCACAGTTGTGTCCATATCATCTGAAATATCAAAAACCTTTTCACCGTAAGAAACAGGCTAACTTAACTTTATAAGAAAATGCATAAAGAAGGTTCTTTGCATTGCATACGAAGCTTAATGAACATGGAAGTTATATACGGTATATGGGCAATTTGGGAAGAATCCGTATAATTCTTAGGAAAATGACTAATTATTGATAGATACAATAAGTAGATGAAGTTTTAACATAAAAGGACAATCGTAGCTTAAACTTTCTACATACGTAAGCTTTTTTTAAAAAACTAGATATCACGGGATTGTTAAAGTCATGGCTACTTTGTGTTGCCAGTTGTGACAATCCTATCAAATTACGTTTTATTCGACGTGGGCCTCATTACTCTCCGGTCTTATTTTCCACATGTTCCTTATAAAATAATATTGACATACTGTTCAGAGAAATAAATGCTGGGAAATGCTCTTATAATTGATGGTGCCAATCACATAGACGACAAGAGAAAAAAAAGTTATGTTCGTTGTCTTAGTCGAAATTTCAAAATAAATCAATCTTGTCATTTAGATGAAATATAGGACTTCCCCATTGTTTTCCTTTACAAATAATTCGTATCACCTTTAAAAAAAAAACACTTCTAAATTTCAAAATCAACTTTTCGAGTGTTTTGTCATTTTGACACAAACGTACAGCATAGAATGTTTTTATGTTAAATATTTAAAAAAAAATAACTTAACAGTTTTGTTTTTTTTATATTTAAAGTCATGCCAATATTTAAACACACATCTGCGCTCTTCAAAAATATCGCTAACAGAAAATTATTGAAATAATTTAAACGCATCAAACGAAAATAATTAACTTCAGTATGAATCACCACTCAAATCAAATCTTTGAAACTCAAATAGAAATACACAAACGACTTGATTTAGCCTATCGGGATTTTATTTTTTCGTTATTTTTTAACTTCTCATATATATCGAATCCTAATTTTCGTCCCATAAACGACCAACTGTTCCATCACAGATCCATTTACGGAGGTATAACTGATAGTTCGGACACACACACACACACACACACACACACACACACACACACACACACACACACACACACACACACACATGTATCACGACCAAACAGTGAAGACAATTCAAAACATCTGATTAAGGAAGTGCTAAATTATAAAACCATTTGATTACAATAGGATCTCGATGGTAATGTCTGCATCCATTAAAGCGGCCAACCATGTAAATACCTTAACACCAAGTCCATTAACTTCCCAAATTCGCTAGGAGTGGTGGCAACGACGAAACATGTACTAACTAATACCGATTAGGTGTTACGAGAGTAGCTATGCACATATTTGCTATCGATCGCCAGACATTAATACATCGCAACTGATTTCCATTACGATCATCCACAAACTTACACAAAGTAGACAATGTTTCTGGTCGAAATTATAATCCTTCTCGCTAATTAGTTGGATGTTATCGAAAACTTCTCCACTGCAATTGTAAAATCAAAGATCTCTACCAGTAATAATCCAAACTCTAGAGTGCATTCATTATTTTGTCTTTCTAACAATAGAAACTCTCCATCGGTAGTTTTCCATTATATTAATTAGAGATAATCTACAAAGAAGGTTGAATGGAAGCGAATATTACTGGAAAATAATGCGAACACAGTAGCAAAAAGCGATGGTCTAGTATTAAACTACTAAAGACGATAATATCTGTTGTAGCGATATAATTGCCTTGGAGTATTGCCGTATAATTAGCGTATTCATCTGCTACACGATCAGCAGTTCAGGGTGTATTTGAAAGTAGATAAATAAAACCATTCTGTCACTGCCTGCTCGCTAGCATATTAATTCCTTTATGCAGCATTAAACTTCAAAATATCCAATGTTAAATATATTCATATACAACGCAATACGGTGTATCAGATTTTAATCTAACGTGTGAGATAGTCCTTATAAGGACTGGCTTAAAGAGGCGAAGCAAGAATGTTTTTCATATTCCCCGTTGTCTGTAGATGACAGTGTATGGATAAGGTGTTATTGAGCTATATAAATCTAAATATAAATAAAGCTCCGAGCCTCAGTTAGAACTTCATTGGGTACAGCATTGCCATCCATTACCCTCCCTGGGTACCAATTTTAGTCGCCTCGTACGACATGCATTAGCTACATTGGTGCTATTCTTATCCCGGCAACCACACAGGGAACGTGTGAGGTTAAATTAGATCTAATAGATAATTTATATGTATTTATACAATAAAAAGGTGTCTTTACTTAAAATGCAAATATTTTTAAAATCTCTGTCATTCTCAGTTTAGATAAGCTTATCGACTCAAACATTTTTGTAAATACAAAACTGTATATAAATACTATAATCCGTAGCGTTGATTCATATATGAAGTAAAGATGCAAAAATTACATTAAAACATTTTTTGCCTCCCTTTGTTTTCATTAAACTTGCCGGCCTGTGTTGGTCGAATGGCTCTCTAACCAACAGGCTTCGGGTTCTATACCACCACGAGAAATATGTTTGCGATTATCTGTAGGTAAGGCATGAATTTCATCGTCCAACACGACAGCATCACGTCATTTATTGGAGGCTTCAGTGGTTTAAAACGTTCCATGTTTCGTCTATATAGTAGGGTTTTCTGGACTACTTAAAACGAATAAAAAGTACAAAAAATATAAAAATTAATAAAAATCCTTACAACCTTTCGTGGGTGGGAGTAAACAAAAGTGCCTGTGTAGCCTTATGGACATGACATCTACGTCCATAGCGTCAGATCATCAGAAGAAAGAACGTTATAAGTTCTTTCTTCTGATAATCTAGCGCTATGGACTGGTTGTAAAAAGGCCTAGTAAACGTTTCCTGTGTCGTGTACTAAAGTAACTTTTAGTATTTCTTTTTACAGCCAGTTCCCGAGTTAGT
The DNA here is from genome assembly GCF_054136105.1 of Typopeltis vanoorti. Taxonomy (NCBI): domain Eukaryota; kingdom Metazoa; phylum Arthropoda; class Arachnida; order Uropygi; family Thelyphonidae; genus Typopeltis; species Typopeltis vanoorti. The sequence goes on from NC_143552.1 coordinate 134,759,595, forward strand.
CTATTTGTCAAACACTCAAGGGTGGCTTTTCTCCAGTAAATTTTAGTTTTAAACCCTTAAATTTAAAATCCACCGTAGAACTTCCACAGTTTCTGATAGTAATATATAGTGTTGACGTTATGGACCATGAGATAATGACAGTTATCTCTCGTCCTTTTCTCCCTGGATGCCTTGGGTCAATCGTCGGTGACAGCTAAATGGGGAGTTGGCTGCCTACTAATCTTCAGAAAAGTTACAGCTAAATGGCCTCTCCCACATCCTTAGAGAATAAAAAGTATTAGCGGATTTTTTTTTTTATTATTTATTTTTAAAAGAAGATAAATATAAAAATTAATACATCACGTTTTTCGAATAATATATGAACTAATTACTTTTGTCATTTATTTCATTAAAATATATTAATAATCAGTGATATATTTGAGGGTGCTCTAGCTTCTCACCCATTTTGATGAATAAGGAGAGTGCTACTCTGTAGTCAAATTTAAAGAAAGTGTGAACTGGTTTAACGTTTTTATTTTTAATGGCCTCTCACCTATGAAGCATTATAAATCTATAACATTTTAATACAACGGGTGGGTTAGAGAATCAGGCAACTCTGTTCTATACACCAAATATGGAACTTATATATGGAAATCACGCATTCGATAAGTATGGTAGTGGTTTTCCCGGAAGAAGAAAATCACCTACCACATAAAGAAGACATCTGACACACTCCGGTTTCGAACATTCGGCCTGTAGGTCAGAGAGCAGAGATGCCATTCGGTCGGACAATTCGACAAAAAAAAAAAAAAAAAAAAAAAAAAAAAAAAAAACTGATTTTTTTCTAATATTTCAATATTATCCATTTAAATATAAGGGGTAAAAAATGGAAATTTGATCTAATTTTATGGTATAAAACTACATATGATAAAATAGAAAAGTACAACGCTCAATTTCATCGTAATGTAAACCCATGTAAAGTTTTGTAAATGATGGTTTTCGAATTACCTCCTGCAATTCTGCAGCAAATGGGCATTTAAACATACTGTCCGACCAAAGATGCGAGACCCGCCGTTGGCAATGTGCCAAGGGGAGTCAATTCATGTTGAAGGGAAGAAAGGAACAAAGCGACGTACGAATTCGTCACCAATTTTATACATAACTTCTTCCAACTATTATACAAGCAAAATAGTTACCACTTTATAAACAAGAATTTTGAAAGAAAAGCTAATTTTTGACATATAATAAACATTCGTCCCACGAAATACATTGATTACTCTATTATCAGAATGGATTTGCCTTCTTCTGCCATGCGCGGAAGTGTCGTGGAGTCTCGCATCTGTGGTCGCACAGTAAATATCTGCACATTTAGATAATATGCTTAAATAAATTACAGAGAAACACCGTAAACAGTGTACGCAAGCAATGTCATCGTCTTGTGCTTCAAATTATGCCATCATTAGTTATTTGTACATTAATTACTTCGCACTATGGTTAGCAAAGATTCTGGCATGCAACTTCCTAATCAATCAGATATAACGGAATATGTATCTTATCTAATAAAATACGAATATACAATATTTTTTATCCACCTTCTCAACTTACTAAGAACTCATTAAGAATATACTTAGAAATCATTAACTTATAATTCTGGGTTCGAGGCTACATTGTGATGGTCAGTGTATTAGCGGTCGTAAAAAATCGCGATTTTCATCTATTTTATTGTGTTTTTCCTTAGAAAATTAGTGTTTTGTAATATATTAGAGTAGATTTTCGTGTTCTTAGAGTATTTTTGTTCTTGTAACATTTTTAATGTGATATTGTAATATTAAATATAGCTGTAAAATGGCGCCAAAACCCCATAGGAAACGGAACATTAACAAGAACAGAGAAGTAGAGAACAAGAAAGCTTTCCTCCCTAAAGACGATACTGAAAATAATTTAACCTCTGATATCGCCAGGTTAAAGCAGATTATTAGACAGATCACGCGGAAATTGCAGAAAATCGAGAGGCGTTTAGAGGGACACAAGGAGAATAAGAAATTCAATCGACAAAATGGAAAACAACAAAGCACGGAATCAAGTAAGTTAGTGTGTAACGAAAATCAGGTAAGTAACGTTGATTTTAAAAAGAAGGATGTTATTTGGTGTGGCGACTCTTTCATAAAACGTGCCATTGATGAGTGGGTTATAACGTCATGTTTTTCCGGAGCAAAAATTAAAAATATAACGCAAGCAATTCAAAACCAGAAAGAAAAGTAAAGGAGATCGTAGGTACTAACGACTTAAAAAATCGTTAGTACGAGTATATTACCTCGATATGATAAAAATAAATTAAGAAGAATAGCTATGATGGCAAACGATTCGATGCGTAGGCTGTGTAGAAGGAATGGAGAAGAATGAACAACATTGAATGCGATTGGCATCAGGATTCTTGAGGAATTATTAATTGATATGACACAGAGAGTCAGGGAAACTGTACACTGATGGGAGGAACAGTGAGAATCTGTGTAAGAGCGACAAATGTTAGGTAATTGTGTCAATTACGGGATTGGTTATTATTATGGAAATGATTGAGTAGAGAACGATTTTGTGTTTGATGTTCGAACCTATCAAGCATATGTAACAATGTCTGCATAAGTAAGGAACTAGATAAGAACAGAGATCTGCAAGTTGTCAAACTGTGTCATTCATGCAGACGACAGACAAGTGTATGCAGGTAATATATCAGATGACTTAAATCCAGTTAAAATCGAGACCGATGACTGCCATACTAATAACTGTATTTCATGTTGCAGTGAATTCGAGGCCATCTGGTGGGAGGTGGAATCTAATATGATCAAATACATAGTTGGGTGTTGTTACACACCTGATGGATCAGTTGCTAGTGACGAAGAAATGCGTCATCAAATAAAGTCGATGGGTGCGAAAACAGTGATCATAATGGGGGATTTTAATTATCCAAACATTGACTGGGTAACTGTGAAATCCTATGAGAAGAATGAAACTGAATTCAATGAGCTCTTGCGAGACAACTTGCTCAAGCAGCATATGACAGGAGAAACTCGAGGGCAAAGAGAGTTAGATTTGATTATAGACTCATAGGGAATACTAGTTAAAGATGTAACCTTTTCTGAATGTTCCATTCAGAAAAGGTTACATGCTGAACTACAAAATAGGAAATTATGACCACCTGAGAAGTATGCTGGGTTCTGTGCCATGGTATCCGTTTCTGGATGGGAAAGATATCAACAGTGCATCGGAAGTGTTTAAAAAAATATTTAAATGACGCAATATCAGAATGTGTCCCTAAAGTTCGAAAAATAAATTGATTCGGAGTGAAATTGATGTGTAATCTAATTAAGCAAGAGATTCGTGAGAAAAAAATTATGTGAAAATAATACGGAGTGCATAAAGATGGTGTCAGTAACGAAAATTATAAGCAGCAGGCTAGAAGAGTCACAACTAGTCTATGGAAAGCTGTCTGAGTATGAAAAGAAACTGGATCTGATAGCTAAAGACAACCCAAAAGAATTCCATCATTATTCTGCAAGTAAATGAATATGAAAAATAACTCTATTGAATGCAGATGGTATGCTAGTGTCTGATGCAGAAGAGATTGTTCAACTAAGGAGTGGCAATTTTTCTAAACGCTATCAGCCTAGTATATGCAACACTGAAGAAACTCAAATACGGGTATGTGAAGTGAAAGTACTGGAGCAGTTACAAAAACTGAATAAGAATCTGTAATAGGGACTGATGGGACATCAGCTTTTGACAGAATACAGCATGGTCGACTGTTGCATAAATTAGAGAATATGGGCTTGGGTTATAAAATTAGTATAGATAAGAGGATGGTTGACTAATAGATAGTAAAAGTGGTATATGGAGAATGTGAGTCTGCAAGGTTTAAGGCAGTGTTTCTAAACGTGGGGGCGTACGCCCCACGGGGGGGACAATTTGAAGATTTTGGGGGGAAATTAGAAAATGTACATATTTATATTATACTTTTTCAGAATTTGGCTGATATTATGCTAGGGGGGGGAATCAAAATCTTTGAGACGTTGAGGTGGGACATGATCCAAAAAGGTTGAGAAACACTGGTTTAAGGTAACAAGTGGTGTACCACAAGGATCAGTGCTTGGTCCATTGTTATTCAATCTGTACATTATCGACATTTGGAAATATATGACAATCGACATACAGCTATCTGCTGATCATGCAAAGATAGGTAGGTGATATGGAGTGCTGTTGATATGCGGTATATTTGCAGAATGATTTGAATGAGCTGGAATTGTGGGCATTTGAAAATGGCTGTCATTTCAATGGTAATAAATCCAAGGTCATGCACTTTAGTGTGTGATTAGATATCCAATGTCGTATTATATTGGTGGGATTATGCTTGAAGAAACTCATCAATTTAGGGATCTTGGAGTTTTAGTTGGCAGGAAGTTGAAGTTCAAGGGCCATATAGCAAATAAACTCAGAGAATAATTACATTGCTGAAATCATCCTGGACATGAAAGTCATTTTACTTCTTTATAAGGCCTTGATAAGATCTCACTTGGACTATTGTGCGCAAGTCTGATCTCCTGGTTTCCGTTGTAATTCGGATATATTGGAAAGAGTGCAAGGGAGAGTGTTAAAAATGATATCAGGATTGTGGAATACTAATTAAGAAGACAGGTTGAGAATTTGTTGAGTACAGATAGTAGCAAACAGAAGAATGATATGATTGAGACTCACAAACTTCTGAAAGGCTCATACAGGATTTCGGTAAGTAGAATTTTCATTTTAAGGAGTGTGGGGAAAAGACAAGAAGGCATCCTTGGAAGTTGAAAAATGAATGTTGTCAAGAAGAGGGCGAGGGGTAGGTTTTTCTCTCATACCATGTGCGTAATTGGAATGGAATGTCTTTGGATGTAGTGTGCAAGTAGTGTGAATGAATTGACAGATGGTGTGGATAGTATGGCCTCCCTAGATGAGTCGCTGTTAATAATAATAATAATAAATTTATTTTAAATTTAAAAAGCCAAAAGGCTATTTTACCGGCGAAATTGTTAATAGAAAGGGGGATGGTAAATCCCTTTATGTTTTAATAGCCGGGTACGAAACTCAGATCGAAATCCATAGAGTTTCAAGCCGAAAAAACTGTCGGCAGGCCCAAGTGTAAATGATCACTTGGATAGTACAACATCAGGGAAACTCGATGCAAAGGTGGAGCAAGATCCCTCACTAACTTTAATATTCTCTCATAATGTAAAAGCCAGCTCCTAAGAGATGTATATATATTGTTTTACATTATGAGAAGAGGTCACTACCCAGACCGGTTTCAACCTTTTTTGAGGTCTCATCAGTGAGTAGGTAGACCAGGAATATCAAGGTTTTAAGTGAACATGAACTTACATACCTCTACTCTCGAATTGACGAAGTGGTGTACTCCTATATTTAATGCAAATTATTAATTTACATTAAATATAGGAGTACACCACTTCGCCAGTTCGATAGTAGAGGTAAGTTCGTGTTCACTACTTCGGCAATTCGATAGTAGAGGTATGCAAGTTCATGTTCACTTAAAACCTCGATATTCCTGGTCTACCTACTCACTGATGAGATGAAACGGGTCTGGGTAGTGACCTCTTCTCATAATGTAAAACAATATATATATACATCTCTTAGGAGCTGGCTTTTACATTATGAGAGAATATTAAAGTTAGTGAGGGATCTTGCTCCACCTTTGCATCGAGTTGCCCTGATGTTGTACTACCCAAGTGATCATTTACACTTGGGCCTGCCGACAGTTTTTTCGGCATGAAACTCTATGGATTTCGATTCGAGTTTCGTACCCGGCTATTAAAACATAAAGGAATTTACCATCCCCCTTTCTATTAATAAATTTATTTATTATTATTAGTGCAATGCATCTCCGCAGTTGCCGTTAGGCTCGAAAGATCTGGATTCGAATTCTAGTCTACTCTAAGAACCCCCATTAGAGTTTTCTAGTAAATGATAATTATTCGATGTCATATGGAAGTGTCAGTTTTCCCACCCATAAACTCTGGTTTTTCATTCTGGCAAACAGGCCAGAAAAACATCTGCAATTTACACTCATAGCGCACAATGCAAAAATATATTATACTGATACTTGTCCTAATACTTGGTGGCAACTGACCAAGCAGATAATCTGCATTTATTTCTCCAATATTCTAATGAAAATGAATAGAAAAGAAAAAATGGTGTTAGAATAAACTTTTTAAAAAAATTGACTTAAAAGAATTTTAAAAACTATCAAAGTAATTTTATGTAATATATATTACATTTATTCTAGTTTAATATAATATTTTTGTTAATTAACGCAGTATTTTTTTAATTATGAAAAGAATGAGAAAGAAGATTAAAGAGCAGTAAACTATCGTTCACCTGTTTTGCAATGGAGTAGTAGTAGTGGATTGGATAGAATCATATTAGAAGCCGGTGTGTTACTCACAAACTATAGTTTTCCCATTCACCTAGATATTTAAACATGAACGGTGAATTAACATAAAAAACACTGCTTGCTTGTATGGTACTATGATATTATTTAATAAAGAGATTTACATCACATTTAATTATGTATACGTTAATCTTTCTTCCTCTATTCCTCCTCCTCTTACAAGCTACATTCCTCAGATGCACTGACTCTCTGTCTCCTATCCTATCCACCTTTAATTTGCCTAAGGAAATATTTAAGATTCTTAAATACGTCAAAGCATTCTTTAAAGATAATTGACTGCTCTCTGATTTCTCGCTTCCTGCTAATTTGCAGCAGTAAATCACAAAACTTTTATAACTAAATATTAACGTGCGAAAACTTGAGTGGAATTCTTGTTGGTGCTTGTTTGTATATTTTAAACAACGCGATGAGTTTCTAATAGGCACACATGGATCATAAATGTATACACGCACACACACACACACATATTGTTTTAAAATTAACATCGCGAAATTAGGAACTTATTTCAGAAATCTGTTTCATTATGACGTCAATAATTACACACAAAACTACACACTCGTGACATTTCTACTTCGAAATTCGTCCAAGAATTTTTACTAGCTCTGTCTAGACATTTCGTTTTCTAGAAAAATATTGTTCGGGTTCGGATTACACCATTAGGAAAGGCTATATCAGAAAAAAAATTTTTTTTTCTCTTTGTTTCTGGATTTTCTTCAAGAGAAATATGAGATGTATGTAGCAGCACTCCTCCAACACACAAAATCTGAAGTCTCTTCAAATATAAAAAATAAAATAAAAACTTATTTTACAACTCACAAATCTGCCTTTCTTTCAAGCGTTTCGAGTATAATATAATTTCTCGTGTTTATCAGGAAGAAGTGAGTTATTAAAAAACTCCAGGAATGTTGAACAAATTGCCGTTAAAAGAACATAACTATGTCTCATATGCTATGATTACATTATTCTTTGTGTTTATGTTTCTGTAAAATTATCTTAAATTTCTGCAAAGACTGCAACTTAATTAAAGAAAAGAAGGCATAAGCGCCAAATTTTTAAGGCGATGGTTGGGTATTTTACCTCCCTAACGCCAAGAAGTAATTTGAAAAGAGATAAAGTAATTTAATTATTCCTCTCTCTCTCTCTCTCTCTCTCTCTCTCTCTCTCTTTCTCTCCACTTTATCTATCTACCTTTGCATTTAGTTTTATGCGTCCAGACTTTGTTCTGGAATATTTCTTTATACATCGTTAAAACTCAAATTGGCATAAACACACAATATCGTTACAGATCTGCTGCATTCCAGATTGTGATTCCCCCCCCCCCTCAAACCCAGGTTCACAGTAATAAAAATAAAATAAATAACTCATCTAATGCCTTTTACTCCTAAACGATAATAGATGTAAGTCCCTTTATCCCTATATAAAACGTTAGAAATCAGCATATGGTCAATCGTTATCCCTAATCGTCACCGATGTTTGAGTTCAGAACTGCCGATGAATTCGACATCATAACGAGGAGAGTGCGGTAATCTGCCTTCATAAAGTTCGCAGAGGAAAGTTCGTCAAGCCTTACTGTGAGATATAATATTAATTCTATGGTCGATTTTATATATAAATCCTACTTTTCTACTGCAAAGTTCGGTTAACTCGAGAATCGTGAAATAAAAAAAGACTTAGAAAAATTCTTCTAGTTTGCATATAGAATGGAATTTGTATTCCTTTGGTAATATAGGATTATTATATGAAACAATCGTTATCTACAAATCTATACAGCATCATCATGGTTATAATATACAATGAAGTATAAATATAATGATATTTGTTTTTACTTATTAAGTTACCATCTGCTTTTCGACAATAGATGTGATGAATTTATCTTCTTAAATCATATTTGCTCTGAAGAAATACGAGCATTCTGTGGAATCTTTGGGTTGAATGTGACTGTGGAGCATAATCTTCCAAAGTTGGTGGATTAAACTTTTAAAAATGTTCACTATCTGTCTGTTGGATAGATTGGTCTTACTTGTTTTTCGATTTTACAATAGTAAACATTTCTGGAATCTCGAAAAGCGAGATTTTCTGTTTTTCAGCATAAAGCTATTTTGTTTCGTATCACAAATCGGTCTTTCGTCAGACCTAGGTCGGAACTTCCTCCGTTTTTGACCTGATCTTTCCCAAATATCGGATCACAAACCATGGTCATTGAACGAAAAGGGTGTTTCTTCTTGCCAATTCAAAGCATGACAAATCCTTCAAACCCCCCCCCCCGTATGAAATGGCTAATTTACCTTCAGTTGAAAAGACCTTATGAACATATCATAAACATTTCTCCGAGCCCAAGTCTTTGAATGATTATATGATTCAAATTATATCTTTCAATGATTATATCATGTTATGGAGGGACCAACATGAATGACATTCGGTTAAAGATCTAATCCAACTGTATGTTTAAAGAGTAGTCCAACCTTGTTATGTGCAAGAAGCTGATTAACATGCTACTAGTTCTAATACTCATTAGATCATCAAAAATTAAAATCATTGCTGTCTTATCTTGACCACAGCGAATGTGTCATTATAATGATACTAAGCAATTCCTCTCCGATTCAGTTGAGAAAGAAATAGCCCAATCAGGTCGTAAGAACTATATGAATAACTGTCCATCTTCTAATATAAATTCAGGATGGCAAAACCTGAACGTTCTGAATCAATGACTTGACCAGTAATAAGTGTATATTAAGATGCGATCCAAGCATTTTCCTTGTATTTTTGGTGGATCTTAAATAGTCATTATTGTTTACATACTTTACAGCAATAACATCATACATAAATATCATATATTTTATATTTATATTTATAAATATAAAAAAATATGTTCAATCTCTTATGAACCTACTAGAATATAGCTTATGACTGCGTGTTTTCTATAATTCTGTATTTTTTGCGGTATCTTTCATGCAAGTTACTTGTACATTATACTGTTATTGTTAAGGGATATATTATGGCCATAAACCTATACAAATTTCATTCAATTATTAATAGAATTTCGTTTCATAGATGAGGCTCTGAAAAGTTTACTTTTTTTCATTAAATCTGATGCGTCTCCCCGTGCTATTATTTTTATATTGTCCGTGTTGTTCTGCATGCAGTGAAATAAGAAGAATACGCTATAAACACAAAAATATCCTATCTAATCTCTTCCTCATGGCAGTTAAATAAAACAAATTACTTTCCTTTACTCGCACACCAACTCAGTTCCATTTAACATCTTATTTCATAACCGCATGAAAAGTTCCCAGATTTCACATTCTCCACCATCTGATGACGATTTCTTTGAAACAGCCAGTACACCGCCATACCGGTTGCTCGTTATGCATTGTAATTTATTTATTTCTGCCTTAACCCTTTTAAATACGTAATTTTCTAGTCATTATCTTTTCATTTATTTGTCTTCCTTCTTGTCATTTCATCTTATCCATTGGTGTTATATTTTAATTTTATTTCAAAATATGATACGTGTTTCGACATCCTTATCAAAATTCAATACGAAATGTAACATCTTCATCTCCAACAAAAAATCCAGGTATGTCTAAAATTTCAGTCTTTTTAACACACACACACACACACACACACACACACACACACACACACACACACACACACACACACACACACATTTCTTCTAGTTTTTCTTCTAGTGTTCAACGGTTCAAGGACCACTTCTACTATTACTGAAACGAACGTGCGCGCACACACACACACATACACACATTTATTCTTTAAAGAATTTAAAGCGATAATAAAAGTGAATAATTGATTATAATCATGGATAATACATAAGCTCATGTATTTTCAATTTTAGTAAAGGTACTAAAGAATATTAGACCCATATCGCTGAAAATCTCAAGATACACTGCAATGAAACTAGGTCATTCTTAATTACAATAAAAAGGACTTTAAGAAATTTGGGCAATGAATTTCACATAAATTGAAGAAACACGCAAGTACTTAAAGTATATTAAAGATCCTGGAAGTTATCTAACACTAAGAAAAAATAAATAAATAATAAAAAAGCAAATGATGTTGTACCAAAAAGCTTATTTTTGTATTGCAATTAGGAAACCGACCACCAGAATCTGCTAAGCTATAATGAAAAGAAAATAATTTTCATTTCACACTTCTATGCACACAAGCATCTTGCTAACGTCATGATTTCAATTCGTGCAGGAGGTAATAATTTGCTTTAAAAGTATGAGTTGCGTGAACATGTTCCACACCAGTAGCCTCTACCATCCACAATTCTTCCATCCCTCCCCACTTGTACCTTTTCTATGTCTCTCGTTAAGAACATAAAACCTTTGTGCACTCATGGCAAAATGCACTTAGTGCTAAGAAAATAATTATAGTGAGCCATTCCGAAATCATTTTCGTAACTCCTAAACTAATAACCCAAGTTTTATAATCCCCCTTTGCCCCAATCTCAAACATTCACTCTTCACAAACAGTGCATATTACACTGGAAATGAAAATTATAAAATTCATTAAAAACAGAAAACATTCAAACGCTCCGCTACAGTAATTTACATTTGGGATAGTGCGCTATCGATTTGCTTTTCTAGGCGCTGTTTTATGTTTCTGAATGGAGATAGATCGAGTCGAGATATGTGTGGGAATCACTTATATTTACTAATAAGGCATGAATATGTAATTTACAAAAAACAAACAAACAAAATCGTTACTCGCTAGTGTGTCAATTATTTTGAGTTAAAAGATGCATAAAATTGAAATTAATCGAAAATGTAAACAGTGAAGAGCAGGTCTATTTCGTTTCCACTCAAGTGGCGCCACCTGAAGCAAAAAATGAAATTGTAAATAATTATATATAAGTGAATATTAATATCAAGATATTATTTTAATTAAAAGTAGAAGATAAATCAATCGGACAGGAAATTGCAGCGAATTTTTTTATACATGCATTTATACGTGTTTTTTTATGCGGGCACATATCTTTCGTGTTAAGATATGATATTATATTCATAATGAAGGTTTATTTTCTTGATCCTGAGAATTAGTAATAATATTTTTGGTTTATAGATCAAGTGTTGATCAATTTTATTAACTTAACCAATTAGTTTCGCCAAACTTTAACTGTTGGCGTCTTCAGGGCACTTACATATAGGCTGACAATCTCACAATTATGTGTAACTATAAAACTGACAAGAATAACTGTAAAAAACTGACTAGAATAATTACAAATAAAATAGTATCGAACGTGCGTGAAACACGTATCGCGTGTACAACATTAGCTAGCTATTGCTAAGGAACTTTCTGAAGTTTGTATTAAAGTTCATTTCTTTTGTTTTTAAGGATTTGATTAGGGTTTTCCATATTTCTGGGAGTATTAGGCCTTGATTTCTGTTAAGGTTGACAGTAGAACGGGCGCCTGTGTCTGCTTCTTTGAAAATTCTTGAATGGTAATCTTCCTCTAAGTAAGGGGAACTACTTTTGTCCCACTCGATGACATGGTTAGTTGTAGAGAAATGAGACGATAGGCCAGAAATGTCCAGTCTGTTGTTTTTGACATAGCCAATGTGCTCTTTTTGCCTGATTTCAAGGCTTCTCGAAGTCTGTCCGATGTAACTAGAGCCACACGAGCATGGAATATTATAAACCCCAGCATATTTATAGAAAGGATGGTTGTCTTTTGGAGATCTTAGTAGTTTACGAATAGATTCCATTGGTTTAAATGTTACTCTTATTTTGTGTTGTTTGAGGAGGTTGGCGAGCTTGTAGGAGATGTCACTTACAAACGGAATTGCAATCGTTTTTATATATTGAATATCTTCTTGTTCTTTTTGTGGTGATTCAGAGAAAAGGACTTTATTGACTAGTCTTCTTGGATAGCCGTTCAAGTACAGATTGTTGGAAATTAATGTTAACTCATTTTGAAGGGTCTCGTCTGTCGTGATGCGAATTCCTCTCTTCTTTAACATGTGTACAATGCTGAGTTTATGTGAGATGTGGTGAGAGGAGCTGAAATGTAGGTAGCGACCTGTATTGGTCGGTTTTCTGCACACCGATAGATTTATACTGCCATCAATATACAGATCTGTAAACCAAAAATATTATTACTAATGATATTATATTATTGGATTTTAGTGCTAATAAAGGATATTTTATGAACTTCTGGGTAAGGCTGCGGATTAATATATTTACCTTTTTACAAATTAAATCTTATTTGACGAGATTTGAAAACGATACTTTGGATGAAAGATTTTTAATGCTAAATATGTTGAAGATGATATTAAATCAGACTTAGACGTTTTCTTATGCTCTCTGAGAGTACGGTGTCTGTTAAAACCTAAAATGGTGTCATGATTCTAAAAAAGAAAAAAAAAATCCCCAACTCTTATATTCACACAACCGCCACCAAAAATGGTGCTTTCTTCAAGCATCCAATAAACAAGATCGGGGTAGTCTCAAACTTGTCGACGAAAGCCATCTACCATCTGAGATACATTCATAAACCTCCATGCCTGCAGTGAAATGTGATCCTAGAATATGTGGTTGGACATATTCTAAGATCAAAGTAGATAGCATTTCCCTTTCCGATCAACGGAAATGCTATCTACTTGGCCAACCAGGCCAGCAATTAATAATTAGTCAAATCATAAATAAACTCCAACCACTATTTTGATCGAATGGTACAGAAATTATCTGGAATACTTAATATAAGAAACACTTCTAGTTCAGATTTGTTCGAAAACGTTGAACAGCTTGACCTGTACACTGGAAACAGGTGCACGAGAAGGACATGATCCTTTCAACTTGGGTGAATTTCCAAAAGGATGTACAGAAAACTTATGAAACAAATATCTTCTAAATTTCGTCGAGATTGCTTGAACGATGTAAGTCTCCCTTGTAATCTCCTCCCATAATTTTATTTGGATTGAATTGAACTTAACAAAGGATCTTAAGAAATTTCAAAAACCATTACGTTCCATATTTGATCAAAACTGATTTAACGATAGGATTTGTAAAGAAACCTGCAAAAAAAAGAAGAAAATCCTTGCTCTTTGGACGTTCTTGCTATTTTTTAAAGTGTTCCAGATTTTTTTTTTCTTTCAGTTATTAATTTGATTTAACTTTTCGAATTTGGAAGCGTGTTAAATACTGCTGTCAAATACAAATCAAAGACCAACTCAACTAAGAACCCGAGTTACATAAGTCGAATTTTATCCCTAACGATTGCTGTAATATGAGTAGCCAGTGACTAAGTGTCGCTGTCGTGATATACGATCGAATGAAAATTCTTTCCCCTTTGGTTGTTGGTTATTATTTATCAAACCTGTACCCTCTCTTTGGAAACGAACTTCACCAGGGTATTTGTAAAATATCGCAGAAGTTGACAGTATCCCATTTCACGGTGGACAATAGCTTCCGCTGAGTTTCTCATCATATCTCCCGACTGTAACTGTCGTTCAGTCGGGAGATATGATGAGCTCCTTCAGTTTTCTTTATAAGCTTCTTACCATAGTATAAGGTAACAAGAAAAGGTTTAATTTGTAAAATATGTGAAAAAATCTTCTTATTCGTTACTCATATAGCTTTGAACAAAAATAAGAACCCTACTCCATCTTACACCTTTGGACTCCCACACAACCTTAAGTTATCCTTCTTTCACTATACTTCTTTATGTTATTGCTCTCTCTCTCTCTCTCTCTCTCTGATAAGAAAGGTTGGATGTCCTGTCTTGTTTAATTTCCGCCTTGCTTTGAAGTTTTGCATTAAGACAAACGTACATTCTTACTTCACAATTTGGATTCATTTTCACTTCTTTTCATCTAAAAAATTTGATTCAGTTTGCAAGACTTCGAACATATAGATGCGATCTTAAGAAGGAACTCACTTCAATAGGCTTATTTCGGATGTTTTTGAACTTACTAATTTGATCATGAAACGACCGAACTAATCCATTCAGCTTGTATACAGGCGAATCTTATCTGTTTGTTTACATACGTGAAGTTGATGCTTGTATTGATTAATAGATTTAAGGAGAGAGTCTACGAATATTTTGTGCGTTAAGCAATGAAGGGAATTAACCTAATCACACCAGGCACTACTTTTAAACTTCTACTAATCATCGTATTCAACAATAGTGTTTCAAAAAAAAAAAAAAAAAACGGTATCTTTCGTAAAGGAGTTGTAAGGCACTGAAGTGAACTTTGGCATCTTGCTCCTTCAGTCATGACATGAAAATCACTAGATGCAAGTTCAGGACAGTCCGGTAGATGGTCCATAATCTTTTGGTTTCAGGGTCATAACCAGTCGCTTGGGCATTAACGTTACAAAGTTGAACAATGTCATCTCAATGATCATGATCTCATGGCTAGCTTTGAAGTAGCAACTTACTTACTAATATTCTACTGAAGAACTTATGATTCTATGAGATAAGTTCTAAAAAATTAAAAAAATACATAAATAAAAGGAAAGAAAGAGAAAACTCTGGGTGTCACTTAAACATTACATAAAATCGGATTCTTCAAATATAGTGTACACGAACATACTCGAACCGAACTTAGGGCTAGCTAGGTGTAACTCTTTCTTCATTTCAAAATCTATATGGAAACACTTGAAGAGCAAGCTTTGGAAAAATATCCACTGACACTTAAGAGGTAGAAAAGGTATATTCATGACGTTTTCTTAATTTGGAGCCATGGTAAATGCCTTCTCTGTTTTTAAATCATTTCTATTTCCCAATATAAAATTTACTGATGAACCAAAGTAAAATGAGCTCCCTTTCTTGAATTAAAAATTGCGTCGTCTGGAATTCTAATTTAAAAAAAAAACTTAAAGTACACGAATCCAATGCACACTAAGAGATACCTTCATCGTTATCAATGTCAACAATATTACTACCTATCAAATGCGAGCTTGCTGTCTTATTATTGATTAAGATGAATTAACCAAAGAACTCAAAGAGCACAAGGCTTCATTTTGGCATCAGTAGGTTATTAAAATGGAGGATATTATGAATTCGGTCATATTTTGCAGCCAAAAATAGAAAGAAAATTAAGAAACGTTTCGGCATTGGAGTTACTTTGGCGTGCTCTATTTAAAAGACAAAAATATACGGACTCTGTCCAGAAGCAAAGTGAAGCCTTTTTGCTTTATATTTTAGTCATTTGATTACGCACCAACTGAGATTTCACTTATGATGAATTTAACTTTCTAGCATAGGATTCCTATGGTTTTGAGAGAAGTTTTGCTCTCTAGGTTACCGACTGGTCTCTGATGTGAACCAACAGTTTGAAACAGCTATCAGGCCAGTAAAAACCTAATTTTAAGCACTAATAAAAGGCGAACATACGGGCTCCTGGGCATAGTTTGTTGCCTTGTAAGTAATGCATACCAAGGCAACTCCGATGCCGAAGGTTTGAAACTTTTCTTAAATTTATTTTTATATTTCGATATAAAATCTGGATGGATCCATATCCTCCATTTTAATACCTAACTGAAACATTTTTACAAAAATCGGTTATTATAAATCTCTAGACTTCTTTTCACTCAACAAACTAAACACGCTTCTAACAACCTTATCCTTATAAGGACTGGCTTAAAGGGGCGAAGCAAGAATGCTTTCATCTTCCCCGTTATCTGTACAGGAGAATGTAGGGATAAGGTGTTATTGAGCAATTAAAGCTCTGATCATGGCAGGAGGGTAACAGCAATAGCCGAGCCTCAGTTAGAACTTCATTGGCTACAGCATTGCCATCCATTATCCTCCAAGGGTATTGGATTGGATTGAATGAATTAATCACCGCATCTCACGGTCGATTGATTCCCAATCGATACCACCCGCTTCTAACAACCAGGCAGTTAAAGGTTATATTTATTTTCGCTATACTGGCTTTATTTCGGTGCAGCCAGAATTCTTATGCTGTATACAGAAAAGCAAAACATAGCTCACTACTTTATTAACTTACAAGTCATACTTGAATCCATTAATCCTAAGGATACTCTTATAAAATATCTTGATTTATTTATATCAACACGGTATGTTCAGGATTACCTAACAGAAAGATGCCAAGTTCTCCGGAAGGCAATTGAACTCGTACACCACCGTTATGACAAGACAGAAAAAAAATCTAAGAGTCAACGAGTTAGCGTATCTGCTCCCCAATCAACAGGCTTGTGGTTTCGAATCCCGCTTTGGGATGGATGATTGTGATTGTCTTTAGGTCGGAGATAAATTCCATTGCCCAGATTTATAAATGTCATTATGTATAAAAAATAAAATGTTAATTAACATTCATATTTTAACGAGTTTTTTTTTTAATTCCGGGTGTGCTAGGTGTGCGGTGCACATCCACAGAATAATAATATCACCGATATTGTACTTTTGCATTTATTCCTGTTAAAGACTTCTCTAATTGTTTCCTGGCTTCGCGTGATTTCTAAAATTAAACAAAATCTAGTAATGCTTCATGAAAAGGACACTTTTCGAAGCGTAAACATTGCATCACATTCGTATTAATAGCTCAAGTGTGAGGTCACATATACTGACACCTTTGAGCTCTTAAAAACAGACGTGCAGATGGCGCAGTGTCAAATTCTTAGCGTTCTAGTGGTTTTAAACGACCCAGAAGGCAAGACAGGGTGTGCGCTGAGACAACAGCACCCAAAAGTCGTTAGTGGCTCTGATTGGTTATTGTTTGAAGCAATCCAATTGAACGTTGTTATTTATAGCGAGTTGCTGTTATTGTTTTCTGAGTTTCATCTGTTTTACGTGCGTGAAGTGTGAACTGACGTGTTTGTCTTTGAAGAACTCATGGGTTGAGTTCTTCAAAGACGAATTTTTGCCATTTCTTTCTGTCTGCTGTCTTTTTATGAAGTTCTATTATAGAGTTTAAGTGGGTGCTTTCTTTAATATTGTCAATCCATTTCTTTCTTGGTCTTCCGTGTGTTTAGGACACCGATATAGACAAGTTTTGAACATATAATTTTCTATAAATTATTTATAACTTTTTGCCCATATTTACAATGGGAAACAGTGTTCAGGATGTACTGAATGTCCCGTTTTCTGCCATAGCTTTAGCAGATTGTATGATTATAGTCGAATGAGGTTGAACCCTGTGTATAATTAAGTAAAACGAGTTATTTCAGCCTTTCTTTGGTTCATTCCGAAAAAATAATAATTTCCCAAGTGATTACTTTTTCTAATTTCTGTGCGTATTTAAAAATCGTAATTTAAATTCAAATTTAAAAATTCAAAATTCAAATTATCCGTGTCTCACTCTAGTATTTGTCAATGATAATCTAATCTCACCACCAAGCGTGAACC
Source organism: Typopeltis vanoorti (assembly GCF_054136105.1). NCBI lineage: Eukaryota > Metazoa > Arthropoda > Arachnida > Uropygi > Thelyphonidae > Typopeltis > Typopeltis vanoorti. Next base: position 134,777,405 of record NC_143552.1, read on the forward strand.
CTTTGTGCTTTTCACATAAACGGTGAGCACGAAGCCTAGCTATTGTTAATTTGACCTTTATACTTTCCATATTGAAAATGATGTTAATTGATAAATTAAAGTATTTCAAATTATGCTACAATTAATTGCACTGGACCAATTAAGACGAGCGCTGATGCGCTATGCATTCTTAAAACTTTCATAGATCGATAAAAATGCAATCATAGGGTCAAATTGACGTGCATTTTGTAAGATTTGTTTTAATAAGATAGTAGGTAGACATAAAAGAAAAACATTTAAAAATCTTTTAAAATATTTTTTATAAAGGACAGGATTTTTGTCATTTATAGATTGTAGAAATTTTCCCTCGTGGAAGACTTTCATAAAACGAAAGAGTTTCCTGTGTGTAACTTAGTTTAAAATTTTCTCTCTTTTTTTGATTGATGATCTTCTTCGTTGGCCAAAAAAAAAAAGTTGTTTCTGTGTGCAGTCACATCATACATCACATGTTAACACATTCAAGATTTATTACTTACATGTAACGTCCAAATAGATCCTCCTACTGATGGCTGGAGGAACTCCATTGGAGGCAATACACAAATAAGCTCCCATGTGAACTCTGGATACCCGGATGATATGCATTTCTTCTCCATCGAGCATGCTCACTGGAGAAATAATAAAATGATAACAATGTTAGACTAAGTTATTAAGCCTAATGTCTACTGCAATCACTTTCAAATTGCTAGATATTTTGTAGCATTTAAAAAAAACATTAGAAAACGGATTTTAAAAATTTTTTATAGGCTCTCATTAAGTTAGATGATCACATTTTATGCATACTTAATAAATACTTCTTTCTTCCAAACATTTTATACTACTTACTTTAGTAGGCGTATTTTAAAACTTTGTTTTATGTAATTAAGAGGTCATATTCCCCTTCCTTCAAATTGAGAGGCGTTCAGAGTGCCAATTTGATGTTCATCTTTTTCTTAGTGTAACTTAAAGATGAATTTAGTTCGATTCTCTTACCGGACAGAAGCATTTTCAAAGAAAGAATTTGTTTGGTTGAACTCTCAAACCCATGTGCTCTCTAAACGATAAAAAGGACCAGCAGAAACGTGATACAACTGTCCTAATAATAGCGTCATATAACTGTAGAGTTTGCTACCTAACCTTCAGATGGTCAAACAGACCCCTATTGGTTTTTACTTAAACGATAATAATTGAGATCAGAATAATGACCCCAGAGAATTTCTGAGCTCTTTGAAATCTCTGTTTAAAGCAAGCCATGCTACGTGTATTGCAAAATTTTATTAATTCCAATAGAAATCCTTACCAGGAAGGTCAGTGACTTTAGATACTTAGGTTCAACAATGAAAGAGGATGGTGAGGCTGAGAAGGAAGTGGGATGCAGGATGGAGGAACTGGAGAGAAATGGCTGGAGTGCTATGCGATAAGATGGTGTCGATCACTCTAAAAGGTAAAATCTACAGGACAGTAGTGAGACCAGCTATGACGTATGCCATGGAAACTGTGGCCCTGAGGAAAAATAACATCAGCCGAGTGGAGATAGCGGAGATGAGAATGTTAAACGAATGTGCAGTGTGACCAGAAAGGATCGTCTGAGAAATGACTATGTAAAGGGAACGGTGAAAGTTACGAATTTAGGAGCAAAGATACAGGAGGCAAGGTTGAGATGGTTTGGTCATGTGATGAGGAGGGAGGAAGAGTATGTGGGAAGAAAGGTCATCCAGATGGATGTGCAGAGGAGGAGGAAGCGCGGGCGGCCAAAGAAGAGATGGAGGGAGATGGTGGAGGAGGACTTGAGGATGAAGAACTTGGATGTGGTTACAGCCCAAGACAGGAGGAGACTCGCTACAAACAGCCACCCTACTTAAGTGGGAAAAGCTGCAGAAGAAGAAATCCTTACCATTAAGCAAGAAGCTCCTCATTGTTTGATGTAAACAATCCACTCTCCACAAATGCAGTTTAAACAATCAATTCCCACTCTCTCCACATAATAGAGAAAGCATATTTTTCTTCTTCAACCCAAGCCATCCCTTAAGATCAAGTTTCCGGGAGAAAACTCTCCACATCCATCTGATATCGGCTAACTCATCCTTTGATTGAAAATGATAGAGATTCCTCATCATAGATGGGATTCAAACCCAGATCTTTCCAGTCAAAGGGTTAGTCCATACTAACTGCGAAGGCTTAACTGCTTACATTACAATGGATTATTTCTTTTTGAATTCAGAAAAACGAAAGAAAATATAAAATAACTTATAATTCGGAAACAAATGTGTATATATACAGAAGTTAAATTCTTAATTTAATAATCTTAATTGTAACGATTCGTGATTTCAATTCGGTTTGTACAAAACTTACCAAGTTTGTATTACGTGTAAATTATTTGGTGCCGTTTCTTGGGTCTGAGATTTTTAAGAAGTAATTTTCTTATATTTTAATATTTTAAAATAATATTCACTTGATAGTCTTCTTGTATTGGCAAACAAAGGGGTGTGGGAAACAACTAGAATAAGAGAAACAGAAGAAGAAATAGCGTTCAGATTCTTTTCCATAATAACGTCTTGACTTGCTGGATTGAATGAAAGATAAGAGAGAGAGAGAGAGAGTGAGAGAGAGAGAATTGCAGATGAGAGATATCTTCGAACCTTCGTTTAAATTAGTCTAAAAATCTATCTCTGGCACACCAAACAATTGCAGCGAACAATAGTACTTTGCGAATGTTGGATGATAGTGTGGACCTCTCAAAGGAAAGAATGAGAAAATCAATGGATTTTAATTAAGAATACTTACAGACTTCTTTCATTTGCAGTAGGATAACGTCTTAAATCTTGTTGATTGTGATCAAGTGCTATTAATATTAACATTTCAGAATGCGCAACAGCCTCAGACCACTTTCCAAACTATTGATTGCTGCAATGGATGAATTCTAAAGAGTGCTAGAAACAAGTTGCCGAATTACAATTACACAAATTAATGGAAACATTAATTCTCGGCGTATCTCATTACTGTTTTTGGTGGAAATACTGCTGAGTGGTGAATTACACAAAATACAGCACAGAATTATTTAATAGGCTAAACAGAGAAGATAACTCTGAATCAGGTCTGAGCAGTAGGCAGTTAAGTTATGTAGTTTAGTCAGTATCGACGACGCCCTTTATTTGAAAACACTTCGATTCAAATGCCGTCTAGGACGCAAAGGTGAGTTAACCGGTCTCGTATGGAGGTGAAGGATTTCCCATCTCCGATTTTATAGATTTAATACAAATTGATATGCTTCTGTACTTATAGAGAGAATTTTTTTCTGTTATAACCCATATTAGTGACGATTTAAGAAAACGTGGGAGAAATTTACAAAAAGTAAGTTTGTTGAATATATTTTACTTGTGTTGTAAGTATACATTTTAGACAGAAGTGTTTGCATTTCATTTTTCGTAGTATTCCTTTTATAAAAACGAATTTTTAATGCAGATATTGTCTAAAGCTGATAACAACTATGTTGTACTTAATAAAACTATTATAAAATAATAAAATTTAATTGATATATTTATTCTGAAATTTTAAAATTTACAAGAATTCTTATCAAGTAAAATATTTCAAACATAAGCTTGCCTAATAAATTTTACTCAAAGAGTGAGGGCTTGGGTTTCCCGTGTGGTGTCCGAGATAAGAATAGCCCCATTGTAGCTCCTACATGTCGTACGAGGCAACTAAAATGAGTATCCAGGGATGGATGGATGGCAATGCTGTAGCCAATGAAGTTCTAACTGAGGCTCGGCTATTGCTGTTACCCTCCTGCCATGATATAGCTCAATAATACTCTATCCTTACACTGTCCTCTACAGATAACGGGGAAGATGAAAAGCATTCTTACTTCGCCCATCTAGCCAGTCCTTTAAAGGACTTAAGGATTATTTGATAGTGCTGAACGTGGTGTTGTTGTTTAAAAACAAGTATTTCTTGATGGAGTTCATTCGTTGCTATCCTAGATGGATTTATGTCTCCTTGTCAAAGACCGATAAATAATAATAAATTTATTCTCCAGAAAAAAAAATCCTGATCTTTCTAAAACTGAATCTAAGATGAAGCACTATTCTTAACAGAGATTTGAAATTAAAAAATCGAAGGGGATCTGCAGAATATACTATCATAAATAAATCTGATATCCTCAAAGGACAGGAGAAATATCGACGATAAATAATATCTTTAAATTCAGCAGCACGTCTTTACAAAAGATATCTGACTATTCTCACAGGATGTGAGGATTATTCAGTGTCTCTTTCTCAATACATCTTAATGAAGAACTCAATGATCCTAAAAACACATTTCTTCAAACGTCTTTGCTAAAGGGAAGAATCGCTCTTCTCATTCAACAGTGGAAGGTTAATAGCTAGCAGCTATCCTTCCACTTTGCATAAGATTTTTCTTAAAAGGTTTCGGCTTAGTTTTGAGATCTGTACGAGTAATTAGTTTCTCTTCCTCTTTTCTCTATCGGGATCTTGTCACGTGCGATAAATCCGAATGCGAAAAGAAGAAGAAAAAAAAAATCCTAAGTACCCAGCGGCTTGTGAAGTTGCCGCTTGCCATTCTCTGTTTCAGTGGCGACACGAACTCTAATTGTGAGTTGAGGCTACCCTCTAATACTGCGAGATTTGTGTGCCCCTTGGTACGAAGCCCAGGGCCCTCCTAATGCAATTAACGTCAGCGAGCACACTCCATTCACAAGGTGCTTTTAGTGTTTGCATTCCTGAGCTATTTTGCTGCCTCCGATCATCCCAACCCCTTTTGTTCGCTCCTATTCTCCCCCCCCCCCATCGTACAAGAAAGTTACGATGTTAACATTACTTTGCGTAGCCTTTGAAGGATTGAGATGTGATAAAACAAAAACTTCTTCCTGCACCGGAGCCTGCGGCAACAAAATCACAACGTCGCTTCACCTAGGCACTTGACAGGCGAACAGTACCGACGACAAAGTACGGCGTTGGAGTGAATGGGGTCCTGCTTGTTGCTTAAGTATCATGTATGTCGCGTGATGTTAACTAAACTGTCCACAGGATGGAGGCTATTAAAGCTAACCAGATAGATAACTAAGAGCCAAAAAAATCAGGATGAGAAGGATGAAACAATGGAAACTAACGAAAATGATAAAAGAACGATGGAAGAACAAAAGGAGGGTTTTCTACGTAGGTACACGAAAGTCGGAACAGAGATAGAAAGACAGAGGAAGTAAGTGAGATAGATAAAACAACTCTATACAAAGAGAAAAACGGAAGGAAAATAAGCAGAAAGCGTGACGGGGGGGAAGGAATGGAGAGAGAGAGAGAGAGAGAGAAGAGAATAAGAACAAAACCTAAGAAAAGAAAGAAAAATACAGAGCATATTACATATAAAAATAAAGAGGAAATTTGAAATAAAGAACAAAGTGTTTTAAGAAGGAATTACATAACAAATAAAAAACATTATAAATTCTCTAATTTATAATTTAATTATTTTCCTGTTGGTCCCAGTGTGTGTGTGTGTGTGTGTGTGTGTGTGTGTGTGTGTGTGTGTGTGCTTAGCATTATTCTGTCTATTGTTCTCTAATAAGAATCTATAATAAGTATGACGTTATTCTTGAAGAATGACGTCATACTGCACACCAGTTCCAAAACAAACATCTTGAAGATTTAGTACGATATTTTTATCATACAACTACTGTGATCTTGCTGTTAATAGTCTGGTTACTTAAATTTGTCCCATTAAAACCAAAGTCTAAATTTCTCGACAATTTTTTTTTCCACATATACCAAATTTCATTAACATTTGTCCAATTACTGCTGTGCTGTTATGTATATATGTTACGAAGAAATTAAACTCAGTCAATACTGAAAAGAGGCAAACTTCAATCGAAGAACAAAAAAAATATATATTTAATCATACACACAAAGAGAAAACTGTTAATTAATTAAATCAGTAAATTCAAACATTAATTCAATTTATATTAAATATTTTATTGGATTCTATCGTCCCCATTGGTTCATTGCCCCTCTGCTGTTTGATGTGTGTTTATGGGATTGCATTGTTGGTCCTTCAATACAATAAATTCATTCCCGAAATAAAATCAAATTCTTTCCCGAAATAAAAAACATAAATATATAAATAAAAAGAAATCGTTTAATATTTTTATCCCCCCCCCCCCAAGTGAATCGTAGAAACCTCTTTATCGCGATACCTTTCTATACACGCGCGAGAGAATGGCGGACAACTATTGCCATCTCGTGATAGCCCTGAAATCTAACACTTGTATTATTGTCTGCAATAATGCAAGTTCTAGTCTAGATGCAGAGTTAAAAACCTGGGTTTCTGGGATAAACCCTACTTCCTTGTGCATCAAATTTGGGAACTGTCGAAGCAATGCCTAGAAAACGTTCCTTCAGTCAGCGACTAAAATCAAACCTATAACTTTTTTCGAACAGCCTACAGCAATGGAAGCAAATTCGATTTTCCCTAGGACTATACACAAATATATTCGGGGAAAAAAATAATAAATAGATTTATGCCATTTAGACACGATGCGTGTATAGCCCTGGCTAACCTTCATGACTCTCAATCTTCAGAATTCTAATGAATGATGATTTTTTCTATTCCTTTTTCAGACAGTTCTTGATTTTGTAAATATCTGGAGCAAAGAAGTAGGATTCTGTGCTTTCCAAAACTCTATTTTTTAATTCTGCAATTCATAAAAATCGACAGTATTACACTATTTTACACAGCAATGCTAGTTAGAGTTAGGAACACGAAATGGCGAAATTCTTTCGCACTCTCGTTACTCGTAAGTCAACAAATCGTCAATAGAAATGAACTTGGATTACGATGACGGATGGAAAAAATGATCAAAAAAAAAAAAAAAAGAGCCTATATACTTAGAATATGATGATAAATGGTACTTTTGGTTTGCATTCCAAGATGACATATTCAACTATGAACTAAAACATTATCACAGTCCCAGCATGTTTTGTGGCCAACCAGTGATGACAATATCACTGGCATAAGGATTGTTCTCAAGCATTACTTGATCTTCTCATCTTCATTGAACGCACACAAAAAAAAATCAGCTAACACCTTTTATTCCCTTGTAAGGAATAGGTGAGACTATTTTAGTCCTAACTTGGTGATTGAGTTGGAACATCAATGTCCATTGCTAGCCAATCAGAGATAGCTGACCCAAGACTATCGCCAATTTTAAGCAGAATCTGATGAAGAGACGACAGACAGCTGTCGTCATCTCGTGTTCCCTAACACGATATGCTACTCTATAATAGTGTAGTTCAATGGTCTATTTTCTTGAGTTGAACGCCTAATGGCTACTGATTGTTACCTGAGGATTATTTCGAATAAATATTTCTCTAAATGATAACAACGTGGTGGGATGGACGTGGCCTCTGCCATCAAGACAAACGATCAACAAGGCTGGTATTGTGTAAACATCGTTCGAGAACATTTCCGAGCATTCTGTGTGCCCCCTGACCTTTTAATTCTCTTGATATGAATCTTACTGAACGTCTGACAGCATCCACCAGTGCCTCGGTCGGTCGCTATCCTCAGAAATGATATTCTGTCCAGTTGTTCCGGAATACCTCAAGATGCCTTCTGTGATTTAGTTGGAGTGAATGCTCAGCATGCTCAGCTGCAAGCGATTATCTTGACCAAAGAAGGCCCAACACGCTGCTAGTAGGTTACTAACCTAAACTTTTCCACTTTCAGCTCTATACATGAAATTTATAAATTTAAAATTGGAAACCTCAGCTCGGTATATAAATAATCATTTTCCTCACCCGAATAGCGGCAACAACAAATTAACGTTCAAAGTTATTTTCTTATCTTTTGTACAGTTATGTTTCTTTCGACATATTTTTGTCTTAAAAAAATTACTTAAATTTGAGATATTTTACGCTCCCATAAATGAAAACTTCTAAATATATTTTTATTATTATTTGAAATTTTAAAATATTTTAAGCCCCCCCCCCCCCTCTCCATGTTACTGAAGCTCTCTAAAGCTGAAAACGCGATGTACTTCTACTTCCTCTATCTGTTTGTCTGGCTTTTCTGTTTCTGCCTTTGATTCCACAGGTAGTTTACTGTTGAAGGAATTTTTCAGGTTGGAATCCACAGAGAACTGCAGCGATCAATAACATCAGCTTTTCTCTCTCTCTCTCCCTTCGGTGTTTCATAGGATAATGCAGTTATTTGATTTGCGTGGATTCATTCCAAGCCACTTAGGGAGTTCTTGTCTCGAGACGCGCGAACAGCGCACACCACTTCCAACTATTCGCGCACACGTAAAACGGGAATGTCCCTGAGAGCTGATTGCGACACTTGCTGGCTTTATTTCTGTGTTTCTAACAATTACACAATCGTCAACGATCACGGATCTGTGCACAGGTCGGCCTCAAGGTGACCTAACAAATTCCCTAATAAGAAAAGTGATATTAAAAACTATCATTGTGGTTTAAGTCAGTGTTACAATGCGACGTGTTTTTCTTTTAAATATTCGTGAAATAATGAATGATTTTAAAGTAAAACAACTCGGGGAAATAACCCATTTCTTGGAGACGAGTTGCGAAAACCAAGATCTAATTGTGTTTATGTTATCATTGCAATTAACGTACGCATGCGTGCGTGTTTCTATGGATACCAGTGGGCGGATCTTACAACAATACGTAATGATAGAAAACTAAAGCTATATGGCTCAAATTTGATTAAATCCAACTTAATTATAGCTTTATAAAATTTCGAAATTTTACCGGGTGAGGCTGCTATGCAAATTTTTGACGTCGTGGATCTCGACTTCTCTGCGTTTTGGTGTCTCGCTCTGAATTATAAACTGTTTATAACTATTATTTTATTTTATTGTTATTAATAATGACAGACAAATTTCAAAGGTGGCTTTTGCTTCCAATGAGAAGAAGATGACCCGTAAATCTATTACATACCAAGATTAAAAAAGATTAAATTTAGTAAGGATGGTATATCGAGCACTGAGATAGGCTACAGGCTAAACTACCTCGCTGTAAAAAACAAAGATAAAGTGAAAAAAAGGACTACACTAGTGAATACTACAGTGATCCGTCAACGTGACAATCTTATTGACGAAATGGAAAAACGTTTAATGGTGTGGATTGATGACCAAACTGGTTGGTATGTTCTCGTAAGCCAAGCTATTCAGAATAACTTTTTAGTTTGCGAGAATTATTCTAATTTTTTCCGTAACTGATGTAAATAAATGTTTTATTTTACATTATTTACGCACATGCATATAACTATAACTGCTACATGCATCTACAAGGGGGGGGGGGGGGGGAGAAGTGATTCGCTATACGTCGGTGGTCTGTCGTATAACCGAAGTATGCCCTACATAAACTTATGTTCTTGATGGAAGATCGATAAATAATAATAATAATAATAATAATAATAATAATAATAATAATAGGAAGAAGAAGAAAACGATGTCTTCCAATTATATCTCGTTGTGTTGCTATCAGTCTATTAATTTTAACAATACCTTTTTTTTAGGAATTGATGGTATCTCCCGGAAGTTACGTCAAATAGGACGGTGCTAATAAAAAGAAAGGCAGGCTATTTTTGCTGTGCTGGACAAGATTTCATTAGACCAAGATTTCATTTGCTTTGTTTGGAGGATTAAATAGGCAACATTATAACATTCCATGTACAGTAATACGGTTCAGAAAACTGCAGCACGAATTAAATAAAAATTAAGAAATATAAATAAATATGGAAAACAAAAATACACTATTAGATAGAAAGAATATAAGAGAGAGAGAAAAATGAGATAAAACAGAGTTTGCCCCCTCATCTTTTATGAATAAGGGAAGAACAGGAAGATAACTTCGTCTCTGACAACCAAAAAAAAGATGATCCCAATACTCCCAAGAGTGCAATAAATCTTCTTCAAATACGCTATATATTCCCTTATGTTATATATCCACTACAATCGTCTCTCACATTTCTGGCAATTGAATTACTCCGTTGGTGTTGTGTACCTCATCAGATTTCATATCTTCATCTGTGTTGATATGCTCTAAAAGAACGAAGGAAATCCTAACAAACTTCGTGTGTGTGTAGTTCTTCTGTTGCCAGAGTGCAGTCCAAATACCACGCGAAAGTTTTTTTTTCTCCCTTGAGGAGATTTTCATTGACAGTCTATAAACACAATTCTTCACTCCTTTCAATCTCGTTCGCATACATCACTATCATTCTAAGCAAGTCTTATCTACTTTATTTTCAATATAAAATGCATGGCGAATTTCTACTTAAGGTTGTGACAGATTCGAAAAGTAAGACAAAGAAAAATTTAAACACATACAAATCGGTTTTTGTAGTAGAGGTTTTCGGCCTATACGAATGACAACAGATAAGGAAAAAAGAAAAGAAAAGAAAAAAACTAAAATTTGTCGCAATTACAAATGATGAACAGATAGATGAATGTAAGATAAAAAGAGAAAACTATAGCTTTCACTCCATCTCTATCTATCTCAGTTATTTGACTGCCTATTTTCGATAGGCTTTCCATCCGTCTACTTTTTTCACTTTTTTCATTATATTTTTATTCATTTATCTATTTTAACTGCTGTTTCTTATATCTTCCTGTTCACTTATAGTTTCCATTTAATAAAAAAAAAAAAATGTACGTATGTGTCTTATCTATCTTTTGAAATCACTTATCCATAAATCCATCTTTTTTCAAAAAAAAAAAAAAAATGGAATCGATCTGATCTGTCTCCATATCTCTTTTGCTTGTCTACTATCCATCATCTTCCAATCTCTCTGTATATCTGTCATTTGTTTTCATTTTTCTTTTTTTAAAATCAGGATTCCATAACATTTCTCTTTTTCTGACAATCCACCTGCCTTTTTGATCTCTCTCTGTCTATCTATCTATCTGTTCGTACAGAAAACACAAAATAGCATATTGAGAGAATAATAATTAAAATTCCATTGTCTATTACGTATCTCGATAGTAGATTTCTTCGAGGTAAGAAAGAAACAAAAATATTGCTTACGATAGTCAATGAAAACTCATTTGTTAGTAGGTATTAAAAGATTTTCTTAATTTTTTAAAAGATAAACAGTTCCTCTATGAGTTGTATGGCGTCCATGTAAAAATTAAGCAACGTTCTGCTAAGCAGGGAATGACTAATTAGGCATTCTAATTGCTAATTAGATTAATTTAACTTGAAGGATCATTAAGCAGGTACTAACTTGGTTTTAAAAAAAAAAAGTTGCAAATACTCATCCCATTAGTTGAATTTTTCACTTTGTTACAGCAAACCGGGAGATGAAATCCACAACGGTTGCCATGACAAACACGTGAAAGGAAATACACACGAAAGGACTCGATAAATGTAAATTATTTTCCCCTTGGAAAATAAAAGTTCATCGATTACTCTGAATAGAATGTGTACTTTCTAAATAGACTTGCATTTTAGAATGTCTTAAAAATGCTAAACTTAACCTTTGAAAAAAATAAAAAAATAATAAAAGTTCTTATTGTAAGAACAGCAGCAACCGTAGGACGAATGGATGCAAGGCTGCCTGCATGTGACATTGAGCAGAAAGAAAAAAAAAAAAAGGAAAAAAGAATTCTCTTTCTAGAGAATATTGAATTTTCAGAACAACAGGATTAAATGATCTTTCCTCCACCCGCTGCATTACATATCAAACTTGGTACTAGGTTTCAAAAGTGTTGGCGTCAGCGAAAGGTAATGGCATTGCTTCCTCCCCATTACTTCTTTTGTGTTTCCAAGTATGATTCCAAAAATGTTCACCAAGTCCGGTAGATGGCGACACTAACATAAGTTCGTAAATTGGGGGAAAAAATTGTAATGAAATGACAATAATCCTTATCGATTTATTTCCTTTTGAACTGCGTAGGTTTTATAATAATTCAGTCATAGCAATTGTAAAAATATAGGTATTTACAAAGTTATGTAACAGATTATTAAATAGAAAGAATCCATTAATACAAATAGCCACAGTGTAGAAAAAATATGATAATTTACAATTAAATGTTATAATAAAATTATGCAATAATCATGAACTTTCCATATCACTGTACAGTGGCGCCATCTTCAGTGTAATTAAAACAATAGCTGTAATAATACAATATTCACGCATTTAACAGTTTTGAATTAAAATAGCATTATTATCATCCTTGTATATTTGCTGCCCATGCCAATTACAACTTAAAATTAATTATTCTCAGTAGAGATAGCCATTACTTAATACACTGATTAGTAGAAAAGAATTTCCTTCGATCTTGCGTGATTTCGACTAAATCAAGGCTATTAAATTGATTTCAAGTAGTTTAATTAATATTTCATCAGCACTGTGCATGGTGATTATAAAATGTTCACCTAAGGGCTTTGGCTCCATTATAGGCAACAGGTATTTCAATTTTGTACCAGTGAGATGGTTTAGAAAGGTTATATCGTAACTTCTCTCGCTATCTATCATCCCCCTGTCAAAGAACAAATTCTACCTTGTGTGAGACATCGGTCGATGTACCTAATGGCTTAGTCAATCCTTTCTACCATTGATTTTTCCTCAAATCTTTTAGGAATGGTTGATGTGGCTCACTTATACAGGGAACAAAAGAAAGCGATACACTTGAAGCCTTCTGAAACAGTAAAGTCAGCTAAGTTGCCTTACTGTTTGTTTTTTTTTTCCCCTTATCTCTTCGAAGCTCTTGGATAAAAAGCCTAACTATAATTTTTGAGTAAACTAGTAAAATAGAAATATATATCAAACATAATAGGACAGTTAAAATCAAACATTTAAATACTACTACAGAAATGAAAACATACTAACAGATAGAAAACAAGAAAAAAGAATAGTAAAATATATTAGCAGACACAATAATAATAAAAAAATAGAAACATGCCAAGCAGTGGAAGCTCTGTATATTAATATAATAATAGATTAAATAAGATGCAATTAATTGGCCATCTCGTTCTCCAGATATCTAACGGCTCCCGACTTCTTCCTATGCCGTTACCTGAAGGAAAAAGGTGTATGGGAACAATTCCCAAACGATCCAACAGCTAAAGGAGAACATTCGAGCAGAAATTAGGGCGCTGCAGCCAGAAACATTACTGCTGTCATGCTGCCGTAGAAAGGGCCATTTTTGTGAAGCCCAAAATGGAAGGTATTTACGTAATGTGGTTTTTCATAACTAATAAAAAAAATCCTGTATGTATTTTTTATAACAAAAATATCGATAGATATTAATAAATTTATTCAGCTTAACGATACTGACTTGATGGGTGAAGCATAAATGCTTTTCGTATTCCCCTTTGTCTGAGAGGGAAGGTCTTTGAGTGGAGAATTATTGAGCTTTAAGCTCGCCTTGAAAGGGCAGTGAGATTAGCTGAGCATAGAATTGACTTGGGTCTTTTGTATTTGCAGAAATCTGCTTCATTGTAGTCTGAAGCTTGCTTGATCAGTTGGTTCGGTTGATTAATTGTCTTGATGAAGAACTTTTCAGCTAGGTCATGATGGAGAGGAAATTTATTCAGTACTTATAAGGACTGGCTTAAAGGGGAGGGAAGCAAGAATGCTTTCATTTTCCCCATTATCTATAGAAGACAGTGTAGAGATAATGTGTTATTTTGAGCTATTAAAGCTCTGATCATGGCAGGAGGGTAACAGCAATAGCCGAGTCTCAGTTAGAACTTCAGTGGCTACAGCATTGCCATCCAATACCCTCCAAAGGATATTGGATTGAATCAATCACTCACCACCTATTAAATGTTAAATTGAATTCGTCTTGGGTATATGCGTCTTATTTGATAAATCAGACTTATGATAAAATATTAAAGGTGTAGTAAGCAAACTTTATAATTTTACTTGAAATTAAATTAATATTGTAATGAAGTAAATTTTTATAAATAAACTCTTCAAAATCTTCATGATTATATAAAATTTAGTTTGAAAGTTTCAATATCATAAAAATATTTATTCAGTTTTTCTTTGTATTTGTGGTATTTTAATACATCCTTTAACAATTCATATCTTGTGCTTTTGAATTCCAGTATTTTTAAGACTGTGACTATGGACAGAAAACGTATACCCAAGAAAAAGCAGGCTAAGAATCTCTTCCCTATTTCTAAAGTCTAACAGAAAGAAGAAGAGAAAAAAAAAGATTGTTTTCGTTTTCTGTTGGGGTTTTCACGCAGCGTATCATGTTATTCAGGTGCCTTGTGGTAATCAATCACTATTTTTATCGTAAAAGCTCGTGCAGACAGACTCCACTCGTTGCATCGTTCTTTGTTGCTATGGGGGGAATCCTAAACCATGTTTTTAACCTGTTATACCAAAGAACACAGACAGGAAATGCTATGGAAGTTGAATAGCAAACAGGGCACAATTAAACTGCATAACTTCAAAATAAACCACAATTGTAACTTGTATATTCAAAATTTTTGAAAGAAGAAAAAAAAAAAGCACGAAAGATATAGGAATAGATTTGATTTTTAAGGCAGTTTTTGTATGAAAATTCAAAACAGCAAGATTTTTTGGGAAAAAAATTAATATTTCATAATTCTGTTTTTTTTTTATTATTATTCATTTGGTTTACGGTTAATTTTTAATACAACTCATCGTATTATTAGTGTATTAAGAGAAATTGAAATGATTTTCAGCCAATCATCCCCATTGTACACACCCTGCCTACTATATCTTACCAGGTATTCCTCTTCATGATGACTATGTAACCCAGTGGATCTAAATTCATTCGGCAAGGATCGTTTTGTGCAAGTGTGGTTTCAATAGCATATCCAAGCATTTCATGTACTCCTTCCTGACAGCCTAATTCTCCTGATTTGAATTCCATCGAACATTTGTGGGAGGCTTGTGGAATAGAGCATTCGCCAGTAGAAGCCAATGCCTCGTTCGGTCGCTGTTATCCGGTACGTTATTCTGTCTATTTAGTTCAGAATATCTCAGGACACCTTCCGTGGTTTGATGGAGTCAATATGCTATCGGTTCGAATAACGCCGTAGACATAGATATTTGTGAATGCCTTTAGGTGGTGTGTGAATTTCTAGCACCAAAGGCATGAAGTTGCTGCAGTAATAACTATCCCTGTTTTCTCCACCCCCCACAGAAAAATATTTTCATAAATAACATGGATTATTTTTATACATGTACAGAAAAGTGTTCCTTGTATAGCATCCATTAATTTATTTTTCAGCCTAGCGTGAGCCACATTAATCTACACTTTGTGCTAGTCAGAAGAGTAATTTTTGTGTGGTTAAGACAATGCATTCAATCATACCCCCCCCCCCAAAAAAAAAGAAAAAAAAAGTGCTTTGAAACTACGAAGAAAGCTGCTGCAAAGTGCGCATGTGTTGTAGCTGAGAACTTTCCCACGTTTGGGACCATCATAACAAAGTTAAAAACAAACATCACGCCATTCTTCGAGGATTTAAGCAAATCTTCGTTTCTTGTAAGGAAAAAAAAAATAGAATAAAATAAGCAAAAATTATTTTCTTAATGTTTGCAAAACTTGTCCAGTTTCTTAACTTTCTAAGGATTTTAAAATATCTCAATATGTCTGGTTTTACACGGAATGCAACAAGAATTAAAAGAAATAATAATAAATAAAATAAATTATTGATTTAAATTGCGTCTTTTCAAAGTAACGTATGTGTATCTTTGAGGGCGAGGAAGTATTTCTTCCGGGGGGGATGAAAAATTACATAATTATAATAATTTGTGATTAGTATAATTTTTGATGATACTCTATAATATACATTAACTATTATAAAGTCTAAATGAAGTTTCTAGATTTTAATTAATAGAATATAAATAAAATTTAATCAATATAGAATACCCTTGGTTGTATTTTAAGCCATTATGCATTAGTAACAGTTGTAGCAATTAAATTCTTATTTGTTAACTGGAAAAAAAAACTTCATAGCCAAAAATAATAACATTTATTACTGCTGTTCTCTATACGTAATAATCTTATTTCAAGATTAAAATAATGCAATACAAAATCACGACAATCAGTCGAAGTGATCAAAAATCAATTAAAAGGCTACATAAATCTCATTATCACCAAAAGAATTTTGAATTTCAAAATACCACATTTAAGTTGCACATTCCAACTTTATATTTAGCAACATTTAAAAGCAACAATGAAGTCAGGTTATAATATACCGAAAGAGGGCGCTATCATACTGCGTGAGAGCGTCAATACTCTCCATTTTTTTTTTTTAATATATAATGCATATATGTTGTGGAATTAAAATATAAAGGCAAGAAAGCATGGTAATTATATACGTATTCTATTTAAAGACGTTTAATTGCCGCTATAGATGCAAATTTTATTCCTAATTAGATGTAACAAAATATTATTTCAAATGAAAATATCCGGAGCTGAATTCCATTGAGAATATGAGATACTTTCGCACTCAATGCAAAGATTTACGACAACAACGCTGGTTAAAAATAAATAAAAATTCTTTACTTAAGAGAAATCGTAATCCGAACCCAACGAAGTCGAAGGAATGGTGAAAGTAAAACGATAACAAAAAGAAATAAATAGAATGAAAGAAAATATAGCATAAATAGCGAGAGAAGTGTAAAATTAAAAATAGAGCGAAGAAAATATGAAATGCCATTGAGGGAGGAAGAAGAGGCGTTTATCGCCTCCGGAGTTATTAAAGATATGAAAAACGATCGAATATTATATAGTAAACATGAAGTCTGATTTATTCGAATTCTTTCGTTTCTCGCATTGACATTCAAGTAAATAGTGAAATTGTTAAGATTTCTTCTTTTTATACAATGCCTGTACCGATACAATCAGAAAGTTCTTCATGCGTGAATAGCAAAAGGAAGCTGATAAACATCTATGAAAGGCATAGTTTTGTTCAAAGATCATGGGAAAGTATTACTTAGAAAAAGAAGAAATAAATAAACGAATAAATAAAAGAACAAAGAATAAATAAAAGAACAAAGAAATAATAAAAGAAATTAAATAAATAAAAAAGAAATTCAATGCGTATAGTAGTAAACATTAAGAAATAAAAGAAACACCCAGAAATAGTTCACATAAGAACAATATATTAATGCTCACATAAGAGTAATTGAAGTTTAGAGGAGGATAATGGATGGCAATGCTGTAGCCAAAGAAGTTCTAACTGAGGCTCGTCTATACGAGCCTCAGTTAGAATATAGAATATATACATATATATACATATATATACATATATACGAGCCTCAGTTAGAATATAGAATATATACATATATATACATATATAATACAGGTGATTAATATTTGTACACATATAGGTGATTAATATTTGCTCCTATATATATATATATATATATATATATATATATATATAGGTGATTAATATTGCTCCTATAGGAGCAAAAGAAGGATCGACCGTGAGATGCGGTGATTAATACCCTCCCTGCCATGATCAGAGCTTTAATAGCTCAATAACGCCTTATCTCTACATTGTCCTCTATAGCTAACGGGGAGGATGAAAAGCATTCTTGCTTCGCCCCTTTAAACCAGTCCTTATAATAGGAGTAAAAGAAGGATCAACCTTGAGATGCGGTGATTAATACCGTTGGAGGGTAATGGATGGCAATGCTATATATATATATATATATATATATATGTGTGTGTGTGTGTGAAGGGGTGATAAATATCCCTCTACTTTTATTAAGATCGTCCGTGAGATGCGGTGATTAATATTGCTCCTAT
Source organism: Typopeltis vanoorti (assembly GCF_054136105.1). NCBI lineage: Eukaryota > Metazoa > Arthropoda > Arachnida > Uropygi > Thelyphonidae > Typopeltis > Typopeltis vanoorti. The sequence continues at coordinate 134,795,193 of NC_143552.1, forward strand.
ATATATATATATATATATATATATATATATATATATATATATATATATATATATATATATGAGCAAAAGAAGGATCGACCTTGAGATGCGGTGATTAATACCCTCCTGCCATGATCAGAGCTTTAATAGCTCATCAATAAAACCTTATCCCTACCCTACAGATAACGGGGAAGATGAAAAGCATTCTTGCTTCGCCCCTTTAAGCCAGTCCTTATGAGGACTATAATAATAATATATTGCTCTTATGTGAGCCATATATGAGAGCAATATATTAAGCAGTAATATATACTTATTGCTCTTATATGCATTTCATTAAACGTGATGAAATGCATTCCTTATGATTTGCTATTCTTGGTTATTATTTGTATATTACAAGGTGTGATTTTAGAAAGATACAAAATAATTACAAATCGAACTTTAAAGCTCTGTTTATGTATTTCTGAAACAGTACGACTACATTGTAGTAAATACAAGAACTAGTCTATTTATACAGTTGCTTACTATCTTTTTTTTTTTTGTATGCGTGAGTGCCTTGACCACAGCGTCAACAGACTATCCACATTTTAAACCTTCCTTAGATCTAATCATACTAAATAACCTAATACTATTTTTGGATAGTAGTAGGTTATTTCATTCTTTGCTTACCGAACTCCCCATCTCGCAGTTAATATATTTTTCTTCTTTTATTCTCCCACTTACTTATTTAGGATCTTCATAATTTTACTTACCTCCCTATAGGTAAACTTAATCATGGTTCAACCGGTGGCTCATACATGGCTTCTTTTTTTTTAGGTATAAACAAAGATATATTAAATTTAGTTCGTCACTTTGTCAACAGATGACAGCACATGTGTAGATTTATTATTATTATTATTATTATTATTATTATTATTATTTGATATTCTCTTCACTACGAAGAAAAGTTTAAAATGAGATTTAAAAAAATATGAGTAAAAATAGACATAATTTGATGCAGTTCACCTCTCTCTCAACAGATGGCGGGACATGTCGAAATACACTGATAACCCAAAGACAGTCTTTTTTCAGCTTGCACTGCTTCCGTAAAATAATGCAGACAATTGCTGCTAGTATTTTCCAGAATCATACTGACATTTTTAAATAGCAATTCACCTATCCTTTTCGAAAACGATAAAGCCTAGTTTACTCTTTTTTTTTTTTTCCATAAGCGAAATCACTCAATTATTGAGCCGATGTTTATGTTCATGCATCCGATAAATCCTTTTTTGTTATTTAATAATCATTATTTATTCTTAGTATAATTTATTATAAGAATATTTATCTAAACCAATTTCTAGTGCACACTTTTATATGTGATTTATATATCAGCGCATACGAGTGTGGTTGCCATGACAATTCATTCTAGCATTTTCAAGAATCAGCCAGTATTGTTGAATAACGTTCAGCTTCGAGATATTCGGGTTTGTTTGCATACCAAATAGGTACACAAAAATGGTTTTCTTGACATAGGTTTATATCTGTTACTTCAGCCCTTATGTGGAGCAATAAACGTAATCACAGATGCGAGTACAACGATACTAAGCAAAAGAATGACACTTTAAGGATTCTACACAAAGCTGAAATGCTTAAACATCTTTATCCAGTATAGGTAATCCGAAACTTCCAATAATCTGACACGAAGATAATATGCATATTGAACACGAAGACATACACTTTGTCGTCTTGAGGTTCGTAAAATAAAGTAATTTCGGAAAAGCTGAAGTGCACATTCGAGTTGTATTCGTTTGTTTTTAAGACCTCCTTTATGTCCTACATCATCAACTATTCCCGTTAGCATATTCTGCTTAAGGATTTTCTGTTGTTAGAGATACTCTCCATCTACAGGAGCGACTGAAACCTCAGTCAATACAGACATTAAATATTATTTTTATAAAATGTCAGACTTGTTAAAATACAATTTCTGCGATATCCAAAGAAGGTGCGTCGACTCTCAAACACATCTCCCTTTATACTGTATAAAGTGTATACATTTTATGTACATGAGATGTTTAAAAATAATACATAGCAGATAATTATAAATCATTTGAATAACAAGGTTTTTATGTGGCTAAGGTTACAGATATAAACATAAAACAAAAAAAAAAAGAAAGAAAGAAACAGTATTTATCTTGCAATCCTGAATTTAACATATAGACCATAGGTGGCGCTGCACTTGCCGAAGCCAAGAGTGTCTCAATTGACAAAAGGCACGTGAAGGTATTTGTTATGGTTCTATTTGTTTAGTTTATTTATGTCAAATATGCATTTAAGAAGGGTCGGAAACCTATCGTATATATAATACTGGTACTGCTTATCGTATATATAGTATGCAAAGGGTGAGGTAAGTGTTACAAATAATTAATACGCAATTGCAAATATTGTTGGGCATGGTTACGACATACATGGAAAGAATTTGATTTATCATTCTGGCATTTCCAAAATAACTTCGGAATTAGAAAACTTAGCTGTTTCCTTACTGTTTGAACCACCTTGACAAACTCATTTCTCATTACCCTAGTCACATTTAATAACCGTGTCAGTTGAGTAATAATTTTCTGTGATGGTTATTAATAAATATAAGTATATACATGTATATATATATACGTTTCAGACGCAAACTTAACTGTTTGCTTACTTGGGTTTAGGAGTAAAATAACAAAGTTTATAAAATTATTTGGTAAATCTAATATACATTATTTCCAAGGTAAAAAAAATCTTATTTACATCAATATCTCCTCCAGAGATTATTTAAAATAAAAACACCTTTTCGAAATTTGCATAGGTAAAGTTGATAAGGCTCTGTATTACAAATGGCAATGCTGTAGCCAATGAAGTTCTAACTGAGGCTCGGCTATTGCCGTCACTCAGCAATGACTAGGGTTTTTTTAGCTTAATAACACCCCATCCACACAGATTTTCTTCATTCAGATGACGGGATAAAGAGTCAAGGACTCAGTCCATCGCCCAGTTCTTATAAGAACTTTGGTTTGGTGTATATATGTATATATGGTCTAGCACTGAGGACCGCAAAAAAACGTTGAAACCGATCTGGGTAGTGACCACGCCCATAATGTATTGCAGTAAGTATATATATCTCTTAGTGAGATGTGCTTTACATTATGGAAAATACTAAGAATATATTGCAGTAAGTAAAGTATATACATCTCTTAGTGAGATGTGCTTTACATTATGGAAAATACTAAGAATAGTGATCAGAGCTTTTGTCCTGGTGTTGCACCACCTTTAGACTTGAACGACGTTTCAGGCGCAAGCTTTTGCTTACTTGGGTTTAGGCGTAAAATTATTTGGTAACCCTAATATATATTAACATAAATATAAGTAAACATGACTACTAATATTAACTCGTAGTTGGGATACCAAGTAATTTTATATATATATAAATACTTATTAAGGATACCAAGTAATTTTATAAACTTGGTTTTTTTTTACTCCTTCTCCCAAGTAAGCAAAACAGTTAAGTTTGCGCCTGAACGTAGTTCAAGTCTAAAGGTAATGCAACTCGTTGTAAAGGTGGATAAAGTTCTGATCACTATTTTTAGTATTTTCCATAATGTAAAACACATCTCACAAAGAGATGTATATACTGTTATACATTGTGTGTGTGTGTGGGGGGGGTCACTACCAGACCTGTTTCAACCTTTTTTGAGGTCTCCTCAGTGAGTAGCTAGACCCTGAAATACCAAGGTCCTTATCCTTATAAAGACTGACTTAAAGGGGCGAAGCAAGAATGCTTTTCATCTTCCCGGTTATCTGTATCTGTAGAGGACAGTTTAGGGATAAGGTGTGATTGAGCTATTAAAGCTCTGATTATGGCAAGAGGGTAACAGCAATAGCCGAGCCTCAGTTAGAACTTCATTGGCTACAGCACTGCCATTCATTACCCTCCAAGGGTATTAATCATCGATGTTTAAGTAATGGCGAACTCTAAAAATTCGGACGATCCCTAGACCACTTGGTTCCACTCAGTGACGGGCTCCCTCACCACCGAGCAGAACCGCTCATATTCCGAAAAAAAGTCTTCACCGACAAAGCCCCTCACCGGGCCGTGCCGGAAAACACTCACCCCGGAGACTCAAATTCCTCCCTTAAGGCGAAAACCTTAAGAGAGCGAACTGAAACTCTCGAATCTCTGCGCCCTAGGTGGTAACAGCAACAGCCGAGCCTCAGTTAAACTTCATTGGTACAGCATTGCCATATTTAAAGGTCTCTAAAAATTCGGACGATCCCTAGGCCACTCAATTGTGGGCGAAAGACCGTCCATCTCAGCGTTGGCTCCACTCAGTGATGGCCTTCCACCCACACGCCACCACCGAGCAGAACCACTCATATTCCGAAGAAAAGCATTCACCGACAAAGCCCCTCAGCGGGTCGTACCAGAGAACACTTTCCCCGGAGACTCAAATTGCTCCCTTAAGGTAAAAACCTTAAGAGAGCGTACTCATAACTCTCGAATCTCAGCGCCCAAGGGGGGTAACAGCAACAGCCGAACCTCAGTTCAAATTCATTGGTACAGCATTGCCATCCATTCAGCCGAGCCTCAGTTCAACTTCATTGGTACAGCATTGCCATCCATTACCCTCCAAGGGTATTGATCACCGCATCTCATGATCGACGACCATGCTTTTTAGTAATACAGAGCATTATCAACTTTACCTATACAAGTTGCTACAAGGTGCTTTTATTTTGAATAAGAAACTCTGGATGAGATAAAGATGTGAAAAGTTTTTTACCTTAGTGATAATACATATTACGGATACCAAGTAATTTTATAAACTTTTTTTTTTTTTTACTCCTTCTCCCAAGTAAGCAAAACAGTTTGCGCCTAAACGTAGTTCAAGCCTAAAGGTAGTGCAAACTTAACTGTTTTGCTTACTTGGGAGATGGAGTAAAAAAAAACCAAGTTCATAAAATTACTTGGTATCCTTAATATTTATTATCCCTAAGGTAAAAAACTTTTACCTTAGAGATAATATATATATCCTTGGTATCCTTAATATATATTATCCCCAAGGTAAAAAACTTTTCATATATATATATATATATATATATATGTTAAAGATACCAAGCAATTTTAAACCTGGTTTTACTCCATTTCCCAAGTAAGCAAACAGACTAAAAGTCAAGTTTGCGCCTGCAATTGATGCAAGTCTAACTGATCCCACAGTTTAAAAATACTTTCTACATATATATATATATATATATATTTTTTTTTTTTTTTTTTTTTTTTTTTCATAATTCATTTTTACTCGGCGGGAAATATTATTAAAAAGCTTAATGACTGATACCGAGAGATAAAAAGATGACATGGTATATTTGAAAAGATACCACTAGTTTACTATTTTCATTGAATTGATAACATCTTCAGGTTTCACAATCAAAGAAGTATATAAAGAATTACAGAGACTTAAAATTGCATTAACAGAACAAGTACAAAAGACAGTAGCGTGTTTGAAAACAAAATGCGAGCTTGAGTTCCAAATAAACGTAGACTACGCGCTGTCACGAGTGCGCCAATACTGAACAGAAGCAGCGTGTGCGTTAGAGAGATTGAAACTTAGGCTGTTGTTGAATAGTATGAGAAGTAAAGTATGAGAAGAATCTAGAGAAATTTCCCTAGATTCGACAATCTTTCTTTCGAGTTCATCGTAGCACACATGGATGTTAGAAGTTTAAGTCCAGTTCACAATGTGTTGGTGGCCTTCGTCTGAGTTAGCTGAAAAGAGAACGTGGCTAGAGAGAGCGCTGGCTCTAGTCCTGTTATAAGAGATATCTCTACGGTGTTCTTCCAAACGTAGAAGGATGGATTTAGCAGTCTGGCCATAGCATGGCTTTCCACAATCACAAAAATCTTGTACACTCCTGGAAACTGAGTTGGAAGGTTTCTCTTTAGGTTTACTAAGTACTGAACGAAGTTTTGGAAGCGTAGTGAAGCAAGTTCTGAAGTTAAACTTCTTGTGAATTTTTGCCAGTTTTGGTGAAAGAGAGCTGATGTAAGGCAAAGAAGTGAAGGCTTTTGGGGAAGAGGGGATCTTCAGAAGTAGTTGCGTGACTAGGGGAAAGAAATTTGTCAATTTTGTTAGGAGAGAAACCATTATTAATAAAAAATATTTTTAAGAAAAAGGAGTTCATTTTAAATTTCTATTTCTTCTGTAAGTAAAGATTTGGCACGGTGAGCTAAAGTGGAAATAATACCACATTTTTGTGGGGGATAGTGATGGGAGGAAGCATGAAGGTATCTATCAGTATGAGTAGGCTTTCTAAAAATTGAGATTTTTCAAAACTGGCAAAAATTATCAAGAAGTTTAACTTCAGAACTTGCTTCACTACGCTCCCAACACTTCGTTCAATACTTAGTAAACCTAAAGAGAAACCTTCCAACTCAGTTTCCAGGAGTGTGTTGATGTATTGAGTGCTTGGATATAAGTTCTTAAAAGAACTGGGAGATGGACTGAGTCCTTGACTCTTTATCCCGTCATCTGAATGAAGAAAATCTGTGTGGATGGGGTGTTATTGAGTTAAATGTTCTAGTCATGGCTGGGTAACGGCAATAGCCGAGCCTTAATTAAAACTTCATTGGCTACAGCATTGCCATTCATTACCCTGAAAGTCCTAAAAAGGACTGATACTCAATCAATCCGACTCGCTTTTTTTAAAGTAAAGCAAACTCTAAAAATTAGGACGATCCCTAGACCACTCCACCGTCCAACTCAGCGTTGGCTCCACTCGGTGATGGGACACCCCCCACCACCGAGCAGAACCGCTCATATTCCGGGGAAAAGCATCCACCGACAAGGCCCCTCTTGAGCCACGCCGGAGAACACCTTCCCCAGAGACTCAGAATGCTCTCTCAGAGCATACCCCCGAAATCAGCCCCCCTCACCGGGAGCAAAATTCCGGAAGAAACCTGAGAGAGCGAACTCTCGAAACTCAGCGTCCTGTTTAGTCGCTTCTACGACAAGCATGGATTTGCGGTGGAGCTATTCTTATCCCGGCAACCACACGGGGATCTCGCTTGGAAATGGAAATACTCGCTTGGATTAGAGACCAATCTCCAATGAGTCCTTATCCTTATAAGGACTGGCTTAAAGGGGCGAAGCAAGAATGCTTTTCATCTTCCGCGTTATCTGTAGAGGGCAGTGTAGGGATAAGGTGTTATTGAGCTATTAAAGCTCTGATCATGGCAGGAGGATAACAGCAATAGCGGAGCCTCAGTTAGAACTTCATTGGCTACAGCATTGTCATCCGTTACCCTCCAAGGGTATTGGATTGAATGAATCAATCACCGCATCTCACGGTCGATTGATTGGCCAAACCAATCTCCAATGAATTCATCTCATTCTTATAGTTCTTATAAGAACTGGGCGATGGACTGAGTCCTTGACTCTTTATCCCGTCATCTGAATGAAGAAAATCTGTGTGGATGGAGTGTTATTGAGCTAAAAAGGCTCTAGTCATGGCTGGGTAACGGCAATAGCCGAGCCTCAGTTAAAACTTCGTTGGTTACAGCATTACCATTTGTTACCCTGGAAGTCCTAAAAAAGACTATGTACCCCTTCTGAATTCATCTCATTCCTTATAAGGACTGGCTTAAAGGGGCGAAGCAAGAATGCTTTTCATCTTCCCCGTTATCTGTAAAGGACAGTGTAGGGATAAGGTGTTATTGAGCTATTAAAGCTCTGATCATGGCAGGAGGGTAACAGCAATAGCCTCGCCTCAGTTAGAACTTCACTGGCTACAGCATTGCCATCCATTACCCTCCAAGGGTATTGGATTAAATCGAATTCATCTCATTCCTTATAGTCCTTATAATAAGGACTGGCTTAAAGGAGCGAAGCAAGAATGCTTTTCATATTCCCCGTTATCTGTAGCGGACAGTGTAGGGATAAGGTTATTGAGCTATTATTAAAGCTCTGATCATGGCAGGAGGGTAACAGCAATAGCCGAGCCTCAGTTAGAATTTCATTAGCTACAGCATTACCATCCATTACCCTCCAAGGATATTGGATTGAATGAATCGATCACCGCATCTCACGGTCGGTTATTCATCTCATTATCAGGTAAATCAGACTTATCATAAAATATTAAAGGTGTAGGAAAAAACATTTTTTACAATGATTTAATTTGAAATAAAAATTAAAATCATTTTTTAAATTAAACTCTAAAATTTTCATTATTCTTAAAAATATATCATAAATGTATCTAAATTTAAGAGATATATCTTTTTTAAAGATATATCTCTTAAATTTAAATATGTTTATGATATAAAGACATCAATATAGAGACATCAATTCATACTTTCTTATACATATATATACTGAATCAGAAATCTTTATGCAGATAAACGTCAACATCACTTATGTAGCGTATATGCAACATACTTTGTCACGTGTTCTAGGGAACTATTTGAGAATGCTGCTAGTCAGTAATCGTCAATGTTGATCGCAATGGGAAAAGGATCTTTCGGAGTTCGATAAAGGGCTTATTGTGAGTGCCCATTTGGCTGAAGCCGCGATTTTGAAAACAACAGAGATTACTAGTTTCTCAAAGGTTAAGATATCACGGTGTTTAATCGGTGTAAAAATAACCCGTATTTTGTCTAAGAGGCGCAACTGTGGTCCTAAGATAGTCTGTCAGGAACGAAATCGCCTTCGTCTGAGAAAGATTGCACAGACAAACAGAACCTCCTATGTGCAGCAATTAACCAAAGCATTTATTGAAGGCTGTTCCCTATCCAGATCTCACCGAACTATGACAAGACAGTCGCTTGTCTATACGGAAAACACTGATATCCGAGAAGAACCGGAAAGTTCGTTTACAATGGTGTCAGGAACAACGTGACTGGATACTCGAAGGAAAAAAAGTCATGTTGTCCGACGAGTCGCGATATATCTTGATTCGACAGTAGGCAGAGAGTTTGGAGGATTTCCATGAAGCAATAATCTCAGTCTGCCTTGTAAACACAGCTCAAGGTTCTGGCGGTGGTGTCGTGGTGTGAAGCATTGATACAGAACGCGTTCCTGTGATATTGTTGGAAGGTTGGGTGTCCTCCATGGTGTATTTGAACATTATTGCCGATCCTTCAATGTTGACTTTTTTTTTTTTATCCAGGAGGTGATAGTTGTTTCACATGAACGACAATGCTACTGTCCATGGCGCAAGAATTGTTCAGCAACTATATCAGCGACTTCTGCCATTTTTCCTGGTCAGCACAGAGCCCGAACCCTATTTTTAATATATGGACATGTTAGAAAAAACAGATCCAGGAGCAAAGTCCCATTCCCGTCAAATCTGAGCTAGTTAAAGGACTGTCTGATGAACACCTGGTATGCTGTAGAAATAGATGCAATCCAACACCTCGTAGAATTTAATTCGTGGTAAAGGAAGTCCAACACGATATTAAATAAAAATTTCTAATTCAGTGACCAGTATGTGTATAATAGGGTATATTATTCAATGATGATGATTATATTCATCCGTCCAAGACGGGTTGTGTCTCTTGATTTGGAGCTTTAGGCAATTGTATGATGATTTCATTAGCTACTCTGTTTTCCACCAAAACTGAACTCAAATCTTTTCATTGTGGAAGGGTGGGATGGATTTTTTTAAAGATCTTTGTGGGCTTAAGGCTTATTGCAAAACAAACAGATTTTATACTTGGTTTTAATCCTTATCCCAAGGAAGCAAAACAATGTTTTGGTCGTGAAATATATTCTCGTCTTAGCTACTTGTATATAGAGGCTAATGAGTTCATATCACTTGCCTTATTACGTATCCCATAATGCAAAGCACACACCCCTTTCGGGCGTGTATAATTCAATGCATAATGGGAAGGATCACCACCCAGACCGGTTTCGACCTTATAATTAAAAAAGAAAGAAAAACCTTTGACTGCCTACTTACAACATTTCGTGGAAGTCACGTAAAATGTTTTGAACAATTTTAGTTTAAATTTATAGCGCCTTCATAGTAGTAATAATGATATATTTCAGGAGAGTAAAATAAAATTTAAAAAAAAAACTATGATATTACATTGATTAGGCTTTGCAATAAGTAAGCTAACGTTATCATTAATATCGAATTGTTTGAAACAAAGAATGCTGCGCGTGAGAGATTCACGTTGTATTATGATAACTAGCGATGATGCGCAGAATTTCTGAGATCTGCGTGCACCAGGTTTTTGATGTCACATGACCAAACCGTTTCTTGTTTACATTGAATAGGATTTTTCAAACTTTACTGATAACTCCTTGAATGCTTCGGGAAAAAAAAAACATAATGAATGTAAGCCATTTCTGTTCCCTGCTATTGTTACTTGAAGATCTGTCTTTGTTGCATGTTCTGTTAATCCTGATTTATGTTTTCTTTTTTTCTCTCCACGTCTTTGACATGTTCTGACACGCGCATCACTCCTAATTGGCTTGTCTGTTCCTCATGAACAAGTGATCGTGTACTGTCTGTTTTTGGAATGGTGAATAGGATGGTTTTGGAGGGCAATGGAGACTGGAGATATTGTGTATTGGGAAGAAAGCCACCTTTTATTCCTTCTTGACGCAAAATATATTTGAGGTTTTATCCATGAAAGAACGTAAATAAGATAGGATAGCGATACCATTTCCGTATCTTGTACATTTCTGGTTGTTGTTGTTTTTTTCGCATCCACCAATTTTTTTTTAAGAAGGACCTTTTTAGAATGCTTTAATGTATATAATGTAATACTATAACGAGATCGAAACTATTAAATAGTTATAATTCACATTTATTTAAGAAAGTCTTCATGTGGCACACATACTGGACATCAACTTTCTTCAGGTTCACTAACCAGCGAAGTCTCGAAACAAAATACATAAAAATATCATTGGGATAGCGGAATAAAGATGAAGATGGAACGATGGGAAGAAAACTAGAACTGAAGAACGAAAAAAGCAAGGAGAAATACCTTAAAGAACTTTGTCATAAGAGGGAAAATAGCGTATAATTAATTAATTAATTAAGACTGTAATTCTATTAGCAATCCCATAATGCAACAGGACTGTAGATCTAATCTGGTTTAGACTTTGTGCGTAGATCCACACCGTACCATGCTGGCATTCGAAACCAAATCCAAAGTAATACATTGGTTGATCCTACCTCGCCAGAAGGCGAGGTAGGATCTACCAATGTATTACTTTGGTAAGAATACATTGGTAGATATAAGAATACATTGGTAGATCCTACCTCGCCAGAAGGCGAGGTAGGATCTACCAATGTATTCTTATTTCTTATTCAAATTCTTAGCTTTCCAGTGGTTTAAACCACTGGAAAGCTAAGAATTTGACCAGCTGCGCCATCTGTACTTCAGTTGCGTGTGCTCTGACTGGCTGGCTGTTTTGTGGGATGAAAAATCCCAGTTTCCAGGAGAAAAAAACTCTGCTCCCTCCGTATGAATCCGAATAATTGACCTTCGATTGAAAATCCCCGTTTCCTTCACACCTATTCGGGGTTCGAACTCAAGTCTTTCAACCGACTGAGCTACGGAGGCTCATGACTGTAAGTACGCTTTGAAAAAATATTAAAGAAGAGAAAATTGTAGGAAGAGAGCGTTTGCATTTATTCGAAATAAAAAAAACATTGGTGAATATGCCATTAAATAACTGACAAAATATTCTAAATAACGTATGAAATAAAGTAATACCGAAGAGATTTCAGACCCTACGAAAAGCTAATATTACTAGTGCTTGAACAAAAGACAATGCCTCCTTAATAAAAGAGAGAAATTCTAAACATTAACATACGGATTATATAGGAAATTAAATCAGAAAGAAGCTAATAGACTGCTAGTTCCCCCTTTAGAGTTTAATATGTGCTTTCACTTTCCTTACTAATACCTAAAAAATCAAATTTAACTATGTATGAATTGTTGTGTTTCATTGACAAAGACGAAATATTCGTTATATTAAATATCATAAATTCATAAAAATTCTATAAAAAAAATTAAAAAATAAAATATATTCAAATATTACAAATTATTTACAGCAGAAAATAAATATTAGAAGAGATTCTGAAGAAATAATTAGTAGACTAATTAATGTAAAGTATTTTGTTAATATATAAGATTTAGTTACAGAAATATATGAATATATTAAAATCAATACCATAAGAGAAGTATCCTAATACATCTTAAAAAACAAATAAACAGAAAGATGGGGAAATGCTGGTTTAGACTTTGTGCGTAGATCCACAAATATTAGACCAAATAATAACTGTCAACCTCCATGTAGGATGAGGCAATTTATGATTATTTCACTTTCACCAAATACTTTCTTACCAAACAAGAAAAACTTATCCACTCAGGATTATATCACAACTTAAACACCCATGCTGTTCGAATCCCCTCTTTAATCTAGTCTTAATCTTGTATATACATTTCTGCAGTGTGTAAAGAAGTATACACTGCAGTTAGCAATTGGTTGCATCCCCCACCCCTGTATTGTTAAAAATGTCTTACTAAGAAGATCTTATTGTGTGTGACGGGGATTGCGTGGGGAGAATTTATAGAACGAATTTAAATTTAAGAAATACCTAAAAAAAAAAAAAAAAACGAGCAAGCGTCAGCCCAAAGTCATTTCAATCCAAATAAGACATCCCATTAATATGCAACGTAGTCAAGTTCCCTCGTGTGTCAGCGATTACTCTCTATGACGTACTTCTATTTGAATTTCTTGATTCAATGAAAAAAAAAAAAAATCAGTTCGATTCTTGTCATAACGAGAATCGAACTGATTCTTGATCAAGTAGTTTACCAGATTGTTTTCGAATATTCTTAAGCGCATAACTTCGAATTGTCAGTAAACAGAGAACTCGAGGTATATTATATTAAATGATTACATTAAATTCAGAAATAAATTTATTAAATTAACAAATTAGGTTTAGAATGTTTCATTAGTGAGAGACAAAAAATTATAACTGTGTGTGTCATACAAAATTATAGATATTAACGAATATACTTATTATTACTTTATTTATATTAAATTATTTAATTAATTAATATATTACTTTATTTATATTAAATTATTTAATTAATTAATATATTACTTTATTTATATTAAATTATTTAATTAATTAATATATTATTTTATTTATATTAAATTATTTAATTAAATAATATATTACTTTATTTATATTAAATTATTTAATTAATTAATATATTACTTTATTTATATTAAATTATTTAATTAATTAATATATATTTGTAAGTACTGTATTCGCTTTCTTCAAAAACATGATGCAAGAGTGGCTAAAACACGATGCAATATTGCATCATTCAAAAATGCAACGCACAAAACGACCCAAGAGAAGAAATAAAGCAGAACTTTATATAAAGTAGTAAAAGGTGTATATTTTAATGATGTTTTATATTCATTTTTTTTTTTGCTGGAAAAAAAATGGATTTTTCCTCTTTTATTTGTAACTTTTTTTTCTTTTAAATAGATATTATATCATTTGAAGTCTTGAGTTGCTTAATTTTATAAGTTTTAGGCAGATACGATCGTGTAATTAGCCACCATGTTACTACTACTATATTTATTGCAGTAATCAATAAATATAACATTAGCCTTACAGATAGAAATTCATTTCAAAGAGTTTTTGTTTATATTTCAATTGCAAGGTTTCCTGTGGAAGGCACTTTGGATTATAGAATACTGATTTTTAAGCGTAATTCATATGATAAAAATTTAATACAACTTTTTAAAGCTGTTACATATTGGAAAGAAAACACCACTGCTCTATAAACTAACATTTGTCGATAAACATCTACAAACTTGTATAACTATCAATATAACAAGAATTATCCAACCTTTTATAATAAGTAAGCTCTGCTTTTATATAAAAAGTATTAGTTTATATTTTACTACAGAATTCATTAAAAGAATTCAGATTTAAATAAAATATTTGATATTACTAAATCACTTAAGGAATTGACAACGTAGATACGAATATAAATTAAATTACACTTTAATAAATATTTCCGATATTTCGCCACTGCTCCTAGAAAAATACCTAGTGAGGATATTATGATCCAGATCGAACCCGCCACCTTCTAAATCAAATCGCCAACAGTGTAAGACTGGATGTGGCTTGTGTCCTCTCCAAAGCAAGACCACCAAAAACCAACATATCCAATAGTGAATATAAAGCTCTGCAGGAAATGAGGAATAATAAAGAAATAGTTATCACCAAAGCAGATAAGGGAAATGCAACTGTAGTACTTAACAAAAAGGACTACACAGGTAAGCTTAATGCTCTTCTATTAGATCGGGCTACTTACCACCCTATCGAATACAATCCCACCAACTCACAAATCAGAAAACTTCACAGGCTCCTTAAGAAAGTCACTTCTTGGCCTGTAGACGTTACCAACAGATTCAAGCCGTTTAACTCTATACCCCCGCCCAGTATTTATGGACTCCCAAAAATACATAAAGAAAATGTGCCATTACGTCCCATAGTGGATGGCATTGATTTCCCCACATACAAATTAGCTAAACATTTAGCCAAAGTGCTCACACACTATACTGGCAACACACCATCACACATAAAAAAACTCAGCCCACTTCGAAGCCAGCATAGAAAACCTTACACTCCAACATACCGACATAATGGTCAGCTTTGACGTCTCCTCCTTATTCACAAATGTCCCACTCAAGGAAACTTTAGAGCTAATCCAAGATAAATTTTCTCCCAATATCTTTGTCCTATTTCAGTTCACAATGAACTCAGGCTATTTCATTTGGCAGGGAAAATTCTACAAACAAATAGAGGGGACAGCCATGGATTCACCACTCTCCCCACCCTTGGCCAATTTCTTTATGGAGACCTTTGAAGAAAAAGCCTTAGCCTCTGCCCCACAAAAACCAACCATATGGCTTCGCTACGTTGATGATGTGTTTGCTATTTGGCCACATGGCTCTGATACACTCCTCTCCTTCTTAACACACTTAAACAACCAACACTCCAGAATCAAGTTCACCCTGAAAAAAAGAGGAAAACAACAGCCTCCTTTTCCTAGACACACAATAGTCACCCGCCAGCCTGATGGAACCTTGGTTTTCTCAGTTTATAGAAAACTCCCCATACAGGCAGATACATTCACCAACAATCCACCCCACCCCTCACAACAATATGGAGTGGTGAAAACACTATACAATAGGGCTAAACTAATCTATTCTAACGACATGGCCCTAAACACTGAACTTTCTGGTCTAGCAAACCATGCTTTGGATACACGCCACAGAATACGGTGGAAGAAAGCTACAGTAATACACCGTAGCAAACACAAATTCGAAAGACTATTTATGGAATCAGCCTCAGCCCTAAGAAACTCTCCAAACCTAAACAAATTTGGTTGTATGAGACTGCCCCAAATTTGGGAGGATTACATCAGCAGACCTTCAGCCCAACGGCCAAGAACACCTA
Source organism: Typopeltis vanoorti (assembly GCF_054136105.1). Classification (NCBI taxonomy): domain Eukaryota; kingdom Metazoa; phylum Arthropoda; class Arachnida; order Uropygi; family Thelyphonidae; genus Typopeltis; species Typopeltis vanoorti. The sequence continues at coordinate 134,810,685 of NC_143552.1, forward strand.
CTTAGCCCGCTAGGGGGCACCATCAGGACTTTTAGGACAACAATAGCTTCATCACTTCTTTCTCAGTTACTGTGTTGTAGTGCCTACGTGCACGTGCCTTTTTTGTAAGTTCCTTTTGAAGATAGCGCCGTGACGTTGCCGAAATATCGGAAATATTTATTAAAGTGTAATTTAATTTATATTCGTATCTACGTTGTCAATTCCTTAAGTGATTAAGTAATGCATAACCAACGTATAAGCCTGTCTACAAAAATATTTGATAGTATCGAACTTCCTAAATAAGTTTCAAAATTCTTTTATTTTATTTAATACATTAAAATAAAAATTACTATACAGAATATACAAACTAACCCACGTAAGGTTTTCGTAAACCTACAGGGTATTATAGTCCTTATAAGGACTGGCTTAAAGGGGCGAAGCAAGAATGCTTTTCATCTTCCCCGCCATCTGTAGAGGACAGTGTACGGATAAGGTGTTATTGAGCTATTGAAGCTCTGATCATGGCAGGAGGGTAACAGCAATAGCCGAGCCTCAGTTAGAACTTCATTGGCTACAGCATTGCCATCCATTACCCTCCAAGGGTACTGGATTGAATGAATCAATCAGTCTCTCCTACTACTTGGAATTGAGTAGAATAAAAATGAATACTACATTGGGAAAAATAGGTGTGTAAAGAAAGTTCTAAAAAAAGAATCAAAGCTGAGTGGTTTCTGTATTGGAATAGTCGTTTTTTTTTTTGTTTTTTTTTCGATGAATTGTTTTTGGTGAATTTTCTGGATAGCGTATGTTCTAGATAATTGAAAAGAGCTTTAGGAATATTGTAGAAGAGATCTTTGGGGAAGAACAAGCTGGATTTAAGCTAAACACGGGTTGTTAGGATTCAGATTTTCACTTGAAGACAGATGGTTGAAATCGTCGGAAATAACAAGGATCAGTATTTAATTTCTACATCCGGAAGGATGGGGAAAGAAAAACAGTTCAAAATCCTACAATTACATGGAGTAAACATGACATTAAGTGAGAACCGAAAGAGGTACATGAACGTAAAAAAATCAAAACAAATGAATAGGATTAGCAATTCATGGAAAGGGGGGGGGGAGACAACCAGAGCTTACGACTGCCCGTCTGGTTGGCCGAATGGTTAGCCTATGCGCTCTCCAGCCAAGAGGCTGTGGGTTCGAATCCCGCCAGGGGCATGCATGTTTATGATTTCCCTACTAACTTTTTTGTGAAAAGGGCATCTGCTACCCCTACCACTTCTAGCAGACGGCTTCTCCTCCAAAACCGAGGTACGGAACTCGGTGAACGGCGTCAAAATGACGTCACATGTGAGTAACTAACTAACTTCTAAATACTTTTGTATCGAATCGAAATAAAATGTAAAACAAACCGAAACCTCTAACTCCTTTTAATTCCCAGCGAGGGTAGGCACAGCTCCTCCTAACTAATGTTTTGAAGACAAGTGAGCCGCCAGTCTCTATCCCTCACTGATAGTGAACCCAAACTGTCAACGAATGATGGCTTTTTCAGGGTAGAGAGAGAGAGAGAGAGAGAGAGAGTACATCAGACAACTACTGCCATCTCATAGAACTCAGACTATTGCTGAGAGTAATATGAGTGTTATTATAGTTTACGGTCAATTTTTGATATCCAAGGTAAAAAACCGGAGTTTACGGCAGAAAAACCCGTACGCCCCCGACAGAAAAACCCTGGTCGAAGAAAAGCTTAGAAAAGTTCCTCTAGTCTGCAACTGGAACAGTCTTTCTTCGAACAGCCAAGCGCTATGAAAGTAAACGCCATTTCCACAGGAGCGACCCAGGCGTTGAAACAAAATTAGGGAATCAAATGTTGACATTTGATTCACTGATTCCTTTCTTATTCCTTTCTTATCCATTTCCTCTTTCTTTGTCAATTAATTCCTTTACCTATTCATTAAACAAGCACGTTTTGGCCAAGTCAAGTGTTTGTCTAAACTTAATTCTGATGATGATGATCAACTGTTTCTGTCAATGTATGCTCTGTAGCTAGCTGGTCTTTTAAAGCATGGCCCGCCAACTGTATCGGAGATTAAGTAGCTTATGTTCGGTTGAAATCCTTTCATCTTAAATGGGATTTGAACTTACATCTTCCAGAAAAGAATGCTTTCACTACCGATTGACGTTCGAAGATACATTAAAGAAATTACTGATTGTTACTGTTTTATTTTGGAATTAATCCACTATCCGGAATAACTCAGAGTAAGAATATTTCTCACTTAAAATCAATTTGATTCTGTGATCCAGCTGCTGCCAAACTTTCCAGGAATACATTGTGCATTATGTGGAAACGATATCTGAGAAAGAAAAAAAAAATGGAGCATTTATTTATTCGTATGATGTTTCCTCTCAATTTCTCCCCCGTCCCTACTGGGGTGGGTTGAGCCCCCTCATGGGGGGTTAAGTATTTATGACTGTAGATCCATGTATGTTCACGGGGCCGGTTTGCCTGCTTGCGGAATGAAAAACCTCAGATAAACTGGGTGGAAAAACGCTGCTGTCCACGCCCAAGACCGGCTAACTTGGCTATGGCTGAGGTAGATCCTTAAGCTCCTCACGTCGTTGACGGGAATCGAACCTAGGACACTCCTTCCCCAGACATATGGTTGCGAAACGCAAAGCCACTAGGCTAACCGCGCGGACACCAGAGAGCATTGTAAACACCAAATACATTTAATTTGTATCATGCAACTCAGAAGGTACCAGGTGGGTACAAAAAGATGAATGTAATATATTTTCCTTCATTCTGGTTGTTAATACCTCCGATTGACGGTATTAACAACCAGATTTGTGGCATACCAGGAAGGAAAGCACATTGAACAGTATAGCCAATGAATGTATAATGGAAGTGAATAAAAATGTGCTCGTTATGTTTGTGTCGCTCTTTTCCTTCTTATAAACACAGAAAAATTACTATATCTAACAAGTCAGAGAGGTTGTTCGTGGAATCAACAGAATCCAAACCTCAACAAGTATGGCTGTATAAATCTACCAAAGATTTGGGAGACAGTCATCCTAAGCCCAAATTAATATCTGTTTTTTTTTTTTTTTTTTTTTTATGATGAACTTAGATGGCGCCTAATTAGGACTTTAGTCTTTGTGTTGCACGCTACGATTACTCATACTAGTTCCACTGTTACACCGGATTGCGGTTGTCTCGCTACTGTAACAAACTTTGTTTGTTTGCTCTGAAGATGCTGGATAGAATACCAGCGAAATATTAGCGTTAAGTTAATAAATAGTTATTTTCTTATCAATCTGTGTTCACATCTATGACGTTAAAATCCAATCAACATGTGTGACTACTACACCATTACTATATCTACATTCAGTACATCATGCAGCGCCCCTGGTGGTGAATTTTAGAACTACCTTCTTTTTCTGAGATATCGCTTCCGCATGATGCATAATCGATTCCTGCAAAGTTCGCATCATTTGGATCACTTGGTTGAGCTCCACAAGACGTTAAACAGAAATATTTCAATTTTGATCACCCCTCGTATATATATATATATATATATATATATATATATATATACACACACACACACATATTATTCTCTAAATATATTGTCAATATTTTGTGTACTATTTATACTGTGTAATTGTTACACTTTTTGTTATCGTTTTAAAATTTTATCATTTTAAAAGAAATTTTAAATGAATGAAATATAATGCAGTGATATGTAATGTAATAATGTAATGAACATACTATTGTTGTTGTTGTTTTGCTTCTTATTCACTTTTCAACACAGTTTGAGATGATCAGTCACCTTGAGCAATTAATCCCAAGTATCTGAATCCGTTATCTCATTTCAAAGCGGTGGACTTCAACTATTTATCCGATTGCGTTAAATACTCAGGCCGCCTGTTTAAGTTAATTTTTATTTTCCAATATATTAAGAGTGTACGATTACTTTGGCCCACAGAAAAATCCTTTAATAGTCTCTGCCCTATACCTAAACTAAATCTCTTTTTGTTTGTTTGCATCTGCTCTCTCTTTTGAATTTTTCTGCCACACTTAATAACATATTTGAGTAATTATTGACTTGTGTATGGGGTATTTATTTAGTTAAACCCACTTCACTAAACGTAATCCCTCCAGTACAGAATGATGGTCATCTTCCACAATGATTATTGGGACAAAAAACAAAATGGATTAGAATAAAATAATTTAAACAAAAAAATTAATTAACATTATAATAGGAGGCTTTAATATTTAAGGAAAAGTTATATTTTTATTAAAATTAATTAATATAATTTAAAAAAAATTGAATCATTCAATAAACACCAAAAATGTTAGAATTACTTAAAATTATTAATTTTAAATAATTCTAGTAGGGGAAAATAAAAGTCCTTTTTAGGACTTCCGGGGTAACGAATGGCAATGCTGTAGCCAATGAAGTTTTAACTGAGGCTCGGCTATTGCCCGTTACCCAGCCATGACTGGAGCTTTTAGCTCGATAACACTCCATCCACACAGATTCTCTTCATTCAGATGACGGGATAAAGAGTCAAGGGCTCAGTCCATCTCCCAGTTCTTTTAAGAACTTAAGAACTACAGAATGATAGGGAAAGATGGCGGCTCGCATGATGGTTGTTGTTGCGAAGAATGTTTTTCATTTCAGTGGTGATTAGTAAGTTTTAGATATTGTGAATCTTCTTTGTTTGCGGAATACAAGGTAAGACTTTGACTTTTGATACAATTTTCTGGCCCTAGCCCGTTCTCTTCGCCATTGTAAATATTTCATACCTCATTGTACACAAGAATGGAGAATGCAAACGATATCAAGGACGCCATTCAACAGTTAAACAAATATATGTCACTTGACATTCTCAAATTCATCCTTAAGAAATTTGATACAGACTATCCTGGTTGCTTGAATCTCTTCACTCAAGTAAATGACACTGAAGATGATGATTTGGACATCGAAGAGGACATTACACCTGTTCCTGCTACAAAGTCTCCCAGACATTTCGATTGTTCACATGAGGAACAATCTAATAAAAGACGCAGAACATCGGAAGGTGGAATGGAAGATGATGTAACAACTCAACAAAATCAGATCACCCAAGATAGAAAAGAAAAGGTCCTTCCAGTTATCCTTCGAGATAAAGACAAATGGACCTCAGTCTCAAGATCCCTAGGAGAACAAAATATCAATTTTTCCTGGGCAAGAAATACTGAAGAGGGTGTAAAGATTCACCCTACCACTGTCACAGATTATCGCATGATGACGAAAATGCTGGACAACTCTAAATTGCCCTTCCACACCTTTGCACTAGCAAGCGAGAAGAACTTATAAGTAGTTCGAAGAGGAGTAGCTGAGGGCATCACAACTGATGAGATCACAGCTGACTTCATCAATCAAGGATTGACTCCAACCAAAGTCAGTAGAATGTTGAGGTCAGATAAAACACCAATGCCACTGGTGTTGGTCGAAATCTCCAACACACGAAAAAAGCATCTATGAAGTTACGGACATTTGTAAGCTTAAAATTACAACCGAACCTCTAAGGAAGAAGGCATCGGTAGGGCAGTGCCACAGATGCCAGAGGTTCGGGCATGCCCAAAAACTGTGCAGAGCTGCATACAGATGCCTAAAATGCGGTGAGAGTCACCAAACTAACTCCTGCACCAAACCCAGATCCACACCTGCCTGCTGTGCCAATTGTAGAGGCCCACATCCCTCTAATTACAAGGGTTGCCTTTTCCATCCAAAAAACCGTGGATCAACAAGAACTAACCACGCTCCTCCAAACAATGACACAATACACAAACCAAGCAATTCGCCCTCGAGATCATAATACCTTACATTCGACAACACAGGAAGGCACTCGACTCTCATCCATGCCCAAATCATATGCGGAAGCGGTAAGAACCCTGATTTCTTCATCGCAAGAGCGAACAAGCTCTAATCTCACATCAGCTTTAACCTCGTCACTTGAAACAATGCTGCATGAATTCAGCAAAGCAAGCACCTCACCATCCTTCAGAAAATATTCTACCTAGAAACCCAATCCATATTAACAGCTCTCTATAATGTTTAAAAAATTTAAACAGAATTCTCTCATGATAACAGCATGGAATGCCAATGGCTTAACAAATAAAATTCTCGAGCTGCAAGAATTTGCAAAAAGATACAATCCAGGCATAATCTTGATCAGTGAATCCCACCTCAGACCATCAAACAACCCAAAACTAAGAGGTTATATTTTATACAGGACAGACAGACTTAACTCTAGTGGAGGCGGCACAGCTATTTTCATCAAAAATTATTTAAGCCACAACTCGCTGACAACTCCAAACTCTAAACCTTGAGGTAACGGGTGTAGAGGTGCACACTAATAACGCAGGCAAACTCAAAATCTACGCAGCGTACAATCCTCCCAGCATTCCACTATTGACAGCAGACTTAGACTCCATCCTCGGCTCCACGGATTCCATAATTATAGCAGGAGACCTAAACTCCAAACATACGGCCTGGTTCTGTTCGTCAATCAACTCCAAAGGCCGTACCTTATTCAACTACACGTTACTCAACTCATCTATAGTAGCTGGACCCACTGAGCCCACACACTACAGCCCATCAGGAAGTTCTGATGTATTAGACATAGTTATCCTCAGAAACATCAAATATCAATACCAGCTGGGGAGAGTAGAAGAGCTTAACTCAGATCATAATCCCATCCTGCTCGGGTTAGGGCTTCAATATCAGCTCTCTCCCCATCATTCTTTCATACCATGCGACAAGCTCTCTAAGGTTCTCCCAGTCCACATCGGCCCACCCCCTGTCATTCATAAAAAAGAAGAAATAGACCAAGCTGTAAGCAATTTAACTAGGCAAATCAACACAGCAATAGCATCAGTCACTCAAACCACTGTCTTCCACTCTCCTAATTGGATCCCAGAAGAGATAATGGACCTGACCAGGGCCAAAAATAAAGCCAGAAAGCGATATCACAACACCAGAGCCCCGCAGGACAAAGCAACCTTAAACACCTTGAACAGACAGGTTCGAAAAGCCCTTCAGATCCACAGGAATTCCAAATTGGAAACTAAACTCAAGGAAATCAACCCAGAAGATAACTCCATGTCGAAGTTTGTAAAATCTCTTCGAACCTCTTGGAATAGCACACTCAGATGAAGAAAAAGTAGAAGCCCTAATTGACAATCTGGAAAATCAATGCAGCCCATCTTATGCAAACTTAAAATTCAATCTTATTTACAAAGTTCATCGTAAAGTTAAAAATGCACTAAGTCAGCCTAAGGATGATTCAGAAACCACCACCCCCACATCTCCAACAGAAATAATAAATATCATTTCCCATCTGAAGAATAAAAAGGTCCCCGGCCCTGACGGCTTTACCAATAGAATAATAAATCTACTCTCACGGAAAGCCATAATTCATCTAGTTAATATTACCAATTCCATTTTAAGATTCAAATACTTTCCCACAGATCGGAAAATCGCGGACATTATACCTCTGAAAAAGCCTGGTAATAACCTACATCTTCCCCAAAGCTACAGGCCCATCAGTCCTCTTTCCTGTCTTGGCAAAGTAATAGAAAAGGTCATTCTATCAAGACTACAATCAGCAGCGGACCAACAGAAAATAATCCCAAATGAGCAATTTGGGTTTCGCAAAGCTCACAACACGGTGCAACAAATTCACCGACTAACAGAACATATCACGCATGGTTTTAACTGGCACCTTCACACTGCTGCTGTATTTTTGGATGTTGCCAAGACCTTTGATAAGGTCGAGCATCAAGGCCTTATCTCCAAACTAATTGGAAATAATATCCCAATTAAACTAGTGAAACTCATATATTAATGAAAGATACATGCAAGTAAAACTCAACGGAATTGTGTCGTCAAGGCGCAAAATCCTGGCGGGAGTACCTCAAGATTCTCTCCTGTCCCCAATGCTTTTCACAACTTACGTATCAGAGATCCCTCTTAACTCAAGAACAACCATTACGGCCCTTTATGCCGACGACACCGCTATTCTAGCTAGATCACTCAGCCCTCGCCTAGCAATCACAAGACTCCAAGGAAGTATCAATGAGCTAGCATACTGATTCACCAACTGGAAGATTCAAGTGAACCCACCTCAGCTCAGCCATGGTGTTTTCAAGAAGAAAGATCTGCAACATAGAAGACATCCTGCTCTCTGGTCAAAAGATCCCATGGCAATCAGAGACCAAATATCTTGGGATATTGATGGATAAGAAACTCCTTTTTAACAAACACATCAATCTCATTTGCTCCAAATCTTCCAAAGTCATAGCTCAGCTCTACCCATTGATCAACCGCAAGAGCAAATTGAACCTACATAATAAATTGCTTCTTTACCGGATGGTAATACGTCCAGTCATTACCTACGCCTCACCAGCATGGAGTCACACTTCAAGATCAAACATTTCAAAATTACAGAGAATCCAAAACAAATGCCTTAGGATAATTCTGGATGCACTGTGGTTCATCATAAATTCACAGATTCACCGAGAAACCGGTACTCCATACATCTCCTCCCTTCTTCGTGATCTTGCAGAAAAATTCTTCGTGAAGTCAAGTTCACATTCAAACCCACTAATCGTACAAGCTGTCAATTACAATGAGACTGACAAAAGGCCGAAGGCTATTCTTCTCTCAACCGATCATAGCTAACACAACTGCCCTCAGAGGGCGAGCTTAACTGCTCACAAACCTCCCATTCCCAAACAACTCTCATCACAGATAAAAGGGAATATGAAAAGCACTAGTGCTTCACCCATCCTGTCAGTAATGTTAATGGTATAGAATGATGGTCATCTTCCACAATGATTATTGGGACAACAAACAAAATGGAATAGAATAAAATAATTTAAACAAAAAATTAATTAACATTATAATAGGAAACTTTAATAAAAAAAAAATCAGCTAACGCCTTTTTTATTCCCGTATACGGAAGTAGGCGAGGCCATTTAGCCCTATCTAACTTTTGGAGACTGAGTGGGCAGTTCAATCTCCACTGGTACCAATCAGAAATAGATGGCCCAAGGCTATCACTAATTAAGCGGTACGCAGTGAAGAGAGACGGCTCAAATGTGCCGCTATGTCGTGGTCCCTAACCCTAACACAATATATTTAATGTCTGAAATAATGTGGGTTCTACGGTCGATTTTCTTGAATTTACAGGACGAAAAACCCGAGTTTCCGGGAGGAAAAACCTGCTTGCCCGTGACAAAGATCCACTAACTCGGGAACCGGTCGAAAAAAGAAGACATTATATTTTTATTGAAATTAATTAATATAATTTAAAAAAATTGGAATCATTCAATAAACACCAAAAATGTTAGAATTACTTAAAATTATTAATATTCGATTAGTATTTAATATAATATAATACCATATAATGCCATACCCTTGGAGGGTAATGGATGGCAATGCTGTAGCCAATGAAGTTCTAACTTCATTGGCTACAGTAGTTATGGACTCAGCAAATTACCGAAGAAAACTTTCTCTTTTACTTCGAGATCGCTCCACATATCAAGAACCTGATTATAATCCAACCAACAGACAAAAGAAATTAAATTCTCTCTTAGATGAAGTCATAAGTTTAGATAAAGACACAATTGAAAGACTTAAAACTCATTTTGCAAGATCTCCTAGATTTTATGGTCTTCCTAAAATACATAAGATTGACTTTCCTCTTCGTCCAATAGTAGATTGTATTGATTCTCCTACTTACCGTATAGCCAAATATCTAGTTAAATTATTGAAATCTCACATAGGCAACTCTAGTTCCTTTCTTAAAAACTCCTCAGATTTCTTAGAAAAATTGAAAAATATCTCATTGCGACCTACAGATCTTATCGTGAGCTTTGATATAGAATCTTTACCTCTCAAGGAGACTTTAAAATTACTGACTGACATCTTTCCAGAAGACATTATAAAACTATTCGATTTCGTAATACACTCTGGATATTTATGTCAAAACAAATTTTACACCCAAGTAGAAGGAACGGCCATGGGAAGTCCTCTCTCTCCTGCTTTAGCCACCTTTTATTTAGAACATCAATAAAAAGTCCTCTTCTCATCTAGTTTCCCTCAACCATCCATTTGGGTAAGATATATAGATGACATCTTTACTGTATGGTCCTAACAAAGACTCCTTACTTTCTTTTTTAAAGAGTATCAATTCCTTACATCATCGTATAAAGTTTATTATGGAAATGGAAAAAAAATCAACCAGTTAAAACAACCGGTCACCTTCAAATACTCTTACAACTACAGCTTACAGGAAACCAACGTTCCCAGGTCGGTATATTCTTAAAGAACCAGCCCATCATCCTTGTCAAAAAACAGGAATCATAAAATGTCTAATCAGAAGAGCCAAAACTAATTGTTCTACTTCTAATTTTCTAGAGAAAGAACTTTCTACTATCCAACAACACATGAAACTCAATGGCTTTTCCGAAAAGAGTACTCAACATCTCGATTCTTATAATCCACCACTAAACAACAAAGATTCAATAAGTCGAGTTCCAATTCCATACATCTCCGGGATTTCAGAACCTATCTCAAGAATTCTGAAGAAATATGAGTTGATAGCTACGTATTCACCTATTAACAAATTATCTTCCCATTTTCCTTCTCCTAAAGACAAACGCTCAACAATGTCTCTTCCCGGAGTTTATCAAATTCCCTGCAACTGTGATCTCTCCTATTTTGGACAAACTGGACGTTCTCTTGAAAAAAGAATCCAAGAACATCAATCCTCCATTCATCACAACAAACCTGAAAAATCTGGATTGGCTCAGCACCGGATTGAAACTAACCACAACATCCTTTGGTCAAAAACTCGCCTCTTACATAGATCCCGTTATAAATTTGAACGTTTATTCAAAGAAAGCGTAGAGATATTACTCCATCATCCTAACCTGAATCGGAATGACTGTATATCTATATCAAAAATCTGGGAAAGTCTAATCAGGATAACTCATTAATTCATATTAATTTTAATATTATTAATTAATATCTTTATTTCAATCATGTCTCTGCTTAAACATATTCCCTTTAATACTTAGTGATATAACATCACGCGGCTTGTTCTATTTTTAATGATCTATTGTTAGTATTCACCTTGTATTTTTTTTAAAAAACTGTTCTTGTAGTGCCACTGAAGATGGTCTGCTATTTCCAGACCAAAATATGTGGTTAATTGAATATCTTTCTTGTGTTTATGTGCCTGTATTATTTAATCTTAAGTGACAAGTATCCTTAAAATATCAAATTATAAAATGTGTCTTAAAATCATAAAAGATATTTTTAGAATATTTATGAAATCAGGAACGTGAGACATTTATCATCTACTTTTCATTTCTGCTTACAAACCATTACTTGTAGAGCTTTCATGTACTGTATATAAAATCTGAATGTAATTGAATTAATCGAATATATTACCATATACATAGTATACTCGTTGCACTTTTTTCAGTAATGTACACTGCTTGAAAAGAAGTCAATGGACACCATAAGGTGAGAAACAAACAGCCATGGTACCATCTTAATAAGATGTAGGACTCCCTTTCGCTGGGATGACTGCGGCAATCCTACGGGGCACAAGAGCGATCAATAGGAATTTTAAACCATTCTTCGTATAGGAATGTAATGAGGTCCTGGATTGTTGTGGGGGAGGGGGGCTAACGTCCCTTGACCTCACCCGACGCTCCAGTGTGGAGGCCAGTTAGGTGTGGTGACGTTCTTGTCTACAAACCACGCAGTTACGACAGCAGTCTTGTAACAGGGTGCATTGTTGAAAGAGACAATGGTCAGTGCCATGGAAACGCCACAAAGTAGGAAGCATTGCATTGCCTGGAATGTTCAGATTCTCGGAGTTCGATATTCGTGGCAACACATACCCACACCCACCCACCCCACACACACAGGTCTGAGCCTAAACCAGGAAAAATAGAAATATACCATCACACCGCCACTTCTGAATTTCTCATAGCTGGGGTTAAGCACTCTGGTAAGAGACGTTCACCCGGCATCCATTCCCACACTCGTTCGTCTGCTCGGTAGAGGATGTAGCGTGATTCATCTCTCCATAACACACACCTTTCCAAGTTTCCAAGTCCCACTGTACACGCTCTTTGCTAAATGAAGACGATGCTTGATGTTGGTTTGGGTAATGTGGGACTTACACTAATGGCCAAAATTGTGGAAACCTTTTGAAAAAAAAAGTGTATTTTTGAGGTTTGGTGGCTCATATCACCACTTTTTTTGGAGTAATACCATAAAATTATATATCAATTATCAATAGAAAGATAATTTAATCAAGAATGTAATGCAATAACTTTTATGAAGGACGTTTTAGAACAGCAGTTATAAAGAAGAAAAGTGAAACATAGAAAAAATGAGATATACAAAAATTTTCACAATGTGAGTTAATACGTAGTTGGGTAACCTTTAGCGTTAATTACGGCCTTACAACACCTTCCCATGGAGTGAACCAAGTTTTTTAGTTCTGCAGCTGTTATAGTGTGAAACTAAGATTGAATTATTGCTTCTATTAATTGGGTTTTATTGCTGGATTGCTTCTGACTAAGAAGTTTTTTAGTCGGCTCCATAGACTTTCGATTGGGTTAAAGTCTGGGCTACTCCCAGGCCATTCCAGCAGTGAAATATGATTCAGCAGCTGAATCCTGTTGAATATAAATGCTTCATTATCTTGGAAAAAATCACAAATGTGAAGACACCATCAGTGATACCCAATTCGGCTTTAGAAACGGCTTGGGAACAAGAGAGGCCCTTTTCTGTTCTCAGATCTTATTTCAAAAATGTATTGACCAAAACAAGGTAATATTCATTTACTTCATCGACTTCGAGAAAGCATTTGACAAAGGTCCAACAGGCTAAAATGATTGTACTATTAAAAAGAATTGGATTAGATGGTAAAGACATCAGGATCATTGAAAACTTATATTGGAACCAAAGGCATCTGTTCAAGTTGATGACATTATTACAGACTCCATTAACATCAAACGAGGAGTAAGGCAAGGATGTGTGCAGTCACCTCTTCTTTTTAACATCTACTCAGAAGCCATATTTCAAAAAGTCTTGGAAGGAAGAAAGGAAGGGATTAGTGTAAATGGTGAAATCATCAGTAACATCCGATATGCCGATGATACAGCTCTTCTGGCTGACAATATTCAGGATCTTCAAAATCTTTTGGAGCTAATAAATGCAGAGAGTAAAAAAATGGGATTAAAAATAAATATCACCAAAACTAAATTCATGGTCATAAGTAAGAAACCAATTCTTAATTTAGCACTTTCTTTAAATAGGAAACAAATATAAAGAGTGGCAAAGTTTAAATATCTCGGATGCTGGTTAAATAAAGATTGCAATCCAGAAATGGAAATAAAAGTTAGAATTGAAATGGCAAGAAAAAATTTTCTCTTGATGAAATCAACACTGTGTAACCGCAGTTTAAACTTAGAGCTTAGAGTACGCGTGGGTAAATGCTATGTATGGTCTGTACTGCTGTACGGTGCAGAAACGTGGACCTTGAAGACAACATCACTAAAAAGACTTGAAGTCTTTGAGATGTGGTTATACAGACGAATGTTAAAAATCCCATGGACAGCAAAAACGTCCAATCAGGAAGTACTGAAACAAATGGGGAAATCACGTGAACTTTTAGATACCATAAAAAGAAGGAAAACTGCATATCTTGGTCACCTACTTCGTAATGAAAAATATAAGATACTTCAATTGATTATAAAAGGGAAGATAAATGGAAGAAGAGGACAAGAAAGACGAAGAAAATCTTGGCTGGCAGATATCAGACAGTGGACTGGTATGAACTCTGAGAGACTGCTCAGAATAGCTGAGAATCGCTCAAAATTTGCCAAGGTGGTCGCGACCTCCGATAGGAGATGGCACTCAAAGAAGATCTTGGAAAAGATCACTTGCGGAAGGCTTCAGTTTGGGCTCAACTATTTCATTTATGTATTTTGGGGCATTTATATTCCCATTAATCACGCAAATTTAGCCCACACCTTTTGATGTCATACAACCCCAGATCATAACACCAAGTGGGTGTTTCACGGTAGGTGTAATGCAATCAGGATGCAAATCTTCTCCGATTCTTCTCCTTACGTATTTTATGCCATCACTACCAAACAGGGAGATTTTGGTCTCATCACTCCAAATAACACTGTCCCATTGTTCCGCTGTCCAGTTAACATGAGTTTTAGCCCAGTTTAATCTTTTCAACCTTTGTTTGAGAGAGAGATAAAAATGGCTTTTTTCGCGGAATTCTAGCATTTAGACCAAATTCTTGCAGTCTGCGCTGAACAGTCCTTGCACTCAACTTCACATTGTATTGCGCCATTTCGTCTTGTATACACCCAGATGATTTTCTTCTGTCACGTAGGCACAGTCTCTCAATTCTTCTATCATCACTTGCTGTTGTGCACCTTTTCCTGCCTTTACCAGTCTGGTTTTGTAATGATTGAGTCTCCTTTCTGAAAAGAGAACCGGATAAATAACTATCGGTTCTCCAATCTGGTTTCTTTTGCAGCTTAAGTTATTTGGAAAGAACCGCTAAGGAAAGCTAATGTTTGTGTTTAGCTCAGCGCTTCTTCTTCTAAAGCAAAAGGTTGTTAAACTTGAACTAGGTCGCTAGTCTAGGTCACGACCATACAGTCTGTGAATAGATAAATATTATATAATATAAGGTATATTGTAAGTCAGCTAGAATCAGAAAAATACAGATGTGGTAGGAAACTGACAAAATTTTTATCCGACAAAATAGGCAAACCAACCTGAAGAGGGCGCTATGTTTGGTCAGGATCCTTCGAACAATTTTGAATGAGAGAAAAGTTGAATTAAAGAGATTTGAAAATGGAAACAATTAGAAGCATTTTATGATATATATTATCACTACTCCTTTAGCTTATGCTAAATCACTGAAGTTTTGAATAACAGTATTTTTGTTACAAATTTACAGATACTTGTTATGCGTCTATAAAATATTCACAAATAAAAAATTAATTAATTCTCTAATAGCTGATTGAAAATTATAATTGATTTCTATTTTACACACTAGAGAGCGAAATGTGTGTGCATTGTTTTGTTCCATTCGCTGCCTTAAGAATTCCGATAATTATTATTATATCCATGTGATAAGTAAATAGCCAAAATAACCAATTTTAAAATAATAATAATAATAATTAGTAAATAAATAACAATAATTTGATTAGGTTATACAATAACCAGCAAAAAGATCCCAAAATCATTACATATAGAATTAATACAGGTGAACCTGCAAGAAATATTTAAAAAAATATAATAATAAGAAGCAGATAATGCAACTAGAGAAGAGAGAAACTTTATCTTTTTCATTACTAGATGGCGCCAATATAAAACCGAAAAATTCTGTTTTTTTTTTGTTTTTTTTTTTTGTAAATAAGAATAATGATACATCAGATGGCAGCACATATCACACAGAGTATATTTGTTCTGTTGATTCTCTAACTCAAACAATATCAACTATAATGTTCTCAGTATATTATTAGTTTATTTCGGAGTAAATAACATAAATATGAAGCTAAATCTGCAATCAACTCGGTTACTTCGCTTTGAAAAACGTTTAAATCAGCAAAGTGTGCACGCATTTTATGCAAACATATATTTAAACGGTGAGTGAGATACATTATTAACTTCATCACTTCCTGATACCATCCTTCGCTTGTTATTACTCTCAAAAGCAAGACATTGACGTCTTCATTATATGTGACGACTACTTGCTATTTCCCGCCTCACCTAACCCAGCACACACACTCACTGTTTATCCCTCTTCTTCCCCCCCCATCTCAATAACCGCTATCCCGCATTTCCCACTGGATCGGAAGCGAGAGGCTGTGGTGCCAGACGTCCTATTTAATGACCAGTCTTACGGCTTTTCTAGCCACCCCCATTAATAATCTAGTGTTCTATCGATTTAACGGTTTCGCACTTCGCTCGTATGGCACGCGCGTCTGTCTCACACCGACAGATTCGCTTCTAGGGCCCAGGCAGACTGATGATGCTTACGCTGTTATTTGGAAGTGGGGGAAAGACAACTTCTGACCAGATGCCTGTCAAGAATTTATGCAGAGGAAAGAGAGAGAGAGAGAGACAGTAATCAGGTACACGTGCCTTCATAGACAAAGAGAATGAAATCTCTGCACACATCAGTCAGGACCTCTGTCAATCATATCAGCAGGATGATTTTGTATCGTATTATATGGCAAGTTCTTATTACAAAAATTATTAACATATAAGTTATTGTCGGCATTTTTTTTATTTTCACACTCAAAGCTATAATGTCATTGAAATGCGGGAATATGCAAAGAAATCAAAACATTCTACGTTGATCTACGTTGATTTTTTAAATGTTACCTTTATTTAAAACACAATAAATAAACGTCGAATGACTCAGTAGTCAATCTACGGCAACGGAAGTAGTGTCATCTAGAGGTCATTGAGGAAAATTTTTTATCACACTTTATTTATACTTAAGGTTCCTTTATCATCTAATCTTGCGTATGCCATCAATCTAAAATGCAAGTGTTTGGTTTCAATACTACATCATCACGATTCATTCCAGGATATGCATTACTCTTCGGGATCACCACTAAAGACTGAAAAGGCTACAACTATATGGAGATAGATTATCTCCATATAGTTGTAGATAGATTCTTATAAGAATCCTCAGTCTTGGTTTTAATAATTGGGAATATTTTTTTTTTCTCCACGTTTTAGAAGGTTTCAAAGGCTGCAAAATTGAACTGCTGGAAAAAATATAAGTATGGCAAGCAAGTTCCAATTGCATTTAAAGACAAATGAATCTATTCTCGCCTGAAGAACTTAAAAATACTATATGGAAGTGAAACATTGGAATTGCAAAGAGTACACACACAGACAATCCCGGATATCATGAAGAATTTACAGAGAAAGTACTTGGAAACGTTTTGAAAAGATTTTAAAGTGGTTCCATCGTATTTCGGAAATATTAATATCAATATTGCAGAAATAGGATATGAGCAAGATTCACAAATTTCCCAGTCATAGTCATGCCTGGAGTAATAGCAAATGTGTTCATTGATTTTATGTTTGCGCCAAAAAACACAGAAGGAAACCTATCTTGACAAACTATCAGATGTTACTGAGCACTGAAAAATAAATAAACGAAAGAGCAACAAGTGAAATTTATATGTGTACTTAGTAATCACCAGATTAGCCTAATAATCGATATGCGTCACACGAGATTCACGACCTCCATGTATACATTGGCTTCCCTATATTCACTTATAGCTCATCTTCTCCTTGTCCATTCCCAAACATCCATTTTTTTTAAATTTATGTTCATATTCATACGCAAACAAATAACAGTACCAACGTGCTTAAATGTAATAAGTTAGATACTTGTTATATATCCGATTTTAATAAACTACCTCCAGACTTAAAAAAAATATATTTTAATTGTTGCTTAAAGTTACATAAAATCACATATTTAACGTTTGATTGAAAAGACCAGAGTCTGAATCGAGTCTAAGATACGAAGAACCGTTTGAAGAGCTTTTAGAACACGTGCAATTAAAAAACGTCACACACTCGTGTCATAAACTTAGTTGCTGAGCCTAGTTCAGCTACTAAGTAGTAATAGAAGAAGAGCCTGGTTCCGTAAGTGCATAAAACGTGTACTGTCTTATATTACAAATGCTATGAAATAACGTCTAAACTTCAATTAAATCTTTAGTCTTCTAAGTGGAGATAAATTTAACAAAACATTCATACCTTTCCTAAAATAATCCCTTAGGTCATCCTTCAATAAACTTAGATATTAAATTACCCATTTTGTTAAATATGACTTTTAAGAAATAATATCTCCCATTGAATACTTCTTAATTCTATTATCATGTCTTAAAATGTGCGTTATTGATATTCAGTCTCATTATCATCTCCCCATCTAGTCTTAATTCTCTTTCAAAGACGTAATAATCTCTATCGCATAGAAGATCTACGTATATACGAATATGGTTCGATGGTAGTATAAAATCCTCTAGTAGTTTATGTGAAATGCTACTTTAGATAACTGATTGCCTCTTCCTTCTCTTTTACTTATTCGGTCAATTCTGATATTATAATTACCAGCATGCGCTTCAGTATCGCGAACGTTATCATGAAGCCTAGACTCAGAATTGCCCACAATAGGTAGCTTAATTTCGCCAGGTAATGATTTAAAGTATATCTTTGATTGCTTAATCTTGGTGTATATAAAAAGATGAGAACTTTCAAAATACACTTTAATGTCCATTTCCTCCTTTTCGCTAACTAGAACTACCCTCTCCCAATCTTAATCCCAACATGTAGTCGCTTGTCATAAATTTCTTTTGATGCCATTTCTAAAATTTGAAAAGCGTTACGGATTTTATGGTCTTATTGAACTGTCAACGGATCCACCGGTATTTAGATAGATACCATTGCCAACAAGCCATTCCCAATTATTAAAAAAACTGCTTCCAATAAATTAATAAGTCAGCCTTATGTACAATCATAGCCTATTTAGATTGCAATTAGATGCAGTTGCTCTGACCATAGATTCTTCACTGTGAAATCGGGACATATAACCGCTTCCAACTGTAGATTTAGCAGATAATGTGTAGTGCCAAGAATTTCCAGCAGTTTCTTAAATAATTTCAGTTATAAATAATCCATTTTCACTAGCATAACTACCTCACAATTTCATAATTTTTCTTACTTCGAGTGATATTCTTGTGATTCAACGTGATCCAACGATAAATACTTAGGAATATTAACAGACACAGATAATCATCTTTCTTAATTGCATAATTTAAAACCGGCACCTCTTGTAGATCTTTTACGCGTTAAAATGGGTAATTTTGACGTCGAATTCACCTATGCAAGAGTTGAAAATCTTACATCGCTAATCACTTGGAAATATTCTCAACCTCTGTTTCCTGGAACAATGAGTGTTCCACGCCGTTATTTTAATTCTTTCAGTGATGCAGTAGTTACTGAATTGTGAACAATAATTCATTTTGTGATTCTATATTACTGCTTTGAAATACACACACTCTTTCTTTCTCATTTCAAAGAAGAAAGTAAACAAGCAAACAAAATCATGCCGTTGATATTTAATCAAGCTTCCCATAATCATCTAGAAAATTATTTAATCCATATTGACAACTTAAAATTACTTAGAATTCTATGAAACTATTTAATCCACCTTCCGGGGCTCTGTTTAATGCAATGATGGATGGTTGTAATTGCCTATGTTCATCAGCCGATTTACCTGTTTTGTGGGATTAAGAAAAAATTATGTGGGATGAATAAGTTATCTGAACATTCAGTTAATCTTCGTCTCAGGCTAGAATTGCACTCATTTTATGCATATTATATTAGTATGCATATTAGAATTATGCTACATCATTAATTAGCTAATGCCTGAATGGTAAATGAACCAAATACGTAGTGCCTTATAAGGACTGGCTTAAAGGGGCAAAGCAAGAATGCTTTTCATGTTCCCCGTTATCTGTAGAGGACAGTGTAAGGATAAGGTGTTATTGAGCTATTAAAACTCTGATCATGCCAGGAGGGTAACAGCAATAGCCGAACCTCAGTTAGAACTTCATTGGCTACAGCATTGCCATCCATTACCCTCCAAGGTTTTCATCCATAGCCAATCAAATAAAACCTAAATACGTAGTATTCTTAAAAGAACTGGGAGATAGACTGAGTCCTTGACTCTTTATCCCGTCATCTGAATGAAGAAAATTTGTGTGGAAGGGATGTTATTAAGCTAAAAGGTCTAGTCATAGCTGGGTAACGGCAATAGCCAGGCCTCAGTTAAAACTTCATTGGCTACAGCATTGCCATTCGTTACCCAGGAAGTCCTAAAAAGGACTTTCATATCTCTCCATATCACCAAATACGTAATGCCTTATAAGGACTGGCTTAAAGGGGCGAAGCAAGAATGCTTTTCATCTTCCCCGTTATCTGTAGAGGACAGTGTAGGGATAAGGTGTTATTGAGCTATTAAAGTTCTGATCATGGCAGGAGGGTAACAGCAATAGCCAAGCCTCAGTTAGAACTTCATTGACTACAGCATTGGCATTCAGTACCCTCCCAGGATTTTTGCCCACTCTGATCCCAAATACGTAGTGTTCTTAAGAGAACTGGGCGATGGACTGAGTCCTTGACTCTTTATCCTGTCATCGGAATGAAGATTATCTGTGTGGATAGGGTGTTATTGAGCTAAAAAGCTCGTAGTCGTGGCTGGGTAACGGCAATAGCCGAGCCTCAGTTAAAACTTCATTGGCTACAGCATTGCCATTTGTTACCCTGGAAGTCCTAAAAAGGACTTTTTCAGTCAGGAACCATTCAGTTCCGTCCTTCCACGTTTTTCATGGTCCAAATACGTAGTGTCCTTATCCTTATAAGGACTGGCTTAAAGGGGCGAAGCAAGAATGCTTTTCATCTTCCCCGTTATCTGTAGATGACAGTGTAGGAATAAGGTGTTATTGAGCTATTAAAGCTCTGATAATGGCAGGAGGGTAACAGCAATAACCGAGCCTCAGTTAGAACTTCATTGGCTACAGCATTGCCATCCATTACCCTCCAAGGGTATTGGATTGAATGAATCCAAATACGTAGTGATTATTACATTCATTTATAAATATACAAGATATGAGTTTTAAATTATGGTGTAGATAGATTTGATTCCTGTATTTTTTTTATTTAAGCCTAAGTTTTATTTTATGTCACTGCTACAGAACTGAAATTCTTTAATGCTTGTTATATTAATAACTTTTTATTCAATTTTCTTAACTTTTTAGAAAGAACATTATTGCTAATTATCGTAATAGTCGACCAAATATATATATATATCTATAGCGGATTCGATTTTTCAGTCATATATTCTGCAATTTCCTGATCCTCTTGATTTTAATTGGATGAATTTTTACTAAACTTGTGCTGAATTTTTACATTTCTGTATTTGATATAAAATTTAATAAATTAAAAAATATTGAATCATTTAATCATATATCGAAATTGCGACCTGCAATTTCGATATGTGATTAAAAGCAAGTTAAAATTAAATTAAAATAAAATGATAGCTTATGATTTAAAATCACAAACAATGACGATTTACTACTTGTGGAGTTATCAGCAAAAAATATGAAATTTATATAAGCAAGTTTAATTAAACGTTTAAAAAAGTGTGACCAAACTAAACATGATTTTAGTTTACTCAAGTAATAATTTGTAACTAATAATTTTTAAAATTATAGTTAAAAATATAAGATAATAAGTAGTGAAATATGGATACGCGATAGGCAATAGTAAGATTTTTTTGATCACGTTTCTGCCTGGCTTCTGACGAAAATCAACCAGTTCGAAACAGCTGTCAGGCCAGTGAAACTTTATCAAAATGGACCAATAGAAGGCGAATATATGGACGCTGTCATAGCGGGCATGTCTCCTATCTCCTATAAGGTCCGGCTAGGGCAACTAGAAAATGCAGACGAGTGTATTGCCGTAAGCTCTCTGGCCAAATTTCATACGAAACTTTTATAGTTTCGTACGAAACTATAAAAGTACAATTACAAATTTGGTAATTACCAAAATTACAATTTTGGTAATTTTTTGACATCTTGAACTCGGATTGGTTTGCAGAACAATAACATAAATATCATTAAGTAATTTAAAGGTAATCTGTGTAATTCATCAATCAATACGGAGTAGATAATACTCTTTTTCCGATTAAGCCTGAAGGGCGAGAGAGGGAGATTACATTGCTTTACGGGATAATCCAAGGGGAGAGGGATAAAAGATACAGATTCTTGCAATCAAATTTTAGAGAGGTTTGAACTCATACTCTTTACACACCATTTCAAAGTCACTCCACCCGTGTAACTTAGTGTGAAGCTTTTTAAAAGCGCAGAATACCATTCATACAAGGATGCCAAATCTCAAAAACCTCTCAAAGTATATTGTAATGTATCGTATCGTTTGCACGTCCTAAATGTAATGCATCCAATCATAATATCGGGTTTATACGTCGAAGTGACGCAGTTCAAATTAACTCCATTACGAAAACGAGATCTAAACCGAAAGTCCTCGCATCCCAGCGGAGCCCCATCTTCGTGTGTGTGACGCAATTTTGATGTCAGCTAATTACCAACCTCTAACCTAATCACCGCGAAACTTCACTCGACTCTATTTATTTTTCCACTTAAAACTTTTTCCTTTCCACTAGAAAGCTTATTTTAAAACAATTAGCAAACGGAACTGTAAATTACTCAGAAACCAACGCGATCGATTCTTTTCTTTATGGTTTAATGTTGGCTAATTCTGTTATAGCGGCAAAACACATCTTTCTTCTTTTTTTTTTTTTTTGGATAAGCGCAAGAGAGCTAAGAAAACACGAATTATCTCGGCCTATTTTTCTTTATTTTGATGATTGCAGCTCACCAAACAAATATTAAGACTTAACATCCAGAAATTTCGCATAAAGTGTTTATGGTAGATTTCTATTTCTAAGTGGTTTTTTTTTTTTGTGTGTTGCTACTTGAAATTTCATTACAGTTCGAATTAGAACGAAGACGTTGCCTTGGAAACAGACCAAATGATGATTACACGAGATATCGTCGGTTATCTCGTGTAATCATCATTTCTGAGGCTCAAACATCTCGTAATGCCAATTTGTAATCATACCGTACAGTGAAATATGATTCAAAACATGAGGACGTTATGAATAAAATGTAGCTCGTTATAAGAAAATGTTCATGCATTCTCTCTCTCTCTCTCTCTCTCCCCTATATTGGCTTTTTGTCCTTTTCCTTTCTCTCGTTTTTTTTTTCAGTCTTCCTCTTTTAGATATGTGCCATCATTTTTCTCTTTGTTTTTGTTCTATTCTTTCTTTCTTTCTTCATTTCTTTCTATTCTTATCGTCACAATTTTTTCCTATTCTTTCTATCAATACCGTATATATATGTTCTTCCTGATCGTTCTATTAATACACCTTTCTGCTTTTCGTGATCGTTCTATTATTAGACATTTTTGCTGTTCCTGATTTTTTTTATTCTCACTATCTTCATATTCGTTCTATTATTACGCCTTTCTGCTCTTCCTGTTTTTTTCTATTCTTACTATCTTTCTTCTTCTTTTCCTGTTTTTTTCTATTTTTACCGTCTTTCTGTTTGTCTTTCTTTCTTTCTTTCTTTCTTTCTTTTTCTGTCTATTCTTTATTCTTTCTTTCTTTCTTTCTTTTTCTGTCTATTCTTTATTCCTTCTTTCTGTCTTTCTTTTTCTGTCTATTCTTTATTCTTTCTTTCTTTCTTTTTCTGTCTATTCTTTATTCTTTCTTTCTTTCTTTCTTTTTCTGTCTATTCTTTATTCTTTCTTTATTTATTTATCTTTCTCCGTTACTTGTTTTATCTGTATTTTCTTTCTTTCAATCTCTTGCTTTGCTCATTGGCGCTTTCTCTTTCCCATTTGGCCCATCATTTTGTTCTCTCTCTCTCTCTCTCTCTCTCTCTCTCTCTCTCGTCAACATAACTGCCTTGTTATTACTGAGAGTAAGGGACGGTAACCAGCAATATCCATTTCATATTTAAAGCGAAACGATGAAATCCAATTCGGGTTTATTATACTTAGGGACCAAAGCAAATCGGCCATACGTTTCAAACTTCCTTCATCCACAAGATAATGCGGGATTCAATTCCCTTCACTCTGTTCGCTTCAGCGAGTGATTATTCAATGCAGTTATCTGTAAAGCAATCCCAACTCCTGAACCGCATGACGCGTGGTGTCGACTTTGGAGTTGATATTCTAGTGAATTCGATCGAAGCGACGCTAAAGCCACAAGGAATAAGGGTCTTCGAGATGATTACCAAGAAATCATACTCGCAAAGAAGGCTTGGGGATCCGGGAAAAGTCCTGATGACAAATATTAAGACCGATTCTAATAACACGTCCAGGAAATGTAAACCAATAATTGTATAAAACATAAGAAAATTAATTAACCTAGTGAAATCTTGAAAGACATAATTACATGCCGATGTTAGTAGTATGAAGCTTGTTAGTTAATTATAATATTCGCATAGCGAATCAGATGATCTTTTCTAATTTTTTTCTAAAAAAAGACTGCATATTTTAATTTTTATTAAATAAAATAAACCTAAATGACTAAACTTAAAATAATAAAAAGTAATAATAAAATAATAATGAACAGTAATAGAAAATAACAATAATAAAACTAGAAGTAAGACATATTATCAACCCGTGAACGTTTACTTTTGGCATGTAGTGTGCACGTCTAATCAAAGAAAATGCGTTTCTTGTTATAAATATTACGTCAACAATATTATTACGAAGTCGCTATTAAATTAGATCTTTCACCCTCAGCGAGCCATTCTCGCGTGCCAAGGATGCTGACGTGCGGTAATATGATAAGGAAAACTAACGCTACATCTCTTTGAATTCCACACTGAATTGTGCTTGTCTGCCTCCTTTCATTACGTCTTCCAACATTACAATGCTAATTTACTGTCTCGCTCTAAAAATAAATAAAATAACTAAAACTAAATCGAATTCATGCAGATTGCTTTCGTTGTAGGCTAAGCAAAATGTGGGATTTACTTACCAATACTATAATACAATTATTTTAGAATTTTGATTTGATTCTATCTGCATATTATGAAATTTCTTTCTCTTCTCGTTATCATTCGGTGAATAATATTTATTTACTTATTACTGATTCCAGAAAGGAGGAACAAACAAAAGTGCAATATGTTATTGTTTGTCAGAAGCATTAACTTGAGAGAATTAAAAGGCAGTTATCTAATGATGTTTGATTTCGATTTAGATTTTTCATAGAAATGTTTTTAGAAAATAATATATTTATTTATTATTAATAATAAAATAAAATAACTATAATATTATAATTAATTCTTCTAAAAAGTTTTCATTTTTTTTTTAATTTCTCTACTTTTCTTAAACTAACGATTATATACCATTTTATATATTGTAAATTGTGAATAGTAAAGTTGGCAATCAAAAAAAGTTTATATGTGAATATGTGAATCTACATAATTTTTATGTGATATTTTTAGTTCCAAATCTGCAACTTACTTGTCTTTTTATTTTGTGTGTGTCTTTTTAAAAGTTATTCCAGTTTTTCCCACAGATAGACTCCAGAATTAATTTATTGTTTTTAGTTTAATTTATTTTGGTTTCTCTTTTATTTGTTTTTGCATTTTTCGTCTGTCAGACATCTTAAAAAGATGGTTGACAGTCGAAAGCTGTAAGAACGGATGTAGGGAGATGATGTCGGCAGATCTGTTTGGCCACAAACCTCTTAATAGGTTACATAGCCGTCGACTGAGGCCTCTTTATCACCTACTACTATCCTACTCTATCTTTTTTCTCTTCCCCTCTCACTACCTGCTGACCCTCATCACAACTTTTAGACTCCATAGGCCGGATGAAAGATATGAACTCCCATTATATCTGATATTTAAATGATTTCCTAAAATAGTTGAAGTTTAAAATAATTTCAGAACTTTTTTCATTGTTCCTAAAATCATTACATTATACGATACTGAGACCTTTTCTCCATCTAATATACATTTAAATATTTTTTTAAATTTAAATTATTATTTTTTTTATAAATATTCGAATTAATGCGAAATTATTGAAGAGGAATTTCAGTTCGAGTTTATCAGGAAGTCTGATGGTCCGATCCGTGCGCCATTTGGTGTACATTTGAATAATGTTTTATTATTATTATTATTATTATTATTATTATTATTATTATTCGAATTGATGCAGAATTCTTGGAAGGGGAAGAATCTCAATCCGAGCTTAGCGCGAAGTCCGAAGGTTTCAATCGCCAGGAATTTCTACCCATTAAAAGAACAAATAGTTTCCACTTGGCACTTTTCCAGATCACAATGATCTTCCTGAGTTAGCGCAAAATAAATCATCCACCTTGGTGGATGACAGATATTCCCATGAGTCCCGATGTCTGAAGGAGAAGTTAGAAAGGAAAACCGGCGAAGCAATACTGCGATTAGCATCGCGACCTCGGAGTGCTCGCTTGATCGATTTGACTAGTCAAGTCACCCATTTCTAAATCTTTGACGAAGTTCCTTACTCGGAAGGGCAATTATTATTATTATTTTTTTTTTAAAGTTAACAAAATATCACGTGATCTCGAAAGATACAACGGCACAGTATGAGCTGCAAGTGACACTTGAATTAGACGAAATAATAATACTAATCCCAACGTCGTGTTGGGTGAACATCCTTGGATATCGTAACTGGACAGAGACGTCTAGCACTGATGCCTCTTTATTGTACTGAATTATGACTTTCTTTCTCGGTTGTTACGTTGAAACGTGGTGAAGAAATAGGGCATCTCTGTGTGCTACTTGTAGCAAGGAGGCTCATTGTGAAATCTTTCTTCGCTTGAATGGCCGATGAAAGAAGTTAAAAAGTCTCCCACTTTAACAGCTTCGCTACCAACCATGCATCATTCGCATTCACAAGGACAGTGCGTGTGTGTGTGTGTGTGTCTGTGTGTATATATATCGAAGGCCCTTCACAGTTATAAATGAACAGCTCGATTTCTGTGTCAAACCAGTAGGCTTTCGTGTCTTTCACTCACAAAAATCCTATCCAACACCATTTCTTTCCTGTTTTTCTTTGCTTGTGAGTTCCAAAGGCGTGCAGTGTATGTGTGTGTGTGTGCTTTCTGCAAAATTCTGAAGCCATTTCTCACGAGTCTTTACAAATCCCGTGATAGCAACTATGGAGGTGTCCTTCTTTGTATGATGACAGATCGCCCCTGAGTATCACATTTGTCGTGGGTGCATTTTTGCTGCCTTTTAACAATTCAAAACTTGAGCATCAGCTGTTTCTCTGTCTTATGGACATCCAATTCGTGAACACAAAGTTCACTGCTGGAGAAATTGTACGAGCTTCATGCAGATATATTTTGCGGGGCCACCATGTATCGGAAATACCTTGCGTGCTCCTTTTGTCTATCTTGGACCTCTCTTTTTATACGATTCTCAAATTTACATCATTCTTTCTTCCTCTTTCCCATTCTCTCTTTCACTAATTTCCGCATCTCACTCTGTCGCTCTCTCTAGTGAAATTCCCCTCCCCCCCTCTCTCTCTCTATCTCTCATTGAACCTCCCTCCAAAATATAGTTTTTTTTGTGTGTTTCGTTAGTTAGAAATCAGTAAAATTTTGCATTACAAATGAAAGCACTTAGTTTCAGCCAAACGATTTGCATTAGCGCTCAACTTGTTCATTAAAGAGTTAGCCATTGAATAACAAGGTATTCCAACCCCTATTTTTTTTTTTTTCATATTAACAGCAATCCCTTATACGAAAAGTTGACTTTCATTGGAATGGTAATGAATCAAAGCTTAATTTTTTCTGGCCACTCAAATCCTCAGTAAGCTAGTTTATGATGTCATCGAGTGATAAAAAATCTACCATGGAGATGATTTATTAAGACGTTTCTCTACAACAGGCTCACTTGTATCTTTATCCACAATCTAAAATTAGCGTCAGAATCTAAAGAATTACGAACATTAAGAAAAAAAGTTAAGAAGAGTAACAACATAAAAAAAAAGTAGCAAAACAGTTACTAATACTGATCGGAGACTGCGCGTGGAGTATCGCTTGCATCCCTCCCACTGTTCCGCAACATACATGGCAGTGACGAGTGCACCGTTTAGTTGAAAATAAACAGTTGTAATTGAGTGGTTTAGAGTAGGTTCGGCTACCGAACGTCCGTGTGTGTGTGTGTGTATATATATACAGTTTAAGACAGTGCAAACCATGTGTGGTTTGCACTAGAGTGCAGTCCGTGGTCATTTGGGATTGGAGGTTGAAGCAGATGGAGATTCTTGTTTTGCATTTTAAAGTAATCTAAGCAATACCAAATCAACATAATTAGGCGAAAACAGAATAATATTTCTGTAATTTTTTTGGACTCCATTAGTCCTAACATTAAAAAGATGTTTTCTACCTTAGTAGATGCATACATCTCGTTTTAACTGCTACTTCATCAAGACGGAGTGCCAGCAAGTCTCTCACCCGTGAACCATTAATTTAAAAAAAAAAAAAAAAAAAAATTCTGTATAAATGTATAGAATTAAAACATAACTTTAAAAACAAAAACAAATTTGAAAAAGATTACACAGAATTAAATCCATTTTAAATTCTTGAATTAACTTTAACAGAATTTAAATTAAGTTAATTCGATGAATTGAATTAAAATGCAAATCAAAGGTCAATAAATTTAATTTAAAGTTAATAATTACCGAATTATATTGTTTTGTTTTATTTATTTTTATTTAATTATTTTTATTTTTAATGTATGTATTTTAATTTAATTTAATTTTATATTTTATTCATTTATTTGAGTAATTTCTTGCTCCTAAATACAGCCACAAAACACCCATCCACAACGAGATTCAAACCCATGGCTCGTTGGTTGAAGAGCGAAAATGCTAATTGTTGGCCGAGGAGCCAACGGTGAGCTAAACCACTCTCGCTTAAAATTATTTTACTTGGTTACGTAGGCGTGTACAAATTAACGTTACTGTGATAATATTCACTGTAACGTTCATTTTAATTTATTTGAAATCAAAAGATTTCAATATCTATAAATATTGATTCTAGATTTTAAAGTACAATGACGTTTTTAATATATATTTCCACTGTACTGGTCATTTAATTCACTGTTAATTTTTTTTGTTTCTAATTAAAATACATGATTATTCCGAATGCTAACTGCTATTTAGAAATAAATTTAATATAAAAATAATACATTTAAATTATTTTATTTTAATATATTCTAAATAATTATAAAAAATGTATAATATGTAAGGAAATTTTAATTGAATCTTTTATAAAGAAAATTAAAATATATTCAAAGAAATAATGACAAACACCATTTTAATTAATTATAAGAAATTACTGAAATAATAAACATCAAGTATTACTGTAATTCAGAATACTGATTTCAGAATGGATTAATACCCTTGGAGGGTAATGGATCGAAATGCTGTAGCCAATGAAGTTCTAACTGAGGCTCGGCTATTGCTGCTACCCTCCTGCCATGATCAGAGCTTTAATTGCTCAATAACACCTTATGCCTGCACTGTCCTCTACAGATAACGGAGAAGATGAAAAGCATTTTTTGCTTCGTCCTTTTAAGCCAGTCCTTATAAGGATATACGGACTGTAATTCAGGGGAGGGTAATGGATGGCAATGCTGTAGCCAATGAAGTTCTAACTGAGGCTCGGCTGTTGCTGTTACCTCCTGGGACGCTGAGTTTCGCTCTCTTAGATTTGCTCCCAGTGAGGGGAGTTTGTCTGAGAGAACATTTTGAGTCTCCGGGGAAGGTGTTCTCCGGCACGGCCCGGTGAGGGGCTTTGTCGGTGGATGCCTTTCCATGGAATATGAGCGGTTCTGCTCGGTGGTGGGAGGTGCCCCATCAGTGAGTGGAGCCAACGCTGAGGTGGACGATCTTTCGGCCACTATGGAGTGGTCTAGAGATCGTCCTAATTTTTAGAGTTGGCTTTACATAAACATCGCCAATGAAGTTCCAACTGAGGATCGGCTATTGCTGTCACTCTCCTGCCATGATCAGAGGTTTATATAACTCAATAACACCTTATTCTTACACTGTCCTGTACAGATAACGGGGAAGATGAAAAGCATTCTTGCTTCGTCCCTTTAAGCCAGTTCTTATAAGAATAAGGACTACTGTAATTCACTAATAATTGTGTAATCGTTGTGGATTGACGAATGTGTATTATTTGTCTCTTGGTTGAATTTTTAGAACACAAAACGATTTATATGAAGAGGGATGAAAAAATTATAGACTGATTGCGTCTATTGGATTTCATTAAAATATTAGAGAAATGTGAATTTAGAGAAAGATCTATATCTAACTTCACAAACTTAATTTATTCACCACGAGATCAACACAAATTAATTTTAGTTATCTTCCTAAATGTACAGAAAGCTTTTGACACTGTACTCCATGAGAAAATAAATAAATAAATAAAAACTGGAGGCTATATGAATTAGAGTTAGTGCTCTTCACTGGTTCAAAAGCAATTTAACGTCTGGATCACAATTAAAATTTTCGTGTAAAATAAACATTTTTGCAATGACAATGCACTGATTTTCACTGCACATTCAATAAATGAAATGAAAAATATGCTAAATGCATAACTAGAAGTAGTGACAAACAACTGGTTCACTCTAATTTCTTGATCTGAGGGTGAATTAAACTGATTTTTAGTGTGCTAACACTGTTAAAATGTCCCTTGGGGAATGATTCAGATCTTATGAAAAGAATTTATGTGTTTGAACCGCCTCTTTCATGATTTCGCTGGACCAGCGAAATTATCAAGCATATGAAACTATCCGCTGGAAGGTGGCGCCATCTATTATTGCGTTGCTGAACCAGAGAGAAAAACAATGCGAAGAAAAAATTGCTTCATTGGTAAAAAAATAGGAATTATAACTTTAGTTCATTATGAGAATGGAATTGCTGCATTTACAGATATTATGAATATCTTATTTTTCAGGTTCATTTACAATTATACGGGACAGCTAACGTAATATGGACAATTATATATGCAAATTTAAATGGATGAAAAATTACGTTAAATTATATTAATAAAGCAAGCTATGTTATAAAACTTAATAACAAATCATTATTACGACATATGTTTCTTTTATTGTTCTCTCTAATATATTAATTTCGCTCGAAAACGGAAATGTCTGAATCTGCACCTGCTCGAAATATATATCCTTACAAATTTCGAATGGCTATGAGTTTAATATATTAAATTACATGATATGCAAATTGCACTATAAGGAGATCGACTACTCATAGATAATTAACCTTCCTGAATAACTCTTGGGAGATGATAACGTGCTTAACGGTTCGCTTGTTTAAATTTTAAAATTACATTCTGCTGAAGGAGTAAACATTGATGTGCCTTGGAAATTAAATCAATCCGTTTTATACACGATTTACTATGTAATGAACAACAAAGCGCTTTTTGAAAAAGTGAAAAAAATTATGTTAATTTTAATCTAACAATCAATAAGTAACGAGTCACGTGACCCACGTTATACATTTATCTTTGATATTTTTCTATTTTCTTTAGATAAACATTTGACGAAATTTACATATTAGTTTCTTACAAAATATGCACATTAATTTTTTAAGAAATCTACAGAATTTTTAACCAAATTTACATATAGCTTTTTGACGAAATCTACACATCAATTTTTCATGAAATCTATAGAATTTTTGACGAAATGTACATATTAGTTTTTGATAAAATCTACACAATCATTTTTGACAAAATTTACTAATAATTTTTGACGAAATCTGTTTATAATTTTTGATGAAATTTATATAAAAATTTTTGAAATGTAAATTAATATATTCTAATAAACTAAGAATTTTATAGATATATTAATGTAAACTCAACGATATTTTATTATTGAAAGCTGCCTTTTTCTTTCCTATATACAGTATTTATATTCTTTTGTAAAGATGCTCAAATAGCTATTGTGTTTCAACAATGACAACTTACTGCGCACCGAACATTTGAGTTGTATTAAATAGAACTAGGTGTAATAAATATTAAACAAGGAGATCTATGGAATCTTTTTCCCCCCTATTTTCTTAGCAAAAATGTACAAGTTCGTGAATTTTCTCTCGGTGGTTTAACTTTAATCGACTCGAAGGAAAACGTTTGAATATTTATGTTCTCTCTTTAATTAATTCTCCGCGTATCTCTGTATCGCTCTGAAGTAATTAAGTTTTAATCAATGCATGTAATTAGACTGCGAGAATTAGCTAACGCATCTCAGATATACGAAACCGTCAGGGAATGAATATGAAAAAAATAAAGAAACAGTACACAATCAGGAAAAATAAGAGGAATTATTTATGGGAAGATCTTTTCGGTGGGGTTTGCAGCGAATGTAAAGTGGATTTAAAATAAAATGCAACCTTGCGCTCCGTGCATTGTTTTTTTTTTTTCTTGTTGTAGGACAAAATAAGCTTGAATTTTATAAATAAAAGAAGAAGAAGAAAGGGAAAGAGGAAACGAACAAACAAAATAAAGATAGAAGTAAGGAGGGAAAGGGGGAGAGAGGAAGGGGGGAAAGACAGAAGGAATAGAAAAACAAAATGAGAAAAGACGAGAGAGAGAATCCATAATACGGTCGGATCGGATGGATGATCCGTTCCAAGGGTTGAAAAAAAAAAACCTCCTAGTTGATGATTCCCTTTACAGTTTATTCTAGGATAACTCGTATTGTTATTATTATTATTATTATTATTATTATTATTATTATTATTACTTTCAAAATAGAAAGCATATCACACGTATCGGGTCAAACCGAAGTAGAGAGCTACCAGTAACCTGTGGAGTGCCACAGGGAGCTGTACTCTCTCCAACTCTATTCAACATTTACACGCACGATATTAATCAGCTACCTCTTAAAGGTAAGATCTTCCAATACGCAGACGATACAGCAATAATATCCATCCATAATAACGCAAGCATAACCCAAACAAATATGCAACATGATATAAATCTGATCATAGACTGGCTCACGAAAAACTCCATACACCTAAACTCAGAAAAGACAAATTTAATGATATTCAGAAATCCACTGATGCGACCAGTTGATAACAAATATATAACCATCCAACATCCACTCTCCAACATAAAAAACACACAGAACAGTAAAAGCACTACAATCACTCTGGTTGAAACAATACGATACCTTGGAATTTACTTCGATGCAGATATGAACTGGAATAGCCACATAAACCATCTACACAACAAACTCCGAACAATAAGTGGCAAACTCTACAGGTTAAAAGACATAGTTCCCATACGCCTAGAAACACTAATATACAAAGCATTATGCCAAAGTATTCTAAGATACGCTATAACAACGTATGCTTTCTGTGCACCCTACAAACTAAATAGATTAATGTCGCTACAGTACAAAATGATAAAACTGATCTTTTGAGAACAAAGAGAAAATAACGACCTTATATACACTGCAATGTCAGAACACAAAATACTGACAGCAAAACATTTATGTCACTATGCAGCTTTGCTAAAACATTATTTCGATGCCAACTACAGGACAGTTAGAAATACATACCGTATAACAAGACCTCAGACTACTAATTATATCACATATAAATACAATAATCACTACGGAAAGGCCACGAGAAACTTCTACATCTCAGACATGATAAACAAATTACCTTTTGAATACAGAAACCTTACAAACTACTACAATAGCCTGAAAAGAGCTCTAAGGACATACTATGAACAAGAAACACGCACCCAAAATACCATACAAACTTAATGAAACACAATATATTCGCTCAGGCTTCCAGTTCAGCGACGCATCAATACATTCCAAGTTATTATGTGTGTGTGTGTGTGTGTGTGTGTGTGTGTGTGTGTGTGTGTGTGTGTGTGTGTGTGTGTGTGTGTGTGTGTGTGTGTGTGTGTGTGCGCGCGTGTGCGCGTGTGGAGTGCGCGAATTTCTCAATAAGCTTCGAGAATGAAAGCTGAGAAATTACATCTCATCCAAGATTTAAAAAAAAAAAAAAAAAAAAAAAAAAAAAAAAAAAAAAAAAAATCCAAACCCATATATCACATTTAAGCGCTGTAGTTACAGCACTTAAATATACTAAAAAAAATGTTTTAAATAAAAAATAAATTGTAAATATATATATAACTCATTGTTAAATGAATAAATGCTATTATTATTATTATTATTATTATTATTATTATTATTATGTATATTATTTCTGGGAAAACTCCCATGTTACTCCTCCTTATAAACTATTATGATTACAGCTATTTTGCCTGCTTCAGTTTAGGAGTACCCCTGTTTAAATGTTATTGGCTATTTACTCATGGATTCTTAGGGCATTATGAGTGTAGATGTACTAAAAAGTATATGTAGCCTAAGGAATAGAAAATTGCACATACCTTTTTCTGGGTGTTGTGGCTTTTCCTCAGTCTGCGATGTCGAAAACTGCAGAGTGTGTGTGGCGGGGGGGGGGGGTAGGCAGTTTGGTAGAATAAGTTAGAAAAACCCGGGTTTATTACAAATAAGAATAAATCATGAGCTATCATATACGAGAGAGGTAAACCAAGGGGTCAGACAGGGATGTCCCCTCTCAGCAACTCTTTTTAATATCTACTTAAATGAAATAATAATAAAATGGAATAAAAATTTACATCAAGGAATTAAACTTTCACCTACAGTTAACTTAAACACTCTCCTCTTTGCCGACGACCAAATAATAATTACAAATTCTGAAGATAACTTACAGAAAGCTATTTTAGATCTAAATGAGATAGCCAAAGATTATGGTATGATAACATCAACAGAAAAATAAAAAAACTATGGCCTTTAAAGGACAAGATCCAGCAAGAACTAAAATAGTAACAGATAACAAGATCTTAGAGAATTCATTTAACTACCTAGGATGTATGATCACTTATGAAAATGAAAAAGATATAAACGTAAAAATTGCAAAATATTTAAAAATAACATGTGTAATTAACTCTATATTTAAACCAAACCCAGTTCAAAAACAAACCAGACTAAAAGTATACAATACATTAGCCCTACCGGTCTTAATGTATGGAAGCGAAATCTGGACAATAAAACAAAAAGACAAACAAAGATTAACAACAGCAGAAATGAAGTTTATGAGAAAAACTGCAAAGTATACCCTATTTGATCACAAAAGAAACGAAGAAATTATGAAAGAATTAAACCAAGAACCAGTAATAGAAAAAATTAAAAAATATAAACATAAATGAATGGAACACGTTCAAAGAATGAAAACAGAAAGATTACCAAAACAAGCCTTAAAGTACAAACCATTAGGAAAAAGAAAACCAGGACGTCCTCTTAAACGATGATTTCTAAGGCCTGAACAGACCATGCTAGGCCTAAATCATTGATACGCATGATGATGATGATGACTTATGAAAAGCGACTTATTTTAAACCCCTTCGTGACTTATGGGCTACCCTATACTCATTCCTCTAATATACTATTTTCACGATTACGAGTGACCTTGAACAGATTAGATAATAAAATTCCTCCTCAGGTGGTGGACCAAGAGATTAGGACAGGTATGTACAGGATTATCTCTTTCATTCTTCCCGTCGGTTTGCTTGCTTTGCTTAATAAAAAATCTGAATTTCCGGAAGGGAAAAATCCTGTCACCTAAGTTTGAGATCTACTAACTCACATTCAGATAAAAAGTCTTTTCAACGAAGAAAAGAAGAAAATGTCCCCGTATATGAGATTACTATTTTGCTACTAGATAAACTTTCTATCAGTGCATTGTGACACTACTAGGCGAAAACTGCACGTGTCTGTAGGAATGGAGAGAGTGGAGGGAGGGGGTTGTAGTAGTTTTCAAACAAGAACTCCGACTTCGGAACATTTCGTTAAAAATCAGGTCTGACTCATGTGCTGCTTCAATCTCACCTTCGTAACAGATGTGACATCGGTGTGATGCGTAGACCTGGTAATGAGCACATTACGTAACTTTTCGGATCCACTTGCTGAGCAGGATTAGATCAGAATTTCCAGGTCTGTCTCATTGGTCTAAAGAGTTTCTAATGGTTGGAACCTTCAAGTTTCGTATAAGCACTTTGCATGGAATACAATTTTCAATTATCTCATGACGTTAATTCATTTAAAGAAGATATTTAAGTATTAATTATGTGCTACTGAGTTTTATATAAACAAACTTCGCATTTATTCTTTCTTCTTTTTTTTTAAACTCGTTCCATCCATCCGCCTTGTGTGCCAAGCCACAACATGCCTTCATAATAAGCCTTTTTTCATTTTGTTTGGAAGAACCTCCACAGCAATCGCAGTCTCTTACGAATCTCTCCAACTTCCTTTTGTTTTTGTTCATGTCACGAACAGTTTAAACCCCCAGTGCTATATTTGCCTGCGAGCTTAGTTGTAGACCTCCCCCCTCCCCTTCTTCTCCTTTGCAAATTTCTGATTTAAATGAAGCTTTTTGTTTAAGACTCTGAAAAACTACATCTAACAAGAAATTATGTCAGTAAATTAGTGCTCTAAGAAGTAAAATACATCGACCGCTCCTATAGCTAGACACAGACGGCGAAGCGTGCAATTCTCACACACTTCTCCACTCCCTGTATGCTCACTCGCAAGGCGATGTATTCTCTTTTATGAACCAAATGTTGTGTGTATATCTTTCCAATGAGTAATTTCATGAACAGATAATCGGGAGTACACTTTCAATTGTTCATTTCATTTTCATCTGTACTATATTTTTATAATGCTGTATTATTATTATTATTATTATTTTTTTTTTTTTTTATTATTAAAACACGAACTCTGGAAACTATACCA
The DNA here is from genome assembly GCF_054136105.1 of Typopeltis vanoorti. NCBI lineage: Eukaryota > Metazoa > Arthropoda > Arachnida > Uropygi > Thelyphonidae > Typopeltis > Typopeltis vanoorti. The sequence continues at coordinate 134,847,303 of NC_143552.1, forward strand.
ACACAGTTCACATAGCATTAACACTTATGTACACATGACAAACCACCAGCATCTAACGCCACATTCCCCCCATAAACAGTATAATCAACAACATGAATAGTGAAGGCTAATCCCACTCTCTTCACAAAAGCTAACCCTAGCTTCGAAGTAGAGGGGGGGGGGGGGAGAATTAGCCCCGCATTCAACTAATCCTCACAATCATGGACTGCAAATTATTCTGCTGTATATGTCAGTACGGTGTTTAATAATAAATGATGATACTGATATGCAAAAAAATGTGTATTTATATTCAAAGAAAGAATATTTAAAAAAAAATAAAGTAATTAAACTGCGTACATAATTTTGTACAGAGCAGAAAATGTAATATGTCTTAATTTTATATAAGTAAATACTCTGTACTGTATGATGATAATACAAAAAAATTATTATTATTAAAAATTATTATATAGAGAAATTGTATCTATAGAGTGTAAAAATGCAAAAATAACCTGTAATAATCATTATTGTTAATATTATAATAATATACGTTGTAAACAGTTATTATTATTTGAAAAATATTACGTACGTGCAAGTATCTGTTATGCACAATTGTATTATATATATATATATATAAAGTATTTTACCTTGGATATAATAAATGTTAAAAATACCAAGCAATTTTAAACCTGGTTTTACTCCATTTCCCAAGTAAGCAAACAGACAAATAAGTCAAGTTTGCGCCTGCAAATGATGCAAGTCTAGCTGATCCTACAGGTAGTGCAAGACCAAGGCAAAACAAAAAAAAAAAAAATATATATATATATATAATAAAGACAGATTTTCTTTATAATTATAAATGGTGTTTATAGTTAGTGTACGTGTTTTAAGAATACGCATGCGCTGTCCATCATAGTTCATCACTGAGCAATTAATTATAGAGGGCGCTTAGACAGTTTAAAAATTACAGGAATTTTATTGCAGTTATTATTATAAATGTAATGACGATAGTCTCAAGTGATTATTTGCTTGTTTTTAAAATAATAATAATGAAAACAATAATATTAATACTTTTTAATATTAGAAGCATGTGTTTGGGAGGTTTACAATAAGAAGAAACTTCGCAGCTAATATATCATCTGATTTATTTCTTTACAACAAAAGAAATACATCAAACGTATTTCTTTCCTACTAGCGAAAAGTAAAGAGAGAGAGAGAGATTATTATATTTTTAAACCTTTAATTTATGTTTAAACGATAAAAATGCATGTATTTTTTCAAAAATACATACGACTAATTTTCAAAAAGAAATCGGTCGACGACAGCACTATTGCTGTGTATACTGTGGCGCCATCTGTTATTTAGTAAGCAAACATTCTGATCAAGACTTGGTAAAAAAGATCATCTATTTAAAAATCGATTTAAACATTAATTATTAACAATATCTAATTGAATAATATTTTTATAACATTGTGTCCAGGAGATAAGTTTATTAAAAAGTAGACGAAATAAAAATCGTAAATAAAAAATACATAAAATGAAATAAATTCTCAAAACTATTCGTTTTTGTGTTTGTAATTCTACTTTTCGAGAATTCATTCCATTCATTAAAGCTACGACAATAATTCCATACGAAATTAACCAAATACCACGAGACTTTTCATTATTACAATATACGTGAATGCAATTGTTGTGTTTCTCTTGTAATAAAAGGCAACATAAAAAAAAAGCTTCCAACAATGCTACGCTAAAAGAAAAATCTAAAGAGAGGCTCATATTGTCGAGATTTTGTATTAAAAAAAAAATACGTGTGCACTTGTTGAAACGCAACGCATCGATGGAGAACTGCAACAATAATATGAAACTGGGGGAGGATATCCCAGGGGGTTTCCATATTTCTAAACTAAAAAAAAAACCTCTCAGCATCTCATCAGCTAACTCTCCATAAAAACAAACACAAATAGAAAAAAAAACGATAAAAAATCTCAACTAACCTGCACAATCGGCAAAGTGAGGGTGTATTTTCTTTCTAGTGGCCAACTCGGGTACTTTTTATAAGTCACAGGGGTTCTATAAAGTCGGCTGTTTAGCAGAATGCTTTTTTCCCCCCACCCCGCACTTTTAGACTATCTTCGAAATGTAGAGTCCGATGTACGCAATGACTTGCGCACAATTGACACGAGAAAGCAAACAATTCTCGTGAACGAAGCGGACCTATTATAATAGTAACGTGTGCAAAAGACAAACAAGACCGCTTTCCAAATGGGCATTGATGATGTCCCTTTTGTAAGCTGACATCAATATGTTGCAACTGAGATTACTGATTTAAGCCAGCGTAATTGAGTGCACTGTAATCCTAGCAGAAACACGAGTAATGTCAAGCTATATGGCTTATAGTTTCATTAGGCCTACTTGTTTGCTTATGTAACAAATGAGAAACAGGCTTCGGCCTTCATTATTACGTCATCCGTTGCGAATTTGTCAGCGCATAATTCTTGAAGTGTGCAACAATGTCTCATTAGTTATGAACTGGATTTTCCACTACACTACGTTACCAAAATATACAATGTCGCATTCCAGTTTTATAAGATGAATTTACACGTTCTACTTAGGTACACTCCAAAACACCTGGACAGAGAACCAAAACCGTACAGAATTATTTAGAATTGTCTGAGTCTTGAATAATTTATTTGCCAATTAGTCTGACTGTGCTTCGCAGAGCTTGTTACTAAACTCACCTATCATGAACACCAGGTGGCGTTACTGTCTTTCATTTCTGCTAATCACAAATGATCAATGAACCACTGTGACATTCATTATACACAGTGGAATATAGGGTACGGTTCCCTATATTAAACAACTACCCCCCCCAGTGTAAACAGCCTTTTCATGTGGGTTTAGCAAAATACGTCAACACCTATTTAGACACCAAATTTTTGCTTTCGCAATTTCTAATTCACAGGCTATAATTTTTGAACGTATTATGAAAAAAAATTATATGAAAAATCATACTTGTTACTTATTTTAATAATTTTTCCAATGTCTCCACTTCAATATGTCTGTGAAAATACCAGTGGTCGTGATGGGCGGTAGATGGCGTTGCAGTTCGTTGTAGTTGATGGAGACAGCTGAAGAGCAGTGCCCTCCTTCGATGAGTCTTTGGACTCCCTGGAGGTATTGTCACGTAATAATAATAATAATAATAATAATAATAATAATAATAATAATAATAATACTCTAATTCACTCCAACTTAATACACTCACTCTAATTAGTTATTTTTAGCGTGCACTGTGTGGGCAAAGGGACGTTAATGTTAGCAAGCCGCTTAAGCATATTTGTTTAGAGTGTCTACTGTCTAGACAGTACAGTCACTTGAACTCGTGCAAACGGTAATGGATTTTTGTAACTACGTCGATTGTTACAATCGACGTAGTTACAAAAAAGACAATATTAATATGAGCCATATTATATTAGTGGAATGAGTACGCTAAACTTTCAAAATGTTTCGACAGTGACATTTTGCAAGTTTAGCGTACTCATGCTGAAAAGAACCTCAAATTCGTTTAAATTTGAGTGGCTCGACTGGCTAACTTATCTTTAGTTGATGAGTTTAGTTTTTCGCGTCATAGACGGGGTTTGAAACCGTTTTTTCCAATCTGAGTTTGAATATACATATACAGTATAAGGGTCATCTGTTCTTCAATTTTCATGAGGACGTACGGACGAACAGAACCAATGACATAACTAATAGCTGCTGTTAAAACAGGCTTACGAAAACGGCTATAAATAGACCTTGGTTCAGTTAATTGTAGTTAATGATCATTGATGTCATTACAAAAAATATTGTTGCGATGAGTGCATTACAAAAAAACACTCTTTTCCCGTCTTAAATTCATCGCGTACTTCTTCAAAAATAAATAACTTTTTCATTTGCTAATACAGTTTTATGAACGTATGAAGTGCCACACATTGGATCAATAATTAGTATAACTTACACATGAATTGTTATATTTTTTCATTACAAAATAAATGCATTGTCAGATGAATATTTGCTTTATTTTCTTTGATTACAGTTTAATTAAAGTCACGACAACATTGGTTAGCGTTTAATTTGTCATATTTTCAAGTACGTATCATCCTCAATCAGACAGTCAAAAGACTACGCATTAAGTAAGATGACGTTCGTAGTCTAAAAAGAGATCTTTAATACCAAAATAAAAGTTGAATAAATAAACGAAGTAACCAAATTCGCGACAGTGAACCACGAGTTCAAATACGGTCAATGACATGCCTGCATTTCATATTACTTAACACCTTCCTAAGAATGTTTAAGTAATTAACATAGCGAGTATCATCTTCATTAGTAGAGTACAAACGAGGCAATGACTTGAAGCCAAGTCTAAGCGATTCTAATCATATATTACGACACTAAACATGTCAGTTAAAACTACAATAATGCACTTTACGCTGTACATTTATTAGCCTTGCATGTCTACTGAAGCATGACCTGAGCCTCAGGTATTTAGATGATTTGTTTAGTCAACAATCACTGGAATAAACGAAGCATGCTTGAAGTTTAATAATAATTTTCTTCAAGGTGTACATGTTTAAAGACTACCATTAAACTAACACTGAATGCACTGAGCTTCCTAAAATCTCCACAACAATCACACAAATAAAGCTCATACAAATGGTACAATCGATCACAAAGGAAAATGACATCACTAAGTTGACTCGTAGTTATCATCTCATATATGATTAACTTAAATCCTTCTCATTATTATTATTATTAGTAGTAGTAGTAGTAGTAATCTTTCGCTAAGCAACAATGGCATGAACGTGAATTACTCAAATTCCTACTTTGTATTTGTGATGGAAAACCAGACACTATAAAAATAATAATAAAAAAATAAAAATAAAAAACTAATCCCCAGAATCCGAGAACAACTCATTCAGACCTGGAAGCAAAAGACCAGTGGATCACATACGAGTAATGAATGGCTTTGGCTACATCATTAGTCGTGAAATGAGTATCGCAATCCACACACGTATAGGTTAGGTCGTGTATACTTACACTCATATGGTCTCTCTCTCTCTTTATTTTTAAATAAAGAACATATCTTAAAACCTTTTAACCCTTCATTATTCATCAAATTTCATAATGTGTTATTTTTCTTTTAGGATATAGAAGAAGACATGTCAGAGGTTTTGAAGAAATTCGAAGACACAAAAGTGCGAGCCGTCATCAAGATTTTTGTGCTGCAAGAAAAGTCCGCAACTGAGATTCAACACACTTTGTATGCGACTATAGGGGACTGTGCCCCAGCATATCCAACAGTTTCCAGATGAGCGATCAAGTTTAAAATTAGACATCCTGAGACAACAAATTCCCCTGATCAACAAGACCTTCCACAGCTATCACACCTGAAAACATCAATGCAGTGCGTGCCATGATCCTTGATAATAGATGAATACAAGCCAAAAGCATTGCAAAGACTCCGGGGATATCCAGGGAACGAGTTCGGGTCATTATTCACTAACATTTGGACATGCAGAAGCTCTCAGTTCCCCAAATGTTTGAATGCAGATTTTGGGTCATTTTGAGAAATCAGGTGCAATTTTTGGCTCGTATTGCGACTGTTGATGAAACATGGCTTCATCACTTTGACCCAAAGACCAAACAACGATCAGAGAAGTGGAAATACAAACACTCTCCACGGCCAAAGAAGTTCTGAACCTAAAAGTCAGCAGGGAAGGTTCTTGCCATTGTTTTTTTTTTTGGATACGGATGGTGTAATCCTCCAAGTACCTCTAAAAAGGGTAAAATTGTTACAGCAAACGTTTTTTGTAACAGCTCTGAAGGAATTGAAGTAACGAAGGAAAAACTCCGCGGGAGTGTTACTTTTGCAGGACAACGCACCTTCTGTCTCACCCATCTTATTCGCCAGACCTTGCCCCATCTGACTGTCCCCTATTCCCAAATTTAAAGAAACACTTGAAAGGAACAAAATTTTCCACAGATGATGAAATCATATCCGCAGCTGAGGACTGGATTGTGCAACAAACGAAAGACTTTTTTTCTCAGAGGATTACAAATGATGCAGCAGCTTTGTAACAAGTGCATAACACTTCGTGGGGAATATGTAGAATAATGTGTAAGTTACATGGTCCTACCTCTATTCCTTCGTGGTGATTATCACAACTTTTCAGCACACCCTCGTAGGTTATCATATCCTCTATCTAACTTTTTTAGCGGTGTGCAAAGAAAAGCTCTATAGAAAGCTAAATAAATCACATCATTGCCATTATCTTGGTCTACTTATGACTTTATAATTAAATGCTACGCCGTTTTTAACAAGTAAATCACTATCAAGAATATCTTGGATGTGACTCCGAATTAATTTTTCCGTCACTTAGTAATACGTTAAGAAGAGTCTCCGACATATAATTCTTTGCTTTTTGCAATAAGCCATCGTTATGAATTGGAATAACCCTCACAAGCTTCTAATCCGAATTTATTATTCACAATCTCAGAAATTCATTCGAGATCATCATAAATCTAACATACGTCTGTTTTTACTTCCAATGGAGATATATCATCCCTGCTTCTATCTGATTTTAGCAATTGATAAGTGATTTAAGATATCAGCAATTTCCATCCCTTATATTTTTCAAATTAGCTAAATTCTGTCTCTCAAGCAGTATTTCCTGTTCAAATTAACCAGAGTTCACATAAACACTCGCAAAATATTTATGAAATTCATCTGCAACTGCAGGTAGATTATTCAAAATTATTTCCGGGAACTTTGTTATGATTAATTCATTTCTCTGATCCTTTTTATATATCTGCAAAAGTTATTACTTTCTACCAATTATCATAAAATAATTATTAAATAAATAAAGTATTAAATTAAGTATTCTATCAAGAGACTTCAGTTCATTTAGTTTCAACGCAATGAATTTTAATAATCACTCAAATTTTATGACTTCCTTACATATAATATTCTGTTGTTCTGTTTGTCCATTTGTTGTCAGACACCCATCAGATGTCCTGCTCAGCTCCATTTGTTGCTTTTTCATTTCATGTATGTTTTATGAGATTTCCGTATAATTTCTACTTGCGTCAATTCTGCTGGAGATTGAGATGTCGCACATCTCGTTTTAGCTAATAATATTGAACACTCCTTAATCCTTATATAACAAGGACTTGCTTTAAGGGGCGAAGCAAGAATGCTTTTAATCTTCCCCTTTATCTGTAGAGTACAGTGTAGGGATAAGGTGTTATCGAGCTATTAAAGCTCTGATCATGGCAGGAGGGTAACAGCAATAACCAAGCCTCAGTTAGAACTTCATTGGCTAAAGCATTGCCATTAATTACCCTCCAAGAGTATGGTGTCATCGTCTTCACCCCAATTGAATACAATTGACAATTGACATTTATGTCTTTAGGGGTGAAGCAAGATGCTTTTCATATTCCCCGCTATCTGTTGTGGTTGCAGTGAAGCCAATTGAATACTCATAACAACTGTTTATTAAATAATTATATTAAATTAATAAAATTCTGGTGTCGTAATAAATATGCATGTCTTTATTTTAGTATCCCTTAAATAAAATAAATAAAATTTATTCTAAGAAACTTTTATAAATGCATTTATATTTCTAGAAATATTTTTATTTTTCTGTTAAATGCACTTCTAAGTTCTTTTTTATTTACGTTTCAGATACCTAATTTAAAAAAAAAATGAATTAATGAATTCTTTCAACAGTAAAAATAATAGACTAATGAAACATTGCCGACGAAGAATTCGTCCTTATAAAGCAATTAGTTTCAAATGATGATTTTATAACAGATTAAATATTTAACTCATATAGGCTGTTATAAAAACGTCATGTGATATGCTGCCTACTTTCTAAACAGTCCCTTTTTGAGGGATTAATGAACTATGCCCATTCTTGCAGTAAAACTGAATCTTATTTACCTTAAATATTGAATCTCTACAGTACATGATACCATCTGTGTAACTGGAATATATAATTATACACACGAGACGAAAGTCAGAAGCAACGTTGGTGCAGCGCCATCTTGTGAGCAGAATTACAACTAAAATGTTCAAGAATTGTGTGATTTCCTAGTTGCCTAATAAACATTTATGATTTTTTTTGATCGAACTTGAATAATTGTCAAATGCAGAAATTTAGATCCATTCAAAGGTTTCATTAAACCTAATGAGAATCTAACCTAACCTGAACCTAATCAATAATTCTGTCCAAAAATCAAGAAAAACCGAGAAACTCAAAATTAAAAAAAAAAAAAAAAAAAAAAAAAATCTCCCGCGCCTAAAATTCAGATTATATTTGATTTTTAGCGATCAAGAAAAGGTAGATTTTCAAAGAGCAATTCATTTAGAAACCAAAGAGAATTAGGAAGTTCCTAAAACGTGTACTAACCAACGATTGTGCCATGTTCAAAATTTACTTCGCCTAATTTTCTCTGCCTAGAGTTAGAAGAGGCAGTTTTATGTGCGAAACAGTGTCGCTTGTGTCAAATGCACGGCACTAACTACGCAGTCTGCTCTAAATAAAAGATTTCTCAGTTACTGGAAAAGAACAACAACAACAAAAAACGGGTCACAGCCAAGATATTACATTTCTGCTGGAGTCAGTGTGTGTGTGTGTGTGTGTGTGTGTGTGTGTGTGTGTGTGTGTGTGTGTGTCAGTTTTATTCGTGTATCTCTCACAAGAAAGGGTGATATTCGCGCAGTGAATTATGTAAGAAAACCATCCCGGTGTTTGGTCTCATATACTCTCTCTCTCTCTCTCTCTCTCTCTCCATCTGACACGGCCTATTCTGGTCAGCAAAAGCCAATTAAAGAAGTCTAACCTTGACATTTCTCTCTCACACAAACACTCAGACTTCTAACACAATTTCTGTAGGGAGGTAAAAAACCAGTTTTTCGGCAAGATACAGGAAAGAGGAATCTACACCCTCCTCCGTCTTTCCCCAGAATGCTATAGATAATGAATAATTGAAACACCAAGAAAGAGACACAGAGAGAGAACAAACAAATGCTTCGTACACAAGTGGGTAAAACAGCCTGTCAGAATGCAAGAGATATCCGATGCGAGGAGTTAACAATATCTCCAAAGTAAACCAGGAGTCATTTAATGTTGTTTTTCTCCATCCAGAGGGGAAAAGAAGGTTGAGTAGGGAGTGGAAGACTGCTAACGAAACGATTCTACGACTCACAAAGCCACGACTATTGATATTCAGTGGAAGCTTAAACAATTAACCTAGTAGATAGTAAGACAACACTCCACACCTTTGCAGAGCTTCGTTTTAACAAAACACTGTAAAAGGGTTCGTCTCACGCTATTGAACAAGGACAGCTGAGGTGGCTTAGCTTGCTCGAAGTGCCTTCATTTTCTAAATCCCAACTGTGCAACGTCTTAAATAATTACGTTCTTTAACAATTGATTAATAATTGCACAACTAACCACGATCAATATCCACAAGGGTTCGAGAGAATAAAGAGATGCATATCTAAGCATCATTTGCATAGCAAATACTCGACACAGTATGGAGGGTTCCTTGTATTGCCTGTTAGGCAATAATAATTCCAAAAGCAGAAAATCTCCGACCATCTTCTGTATATATACACTTATGACCTCTCTCTCTCTCTCTCTCTCTCTCTCTCTCTCTCTAGCCTTGTTTCATGCAGTCCCAGAATATTTCATTGATTTATGTGTAACCGTCTTTATTTGAAGAATGATTATTAGTATAATACAGCCATTTATTATAACATCATACGGAGAGTAGTCTAGATAAGCGTTTAGGTAAACTAAAACAATTGCTACTTCACCTCCTTCCTAATTTCATCCCCTAGTTACGAACAAAAGCTAATGTTCGTATCTCAGATTTCTGAGCAATATTTCAATTCAGATGAATATGGGTTTAGATTCTTTCCCCTCCTTTGAAAGACGAAGGTTTCAGTATAATATACCGACGTTTATTCTTTTAATCATAATCATAAAACAGCCTGCATTTTGTTCACGGTAGACAAAGAAAGATTGGAATCAGGAATAAATGCAATTAAAATCTAAATAGGAATTCCTATCAATACGTCATCACAATTGTTTGACTCTTGGTTCAATAGGTTCGGAAGTAAAATGGACAGAAATCTAAAGAAAAGACTAATAAAATGTTGTGTGTGGAGTGTTGTCCTCTGTGCAGCTGAAACTTGGACATCGAAGAAAGCAGAAATTAAGAGTTTGCAAAGCTTTGAGATGTGGATGGATTTGGTGAAGAATGGAAAAAAATCAAATGAATAGATAAAATAGCTAAGAAGAGGTCTTATAAAAAAGAGTAGTAGAAGAAGAAAGAAGTCTGTTAAAGAGGATTAAAAGAAGAAAGGGATACTGGATCGGACATATTCTAAGAGGAATCATCGGAAATGCCATCGAAGGAAAAATAGACGGAAAATTTCAGAATACTTAAGAAGAAGAAGGTTCAATAATGAAGTTGAAGTCAAGATAGTATCGCTTCTTTCTATTGTTGTTCGATATTTTATTCTAACGAATAAAAAGAATTTCTCAAACAGAAATTGCCTGAAAGAGAGAGAGAGAGAGAGAGAGAGAGAGAGAGAGAGAGAGAGAAAGAATATCCGGAATGATTAATTCACTATAAATTCCACAAGTGCGAAAGGGTTGAATGTAACGCATTCCATACTCTCAGAGCAACACATACATTTGTATCAACATTCTTAAAAACTGGTAAATACTTCCTAAGTGCAAACAACCAAATAATATGGAAATATAGGTTCCGATAAAGACATAACTGTAATATAAATACGCTTATTGGCATTAAAAATGAGGGGAAGCAAAATTCATAGAGGTCAACAATAAATAGGTAGTTGGAAAGCGTCTGGACAAATACAATACATTAGACAATAATAATTCGCTCTTTAGTCTGTAACAGAGTTTCCGTAGCTCAGTCGATATAGACGAAGCCATTTGGTCGGAAAGACCTGGGTTCGATTCCCGTCAGTGAGGTGAGGAATATCTATCTGGTTTCTTTCCACTAAAGGTCCGTTAGCCGATCTTATGCGGAAGTGCAGGTATTTTCACCTGAAACAGGCAAATCGACCGGTGAACACACGCAAAGGAGGCATAGGGCTAACTACCTTATCCTCGAGGAAGTTTTGAATCGTAATTATGCCACTAGGGCCTAATGTACGTAAGAGAAGGAGTCTGTAAGGCGGAACATTTGCACGTTAATTAAATGTCATTTGTTACTTTTTTTAAGAAGAACAGTTTGCACATTTTCCGTGCTGAAGATCCATTTATGAATGGGTCAGTGAACAGTGACGAACTGTCTGTTGCAGTGTTTCTGTCCTTTTCTGACCATTACGTGATAAATATTTGATAATTCTTCACTTTATCAATATAATCCCCATTTTTTTTTAAATCTTAAATGGAATCTTGGTGATCCCTTTTAGGATTTAGTGAAAGCATCCGTCAATCTCTCATAATGTCGTATTCTCCTCAGTCATTGAAGAGAGTAGAAGAGTCTGCAAGCTAAGGAAGATATGCCTGAAAAACAGAAATGAAATTATGGACGATATTATCTTTAAAATACAATTTCTTCACGATTTAATATCTGGCTTGCAAGCCGATATTAATATACTGTATATTAATTTCTGGTCGTATACAACAAACAAACCAAAAAGTTCACTATTAACATCCCTTACACTGTAGGCTTTTCAACGTCACAATTGTCACAACGTCACAAACCGCAGGAGAATACAACTGTGTGTATCCTCCTGCGGTTTCACATGATGAAAATCCCGAGTTGTCGAGAATTAAATTTCTGCCATCTCCATTTGAAACCAGATAATTGAATATGAATTCATTTGCAATTGAAAAAAAAAAAGAAAGTATTATAAAGTTTTTCACATTATAGACAGAATTCGAACATAGGTCTTTTCGCTCAACGCCCATATAACTGTTAGAGAATGAATAGAGTTTTTTCATACTTTTTTATATTAATTAACAGGTTTATAAGGTGAATATAATACGAATATATAAAACAATATTTAAGCCGAACAACTTCTGAATTAAGAAATTAATTCCAGGTGGCGCTGGCTCCAATGTCCTCTCCTCTTTGGCAACCAGGGCACTAAACATCAATACCACAAATGCAACATTAGCTTATTTGATAGCCGGAAATATTTTAGTTTGTAAATACTGTGCGTTCTTTTGTATACTACGGAGCGGTGTCTTGCATTTCAGATATCTTTTAAACTTCATTTGACCTGGTAGCTTTCACTAAAACTCCAACATATCAAAAATTGTGTGATGGTTTTATGAATGATTTGTACATTTTACTGTAGGTAATCTTGAGAGCAATTGAACAGCAAAGTCTCTACAGAAAATGCATACGGAAAAAATATGTTCAATGTTCTCTTCGTAGTCTCGAGTCTCGCAGCCTTCTTTTGGTTCTAAGTATGATTCGAACTAGTATATCTGTATTACTGCATGTTACTTGGTTTTGCTGAAGACTGTCGATGGCATAGTTAGAATAGCGAAATATTCTGCTACGTATATGACGAAGAACTTTCTCTTTTGGATAATGAACTAATCCCGATTATCCCTATCCTATCCTGTGGCTTCCTCTCTTTGAGAGAATTGCAACTGATTACTAGGGAGATATTATGAAGCAAGGTTGCCTTGCTTCATAATTCCCGTTCCCCTTCAAGGTTCCCGTTGCCTTCCTTTCCGTAAGTATTTATGACTGTAGCCGTGTGTTCACAGGACCGGTTTGCCTGTTCGAGGGATGAAAAACCCGAGTTACCGGAAGTACGAGACCAGTTAATTCACCTTTAGTCGAAAGAGCCCAGATAAAGGTTCCTCACGTCATGGACGGGAATCGAGCTCAGGTCATCCCGACCAAAGGGTTTCGTCTATACCGACTGAGCTACGGAGGCTCAATCCCAATTGTAGAAGATCTTAATAATAGCAATCAAGTAACTCGATGGTAGATGTAATCTACCATCGAGTTACATTCTCAAGATGTACGACATAAAAGTCTTGTTTAGACCTAAAAATTTGACTGATATCTATAACAATTTCAAACTCATGGACTCATTAAGGATTTCAAACTCAACACCCAGATTTTTATGCGTTCGAATAATACCAATCGTATGTTTCATACGTTGGTTAAATTGTGCCTTCGTTTGAGAATACAAAAATAGTAGATTTAAGCAAAAGGAAGGTTAAAAATGGTCTGTTGTACTGTATCTTTGAATGCTGCAATCAGTGGTGTATCTAGAGCTTTTGCCGCCCCTCTCAATATCAAAAATACTACATAAAGTCAAAACGACGTATAGGGAAATAAATTAAAACAGTATGCTTATTTTTGAAGTAAACTTTAATTTCAACATTCTAAAATGCTATTTTTCTTGCTTTTCTGTTAGCAAAATCGTCGATGATATTGGTAAAGTCTATTTCATAGTAATGTACGTAATTCTTAATCAATTTTATTTAGAAAAACTCCTCTCACAACTAGCAATACTTACAGCAATTGTAAGGAAAATTCGCAGTAGTATTACAATATTTTGCACTGAGTTCTCGAGACTGTATTTTACAATTAACTGCAAAAGTTCAAAAAGGTTCAAAGTGCCGCCCAGGACGGACGCCCCCCCCCCCCCCAGCTACGCCTCTGGCTGCAATCATCCCGTTTCTTTTGTGATAATTCTCTTCTTTAACAATAACACTGTCTTCTTAAAGACAGTGTTATTGTTAAAAGGTACATCGAAGAGATAGGCTTTTCTTAAGCAGCATTTCAACGCTTACTTTAAGTCTCATTAACGACAATGAGTTTGGTTTCACACCACCGACCTTACGTCGAGTGCAACTAATCAAGAATGTTGCACGAACAGGAATCAACATCTCAACAGTCAGCTGCACATTTGGTTTAGTTTAAACAAGCGGTCAGAAAACTGTGGTTCGCCAGTACCATTTGATGCGGTTCGCGAATGCTTTACACGCTACAATAAAGATCTTACTAAAGACTTAGAAATCTTCGAAATAATTTTCATATCTAATATCAGCATTTTCAATATCTTGTCTCAACTGTTACATGCGTTTATTTGCAAAATAAATATTACAAAATAATTATTTGTGATTTAAATATTTAAGGAACTTAATGCCTGCTAAACATATCTACACACCGTCCACTAACTTAGAAATCTTCATGCAGGTATACGTAAACATCATTTACGTTTACGAACGTTGTTGTTCGTCGTGTGTAACCATTCAGCCTAAAGGATGCTCAAGAGTATTAAATAAAGGTTGCTAATTCAGTGGGCCTAGTTGTGTATAATCAATTTACAAGTGTACTTTTTGTCACTGTCTTTTTTTTTTTTTTCATCTAAGGCATAGCAGCCTGCTTTTTCATGACCCCAGAAGTAAATTAAAATGTAGTTTTAGCTTCATAACAAAGTGTAAATTTTAAAGACTGATTTATTCTGTGTATTTCTTCCGAATGGTTAGCGTATCCTCTCTCCAGCCAAAAGGCTGCGGGTTCGAATCCCGCCATGGGCATGGATGTTTGTGATTGTCTGTGAAAATACTAGTTAGTGATGGTGATCGGCAGTAGATGGCGTTGGTTTAGATGATGAAGGTAGTTGAGGTTGGTGGAGACGGAGAGTTGTGGAGTAGATGACCTCCTTACTCCATGAGTGGGGAGTTTTTGGACTCCCTGGAGGTGTCACGTAATAATAATGATGATAATAATAATAATTTAAATGGCTTATTTTGCTGAGAAAGATAGCCGGAAGTTAAGATATTAACAACAAAAAAAAACACGATATTTAATACCTGGAAATTGCTAATATCTTCTAATGGAGATTCATTTTCCATAAATAGTCCAACGATTTTTCTACTATTTCATTCTATTTCTGAAGGTGGAAATGAATAATCATGAAATAAATTGAAGTTATAACCAACGTATTTAACGGACATAAAAGTGCCTTTGCGGATTTTCTTTATAAATACAGTTAAATATCCCTTTATTACGTATTCTCTACTTAACTCTCTTTTTCTTGCATGCTATTAATAAATGTTGAAAATACCCGAGTTTTAATTAACAGCTTTTGATAATGCAACACAGATAACTACAGATGTTACTTCTAAGAAATTTGACTTAAACATGAAAGGAAGTGCTTAGCAGTTGAAATAAACAGCTTTTCATCCAATTCAGTATTAGTGCTTGAATTTTTGTTATAGGGAAATGGACTCCTATTTATGCCATCCTCTTAAAATCTTCTCTTCAATGGAGTAACGTTGACTTTAATTCCGAGATATGAACAGGAAACAGACACAGAGAGAACACAGCATCTTCCATTGAATCTCTTTTACATTAAAAGATCTAACAACGTTTTAAATGACTTTAACATTAAATAGAACGACTCAAAGAGGTTACATAAACTCTTAAATGTATGAAAAAAAAAACCAACTCTTCATCATGCCTATAAACAAGCAACCAAAATGAAAATGCAGTTCTACTTTGTAGACGTCTGTCAACACACTCAGGCTAGACGTTGAGACGGGAAAAAAAAAATCTAAAAAAAAACCGTTCGCATTAGACTCAATTATTATTTATATTACTTGCAGAAAAGCTGCGTGTTTCTTTGCTGTATTCCAAGGTACATTTGTTGTACGTCTTCATTCGAAGAAATAGCAAGCATTACTAACGCTGGCAGAGCTTTGATAATTAACTTGTAATAAGCCAGTGAGTGTTAATGTAACCTGCCAAGCTACTATGCAGGGTGATTTAACTGTCTACGCTAATGCATCGCTTGAAAAGTTGTCAGATTGTTAATTTTCTATCTCCAGCGGAGATGATTAGCTTAGACTCACTTCCTGTCTATTTACCGTAAAATGGGAATAAAAAAAAAAACATTGCGGCAAACTACTGCCAGGACCACGCACACACAAACACGCATATTGGGCAACAAATTAGCTTTACCCTTATTCTCTCCAAAGACTCATTTGTGTTTAACTAAAGCCTGTCAGGTCTGTGGCACAAAAGAAAAATAAGTATTCTCAGGCTGTGTTAATGAGATAGCTTCCCTTGCTATTCCAGCATCCTTACAAACATAGGGTAATTACTAGCGTATCGGGAGAATGGGTACTTTTGAAACTTCTAGAGATCAACTTCCTTGGGACCTCTCAGCTAAGAACGGAGCATCCAAACTGCTCTTTGCAACCTCACATTACTAGAAACATTGTGGCAAGACCGAATTTCTTTTCTTTTAAAAATTCTTCTATCCCGTGCGTAATGCTGGTTTTCTTTATTATTAGTGTTTTCGCTTTTCTAACGTTTTCTCGCTTTCCGGTCCATTTAACGAAAATAATCTTAGTAATTACAGGACATTCGTATCTTATAGAAGACAACGTAAAAGAAATGAACCTATTCATTACAAAAAATACTATTCACATAGATTTTCTCCTTTGTTAGCGTTAAAATATGATGTTTAAATGGATTAGTCTTTTCAGATCAAATAAAAATGTTATTAAAATTTACTTAAATATAGCAGTTTAAATGTGATTCCATGGAGCTAGTGTTCTAAATGCTTGAAATACAAATATTCTTTCCTATAAATATAAAAAATGTATAACATTTAAATTTAATTGAAATATAGAAAAAAAAATATTTTAAATTAACTTAAAATTTAAGATTAATTTAAAAGAATGTATATATATTTTTCATACCATTTATCATATTTCAAAAGATTTTTATATTAAATTAGCAAAGCAAATTGGAATTTTATTGGACGGGATTATTTGTTCAGCTGAATTCTGATCAGGGGATTCTGTGATTTAGGCCTAGTGTGTGCTTGTTGATTATGATCTCGAAAAAATGATATTATGGATATGTTAATGTGAAAATAGATATTATAGGCGAGTTTTGATCTCTCCTATAGCGTCAGCAGCGTGCTCCTTCAGCAGAGCAGGTAAGACTTTTTTCGGTAACGCAATTTTTCGGGTAGCGGTCAGAAGGGACAGGGCAGGTCTTTTCCCCCACATTAAAGCTTTCGCCTTGACATGGATTTGCCTTTTACGATCTCACTTTTAAAGAACTATTGGCTCTTTTCAGGCATTTAGGCAACATACTAAACACAAAATGGCCCGATAAAATCGGAAAACACCAGGTTCTTGAAGTGGAGACAGAGGACCTCCAGCCCTCTGAACTTCCTCCCTCTTCACATGACAACGCCAGCAACAACAACAACAACTGAAGACATCCCTAATTCAAACTCCAGTGGCTTTCAGGAGGTCAGAAGGAAGAAGAGAAAGAAAAAGTCTCCCGCAGCAGATCCTGAAATAATACCCCAGCCCTTGGAAAGTACAGCTCCAATGGACACAACCGCACAACCTGTTGAAGAAAGAGCGACGGACTCAGGGGCACAGCCCAAAGAGAGAATTCCTCCAGTTATTCTAAGATCGAAAGAAAAATGGTCATCAATCGCGGAGACAATGAAGAACAGCAACATCAAATTTATATCAGCTAAGAACATAGATGACGGAATCCGAATTCAACCAGAAGGGGCGTTGGACTACCGCCGGATCACCAGACTTATAGATGAACTGAATGTCCCATATCACAGATTTCAACTCAAGAGTGAAAAAAACCCTAAATGTAGTCATCAGAGGTCTGGCAGAAACCATTACATCTGATGAAATAGCTACTGGCCTCAGATCACAAGGCCTTGAACCAATTAAGATCTCGCGCATGTACCGCGCAGACAAGCATCTGTCCCATGCCTCTGGTCTTAGTGGAGATCAGTAAAGACTACAGAGAAATTTACGACCTTAAGATAGTCTGCAGCTTAGTCATCAAGACCGAACCACTCAGAAGAAAGGCATGCGCCGATCAATGTCATCGCTGCCAAAAATTTATGCATGCACAAAGTTATGTAAAGCAGATTTCAAGTGTGTAAAGTGCAGCCATCCCTCGCACACTAGCACAAAACCACGGTCTACACCTGCTAAATGCGCGAATTGTGGCGGCCCACATCCAGCCAACTATAAGGGCTGCTCAATACTCCCTTCTAACTTGGAGAAGACAAGAGCGACGTTAGCCCTGCCCACTCAGAATCAAGCCATGAAACCTGCGCCAGATTTCACAGCGCGTGGTGTTACAGCCGATAAAACTTTCACTTCTACGGTTTCTCTGCGAATTTTACCCGGAGCCGCGACATCTTATAGCCAAAACTCTGCACTGATTCTTGCTGCCTCACTAGGGGAAATGCTAACAGCCTTTAGCAAAATGAACCCCAGCCAAGCTGACACCAACAAATTCCTCAGGAATACCCAAGTCATCTTCTCCATGATCAACAAGTGACTTGCTCTCCTGCATATCGTTGCTGATATTCCAGATATTTTCTTGTTGCTCCGTAACACTACCACTACTTATTCCCCTAAGCGGATTTTCATCCCAAGCAACTCATTCAGGAGTTTTCTAAGCGCCCGAAAGCTGCTCTGCCTTTCGGTTCAGGCGCTTCCGCACTGCCCTGAATAGGGTGAGCCAGGTGCTCGTTAATCTTAAAAACACAAATATATTTCCTAGCGATGAAGGGATAATAATCCATGGGATTGAGGTCCATCAAGGAAAAGAAGTTACACGTTTGGAATTTTATTAGGGAAACTGAAGATGAGTGAAATCGACCGTGAGATGCGGCGATTAATACTCTTGGAGGATAATGGATGGCAATGCTGTAGCCAATGAAGTTCTACCTGAGGATCGGCTATCTGTTACCCTCTTGCCATGATCGGAGCTTTAATAGCTCAATAACTCCTTATCCCTACACTGTCCTCTAGAGATAACGGGGAAGATGAAAAGCATTCTTGCTTCGCCCCTTTAAGCCAGTCCTTATAAGGACTGTAAGGAATTTTACTAGATAAATTAAAGTAAAAAAAGAAAAAGACGTGATTTTTTTCCAATTAATTGATTTTCGGTGTTGGTATTGGAATGAGTACGTTTTGATTTTCACGATGGTTATGCGACGGATTTGACTGGAAGCATTTTGCCGATTGGATTCGTTCAGCGCAAAGTAAGGTTCTGGCTTTAATGCAAATTTCCCAGGCCTTCTCCTGTTCCCTGCCCTATGCCCGTCAGTAGTCTTCCGGCTCTAGTAGGAGATTTTTCCACCAAGCGTAGACTGCCGGTCTACACTTGGTGGAAAGAAGGGACAAGGCAGGTCCTGAATCACACAACCCTCATTAAATCATGGGTTGATTTAATTTAAATCATTGCTGCTACTTCGAGCGTTTTGCCAACGCTCAGTTTTGCTGGCAGTCCTTTGCGGCTGCGGGTAGACCATTGATTGGATCTACGGGACATTTACGCGGACTTAAGTTTAAACAGTGCTTTTACGCCTTAATTTCTCAAAATGAGCGAAGTTGAAGCTGAAGCCCTGGTTAGAGTCACTAAACAGAGGTCTAGCCATAAACATACTTAAAAGATTCTAAAAAAACTTTGAAATCAATTTTTACTCTATGTCGGAGGACGACGAAGAGGGTGACGACAATGCTCCAACAGAAGAGAAGCTGGTCTTGGTGATCTCCACCCCCCCTCAGACTTCACAGAGACCCGAGCGCGTAAGAAGTGAAAATCCACGGCCTCTGAACCACCAAAAGAGGATCGAATGGAAGATGGCCTAGTTTCGAACCCCCTCTATCTCCACTAGAAAGAAGGTACCTCCGATCATACTTCGCGAAAAATAAAGATGGATGTCTCTTAGGGCCACCACGTCCAATCTAAAGATCTCTTATATCACCGCCAAAAATGTCACCGACGGCATCAAGATACAGCCCACCACAGTGATTGACTACCGAAAACTGACAGGAGAAATGAATGCCAGAGGCATTCAGTATCACACCTTCTCGCTCAGCTCAGAGAAAAATCTGAAGATGGTGCTCTGAGGAGTGTCTGAAGACGAATCCACAGAAGAAGTGGCTGCTGATCTATGCCATCAGGACCTGCCACCCATCAAGGTCAGCAGAATGACTAAAATAGACAAGACTCCGATGTCACTGGTATCAGGTGAGATCCATCAAGCTTACAAACAAATTTATGACCTGAGGTCAATCTGTGGACTTAAAATCAGCCCAGAACCCTTTAGGAAAAGGGCTTCAACAGGTCAGTGCCACAGATGTCAAAATTTGGCCGCACCTAGAAAATGTGTAAGGCTGAGTTTAAATGTCTAAAATGTGTGGACAGCTACCCAACCAATATCAACTAAACAGTCTTCCTCCTTTAATACATGAATACCAGAGGCTGATGCACCACAGACGGAGGCTTAGCGACCACAAACAGAGGCCTTCAAAAATAGAGAATACCAAAGGCAAAAAAGAAGTTATGCAGATGTGGCCCGTTCAAACAAGTCAACACCAAAATGAACCAGCCAACAGCACCTACAAACCTGACAGCTGTTATCACTGCCTCTCTAGCAAACATGCTACAAGACTTCTGCCTGTCAAACCCTTCAGCAACCTCCACTAAAAGATTCCTACGTGAAACACAAGCCATCCTCACAGCACTTATAGATGAATAGAAACAAACTAATTTCAGCCTCTCTTCAGATCGTCGCTTGGAATACAAATGGCCTCAGAAACAAAAGTTTAGAGCTCCAAGCCTTTACTCATAGATATCAGCCAGATGTTATTCTAATAAGCGAGACACATCTAAGACTCTCAGACAGCCCTAAAATAAGGGATTATCTCCTATACAGAACCGACAGGCTAAATTATAGAGGCGAGGGCACTGCCATTTTCATAAAAAATTATATCAAACAACATTCTGTAAACAACCCTCCAACCACTAACCTTGAGGTCATAGGCGTGGAGGTATTCACTAGCTCGGCTGGTGGACTGAAAATCTACTCAGCTTACAACACCCACCCGTAGAAACCCTACTGCATTCTGATCTAAATGCCATCTTAGGCATTAGAGGGTCCATTATTATTGCCGGAGACTTAAACTCGAAGTACCCTGCCTGGAATTGTAGAACCGCCAACAAGAATGGCTGCATCCTTTCCAACTACATAGGATTAAACTATGCTGTTGAGGTAGGCCCCACCGAACCAACTCATCTCAGTACGTGTGGCACTGCTGACATCCTGGATGTAGCTATCCTGCAAAATATTAAACTTCAGTACAGCCTAAAATCATTGGACGAGTTGTCATCTGATCATAACCCAATTCTACTACAGCTGGGAAAACAAGAATACCTGTCTCCTTTCTCTTACACATTTATATCGTGGAAAAAATTGTCAAAAGTATTCTGGGATTATATTGGACCTGTTCCTCAATATGAGTTCAAATTAACTCCGCTATAATGGCAGCCACCTCCTACAAATCTGTCCCAAAGCCTGGTCGTCTGCCCGAATACATTATGAACTTGATCAAAGAAAAAAACAGAGCAAGGAAAAGATTTCACAACACCCGCGCACCACAAGACAAAACAGTTCTTAACAGATTAAATGGTGCAGTGAGAGATGTTCTCAAAGATTACAGAGATCAATTATGGAAAGAAAAGTTAGCTTCTATTTTACCTATTCTATCTGGTGACTACTGATGAATATCAGAAACAAAGGCAAATCCCTTCCCCTATACTTTCTGAGCAGGGCCTTGTTCACACAGACGTAGAAAAGGCAGAAGCCATAGCAAAAAAATTTAGAAGAGCAGTGCAAATCTTCATATGAAAACTTAGATTTCGATCACTTGTATAAAATTCACAAACGGGTCAGACACTCATTAAAACTTCCTGATACTAGTGGTGACCATATTGCACCCACACCGCCTACTGAAATATATGATATTATAAAAAATGTAAAGAACAAAAAAGCTCCTGGTCCAGATGGCATCACAAATAAAGTGATCAAGCCGCTGTCCCAAAAGCTGTAGTGCACCTGACCATAATCTTAAATGGAATCTTGAGATTTCACTATTTTCCCATCACTTGGAAACTGGCTGATGTAACCCCTGTACATAAGCCAGGCAAGGACCCACACCTGCCTCAAAATTATCATCCAATCAGTCTCATCTCCAACCTGGGTAAAGTTGCAGAGAAGTTCATCCTCTCACGACTTCAAGCTTCAGTAAATGAACTAAACATCCTTCCTAAAGAACAATTAAGTTTTCGGCAATATCATAGTACTACCCAGCAAATCCTCAGAATACTTGAATATATTACTACCAACTACAACTAGCGTCATTACGCTGGAGCTGTTTTTCTTGATCTACCCAAAGCATTTGACAAAATATGGCACTTCGGATTGCTACATAAACTTATCTCAGCCGGTATCTCACTGAAAATGATACACTTAGTTAGATCTTATCTACAGAATAGAAGGATACAAGTCAAGATCAATGGTACTACCTCATCCCAGCGGCAAATCTTGGCCGGAGTACCGCAGGGATCCCTACTGGCTCCATTGCTGTTCTCTATATACATGTTAGACATTCCGCACAACCCAATGTCATCCATCATGGCCTATATGCGGATGATATAGCATTATTAGCCAGATCTCTCCGACCACACTTCGTTACTAGAAAGCTTCAAGAAAACCTTCTAAAGTTAGAGAAATGGTTCTCCAAATGGAGACTACAAGTGAATCCCCAAAAAAGGTTAGCCATTCTCTTCACAAAAAGAGCGATATCTCCTGCAGGAGACGTCTTACTGTTCAATAGTAAAATTCCCTGGCAGACAGAGACAAAATAGCTTGGTGTCGTGCTCGACAAAAAACTAACTTTTAACCAGCACATCAAGATTACGTGTGCAAAGGCATCTAAAACCATCGTCCAGATCTACCCCCTAATTAACATGAACAGCAAGCTAAACATCAGAATCAAATTGCTTTTATACCAGCTGACGATTCGTTCCATAGTCACTTATGCCTCTCCAGCCTGGAGCCATATCTCCATCACTAAAATTCTCAAACTGCAACGTGTACAAAACAAATGCTTGCGAATGATTCTAAACGCCCCATGGTTCGTCAGAAACAATCAACTTTATCGAGATACAAATATTCCTTATATATTCTCTTTTCTACAATCTTTAGCAACAAAGTTTTCCTAAAAACGTCCATACACCCCAATAATCTAGTTCAGCAAGCTGTAGCCTACGAGGCAACGGATATATTTAAACATCCTGTAGCGATACATAATCTCCATGCGCATTCAGGGCGAGCAAACTTCTCATAAAATTTTTCCTCATTGTAACCGTAACAGATAGTGGGAATATGAAAAGCATCTTGCTTCACCCCTAAAGCCTTTAATGTCAATTGTCAATTGGAATTTAATTAATTAATAGTAAATGAATTATATAGGAATGATTGGATTTTAACTAATGAATTGATTATGAATAATTCAGAATATTACAAAAATAAATATAAAAGTGCTTCGATATTAAAATAACTTAACTAAAAATGTCATTTATAATCAACTGAGGCCAAGAAACAATTTGAATATGCTGTTCGGTTTAAAAAAAAAAAAAAAACGATTCCAGAGAGCTAGTATTGTAAATGCTCTCAATACAAACATTATTATTTATTATGAAGATATTAAATAATTTCTTATAATTACTTTTAATTTAAATAAAACAAATTAGTTATTTATTTAAATTTTATTTTATTCATTTAAATTTTCTTTTGATTTAAATTAAATTATTAAATAAATTGAAATGGAATTCGTATACTATTTTTTATATCTCATAAGATTTTTATATTAAATAAGCAAGTGTATCAAAAATTAGATATATTTCATGATATATTATTATATTGGTAAATCTCTCTCTTAGTGGTTTATTAGAAACTCCCAGATCCGTAGAGAAGTCAACATTCTTACATCTCTTCTCGTCTAGATCTAGAAGGGAAGAGATCTAGCTGAGAAGATCAAAGATCTTAATAATATATAGCTGAGAAGTTCTTTACCAAGACAAGCAACCACCCAAAGCCGTTGATCAAGGAAGCTTCAGAATATAATGAAGCGGAAAGCTACAAATATAAAAGGCCCAAGTCAATCTTACGTCTAGCTGAACACAGCTAATTTCACTGCCTCACTGGGCGAGCTTATAGCTCATAAACACTCCATTCAAAGTTTTTCCTTTACAGACAAAGGGGAATATGAAAAGCATTTTTGATTCACCCAACTCGTCAGAAACGTTATTCATTCGCTCAATCAGGAATTATTATAAAAATACAAAATTATATTATAAAAATACAAAAATAAAAACTTTAATGAATGTTTTTTAAAAAAAATAATGGGATTTTTAATTTAATTTAAACTTTGCTTTTTGCTTTTAACTTAAATTCTGAAATTCATTTTAAAATGGAATATATACCTGTTTTTCAATAAAATTTATATAATAAATGATTTGGAATTAACTAACTGATAATATATTAAGAATTAGTATTTTCGAAATTTTGCAATTAATTAATTAATAACACTTTTTGGTTAAAAAAAAGTAAATAATTAATTATTAATAACTTGGAGCCGTTTTGGTTTTGCAGTGAAGACGATATATCACGTGCCTTTTGCAAACTGGATAACACCGTTTGTCTTTGAGGTAGTTATGTACGTACATAATATTTTGCTCTGACTAGAAGGATGTTGGTCCCCGTGTAGCGGTCGCGATAAGAATAGTCCCACTGTAGTCCATGCATGTCGTACGAGGCGACTAAAATGGGTACTCAGGAAGGGTTATGGATGGCAATGCTGTAGCCAATGAAGTTCGAACTTAGGCTGGGCTATTGCTGTTACCCTTCTGCCATGATCAGAGCTTTATATAGCTCAGTAACACCCTATCCTTACACTGTCCTCTACAGATAACGGGGAATATGAAAAGCATTCTTGCTTCACCCATCTAGCCAAAAAAATATTAATTTCAAGAAAAAGATTCCAGAGAGTAACATATGGCAATGCTGTAGCCAATGAAGTTTTAACTAAGACCCTCGTACCATGATCAGAGCTTATAACACTATATTACCCTATTGATACATTTTCCTTACAGATAACGGGGAATATGAAAAGCATTCTTGCTTCACCCATCTACCCCCCCCCCCCCAAAAAATAGAAGGATGTTTAAATGAATTTGGTATTTGAGATCATACTGAAACTACTTTCCCTGCTAATTCTGAAATGGCTTGGGAAAAAAGTTCCATATTTCGTGTCTATAATAAGTTATCTAGTCTTTACGCTACCAACCGTATGAAATATGCAACAATTATGCAAGAATAAAAAAACAAAAACAAAAAAATCAGACCATTAGTAAAATATTTTGAAACTACACAAATTAATAAATACTATACTCTGGATGACTGGAATTTAAAACTGATTTAAAATTTTAACTAAAATGCCAAGAAATATCTTAATTTTGATTTTCGCTAAATAAATTATTCAAGAGGATAGACATTATAAAATAATATAAATAAACTAGATGCAATACAAAAGTTAAAGGCAAATTTAGGCATAATTATTTAAATAATAGATTATTATCTTGCAAGGATGAATTATGCGAAACACACCTTTTATATAATTGTATTGGATAATTGTTATTCCAGGAATTATCCGGTAACAGAGGCTAAATGAGAGATACAGCAAATAGCATCACACCCAATTTAGCTACGTTAATGTCGACTTCAATAACTTCTACATGCGATTGTGATCACATGCTTTCCTACTGGTGAATGACCGTTCAAATTTTAAATTTTATATTATAAACCGAAATTGCATTACAGATCGAATATGATCATTTCTTATGATTTTGATGAAATGCGCCAATAAAAGTGCATCAATGATCCGACCAACCAGGTAATCTTGATAGCTATTTCTTAAATATCGTTTATATAGAAATTTTTCAACCATAGTAACTATGAAGGTTGGTTAAAAAATGTTTGAATTTCTCTTCGAAAGTAAATTTTAATAATCACGATATAAAATTTAAGAACTCGAACAGTGGCAGGGTTTTTAATATTATTTGTAGTAGTGTTTTATTTCATGAAACAGAAATCATAGTCACACTTGATAAAGTCGCACTTCTCAATACCGCGACTTAAGCTTCAAAATAAACAACAAATGGCTGGGAATTATGGATGAAGCAGCTAAAGCGATGAGGAAAGTTCTTATGTCTGTTAATATTTTTACCATTTTTCTATTTTACGAGGTGTAAACATGGGTTTCTGAGAGGAACAACTGCTAAATATTATTGTCCCATTCTGCTTTAAAAGTTCTTATATAAGATTCTTCGTTTGGAGAGCGGATTGCCTCCTAGATGTTTTCAACCAAAGGACATCTTCGATCCCGACTGAGTTATGGAGGCTCAAAGAGCGCGAGGGAGAGAGTTATGTATACCTACATAGCAGATTCATCTGGCAGTCATATTTGTTTTTATGACAATCCGTATACAACAAGATTAAAAGGATATTTACACTTCCCTAAAACGACAATATTTGCTCTGGACAATACTAAATGGAAAGATGTAAATTGTAAGAGAAATAGTAAGTTGGATGGATATAACAGGCGCAATTCAGATCAAGCATGTACACTTAATCTTAATGCTTCGGCATACAGATGAAGACTGGTTCAAAAAAGGACTACTGAGCAGTCAATATACACAAAGGGTAGCTATCAGAAGATGACAAGATATTCACCAAAGAATAATGCCAGATCATAAATTGTAAAAATATACAATAACTATAGCAGCTCCAAAACAGTAGACTGCGGTGTACCACAAGGATCTGTCTTAAGACCAATTTTATTTAATATTTCTATCAATGACTTCTGAAATCTTAAACTAAACAGTAAAATAAATACTTTTGCAGATGATACAGTACTAATTTTATCTACAGACACAGCCGAACAGATGCAAACTATAGTGAATGCTGATCTTTTAAAAGTAACAAATTGGTTCCAGTCAAACAAACTCAGTCTGAATGTCTCAAAAACTAAATATGTAAATTTTAACGAAATACAACAAGCAATTCCAATCATGCAGTGAACTTCACTGCATGATTGGAATTGCAGGACAAATTCAAATTACAACTGTGAAGAAATAGAAAAAGTCATTGTAATAATTTACTTGGGATTAAAAATTGATAGTAATTTAAGCTGGAAACCGCATATTACCGATGTCGTAAATAAAGTAAGGATTATGTTAAATAGACTTTACTACCTAAATAGATTCTTAAATTTAAATATGCTAAAAGTATTGTATTCTACATGGATTCAAAGCACATGACAATATGGTATTTTAATTTGGGAAGGAATAGCGCCAAAAATATTCAACACACCCTTTAACAATAAGAAATGAAACTAGCCCAAACAAATACAAAACTCGAATAAAAGAATATTTATTTTCACACAGAAATGAGGAAGCTCTGTTCAGAATAATAATATGTTTATTATTATTCTGAATTGAACCAATAGATTTGTTTTTACATATTAGTATTAAAAAGATCCTGTTTCAGGTGCAAAATGTAAAAAATTTAAATGCTATTTAACTACTTTGTTTTATTTTGTTCCTAATTAATGTTATGCGACTTTCTCTGTACATATTAGCATGTCTCCTGCGATTTTATGTTATTATATTATAATAATATATAATATTATTTATATTATATGGATGTACATAATGATAATGCATTACATAACTTTTTGTAACTTTATGCATATCGTAACCTGGACGAGCTGCTGCTCTTAGGTTACGCATATGATTGTCAAAATTTTGTACTAGAATATGAAGCTTATAAAATAAAAATAAAATAAAATTTTAAAAAATAAGTAAACAAGAATATAAAATAAATTTAGGCTGCCAATGCTAGCTACAGAAAGTTGTAGAACTGCAAAACAAAATCTGATCCAGAATTTGAGGTGCGATAGAAAAGTTCTTAAATGGATGAAGATTTAACGGCAGTTCATATATCAGAACAAAATTTCGAGATATCCCCACCCCCAAATAAATAGTATTTTAACAACATAGATCAAAATAGGAATTACATATGATCAAACAGTCGAGACAACATACAACCCCGGATAAAAATCAACAAAGTTACAATCTGCTAAGTGCACAAAAGAGTACTATTGTCAGAAATGGGGGACCATATAAATAATTCATTTTGGAAAAACTAAAATACTAACGGGTTCTAAGTGTTATTGTTAAATGCACACTTAAAATTAACATCGATTCTTCTTATTTCTGAGTAGAATTAAAATGCAAGTGTAAATGATTCATCTGTTATAATTAATTAATTTTTACGGTATTTTTTTTACTTTTGTTGTTTCATAAAGATAAGTAGAGGAGGGATTGAGGTTGTTTCACACCTCTGTATTGAGATATGAAACTGCATGCAAGATTTTAGTCACAAAAAGCCTTCAACTAAAAATACTTGCCTTTATATGAGATGCCACAAGATATTGCATTTATGGATTAATTATTCGCTCCATTATGGATTGATTATTTGCTTTTATTATGCTCAAACTCGTCACGAGCGCTTACAATGCACTAATATGCTCACTTCTATCCCTCCTGCCAACCTACATAAAATTAACCGAAGTCATCCCATGAAACAATGGCATGATCGCTCCCATTAGTGGGGGATCGTTACCATGGTGATGTATTTAATCTATAACTGTAAATATTAAAACTTCTAACCTTGTTCTGTTCCTATGGAGATGGGCTGATCATCCTCTCTCCGCCATTTAATCTTCGGCATGGGGTTGCCTGTCGCCCTGCATGTGAGAGTAACGTTCGCGTTTTCTTGCACCGTCAGGTTCCTGGTTGCCATGTCTTGCACGAACTCCGGAGGCACTAAGTTGGTAGAAAGAGAGAAATGAGCTAGTCATTGTTCAGGCGAATGTTTACAGTTCTCCGCGGTGCCACCTGCCCGTGTTTGATAGTCAGCAACTATCAATGCACGCGCAAGTCTGACACATGCGAAGGTATTACAAATTTACAATATTTCATCCCAACCGTTATCGCTAACTCTCTATCTGTCTACATCAATCTACACGTGAACTATTTCTCAGTCAAAACAGTGGATGACTGATTTAAAGAACAGGGGAAGTCAGTAATTTTGGATTTATTTCATAGGAATAAGTATTTGGAATCCTGCGATGGGGGAGGGCGTCTGAAAAGTTCTGATAACACCTAGAACAAAAATGATATTAAAGCAACTGATAGAACATACCAGTAGCAGAATTATGAAGGTAGCTTATGTTCTTATATTCTTAAATCCTCGTATGTTCTTTCTTGTGGTTATATCAGTTGCTTTAATATCATTTTTGTTCTAGGTGTTTATCAGAATTTTTCAGCTCCCCCCCCCCCTCGGAAAAGGCAAGGTATATCTCGTGCGTATAGGATTACATGTAATACAATTAATAGGCGTATACCAAACCATAGTACTATATCATCAACTACATCCATTACAACTCATTAAATTATATTGTGATCAGAGCAAAATCTTCATGGAAACATTGTTTGCAACATTCAATATTCTTCTGGATTTGTCTGTAGCATTTATGCCATTATATTCTTTACACTAAATGAATGCTCGGTAGCTTGGTCTTTGTTTAACATGCATGATAATTGTGTCGCAACTTGATCCAAAAGTTATTCTTATTCTCTCAGCAGTTACACCTGGAAGAAGGTGACTTTTATGTTAAGCTAGCGTCAAATATTTGACAGCATAACCTTCACTCCTCCACGAACCATATACTGCCTCGAACGATTAATTTCAAATGTCTTACCTGCATTATAATCGGAAGGTCATGTATTTCAATGCGGCGTCCTATTATAAATGTCCCGGAAACGGGTTCAAATCTTTGAAATAATTAATTTCACATTCCCCATTAATATGGGGAATGTCAAAGAACGAACGAAAAATCAAATACACAGAGAGTAAGTTAGAAAAAACAGCATTTAGGAGAAATCTCTCTCTCTCGCAATTCTCTGCAAATTCTAATTATATTTAGTTCTTCCATTCCGTCCAATATTTATCCATCAAACTATTACACATTCTAAACTATCATTATTATTATAGTATTACGACATTATTGCAGTGGCCGAGAAAAAGGATTATTAAAAGGGTTTCAGAATTGATAAAGCAGATTAATATTTATTAATGTGATAAAGCTAATTTTTAATTAGAAAGAGTTCAAGAACTGATATGCATAAATCATTACAATCAATTCGACTCCAGTCTAATGCGACACTTGGATCTTTTGATTACTTGGGGCACATTCAAATGTTGCGATAAAATATGAACCATTTGCTTTATCAGTGCTGCATTCTTAATGAGACTATATTAAACCGAGAATTAATTTATTGCATTTCCAATCGTTAGATAAATTACTTTTGAACGATATCCCATTTCAAGCTTATTGATGCAGTTTATGTATATACATCGCAGCCACTGAAGTAGAAACTTTTATTTTACGTATAGGCATGCGATTGCCAATATCAATCCTCTTCAATTCCCTGAGCATATTTCGGTGAGATATGGGTCGAGAACAGTCTTCAATAAATTCTTCATTCAAGTGGTGCACAAACGAAGTTCTGTTTGTTCGTACAAGCCTTCTCAAACGATGGCGATCTACTTCCTGACAAGACTATCTTAGGACCGCAGTTACGCCTCTTAGACAAGCAATGCGGGTTATTTTTCCACTGATTAAACACCCGGGATATCTCACCTTTTGAGAAACCAGTCAGTTTTGCTGTCTTCAAAATCTTGTCTCCAGCCAGACGAGCATCCAATATAAGCCCTTTGTTGAACTTCGAAAGATCCTTTGTTTTTCCCATTGTGATCAACACTGTTGACGATTACTAACTAGCAACATTCTTAAATAGTTGCCTACAACACGTGTGGCGACGCACATCACCAAGCATTTTGTACATATGCTACGTAAGTGATCATTATGTACATCTTCATAAAGGTTTCTATTTCATTTGCCGGTATGTGTATAACTAATGTAGAGATTGTGTGTGCATGAACTAGTCTATTCACTATTATAAGTGTTTCATCATTAGATTTTTCTCACTGACTTATAATAATCATCCGCTCCCCGCAAAGCTGCATATTTTGTCCTCGCTCTCCTTTTAACACACTGAAAGTGCAGGTATAACGGTATACAGGTACTTTCTGTATCATCTGCGGTGGTTCTTTTGCTAAATTATCCGTATTAATATCAATATTTGCATGAAAATGTGCCTCATCTCCTCAAAAGAGTGTTCTATGACTCATTCTTCTTCAATAGCACTAGAGAAGGTAGATCAAATGTGTAATAACGCGCATGCTCATTCTCTATCGAAGATTTGAGATAGATTTTGTGTGGACAACACTGTAGTAATTTTCCGTAGATGTTTACTAACTCTTCAATTTTTCTTTTTTTTTTTTTTTTTTTTTTGTGCAGTGCACAAAAACCTGTTTCACAGCGCACTGCTATGGTGCGTACAGGTTGACCACAAGAATTATCTCTGAACATCTTGTGCATTTTTTATTCTTCATCTTGTTCTTCTAAGTTACTGCAAATATTTCATTCTCTTCGAATTTTTTTATCAAAGTTTCAAAAATCAATTAAAGTAGTTCTTATGACGTCATTTTTCTTTCAATGTCACCCGAATTACTACTATTCTGGATATATAGATGGCACTACGATCCTATTTCTAATCATTTGCAGTATTTTTATAACAGAAATTGGTATTACAGCGCCTCTTTTCACCTAGTGGTGAAAATGTGAATAAAATGCATTTATTTATATGGATGTATTGAATAT
The DNA here is from genome assembly GCF_054136105.1 of Typopeltis vanoorti. Taxonomy (NCBI): domain Eukaryota; kingdom Metazoa; phylum Arthropoda; class Arachnida; order Uropygi; family Thelyphonidae; genus Typopeltis; species Typopeltis vanoorti. Next base: position 134,879,114 of record NC_143552.1, read on the forward strand.
GTATTTTATGACAATGTCTTCTGCATATTTTTCATGAACATTTTTCCAGAGGTCTCTGAATACGCGAAGTTTAATTATGGCTTTTACGTTTCAATATTATTTCGTTTCTAACATGGCCGCTCAAGCCAATAATCTAATATTGGCTTGATTTAAAATTTTAAATAAAAAATAATGTAGTAATCTTCTTCGCGTATATAATACTTTGTATTCGTGAACAACGTCTAATCAGAATTGGCATTAATAATAAAAAATCTTATCTTTATAAAAATAAAAATTACATACTTCATTTATTTAGCATTTCTTTCTATTTTAAATAATCAATTCCATTTGTTTAATGTAATGAAATTTGATATAATGTAGCAATTTAATCAAGACTGATATGCATTCATTTTTGGAAGTAAATTACAGTATAAATATTCAGTTTAATGTAATTATTTAGCCAAAACTTTTATTTTCTGAAGCAAAATAAATTAAATATTTTGAAAAAAATATTAATTACGATTTTTTCAAGCTAGAGTGTATTCATAAATTAATAACATAAGTTAATCATATTTTTATTTGTAAGTTCCTTCTTTAAACACAGCTATAGTTAACGGACTCTATTGGTTTTGCTTGACATGATAAAAATAAAGCTGCATAGGCGAAATTCTAGATATTATAGATGAAATAACAAATAACACAATAATTGGAAAAAAATAAGCGACTTTCTATAGGATTAGAATTTTATGACATAATAATCATCCGCGATGCTAGAACTGCAGTTCCAGCACAAGTCTATAAAAATTGAATATTTAAATCTCGGACAATTTGTTTAATGGTCCGATATATATATATATATATATTAACCTTACTTTTTTTCCAATTATTAACCCCATAATTTCAAGATTTAAATATTCTTGAATAGTTCTTAAAAGAACTGGGCGATGGACTAAGTCCTCAACTCTTTATCCCGTCATCTGAATCAAAAAAATCTGTATGGTTGGGTTGTTATTGAGCTAAAAGCTCTAGTCATGGCTGGGTAACGGCAATAGCCGAGCCTCAGTTAAAACTTCATTGGCTACAGCATTGCCATTCGTTACCCTGGAAGTCCTAAAAAGGACTGCTCCAAGAACCGGTATGCCACAAACCGCATCTTATTAAACGTATTGTTTCCAGCAGACTTCAAACTTTTTTTTTCAGTTATTAACACCATAATTTCAAGATTTAAATATTCTATTTTATAGACTTGTTTATAGCTGGCATCGCGGATGATTATTATGTCATAAAATTCTAATCCCATAGAAATTCGCTTCTTTTAAGGACATTTTATGTGTTATTTGTTATATATATATATAGTCTCGAATATTATCAGTCGCTCAATGTGTGTGTGTGTGTGTGTGTGTGTGTGTGTGTGTGTGTGTGTGTGTGTGTTACCGATATTACCGAGATTGTAAACTTGCATTTTATTCACATGAAAAGTGTTTCATTTAAATTAAAAATCTAGCCGAAGTATTAGTCCTCGACTCAAACAGATGGTCCACTAGAGGTCGCCTTCGTGACGTTACAAATGACGTTTCAAATTGCAGTAAATCTACTTTGCCTTCAAAGACTGCAAAGCGATACGTTAATGCCATCCATTATGCTATACTAATACAATAATGTTATAAATTCAGTATATAATTTAATAATACCACGGAATCAAAATAAATAAATAAATAAAAGCCTTAAGTAAAACACAGAAGCCGTATTAAAATATTAAACTCTAGTATATTTTACTTTAGTCATTACTTGTACAAAAATAAAATTAAGTTTATTTTGAATTTTATTTCCGATGCGAAATTAAACTTTTTCTTTAAATTTTAATGATAACATCAAGAAAGAAAACATGGTTTCTATGGAGGTCAGAAAGTAAGAAAGAATAAGAAAATAGTTGGGGCGTTAGGTGATACATTCAGTAAGAAAGAAAGAAAGATAATAGATCAGTTTTATAATGACGTCAGAAAAAGCTTATGAAAAAGGAAAGGGTGTTTAGATATAATTTGGCAACCATAGAGAAAGAAAGAAAGACATAAGCCGAGAAAAGGAATAACAAAATATGGAGGATTATAGAATGCATTCTTAAAGAAAAGAAATGGAGAGAGAGAGAGAATAGAGGAATTGTGTGAGCTTGGATCGAAGAGAAAGAAAGGGAAAAAAAAAAGAAGAGTGGATATGTGATATAGTCAGAGAGAAAGAAAATAGAGGGATTGTGTGAGATTGGACAAAAACGAGAAAGAAAGAAAAGTGTATTGTGTTTGTGCGTGCGTGGGTGTGTGTGAAGAAATAATATAGTCAAAATATTTTTTAATCACGTATATCTTCAATAAAAACATTTTAAGTATAAAAATATCTCCAAGAAAGTGCAATGACAACTTGTATTGAAGTAGTCTACCTAATAAAACATTATTTTCATGCTTTCGAATTGAGTAAACCTACGGGGGGGGGGAGTTTGAGATGGGTGACTGAAGTACCAGCGGATAGTTCGGTAATCTTTGACAAGTGCAGAAACAGGTGTTCATTTCTCACAATTACAAAATGCAATCAGAAAAACTAGTGCAAAGAATAAAGCAAGTCAAGGGAACAGACATTTTTTTTTTCTTTTTCTTCCTCCCCCCCCCCCTCACTTCCCCATCTCGTTCTTTTGCCTTTCCTCCAGCAATTCCCAGTAAAACATTAACAAGAAAGAACATGACTTCATTAGGTAATCCGGAGACATTCGAGGCCAAGTAAGACTCCTTTTTTTTTTATTTATGTGTGTCGGTTCTTTATTTTAAGTAATACGTTAACACATCTCATTCCGAGAAAATACTCGACGCTCCAGAGAGTTAGAAAATGCACTTCGCTGCCTAGGAAAAGAGAGAGATAGAGAAGAGTGTGGGGGGGAGATGGGGGGGTTGTAAGAATATCCACTCCTCTTTCATCAACTATTCTTTCACCGACTTCAAAGAGCAGCAAACGGAATACCGATAGGAGCAAACGAAATTTTCGCTAAAGCATCAACTATGTGCCAGGCTTATTCCAATAAACAATGGAGATGCCTTCAAAACAAAAAAATAAAATAAGAGAAAAACAAAATTTGGTAGGAGTTTGATAAATGGCGTTAGAATGTCATTGGCGTGTGGACGATACAAGAGGAAATAAATTAGCACCTGATCATCATATGGTTTACATCTATCGTACATGCTTTTATTTCGTTTTTTTTTCCTGCCTTTTTAAAGTCAATGTAAGGAGTAAAGAGACGCCTATGTTGTACTGTTTGCTTTTTTTGTCTATCAACCCCACCTTCCAATTCAAAACAAACTGGAATAAGCATGAACTTTTATCAAATGTTAACAGCATCTGAACAAGAGAGCACAAATTACTTTTTGCCTCATTTGCATATTGTAAGAGGTAAAAAGCAAATGTTGTATGTTGATAAGTGTTGCAATAGCTTCCCGTGTGTTCTGTTGAAGAAACATAAGCGCGCAGTTTTATAGAGCAGCTTTAACTCTAGTTTACATTTGCCTTCTCTATCTGTCGATTCTTTGCTAGAATTACGCATATATTACCGATGTGAAATAAGTCTTCGACTATTATATTATTACGTCGCTTTTAATTTAATTTTTCATAATTATCAGGATTTTTAATGAAATATTATGTAAATTCTCTAAGAGTTACCAAGTTATAAAAATAACTTTCTGATTCGGAAACAGTTGCTTATTATGTGTTATGTGACATCCAATAGCATCACTGGACGATCAAATTTAATTTCCGATTATGTGTTATAGATAAATTTTCAATTGATTTCATATACAAAATAAAATGGTGTATCAGAATGTTCTAAAACTCTCTAGATCAAATTTAGTTTAAATGAGATTTTTAATTATTTTAAAATATATATTATAGATAGCAATCTATAATTATTACTGCTTCATTCAAAAGTGATATTAGGGAACGTAACTACTAAATTACAAGTCATAACTTTTCAGGTAATACATCTATTTTTTTCAAACACACAGAAAGAGAGGAAGCTACCATCTTTTATATTATTATGCTTGATAATTCAACAGTAATAGCATGTTTTGCAATTAGTTCAGATGTTCACAAGTTGTGGGATGTTTTCCCTTACCTAGTACAATTTGTACATGGGTGGGTTAAGGATTTTTTTTTTCATTTTTGACTATTTTTATGTTCGTTTCTTGTATCTTGTGTTTTCAAAAATAACCTTTTCAAAAATCTAAAGTATAAATATTTTTATAATGATTTAAAGAAAGTCCTAAAACACAATTTCCATGGCTGACCCCTTTCTCTCTCTGTCTCTCTCCCTGTCATATACTGAAAAAGGTCTTTAGTGTGAATGCTATAAAACTCCTTCAATAACTTATATACTTATATCATGTCTCTTCTTTTTCGTCTATCAGCTAGTTTTTGAAGCCCACAGACCTTCAATCAGTTCTCATAGAGAGCATTCCATAGACTTTCCACAATCTTGGTAACTCGCCTCTGGATCCTCTTCATCCCCACAGAATCAGGATGTTCCAGATCTGCGCGTAGTAGCCCAGATGTGGCCTTTGCAACATGCCCTCTAAACTTCAACTCCCTGTCCACAATCAACCGTTTGTGGGTGACTGTAGACAGGTGGAGTAATATAGGGTGAGGAGCGTTGAAGTCAGATATTTCTGCCATCCTCCAGTATGCTTGAATGTTGGGAGATCGTATAATTACTGTAAGGTAATGGCAGTTGTCCGGCAAAAAAAGAAAAAAACGTGATAGGGAAGAAAGAAAAAGGCGAATATATATGGCAGGTAAGTAAGAAAAAGAAAGCAAAGAATGAAAGAATTAGCATATAAGTTTCAGTAAGTAAATACCGTGAGTAGACATATTACTTACAATTATGATAACGAAATTAACTCACGTAAAATATTCTTTGTTAGTAGAATTTTTGCCTGAGTATCACAGGCATAATCAGTACAAGTACAAAGGCTAATTAAATAATAAATTACATATTCACAAGGCGCCACCTGAGTACCTAATGTAAGATAACTAAAAAAGGTCATTAAATGTGTATACAATTACAAAAGTTAGGAAAGATTGGCTGATTCATAGAGTACTATCCCCCACAAAGAGGATAGACGTAGACCATTGGATCTGTTTAAGTTAGGGGAGTAAAGTAAAGTTTCGCGTGTTTCTTTGTAAATGTCAGTTATTGTTTAATTAGCCTTTGTACTTGTACTAATGATGCCTGTGATACTCAGGCGAAAATTCTACTAAATAGAATATTTTACGTGAATAAGAATTAGCATATATATATATATATATATATATATATATATATATATATATATATATATGAAATATCTCTTCTTACCTACAATGTCTAGATATCCAACCTGGCTCTTCATGGGTTGCGTATTGATTTGACACATGTAATACCCACTGTCTTCTGGCTGGACATCTTTGATATGAAGGAACCACGTACGATAATTGTGATGAGACACTGCCACCCTCCGATTACGGGTAATCACGTGCGTATGAATAGTTAGGAGAGTTTGTTTATCTACGTGAATCCACGCCACCTGTTGAAGAAAATTCAAAACGTCAGATGTTAGAAGTAATGAGTAGAATGACAGCGAGCTTGATAATGAGACAAAATTCGAGGGTTGAGTAGAAGTAACATCTTCTGGCATCCTCTACAGCACGGCTAAATAGAGACTAAAATATTAAATTGAAATGAAAATTTAATATGGCTTCATCAAATCTTTTGCTTCGCTGTTATTGAGAGACTGAAGAATCTTTTCATTAGGAATAGCTATTTATAAAGTAAAAAAAAAGTTTCTTAGATAACTTTTTAATTCGATATATGACGTTAGTTTGAAATCCTGAGAAAATTCTTCAATAGAGATAATTTCCTTAGTTGCTATAAAGAAACCAAATATGACTCAATTAGGGGGAAAAAAAGCTTTTTTTTTTTTATTATCAAAATCACTGCAATATCTCAAACAAATTCCACTTGCCATATTGAAAAGAATCCCTAGTCAAAAACACGAAATTCTTTACATATCGTGGCGCCATCTCTTGATTATGGAAGTAAATAACATAAAATTCCAGCTTGAGATATAACAAAAAATATTAAAATAAAATAAAAACCTTACATATATGTAAAGGCTACAGTACAAAATAAAAAAAAAAGTACAGAAAACGTTTAATGCATTTTATAGTTAAAAATAAATAAAATTAAAATTGATTCTTATGCTGCCTGCTTAAGAAATTGTTCTCGAAAACAACATTTGACATGCTCAAGTTCATAAGTTGATAACTTTGACTCACTTGCCACGTCATTAACTTAAAAATGCTCTGAAAATTTTTGTAGACTATCAGACTAGTATCATCTTGTTATAATTCACTAGTAGTAGAACACAGATATTATATACTAGTGAGCAGCAGCGCACTTAGGATTTAATCTTGGAGGGGGGGGGGGGGCCGAGTTGATTAGACGATTTGAGAATACACACTACGCTCGCCTACGACCTATGACTGAGCATCTGCAATAATCGCTAATTCATAAATAGTATAGAAATAGAAGACACACACAACATAAATAAAAAAAGAATTTTAATTAGGAAAAGATTTTTGGCAAATTTTCTAATGTTTTTTCCTTTTTTCTTTGAAGGGGGCCATGTCCCCTTCCCCCCCCCCCCCTAGGTGCGCCACTGCTAGTGTAGTTTCACGTCGGTCTATATCTCTCTAGTGTTTAGTTATCATTATCGATATTTTAATTAACATGGATATAAGAATGAAGATTCTATCAATGCGAAAATATGTCAAGAAAAAGTATGAGCAAATCACTGAATTAAAATTTGTTGTTTTTGATTAGAAAATAGCAATAATAAATAAACAATCGTTTCACTTTCTGAAAGCAAAATTAAAACACAGAATTACTAGCTATTGCATCTTTTTCTTCATTTATAATACAATAATAATTAAAGCATAAAGCCATTTATAAGTATACAGAAAATATCATTGTTGACAACATGGAAGTTGTTTATGTATTATAATACATAAACAACTTCCAAACAAATTACTTCCAGAGGTAGAGGGGTTTTTTTTTCCACCGGGAAACGCGGGTATTTCGGCTCTCAGAACAATCAAACCTGCCCTGTGAACACACACGAATCTACAGTCATATATATACATACTTACCCTTATGGGAGATTCAGCAGTGGAATGACGAGCAGGCTGTATTAATTCTTCGTAAATCCCTCATTAGAGATTTGAGACCCAACCAGTCCTAAGGACGGTTGAGTCCCTTGGTTTTCCTGTTCTGGGGGACGAAAAACCCGAGTTTCCGGGTGAAAAGACCCCTACCTCCACATGAGACCGGCTTATCTACATACAAACTTGTTGTTAAGATTTACATTTATTTACACGTAAACCGTATTAATGATGAAATAAATACACGTAAACCGTATTAATGATGAAATAAATACCTTATGATGTATATTTATACAAAAAAGAAACTGGTGTATTGTAATTAAACTGGTATTTGAATTCATGATTTTAATTGAACAGATTTGTTAAGCTCTACTTGAAAATATTGGATTGGCTATCTTATTTCATATAATATATATATATATATATATATATATATATATATATATATATATATATATATATATATATATATATATATATATATATATATATATATATATATATTAAAGTTAATATTTCAAGTAATAGTGGACATTAGATAGAGGAACAAAAACCATTAAGCAAATATTTGTTCGATATAGGAATTTGTATAGAATCATCAATGCATATATAAAAGAAAGTAATAAATAAAAAGAATGAACACAATTTAAGTGATAGGATGATACAATTATGATAATGATAGAAAAGTATTGTAATCTTACTACACCAGATTTAATCTCTGATAAAAAAATTAACTTTAATTGGTCATTATAAGATAAATGATTTCACTACAGTGGGATTGATATTTTATTTTATACCAAATATACTATAATTCGTTATGATAGTATAATAAAATAATCCACTACGAAGCATACTACCCTATAGTCTCCAAGATTGTCTACGATGCATTTAAGAACAGCATCTCTTCCTGACGCTATCGTTAAACTAGGAATAGGACCGGCAAATTCTGGATCCTGAGTTCTCGCTAACACTGAAATGATAAACAAGTTAAAGTCACTAACGGACTGTTAAACATTAATACAAACGCAAAAATAGTTCAAATTTCTTCAAAAGTTATGACATACTTTTCTGAAAACTAAAAATTGCAAATCAGCAAAACTCTATTTATAATAAATGGGTTATCCATATTCTGTAAACTGCAATAAAATAAATATACGAACCAAACGTAGTTTATAAATTAATTTGATGGCTTTACAAATTAAAATATTCTACATCTGGGGGATCTCACGGCACAGTAAACTTGCTATGATGTATTTTAGTACTGCTGGAAAGGGCGCATTGCTGTATACGAAGTGAAATACCGAACGTGTCCATAGTGTAACGTAACGAGCACATCAATGAATTATTCATGATACATATAATAATGTCCTCGGGGACTACATTCATGTCTTTGCAGCTGATAATGTTACGTGAATGAAGCCTTATATTAATATAAAAGATTAAAGATTACAACTGTGTTATAAAATACTTGTTGCTGTTCTCAAAAAGCTAGTTGTAATAACCAAATGACAAATGTGACTCAGCTCTGTATGACTTTGGATTCGATTAGATATATTATTCTGTGTAATATCCCATCATTATAGAGTTTTGGGGCAGCTTTTCTTCTTGTTCCATACCTTATCATCATAACTTTTCTAGATCTACAGAATAACATATGGTATACATAAATACCATATACAGAATACATAAATGCTTCGATCAGTTGCTGTACACAGGAAGTTTTGTTTGTCCATACAAACTTTCTCAGACGACGGCGATCTCGTTCCTGAGATAATACCTTATGACCACAGTTACGCCTCTTAGACAAGCAAATGTGGGTTATTTTTCCACTGATTAAACACCCGGATGTGATTCCTTTTGAAAAACTAGTGAGCTCCGCTGTTTTCAAAATCGTAGCTCCAGTCCTTTATCGAACTTCCAAAGATCCTTTGTTATTAATATCAATAAAATCAAAATTTGATATCAATAGTGCTGATCACAATTTCCATTGTGATCAGCACTATTGACGATTACTGACCAGTAGCATTCTTAAATAGTTGCTTTGGTCACGTGGTGACGCACATGACCAAGTATTTTGCATATACGCTGCGTAAGTGACGTTTACATATGTCTTCATAAAGGTTTTTAATTTAGTCGCCGGTGTGTGTGTGTGTGTGTGTGTGTTACAGAGATTTTCTCCAATCGTTAGGAAGTTGACTTTACCAAGACTTTCTGGTGTAAAACTTTTATACCTCCATAATTGAACATTTCTTTTCGAATATCTACACTGTTTGCCTTTAAGATTTCTGATGGCTTTTTTCTACCCCAAGTATTGATATATTTGAGCCTGTGTAGCTCAGTGGATGTGGCGTTTGCCAACCACGGCGCTTGGCCGTACGAAGGAAGACTTGGTTTCGAGTCTAGTCGGCGACTAGAGGAAATATTTCTAAGCCTTTTTTCGACCGGTTCCCGAGTTAGTCGATCTCTGGCACGGGCAAGCAGGTTTTTCCTCCCGGAAACTCGGGTTTTTCGTCCTGTAAACTCAAGAAAATCGACCGTAGAACCCACATTATTTCAGACATTAAATATATTGTGTTAGGGTTAAGGACCACGAGATGGCGGCACATTTGAGCCGTCTCTCTTCACTGAGTACCGCTTAATTAGTGATAGCCTTGGGCCATCTATCTCTGATTGGTACCAGTGGAGATTGAACTGCCCACTCCGTCTCCAAAAAAAGTTAGATAGGGCTAAATGGCCTCGCCTACTCCCCGTATACGGGAATAAAAAGGCGTTAGCTGATTTTTTTTATTTATTTTTATTGATATATACCTCAGATTGCATTCTAATTTTCTCACGGCTCTGTTCCTGGTTTTCTCCGTTTGGTGATTTTTAGACTTCTAGCAGACATCCAGATTATCGTTACCTTCCGTTTGTATGTTATCCTTGTGATCTCTGATTCCTTTTCATTACTCGTCTCAATTTTTAAATGTTCCAATAGGCTTCCGATCATCCACCTTCATTTTAATTTATCTTCAATATTCTCCTGAAAATCCTCCAAGTGACGTTTGTAAACCTACTTTTGCGAACAACCTAATTTCTTTTAGTTTTTCCCTACATTCTATAAAACTAATTTGTTAGCCAAAAACCTTCTATATGCATGAACTACTTCTTTCATTTCTTCAGTTATTATAGTGTCTTTCACTTCTCTTACCATGATATTTTCATTTTTCTGTCTTTGCAGATATCTTAACCAAAGATGCCTTCTGAAGAGCTGTTCGACTTGTTTCATTTTTAAAACTTTGTAAGAAAATTTTATTTTTATCCTGCTCAAGTCCTATTTCAAATCTTCTGTATATTATTGTGTCTAGAACCAATGTAAAGATAATACGAGTCGTACAGTCAAGATAATGCACTCGATAAGATGTTCCTCATTTGTTTTTGTTTTGTTTTTTTCTTGCGAATTTTCGAGTCAGTATGGTGATTGAACTGGATCTGTTTTCTGAAGAGAAACCCAGTAGGCATTTACCATTATTATTAGTCTTTCCCTTTCATCCAAATTTTCTCCAACTATATATATATATACATACTATAGTGACTTCGTTTGATGATCATTGAATGACTATAACATCTTATATTTGTTATTCTGAAGAAGGCATGTGTTTTATCTTTATAACATGGTGTTATAAAGTCGAATGCCTAGTTCATGTCCTAAACAAAATCTAACAGGCACTTGTCATTGTTATTATACATTTCTGTATGACCGCAATTCGTTTCCTACACTACTTTTATTTTTCATTATATTATGTCGTTTCATTTTTAATGACTCAAATAATGAACGAGTTCATAATCTTCGCTACTTCAGTGAGACTATGGACTCAAATAAATCTCATTATCGGATTTGCTATTTTCAAATTTACCCACATCGTTCTGTACGAAATCGTTTCCCATTAAAGGAGTTTATTTTCATGTTTCTGTCCTGATTATAATCACTGCTCTTTACTTACCCTGATCACAGTTAAGGGAATAAATCTGATTAAAATGTCAAATAATTAAACTTTAAAGCTAAGCCGTAAAACTTATATTTGCAAATTATAAATAGCTGATAATTTCAAGAATTGAAATTAATTATTAAATTTAATATCCAAGATTATTTTCAGTGTGTATAGGTTTGTGTGTGTGTGTATTCAGTTTATAATTTCTTAATAATAAAATCTAAATGTGATCCAACATTAGTTTAATTTCTGCTTTAATTTTATATATAAATATTAAATAATTTTTGTGTTAATTCTACTTATGCCTTAATTCTTATTTTGTTGACTACCTACTAACAGTTATGTCTTCAAATGCTTTTCCCAAAATGTAATGCGATTACTGTTCATTAGTACGTAAATTATTTCAAGACTGGCTGGAAGGAATTTACTACAATTTGTTATTTGGAATTCTCACAAATAATTATCGAGCTGTTGCAATTTTTACTGCAATCATACCATTTACACAAGGACACAGGGGTTCTACAATATAATTGCACTAGCTTCGCTTGATTTGGATAGAATTTAATAAAATATTTAAGATCCCGTATGTACATAAATGTATATTGTGTACATCCGGGATCTTAAATTTACTTTTAATTGGATCGTGTGTCATGTCTCATGTGGAATTATATGATATTACATGTCTACAGAATGTAAGCCAAAACTGACTCTTGGTTCAACTGTTGGAATAATTAATTATGTTCATAAATAATGCTATTCTTAAACACATTTTTATTATTGTCATTTCCTTGATATTTTCTGTATGGTTCATAGTTTATATATAGTTCTGCATAAACGACACTCATGAGTCAAAATATTACGACCACTTTCATAGTGAGGAATTTATGGAGACACAACACACGTGTTAGAATAATTACTTTACTTAACATTAAGCAAGTAACAATCGACGTTTCGACTTCTGTATTGAGGTCATCATCAGGAAAACATACATATGTATAATATACAAGCTACATGCCGTTGCACTATAAAAAAGTAAAATGAATCTAAATGTTTGTTACTCATTTATCTTAGCTGACCTCTGGTGAGAAAACGGAACTACATTAAACAATTTCTACAGTCCTTTATTATTGAGAATTTCTTCTGTCTGGGGTTGTTCTAGTTGCTATATGGGTTGAAGATGGGTCCTCCACATTCTTGGAATAATGAATCCATCATTTTTGTTCAGATTTGTTTAAATTGATGGATTAATTATTCCAAGAATGTGAAGGACCCCATCTTTAACCCATATATCAACTAAAACAACCCCAGACAGAAGAAAATCTCAATGCGAAAGAACTGCAGAAATTGTTTAATGTAGTTCCGTTTTTTTTTCTCACCAGAGGTCAAGCTACGATAAATTATTAACAAACATTTAGATTCATTTTACTTTTGTATAGTGCAGCGGCATGTAGCTTGTATATATGTTCCTGATGATGACCTCAATACAGAGGTCGAAACGTCGCTTTAATGTTAAGTAAAGTAATTATTCTAACACGTGTGTTGTGTCTCCATAAATTCTTCACTCTGAATGCTGACCACCGTGTAACCTTAAAAGAAAGAATTATGACCACTTATTCTGTTTTCGGACAACCAGAATACGCTGTCGGCTGTAAACGGACTGGTGATGGCAGTCTCCTGATACGGGGATTGTTGTCATGGGCATCATTGGGTTCTCTCATCTCCTACGAACACACTTTGACCACTAAATCTAGCACGGGGATTCTTTCGGATCGATCTACATGGTGACAATGTGATCCGAAGGATCTAGAATCTTCCAGGAAGACAACACCCAGGATCACAGGATGGCATTGCGCGTGCATAGTTCGAAAAGCACACCCAAGCATTCTGTGTACTCTTTCGGCAGCCTACTTTTCTTGATTTAAATTCCATCGAACATTTATGGGATTATGTGGAACACAATATCGGCCAGTAAACGTCGATACCAAGCTCGGTCGCTATCCCCTGGAACGATATTCTGTCTATTTGATGCAGAATACCTCATGGCACTGTACCTCAGATCCTATAAGTTGGTTAACTATAAGATCTCCCACCTCTACATTTATTAACTGAATTACTGTTATTTATGTTTTGTCTTTTTTCATATTCTTCCTTAATATAAACTCAGATTCCTAAAGAAATCCATTAACTATGAATTATATTCAGGAGAAACGTTGCTTTGCTGGAATAACTATTGAAAACACCAACTTTGTATCATATTCCAAATGTCTTCGAAGGTTTGAGTAGGGAGGTCATTTTTCATTTGTACGTCACTTGTTATGGACGCAGTGGGAAAATTAGCAATGCATAAACTGATACGAATTGGCTAATAGTACGCCAAATAGTAAACCGCACTGAACCATCTTATTTCATTTGATTTATGGTTTTATAAAACATACTAAAAACATTTTCAAAGCAGATATGTTCCACTTATTTGTGTAATTATTATACATAAAAATGTTAAAAAAAAAGTTAATTAATATTATTTATAAATTGTAAATTATTAAATGACAATGTAAATTTAAATTCAATAAAAGCTTTTTTGCTTTGAAAATTTAACATTTTAAGAGGACACCTTTATTTTTATTTTATTATATTACTACATTTCTCAACACCTTGTTTGTTCTTGGAGGTGAGTGAATCAATCGACCGTGAGATGCGGTGATTGATTCATTCAATACAATACCCTTGGAGGGTAATGGATGGCAATGCTTAGCAAATGAAGTTCTAACTGAGGCTCGGCTATTGCTGTTACCATCCTGCCATGATCAGAGCTTTAATAGCTCAATAACACCTTATCCCTACACTGTCCTCTACAGATAACGGGGAATATGAAAAGCATTATTGCTTCGCCCCTTTAAGCCAGTCCTTATAAGGACTTATTATATAAGATTTTCTTGGTGCGGATCAATCAACCGTGAGATGCGGTGATTGATTCATTCAATCCGATACCCTTGGAGGGTAATGGATGGCAATGCTGTAGCCAATGAAGTTCTAACTGAGGCTCGGCTATTGCTATTACCCTCCTGCCATGATCAGAGCTTTAATAGCTCAATAACACCTTATCCCTACACTGTCCTCTAAAGATAACGGGGAATATAAAAAGCATTCTTGCTTCACCCCTTTAAGCCAGTCCTTATAAGGAATAAGGAAGATTTTCTTTCATTAATTCTCAACGAAATTGAAACAAATGGGTAGTTTCTATAATACTTATTTTCTAGTATGTACCCTGAACTACGAAACAGACATCATATTTATTCATAAGTTGTCGAAGTGACAAGAATAATAATAAAAAAAAAAGATATCACACAGACTGGGAACGATGTCTAGAACTCTTGTTTACACATCCAACATCGACTATGACAGCCAACATGCCATTTTATCCCCAATTAACCTTTCCATTTGACGCCTATTCATAAGAATAAGTTATTCCAGTTTCTAGATTTGTTTTCGTTTCCTTAGAAAGTCAAAAAGGAAACATCAAATATCTTGGAAACGTCTAATATTCCCTTTCAATAAAAGTTTACTTTTATTATCGTTATTATTCCAATTACTTGTGAATTTTTCACCAAACCTTCGAAGTATGAAAATTGTTTTCTGATCAGGTTGTTCAAGAGGGCGCTGGCATAGTTTCCAACACATCTACAGACTGCAAATGGGATGAGACCAATAAAATGCGTATAACAGCATTATTTTCCCAAAGGTTTTGATAAAGTTTTGGGAAAAAGTTGTTTTTTTGTTTTAAAAAAAAAAAAGGAGATATGCTTTTTGAGTTATAAACATGACTTAGAATTCAAAAGTTTCTGAGGAACTTTCCCAGAATTTCACTAAAATGCTCGTGTAAATGGAAGCTCAGACATTTGCTCAGAAACTAAAGTTTACAGTCAGACGACAAGATTTCCCGGTCAGTTAAACGTTTATTTTGTCCACAGTTAAAAAAAAAAATAATAATAAAGAAATATTATGAATAAACAAATCAAATAAAGAATAAGTACATCACTTATTTCATCAGTTTGAATAAAATGTAAGGAGAAAGAGCTCAAAATGACTAAACGTAAGGGTTTTTATACATGTAACGAAATATGTGAGTTTTATGAATCACGTATTACCGAACAATACTGACTGGTGACGAGAGTAAATGAAAGCAGAATGATACGATATCCAACAAATAATCAAGACTATCATTACAAATAATCGGAGGGAATTTACATTCTCTCTTTTTTACTAGTTGAAGTAAGACAATGAATTTATCTTTCAAGAAAACTTAATCATCTTTCCGTTTTTTGTTTTTTTTTGTCAATTTACATTTTTTTTCCCGCATTTATTTGTAATCGCAAATTTACTTTTCGCTGTCAAATCTTATTTCATCAGAGTTGTTTTATAATAGCAAATCTTTTTTTTTTATTTCTTTATTTTAATTATTTCAAGTGTTAGCCATCGTCAAGGATCTGTCTTTTAAATTAAGCACTACAGATAAAAGCTTTGCTTTCTAAGTTCTGCTTGTATAGGCTATAACCAACCTTTTTTTTAACAAAAAGTGTTTTACAAAAAAAAATATTTTTGTACATCCCTCTGTAAAAAAAAAATAGAAAAAAAAAACACATTTGATATTCCAAAGAAATGCAACACAAAGAATTATTTAAAATCAGCTTTGAAATTTTAAGTAATAGATGCTGTTTTCCCATTTAATATTACATAAGCCTATTCCTTCTTGATTTTTTCACTGACTTGGTTCAAGTATTCAACTTAAATAGTTTTTATTTCATTGTTTTGCTACTTGGCTAGAAAACAATATATGTTTATTATACTTTTATACTTTCTTTTAATAGTTTTAGTTGTTGCTTCTTAATTTTTTTTTATTTTTCGTAGCTCAGGAATCAGTGGCAAAAACGGGATTTCGAATTTGGATTTCATATTCTTTATAATGAAGAATTCATGACTGCATTTTTGTAAATCAATTACATTTATTATTATTTGAATTTCACAGGGTTTTTTTTTTTAATTTAGTTTTATTTTTCTAATTTTGTAATATAATAACACTGCTTTGTTTTCATCGTATTTATTCATGTTTCATAATTTTGTTTTTATGTATTAGAGCGAGTCGATTTAAATAAAAACATTACAAAAATAACAGTATAGAGATAGTGAGCGACATGACAAAAATCATAAATGTGTATGCAAATGATTGTTTGGGAACTATCACGTTATACCATTCGCATCTCAGAAGAAAATAAAACAGCCGAGATTTCGATTGTAGACATGTACTGAATCCCCTTAACTCGGGAATATGGAAAACATCCCTTATGGGATGTTTTCTATATTCCATAACATTACACGGTATATTTACAATGCGGTATCGATTGATTTATGTCTACTAGATTCGCAAGCTTCCTGAAGATAAAGATATCATAAAATGCACGTAAAAGATGCTAAACATTTAAAAAATCTGAAAGCTCGGTTAAACACAGCAATCAGACTTCATATATACGATAGAAAACCAAAGCATATCGCATCTTTACTAAATTAAACTGCTTTATAAGAATGGAACCACCAATGATTAGGTACTAAACCTTGATAGTATTAGAGATTCGCTGCTTTAACAATAATAATAACGATAATATAAATAAATGATAAATGATAATAAGAAATAAATGCTGTATTTGATATGATTCTAGATAATGATAATTCTGCACTTTATTCGGACCATGCCTCTGCTATTATAGCATTTCTCCGAACTTTTCTGAACTCTATGGATGTCTTTAACTATAATCAATTCAGATTACTATATGCTTAGCTTGTCAAATCGCGCAGCAATTATTATACACAAACTGCCTAATCGTTGGGCCATGATACGGAGATGAATGGGTTGTAGGCATTTAACAGTTAGGTTTCTTTCATGGTCATAGATCTAACTACTGAGCTGCGTATGCTGGTACCTTCTAAATTATAAAATTATGCATTCTAAAACTGAATATGAGATCATGTTATTCTTTAAGAGAGAGAGAGAGAGAGAGAGAGATGTTCAGCATTTCCTGCTTTTCTTAACGCTATGTTTTACTAATGAGATTATAAAAAAAATCAACTTAATAGTAATTTTGCTAGGTTAAATAAGATCTCCGTAAAGTATCACATTGACACATTAAGATTATAAAATTTTATCAATATAAATTATATTTTATAAAATTAACGTCTCAAATATGAACTAATATCTTATTAAAAAACTGAACAAGAAACTCATAATATACCTTAATAAAATATCAAAATACTAACTCATCATACTATACTAAATTCAAGAACATTCATATGAAATAGTATAATAAATCTACAAGAATGATCATCAAAACAAACAACAATATTTTAATTACAAATTTTCAGCTACATCTTTTATTTACTTTTAAATAAAAGTTTTACATCATAATTAATAATAATCCGTGGTATTTATGGTCCCTTTAGGCCCATGGCCTATCCAGATTGACTCTTGTAGTCATAATTTTAGGATATTATCGCCAGTTTATATATATTCTTGTGTAAATGCTGTGTTTTTCTAACCCGTTTGTGGGATGAATAAAACCGAATTTTCAGAAAGAAATAATCCTGTAACGTATGAGACCAACTAACTGCCCTTCGTTGAGAAGCCCTACTAGATTCAAAATCAAGTCTTTCCAAGGAATTCGTCAAACCAACTGAGCTACAACGTTGTGGATTTTTACTTCTCACTCCGAAATTTAGGTTAGCTAATAAATCTAAAATTCCTGAAATTTATGATGTGAACGAACAACAACTTTATATAGTCCTTATAAGGACTGGCTTAAAGGGGCGAAGCAAAATGCTTTTCATCTTCCCCGTTATCTGTAGAGGACAGTGTAGGGATAAGGTGTTATTGAGCTATTAAAGCTCTGATCATGGCAGGAGGGTAACAGCATTAGCCGAGCCTCAGTTAGAACTTCACTGGCTACAGCATTGCCATCCATTACCCTCCAAGGGTATTTTGGATTGAATGAATCAATCACCGACTATGTAAGTAAAGGTGAAATCTCAAAAATACGGACGATCTCTAGGCCACTCCATAGTGGGCGAAAGACCGTCCTAATCTCAGCGTTGGTTCCACTCAGTGACGGGCTCCCCGACCACTGAGCAGAACCGCTCAAATTCCGAGGAAAATAATTCACCGACAAAGCCCCTCAGCGGGCCGTGCCGGAGAACACCTTCCCCGGAGACTCAAAGTGCTCCCTTAAGGCAAAAACCTTAAGAGAGCGAACTCAAAAACTCATCGCCCAAGGGGGTAAGAGCAACAGCCGAACCTCAATTAAACTTCATTGGTACAGCTTTGCGTTGCTATCCATCACCCCCAAGGGCATTACTGAATCAATCACCGCATCTCACGGTCGATTGATTCTATTCCCATCCTGCCCAACAACAACTTTCAGGTTTTCATTTATTAATCATTATAACTCATAATTATAATAATAAAGTGTATCTTGTTTCTCTCAAATTTTTTAAAATTCTTTAAAAAAGTGCCAATTTCGAAAACTGTATAAAGATATAATTTTTAAATGCATTGTATTATTAATCATTGTTTTAAATTATAAAAAAGATAATAACACAAAGAAAAAAGTATTTGAATAAGATTTCTCTATATAAGACAAATAATATGAATACTGTATGTTTTATTAATATATAAAATATATATGGCTGTGTTAACAACATTTTGTTTCATTTTCGTTGGAAGTAAATCAAATGTATAATTGCATATCAAATGTATAATGTATTCAACTGTTTAATTCCCTGGAACGTGTTAGAATCAGTGACCTGAGACGATCAAATAGCTTGATTTCATTAAAACCTAATTAACCCCATGGCAGAGCGGTTAATCCTATATGCCTAGTCTGCTATTTTTGGCAATTATTTTCTGGCTGCTTTGTCTCGGTGAAAAATCCATGGCTACTCAAGCTAAGAAGAAAAAGTTTTTTTACCCAATTGAAAGAAACCAATGGTTTATTAACAAAATCAAGTCGAAACGTTATTTATCCTATAGATTATAAGTTTTGATGGTGACGATAACCTTAATGATAATATACCGGCCTATGTAACTGGTAGCTTGACATGATATTTAGCACTTCATTGGCACGCCATACCATAAGTTTCTGGAACCGTATGGTTTGTATGACTCATGGACAACTTTTTTTCTTGTAAAACAGTTATTATATTTTCTTTTCGTTCTTTCCATAAATAAACGATTACTACCGTTTATTTATGTTATATACCGTTTATTAACGTTTATTTATGGAATAAACGATGTTTTTTCATAAGCAAACTGCAACATAATTTGAGCTATTAACATAGTTCTATTACCTTTATTTGTTGTTTTGATAGAATACGTGCATATTCAAATATTATGGATTTATTATATTCCTGGCCCTGGTGATACGACTCTAGGAATGATATATATGTCATAAAGTAATGAAAAATAAAAAAAACCCTTTAACGCCCATTCCCTAGCTCAAAAGGAGTCAAGAAATTTTGTAAGCCTAACTTTTGCAAATCAACTTTCAAAAATCAGTTTAGCAGGCCATTTTTTTCACCTTAAGCTACGTGATGTTCCTAACCCTAACTGGTATTAGTGTCCGAAATAGCGTGATTTTTATTATTGATTTTTTTTTGAGTTACGAGATTCTAACCAGTTTCGGTAAGTAAAAAATTGTTTTGCAAAATCTTTTCAAATGCAGATTGGATTGAAATATAATGCTGATACATAATAATATTTCATAACGGGGATACTGCACATGAAAAAAAAAAATGTAATCTCAGAGATGTTTTTACAGAAATGTATACAATTTGTTTACGGGAATTACGTTCGATATGCAATTTGAGAAATTAAAGGTAAGTTTCAAACTAGGAAGAAAATAAAAAGCAAAGATGCAACAGCCCAGGCTTTTAATCTCAATTTTAATCACACCCCATTTATCATCTAACACCAAAAATAGGCCGAAAACCTTCATCTTTCTATAATTAACGTTTCGTTTTCTTAACATTCGCTTGATAAATCTTCATTATCCTTCGTCCAAGTTGTTTTTAACACTATGAAGCCATCTAGGCAATTTACGCGGTGACTTTTTTTTTGTTGGCACATATAAAATGCATATTGCGGAAATTGATTAACGTAAGAAAAATTTGCAAAACGTTGATTCATAGTGTGATAACAGAGCGTGCAAGTGCTCTTTATCAACTATCATAATTATATTAAATACCAACTTCAATCTGCATTTAGAATAATTACATTAAAAACTCTTCACTGGTAGCTGCTTGTCTTTACGCGCGCGCAAGCATTTCGAGAGGAAAATCAATATCTTTAGTGTCCGTTTATCATCGAAAATTCAGAAGGATTCCTAAGGGAAGATGGAAATACTCTACGCATGCAACATGCAGGGAAGTCATCGACAAATACCTAACAACTGAAATTTTGACTGTGATAAAATTGGATATTAACCATATTCATTATTTATTATACTCTTCTACTGAGTAAACGGAAACAGGATGAGTAGTGAATACTATTAAATCTCAGCAATATTGTCCACATTTTCTTTAATATACTTCACGTAATTTATTTAATATAGCGAAGACAGTAAACGTATTCATAATAAACATAGAATTATAAACATTATACTATAAATTTAAGACAACTTCAAATCCATTTCGACGCATTGATATTCAAAGTTAGTTCACGATCATATAAAAATAATATATTTTTAGAAATTAAGTGACATTTTAATTCAGTATAATGTGTATAATTATTCTCTTTGAATCAAACATTATTATAATGACAAAATTAGCGTTGTAAAATGCGTTTATTTGGTAGGCTAAATGGCTTACTGTTTTCGAAATCTGCCAAAGTTTTATAAAAGTAAATATACTAAATTATTTACAATTTTTTATATAAAAAATCTTTATATTTGTTATAATAAATTAAAATAATTGTTTTTATGATAAAAATTTCAAATATTATGGTAAAATTAAAAATAATATTTAGACACCTTTAACGGATTTCTAATTGGTTTAATATCATGCTTTATCGCGTAGATAGCGTAGTTGGGGATGAACCCAGAAAATGAACATCCCAGTCCTTTTTAGGACTTCCAGGGTAACGGATGGCAATGCTGTAGCCAATGGAGTTTTAACTAAGGCTCGGCTATTGCCGTTACCCAGCCAGGACTAGAGCCTTTAGCTCAATAACACCCCATCCACAAATTTTCTTCATTCAGATGACGGGATAAAGAGTCAAGGACTCAGTCCATCGCTCAGTTCTTTTAAGAACTTTAAGAATAGCTTAATTGCGTAAAAATTCAAATACACATTTAGAAGCATGCAAATAAAGCATTCATTTTGTAATGTAAAATGTAATATGCTTATTGCAATTTAGAAAAGGCAGCCCAACTGATATGTTTTATGTCTGTACAGTGTGTATGTTCTGAATGTTGATTTGTGTATATTTCTTGATAACAGCAGGGGTGGTCTACGAGGAATAATTTCACAACTTCAACCGGAGAATAACTAATTCGCCACCAGGTGCAAAAGACAACAATTAATTACCTACTAAATAGATTTGTGCCCGAATTAGAAGTCAATAATTTTGTCTAAAATTACTAACATAAAAGAACATGGATTGTTGACAGACATAATCCAATGTACTTGCAGTCTTACTGCTATGATCTCTCTCTCTCTCTCTCTCTCTCTCTCTCTCTCTCTCTCTCTCTCTCTCTCTCTCTCTCTCTCTGTCTTAATATTTAGCAATGAAATGTAAATAACACTGTGTCAGTTCTACTGACACAGTACTATTTACTTTCCTGAATTTTTATTTCTTAGTAAATATCCCAAAGGATTCAAATTATTTTCACAAAAACATGCAAGAAAATATTACGAAATATCAATAAGCTATTTAGAATTTCTTTCTGATTCACACTATTCCATGTAATCCTGTTTAACTAGTTCGGCCGACAGACTGAATTTGCCATTGACTGCACAGTGCTTCAAACAAAAGTAGTAAAGCATAAGAAGAAAAAAATATATCACAAAGCGAATCCTTGAGTCTTAGTACATCTCTGCACAATGCAAGATGAACAGTTCAATATTTTCTTGCTGTATCCCTCTATTTTTTACACTTCTTCTGTCTCGTTCTGGTGACTAAGGGCCGAAGAGATGCACTCCGACATAGCAATATCCACAAGACGAAGATATAAATTATCGAACAAGCAGCGACATAGACCACACGGGATGTAGGTAAGGCGTACTGAAAATACACACACACACACAATAGTGAACCTGGTTCCTTCCTTTCTTACCATCGAAATCCGCACATAGACATTGCAGTCAAAAAACAATGGAAACAATTTGTGATAGTGAAGTTGCTTCAGGCATTTGTTACTCGCTGTAGCTTAGTAGTTGTATAGGGGGAAAAAATCACCAGATAAGTTATTTTAAATGCTGTTTATTCCAAAAATTCTTTGATATCTTGAAAATCGAAGTACTTTTGCGTGAACTAATATAGTTTTCGATATCGTGTTTAATATCTATCGTGGTTAATAACTATTCTCCTTAATGTATTGGACAAAAGAATGACATAACAATATGCTACCATTCTTAATTTAGCTTTTGTTAAATACAGACACAAGCTTTTATAAACGCTCACAAATTTCACTAGATGCATATTGAAGTATTAGTAATTGTGTTATGTAAGAAACAATGTACTTCATAATTTCTATAACAATTCTTTTGGAAAGTTGTTACTAAAAAAATGAAGCACCATCTGTGTTGAAAAGCATAGACATAATTTCAAATGGATCCAGAAAATAATAATAAAAAATAATAAAAATATTACATTTGATTTTTTAAGACAAGCACATAATTAGTGATCCGAGTTGATCAGAAATAATCCAATGACCAACAACTACTTCAATATAAATCGTGAAGATGACTTGATGCTAGCGATAATTTTTACTTTTTTCCGATATGTAGTGTCCTGTGGCGCCCCCTCACAATGATAAATCTGAATTCTGCGAAATACAATACATATATAATTTTAAACAGAGAACTAAACAATGGACTGTTGCTAATAATAAAAAAGTATGCCAAATTTCCAATATTTGCATTCTTTCAAATATTGGAATATTTCCAATATTTGAAAGTAATAAAATATGTAATTCGTAGTGGCATTCTGGTATAGTAAAAGTATTTCATCATCACAGCAAGTTAACGAGTATGTGTACACCGTTTACTTATTGTCATTTGTAACATAATCTTACTTTTTATTTTTGTCTTGCCTAATTTTGCCGCTAAAATGTACCTTTTAAACGAAGAATGAAATGGTTAAATAAATTTTAACAGGAATACAAAATATCAAAATTTAATAAAATTTGGTGTGTAAGCATGAAATGCGTAAACACTAAAGGAATCAAAAAGGTACCACTTTTCTCAAGGCACTTTTAAAAGCCAACAAAGATATTACTCTGCCAACAGAGCGATTTCCGAGTGCTTGAAAAATGTCTTTCGAGTGTCTAAACCAGGGATTGGCAACCGGCGACCCGCATGCGGCCCAAACGTGCGTTTTTTGGCGGATCATAAAAGGTTGACCATACATGGCATGTTGAATTATTTATATAATACATTTTATAATATGAATAATAAATTTAAAATAATTTTATACTGATATGGTCGTGCAACGTGGCGCGAGTCAACCATATGAGTCATCATGAGTGGGGGATAACAAATGCGACGTCGTCCGACGACAACCACCGAGATTTTGTCGCATTTTTGCAGTCGCGTTCCCTGGTCTGTCTTTTAATATAATTCAATAACATCAACTATTATTTTCAGATATATAGTTGTTAAAAATAATTTCAAAAATGTGTTCAAGAAAATGTAAAATTACAGATGAAGGAAGAAGGTTTAATGATGCTGTTATGAGAACATAAGTATTGATGTTATGAAAGAATATAATATCAGACGTCATTACGAGAATCAACATGAAAGCCAATATAAGGATTTCAACTGTGAAGCTTGAAAAAATCAAATTAATAAATTACAACTTTCTTGGACTGCTCAGCGAAACATTGAAGATGCAAAGTATTCATAATGAATCTCTTGTTCGTGCTAAGCTTGCGGCCCAATTATTAAAGATAAAAGTTGAATGTGGCCAGTGAGTCTGCAAAGGTTGCCGACTCCTGGTCTAAACTATTGGATGAAGTTGGATTGGATTGGGCTGTTGGGAGTTACTTCCGAAACAACTATGGCCATGAGGCTACGTGTGCCCTTTTTTGTGGGTTTACCTGAAGAAAAAGCTCGTTTCTGAGAGGAAAAACCCATATCACCTTCAGTTGAGAAGTCCATATAAAGATTCTTTGTGTTTCGAACCCGGGTCTACAACCAAAAAGCATCGTCGATACTGACCGAGCACTAAAAGAACAAGACAGCACCAAATACCAGTGTAGGTTCTTCAATGAAAAACAACTGTTTAGCAAAGAAAGGTTAATTTAATGTGCGTGTGTGTGTGTTTTCGGATGTCTTGTGGTGTTTCCAGAAAAGAAACACCTTAACAATTTTCTATCCATAAAAGAAAGGAGTAGAAAATATTATATTATATGACTGAATTTTGCAGTACAACACTGCTCCTCCAGAGAGGACATTATCTGTGTTATTGTGCTTGGCAAAAAATGTATGATTGTTAGATTGCACTACTCTTATCAGATCTTTCCTTCTTCTGCTGCTGTTTCTTCTCAAAAATGACGTCTGAATCAGAAGCTTGACCATTTCCATTAAGGGAAGTGCTATATATAACGTTGATGCTACGGACGTCATGTGATAGTCTATAAGGATAGTCTCCAAAAACTGTCTTGATGTATGAGGAAAAAAATGAGTGCCATATTTTAAAGGCGCTCGTATCCCATAGATGAGCAGTAATTTAATATATATTAAATTTAGTAAGCTCATATATATATATATATATATACATACACAAAACTTTGAAATATTTTAGTTCATTCTATATTATGATGAGTAATTTACATTTTTTAAAAATAACTAACATTGACACAAACAGTAAAAACATAAGGTTCTGCATAAAATAACTGAATTCCTATTTATATATCTATATCCATTCCATTCCATCTCCTATACGTATTCGATCTAATGGCTCAGTGCTACGGTGATATACTAAGCTTTCATGAACCTGATTTATGTTACAACAGAGTGTTTAATCCTATTTCCGTGTATGTGTTCACAAAACAGGAGATTATCTGTCATGCGGATGAAAAATCCGAGTTAGACAGTCTTACACAATTCTTTGCGAGATTGGCAAACTTCCCTTTAGTTGAAAGCTCTTATAACTGTTCCCCCCCCCCCCCGACTAGATGGGATTCGAACCAGACAATTCCAACCGAAGGGCGTTATCGCAACGGATGAGCTTGTAACTATACTTCCTTTTTAAAATATCTATTAGTAATTAGTAGTTAATAAGTAATAGATATTTTAAAATCTCGGCAGGTAGGCAGTATATTGAGTAGCAACAAAACATTGGAATATACGATAAAATATGACTATAATCAGTTTACATTCCCACCAATTAATATTTGCAGAGCTTTTGAAAAGGATCATTTAAACTAAGTGAGATTCAGATGAGTGATATGTTGTGTCTTCTTGCATTAAAAAAAAATGGTGTAACTAGTGAAGATGCCATCCATTGATGCTCAGAATCTCAGCGTGTGCCAAAGAGTTTTACTATGCATTCCTAGTGGAACTGTCTTTGGATTGTTGAATATTCCTTAGTGGATGTTCAACCCTAGAGAATTAGGAAACAGGGAGAATGCTAATGAAATTTTCAGCCGGAAGAACGATGACAGGAATGATATATGAAAAGAAAGTGGAAGAGGAAATAAAAAAAAAAAAACCTATGAGACGTTAATGATACTCGAGATAAAACATAAAACGTGAACGGAAGATAGAAAGAAGAGAATTAATAATGCTCGGAACATGTGGGGAGGAGGAGGACATTACCAACAGAACATCAGAATGAGAACGAAAAAACATAGATGGCAGTAAATAATGCTTCTGATTACCATAAAACGGTAGGACGTGTCAAGCGCTTGATAAAACTGCTATTGTGGTTGATAATGATGAGTAGTTCTTTGAATATGTGTGTTACTTTAGGCAGCTCAATGAGATCGACGATTAGGTTAAGTTTATTTCTTAATATGAAACATTTATCGAAAGAAAGATAGAAAAATCAAAGACAGATGCTACAAGGAACCAACAACAAGTTTGTCCTATGGATTGACGGAGTATTCTTATAATGAGCCAACCATGAAACTTCGGTTCAGAATAAAGATTAAACAGATCAGATCTAGAAAGACTGACCCACTGAGTCAGGAAATAAAGGAGAAATATCAACGTATGGCGAATTTCACAATAGTTTACAGAATCACATTCATCTATTTTAGAACACTCCGTGTGAAAAAGACGTCAAACAGAAATAACACCCAATTGAGAATTGGGATACTCACCCAGTGAGTATCCCAATCATCAGTTTCTGATGAGTAGAAAAAAGCAAAACCATATGAGTGAAATATCTGAACTTCCGTTTGTGAACAGAGACTGACAGACATAATACTTATGCGCAAACGTGTGTGTGTTCTGTTTATATTGCTGTCAATATATTCTTTCCAAGGTCTTTTCTCATACACATCTATAGATGTTCCTGTACTCCCAATAAATACTGAGCTACTTTTGCTTCCATGAAAGCTATATTTCAGATGATACCTTCAAGGTTGCTTTTGGGGTTGAAGATGCCGTTTCCTGTTTTTCAGCGCGCGTTCTTTTGTACCCTACTGCAACATCTCATTTTACAACTGTCAGTCATCTGAATTGGATATCTTGTAGCAAGTATTCGCAATTTCGTTAGCATTTCTGTCATTTTCAACTTCGCGACTTGTTTATGAATGAAGTAAATAAGCTGCTGTTCTAAGTTTGATGAGATCTGAATAAAGTAAGGAAGAGTTAAGATTTTCTTGAATATTTTGAGAAAATAAAACAACTTAGCTAAGGGAATGATTAAGATGAATGAAGTGAAACGGTATAAATGAATCTTTTGCCTTTTTTATAGGATCGTACCTTTTTTTTTCACCGCTGAATTGTTTTTCATTCACTGGAAAAAACTACTCTCTGCAGTATCCCAATTTTAGTTATTTTTACTCCACCTGGAGTGAAAATATAAAATACAACGCTCTTATATAAGCATCTGACATTTTGATAAATCGGAAAAGAATCTTGATTTTTCTAAGGAGTTCAGACCACTGGTGCTTTGGCACGAGATGCCTCAGGAGACAAAGAGAGTATACTAACATTCCATTTTGAAAAACACCACAAAATAGAAATTATAAAACCATAATGGCCAACACACGTTATCTGGGCCTTGACAAGTATTATTAATTAAATTTTATAAGAATTCAAATTATATGAAAGAGATACTACTATATGTGTTATTTATCTGTTATAAAATCTCTTCATTCTTGAGTAAGTTTATTAATTTTTTTAAGTATAGTTCTTCAAGAATGATTGTAAAACATCTCTTGACTAAAATTAAAATGTCTTACTTCCACAGCACCAGTGCAGCTTCTTGAGTTGCTTCTTTTCCCTGAGAAACCCTTATGGTTACATTCATCAGCATATGCTAATCTATACTTGTATCTGCACCGCATTAAAAGTGCTAAATTATTTTTTTCAGAATATTCATTTCCAAAAGAAGAAAGAACTTTCTTTCTTAACTGACATTCACATATTTTATTAAACATTGTTTTTTTCCCATTATCTTGTAATTAATTCTCTTTGCAATTATTAATGTGTTTTTTTTTCTAATGCTTATAAGTCCATCTTGCATTTTATCTTATTAAAATTTTGCATCAATTAAAGACTACATCCGGGTAGCAGATATTTTCAATCCTTATTCCTTATAAGGACTGCCTTACAGGGGCGAAGCAAAAATGCTTTTCATCTTCCCCGTTATCTATAGAGGACACTGGGATAAGGTGTTATTGAGCTATTATAGCTCTGATCATGGCAGGAGGGTAACAGCGATACCGGAGTCTCAGTTAGAACTTAATTGGTTACAGCATTGCATCCATTACCCGGCCAGAATTTTGACATTTTCAATTCAATATTTCTTTTTATGTTAATTTTTATATGATATATTGATATAAATAAATGGTGTTTTTGTTTAAACATGTTTGGGATGCACATAGTTCAGCTACAAAGTTCTTTTAGAAAATTTCAATTTATTATGAATAAGCACATGTTCTTCTTACTCATTTTGTTTACTCCTTTGACATTTAGCATTATTTATCATCTTTACTATTGCTAAGGAGCCAGTTCTGATTGCCGAACTTCCTCATATGAGGGGAAAATTATATATATATATATATATATATATATATATATATATATATATATATATATATATATATATATATATATATATATTATATATATATATATATTATATATATATATATTATATATATATATTATATATATTATATATATATATTATATATATATATTATATATATATATATTATATATATATATTATATATATATATTATATATATAAACTTTGCTCGCATAAGTGAATACAGGAAAGAGAAACTCTTGATGGAAGGAAGTGTTATGTTGGAACAGAAAATCATTGAAAGTTTAGAACTGTATTTATTATGCCAAATTCATGAAAGTATAATTAGTTAAACCCCAGAAATATCAAAAAGATCTAAAATCCTACTCGTTCAACATGCTTCTGTATACTCTTCTCGGCTATTTTTATTTCTGGTGTGTTTTATCTGGCCCTGAAGGATCTGAAAACAAAAGGTGAGCTTTTAATTGCACAGAGACCTGGAAAACATACCTATCTGGCCGAAATCTCGATAAAAATATCACAGCCAGGTCTCATAATGGAGAGTTCACAAACACAGTGATATAAAATTCATTCTGCTGTTCATCACCATAATTTTAACTTGTAAGATATAAAATCAAATAATAAAGTAATATATAATTTTAGTGAGGAGACAGGAATTTTTATAGGCCTAAAAATGTGTTGATATGGGAGGAAGGAAGAGAATCAGTAATTTAAGGGCGAAGAAAACAACACCTTTTATTCTTTTCCTAATCAGAAACTATTCGATTAAAAAAGACCACATAAGTAAAAGAAAACAAAAAAGTAATCTTTTTACAAGACAATCAAATGATAAATTCATATATAATTACGACATACAAGAAACAAAATGGTGCATTATTAGACCAAATAAGCTCTTAAAAACATACTGATATTTTTACTAATTACAGAGCATGTTACAGTTTACATAAATGACAAAAATATTATTATTTATTTAGTTTCAGAAAAAATCTAAATAGGAATCGAATTCCATTTAGATGATAACACTGAATAGTGGAGGTAATAGTATTTCATGTCTGAAAATCATATGCACTAAAGAGAAATCTGTAATATTGCCTTTCAAGCGAACGATATGGATTACTACAATGAGTTTCTTTTTTTTTGTTTTACAACTGATGAAATCTAAAAATTCATTCCAATTCAAAAGCATAAATGGAGAGCTAATCAAAATGCACTTCAAATAAAGTACAAATACCACATATAACTGACACGTCCTTAATAACAGTTTTGAGTGAAATGGAAAAGGTCAAAATTTCAAATTATTACGCAAACGTGTCACACGTTTTAGCCACCAGGGGAGATGAAAAGTACTTACAGCAATATTAAAGCATATATACTATTATGATTATGTATATCTGTCCTTAGTGTCGAGCATCAGACTACCGATTAGACTCGGTGTGAGCTGAAATAGATGAATCACTGTCAACAAATGGGATATATGCTACTGAGCTCAATATTCACACATTGCAAATCTCTATAAACTGAATAATTATCGGTCAAATAACTAAGAAACTCCGCCATGGGATACTTAGGGGTCTCATGCCAGTCCCAAACCTGGATAAGGGAGGAGGATCGGTGAGATGTGTGTCGATGCTCTGACCGTAAAGAAAAAACACGATTGTTATCTGATGCCTATACAACCAACAGCCACAACATGCCGGCTCGGGCGTCGACCGGATAAACAAGGCCTGCGATACCAATCGAGCGATCGGGGTTGGATCGAAAAGTGGGATACCGAAAGGAAACAGAAACTGAAACTAACAGAACTATTATCAATAGGAACGTGGAATGTGCGGACACTCTGGATGTCAGGAAAATTAAAACTACTTCGTGAGGAAATGAAGAGATATTGGTGTGATATACTAGGATTGGAAGAGATGAGATGGACATCATCAGGAGAGATAAATGGATGCGAAGTAATATGGTCAGGACATGACACCATGCACCAAGCAGGAGTTGGCTTCCTTCTTAGCAAAAGAGCTCGAGAGGCACTGTTAGGCTACAAACCAGCCAATGAACGAATCATAGTAGCAAGATTTCAGGCAAAGCCATTCAACATATCAATAGTCCAGATATATGCACCCACATCTGAGCACAGATGAAGATATTGACTTATTCTACAAAGATCTGACAGAGACAATAGAAACAATACCAAAGCAAGATGTGGTAATTACTGAAGGAGATTGGAATGCCAAAGGTGGAATAGATAATGATGGTTGGGAAAGAGTCATGTGAAAATATGGTTTTGGAGAAAGAAATGAACGAGGTGAAAAATTGTTAGAATTTGCTGTGGACCACGAGATCTGTAACACAAGATTCCAACAAAAGGCGTGTAGAAAGTGGACGTGGCGATCAAATGATGGGAAAACCAAAAACATGATTGATATGATTATGATTAAAAGAAGATGGATAACATCAGTACAGCAATGTGGAAATTTTAAAGGAGCGGATATAGACTCAGACCATAGTTTAGTGATTGCAAACATCAAGTTGAAATTTAAAAAAAAGAAATATAAACCCCAACATCAGAATAGAAGAGATACAGCACGAATAAGTGAAGCAGAAATAGGAAAAAGGTACAGAACAGAATTAGAAGAGAAAGAGAAACTTAAAAGTGTGGAGAAAAAAAAACTTGAATTTAAGAGTGAAAAGAGTAATGAAGGCGATAGAAGATGCAGTTGAAGAAACAGTACCAGAAGAAGAGAATATCAAGAAGAAATGGATTACACAAGAAACACTGAAGTTAGTACAGGAAAAAAGAATGTTGAAGATAAGAAGGGATACATCAGAACAAATAGAAGAGCAATATAGAAGAAAGTGTAATAAGGTGAAAAAATCAGTCAGAATGGATAAGATGAAATGGTTAGAAGCCCAATGCAACAATATAGAACAGTACTATGGAGAGCATAAAACAAGGGAGGTATACAAAATGATCAGAACCATTAATAGAAAGTGGCAACCCAAACAGACCACAATTAAAGATATAAAATGGCAAAGTATTGATGAATAAATAAAAAATTGCACAGCGGTGGACAAGATACTGTAGCGAGTTATGTGAAGAAAAACTAGATTCAGATAGGTTGGGAAACTGACTGAAGAATTGAAGCAGATATCACCACCAGGTAATGAGCATGACATGGACGTTTTAAGAGGAGAGGTAGAAAAAGCAATAGGACGGCTAAAATACAACAAGAGTCCTGGGAACGATAACATTACTGGAGAAATGATTAAATATGGTGGTGAAAATATGGTTAAAGAAATCCACCAAGTATGTAATATGGTATGGAAAGAAGGAAAAATGCCAGAGGAGTGGGTGAAATCAATATTAGTAACATTATACAAGAAAGGAAATAAGCTAGAATGTAAAAATTATAGAAATTGCCTTGATTAGTCACCTTGGTAAAGTGATGATGATCATATTGACAGAAAGATTGAGAACATAATTGGAAGCATACCTTGCAGACGAACAAGCAGGATTTAGGAAGGATAGAACTACAATTCAACAGATTTTGACAATGAGGTTAATAGCAGAGAAAGCTAGGAGAAAAAAACAAAAACATATATACTTGCTTTGTTGATTTTCAGAAAGCATTTGCAGAAAGTGACATTAGCAGTTCTGGAATCCTATGGATTTGATAAAAAAAACGAATAGCTATATTAAAAGATGTTTATCAGAATGCAGTTGCAGCAGTTAAAATATGTGACGATTTGGGGAAATGCTTTAAAACAAGCAGTTTTAAAACAAGCAGACCCAATATCACCAAGCATTTTCATCGCACATTTAGAAAGAGCAACGGACAAATTGAAGGAATATGCTAAAGGAATCTTTGGAATCTGTACACGGAATGAGAATTAACAGTCTGAGATTTGCAGATGACATTGTTATTATTGAAGAAGACGAAAGAGAACTACAAAAAACACTGAAACTATTAAATGAGGAAGGGAAGAGATTTGGACTTGTTATGAACTTGGAAAAAACAAAGACAATGGTATTTGGTGAGAAGAACATGAAACAAAAGATACAAGTGGATGGAACTGATATAGAAAATGTAGAACAATTCACATATTTGGGAAGTAAACTGACATATGACTTGGACTGTAAAAAAGAAATAAAGATCAGGATTGCAAAAGGGAAGAACAAATCTGAAGGCCATGGATAACATCTGGAAAAGTAAAGTGATCAGCATGCAAACAAAACTAAGAGTACTGTAAACATGCATCTTCAGCGGTGTACTGTACGGATCTGAAACGTGGGTAATAAATAAGGAATCAAGAAAAAGAATTTGGCATTTGAAAGAACTTGTTACAGGAAGAGTCTAGGAATAGGATGGGTACAATGAAGAGCTCTATCAGAAGATACGACCAAAACAGAATCTAATGCAGAAGATTATAAAACGGAAGCTGCAATTATTTGGACACATCTGTAGAATGCGTGAGGACTGGAAGATAAAGACATTTATGTTTGGTATTTTGGATGGTTTAAACAGAAGAGGTAGACCATACAGAGAATGGATAGACAATATAAAAGACTGGTGTGGAATGGGTGTACAAAAACTGCGACACTGTGCACTGGACAAAGAAAGGTGGAAGAAGATAGTGAAGCAGGCATCGGATATCAACGGGCAGCGAGTCCATGGTTCGTGATGATGATGATGATGATGATGAATAACTAAGAATATTTTAAAACGCCTACATAATCGTATTAGTATTGCACTGTTCTTATATGTGCTTAATGCTTTTTTAGTTTTCACTGAATTTTTGTGCTAAACTTTTGTGTGTATGTGTGTGTTCAGCTGAACTGGCTATTCCTTTGACCAGGCTGTTTAAAATGAGTCTCAGAACAGGGAAGATTCCGCAGGAATGGAAGGAATGTATGGTAATTCCATTGCACAGGGTGGTTGCAAAGGCCGATGTATCCAACTATCGACCAATTAGTATATCAGGAGTGGTGGTGAAGATTTTGGAAACATCGGTGAGGGCTCGCATTCAGAAATGGGTTGAAAGTGAACCTCTACTTCACAATGAGCAACAGGGGCGAATGCTGGTCTTGAAATTCACGCTTGCTCATGTTATCATTCAGGGAGTGAGAGGTGTGATTGAAGTCTGATTAGCGGAATAATGAATTACTGACCATTTAAAACTATATATTTAGAAATTTATGTACATTTAATCATATAAATACAACATTTATTTTACAAATGATATTCTATCCTTTTCAATTTAGCTACTTGAGTACAAATTCTACCCTACGGTTCTTCATTATGAACTGGTCAATAACATCGTCATAAAAAGTTCGTTGTAACTTAATTTTCCCAAGCAACACGCACATAAAGGCTGGCTGAAGCTAACTGGCAAGAGCTACTTTGACTGCGTATGGCCTGTGTTTAAGACGACGTGAAGGGAGCGGAAATGGCTATGCGCGCGCGAATGACAGTGCTGGAAGTTCTCACAACCTGGACCTGGAAGTTCTCACAACCAAGCAAGCCAAGGTAGCTTTGACTAGACGAGCAAGCATCGGCCTTCGATACACAAAGCAAAGCTCAATTATTGCCGCACAAGCTTAAGACATCTTCTGTCTACCAAAATAAAAGCTTAAATGGAATGCTTATGATATTTATTTGTTAATAAATGCATACATTTATTAACAAATAAACATTACTTCTTTCTCAAGTAATGAGCTTGCGCAGCAAGCATAGAGAATTCGCCCCTGATGAGCAACATGGGTTTACTAAGGGAAGGTCATGTTTTAGCAACTTGCTCACATTCTATAACAATGTTATCATTGAACTAGACAAGGGGAATGGATACACCATGATACTTTTGGATTTTGCTAAGGCTTTCGACAGAATGCAGCATGACAGACTGCTGCATAAATTGGAGAAAATGGGTTTGCATTAAAGAATATTACCGTGGATAAGAGGATGGCTGAATGACAGATATCAAAAACACAGATATCAAATACGGTAGATGTAAGTCTGCAAGATTTAAGGTAAGTATGTCGTGTACTACAAGGATCAGTGCTTGGTCCACTGTCTTTCAATCTGTACATTAATACTATTGGGACGGATTTGACAGGCAGCGACATGCAACTATTTGCAGATGAAGTAAAGATAGTTAGGTTAATCAAGAATGCTGCTGATATGCAGTACTTGCAGAATGATTTGAATAGGCTGGAATTGTAGGCATAGGAAAATGAGCGTTAGTTCAATGTCAGTCAATGTAAAGTCATTAACTTTGGCGTGATTAGATATCCAATGTCGTATTATATTGGTGGGATTAGGCTAGAAGAAACTAATCAGGCTAGGGATCTTGTATGTTAGTAGATAGGAAGTTGAAGTTCAGAGGCCGTGTAGCAAAGATTGCAAATACAACTCAAAAGATAATTGCAATGCTGAAACGAACGTTCACATGTAAAGATAAGGATGTCAGTTCGCCTCTTTACAATGCCTTGATAAGACATCACTTGGACTATTGTGCGCAGGTCTGGTCTCCTGGTTTCCGTTGTGATTCTGATATATTGGAGAGAGTACAAAGAAGAGTGTTAGAAATGATATCAGGATTTTGGAATAATGATTATGAAGACAGATTGAGAATTTGCAGACTGCAGACACTAGCAAACAGAAGATAGAGGAGTATTATGATTGAGACGTACAATATTCTGAAAAGGTCATATAGGATTTCAGTTGATGGAATTTTACAATTATGGAGGGTTAGGAAAGGAAAAGAGGGCAGACTTAGAAGCTGAGAATGAATGCTACTAAGAAGGGAGTGAAGGCTGGATTTTTCTCTCATAGGGTGGTGCGTGATGGGAATGGATTGCCATTGGATGTTGTGAGTGCAAGCAGTGTGAATGAATTCAAGAATAAGTATGATAGCTGGTGCGTGTAGTATGTGGCCTGCCTCGATGAGTCCCTGAGTCCCTTCAGGTATCTCTTAATAATAATAATAATAATAATAATAATAATAATAATAATAATAATAATAATAATAATAATAGACCGTGTAGCCCTGAATGCTGCACCCGAAAAAGAGAAGCATGCTCGCTCCATGCTAATTAGAGTAGCGAGTATTTTTATAAATATACTAAATTAAGTAAACCACTAAGCTAATGTGTAATATACAAGCATTAAAATAATAAATTTTTATTGTGTTAAATATAACACATCTGCCATTGCTAGACAATAATCAAACAAAGCAATTCAAAACAAAATCTCTAGTGAAAGCAGAAAAAGTGAGAATTTATCATTTATAGACTGCAGATGAAGATCCTCCGTAGCTCAGTCGACAGAGACGAGGCCTTTTGGTCAGAAAGACCTGGGTTCGATGATTCCCGTCCAAGACTTGAGGAACCTTTATTTGGTTTCTTTCGACTAAAGGTGAGTTAGCCAGTCTCAGTATGAGACTGGCTAACTCACTGCTGTATTAATTCGTCGTAAGCCCCTCATTTTGTGGGTGGGACTCAACCCGCGCTAAGTGACGAATGAGAATGATAAGATAGATAAGAGACTGCAGATGTTCTTTACATTTTACAGTCGAACACCCTGCGGTCATGTGACCATGACATACGAAATAGGAATCACGAAAAAAAGGAAATCAGAGGAGAATGTTTTGGCTTGGTAAATAAAAAGGAAAACAAAATGAAATGTTCTCTATTATTCCTGTCTTGGGATGTATCTATACTTCGTATAAATAACTTAAAAGTAAATCTTAATATGTTTAAACAGCTTCTATTATTACTAATAATAATACGTATTGCAATAGTAAACAAATGTGACTATTAAGTTGAAGATGAGTTCTTTAAAATTAAGAGAACAATACACGTATTACCATATATATCATTTCTCCATTTAGGGCAAGAAAGGGTTAAAAATAAATAATAATTAATACCAATAACTAACAGCTTTTCATAGAATGATTTTTTCCCCAAAAACATCGTTTGAAAATTTGACTTTTTTATTTCACCAAAACGTTATTTATGAAAGTTATAATTTTATGCAGTTTCGGAAAGTTATCACGCACGCTAAGTAATATCCCTGAGCCACAGAATATTTACGGCAGCAATCATAATTCAGCGGAAGGCGGAGGTGTTTGGGAGAGGGGGGGGGGAGTAACACAAATTGGGTTGACTAAATCTACTTTCCCAATGTCTCATTAAATGCAAGACGAGTTTAACCGGACCATGATTACTAGCCCTTAGTTGCCTATTTCCCTCCTCCCTTTTAC
This sequence comes from Typopeltis vanoorti, assembly GCF_054136105.1. Lineage (NCBI taxonomy): Eukaryota > Metazoa > Arthropoda > Arachnida > Uropygi > Thelyphonidae > Typopeltis > Typopeltis vanoorti. The sequence goes on from NC_143552.1 coordinate 134,916,040, forward strand.
CCCCCCCCCAACTAATAGAACTTCTCCCTGTATATGCTTTAAGGGAGCTCCTAATGTTCTTTCTCTTATCACCTCAACTCATCAGAACTGTATAAATCGGCAGGAGAGAGATAATAATTCGATTAAGGGTTCTTGTGTCTTCTTCCGTAAGAAAGTGGGAGGGGGGGGGGGGAAATAAAAAGAGGTAAGCCGCTTCTAGTGGTGTTTTGCGGCACGCTCTGCCTAGTAGCGGTGAAGAAACGCACATCCCAACTAGCTCCCAAGAGTACGCGATGGAATGGAAACTGCACCGTAGAAATGGAATCCTCCGCCAGTCGTGAAAAGAATAAAATATTGAACATGGAGCGACGCTGTTCCAAGCGAGAGACCTGCCACACACGTGTTCATCATAACTTCCCCACCGACTCCCAGGTGAGTTTTGCACTCGGTCCCTAACTATCGTCGACTTATGAGAAGATCACGGAAGTGGTCAGTGGTAGTTATTGAATCAGCCCTGGAAATGCGGCTCACACTCGAACACCACCAAATAACTTTCAAATGTAATCGCCATTCGCCCCTGTCACCCCCCCCCATTTCTTCTTTCCCCATCCTTAAATATTATTCGCAACGCCACAATCAAGCCTTCCCTTTATATGATGATAAACGGGCATATTTTTCGCTAACATTTCCAACGCTTTTGAAGTATCTTCGATGTCATGAAAAAACAATTTCAATAAGATCCATCAATATACCTCCTTTAAAATTAACACAGCTATTACTCAAGTATAGAGCCGAAAATCTTCAATTTGGAATACGTAAGATATTAAAATAGAGAATATTATAGATCCAGCCATATTTTATAGCCAAATATAGAAAGAATCTTAAGAGAAGTTTCAAAAAATTACCAATAAGTTTATGAATATACAACTTTCGACATCGAAGTTGCCCTGTTTTGTACTACTTAACACGCAATGACTACTCAGGAGCCCGTATGTTAGCGGTTTATTAGGACTTAAATAAGGTTACACTTCAGCATGATTTTCAAAACTTTTCTTAAATTTTTCTATATTTGGCTATAAAATATGTCTGAATCCATAATATCCTCTATTTCTATTTTAAAATTACTATGCTAATTTTAGAATAAAGTAAGAAATTCCAAAATTAATGTATTTTCTAATCTGTTTTATGTTCTTAAAGAATACACAAAACTCTAACGCTGCAATGAGATAAAAAAGGATTTTTCCAAACTAAATTTAACTGAAAAGTATACATGTTTAATCAACTGAAAATTATACATAGCTATAAGCGCTTAAACAGATATTAGACCTTGTCATAATTGAGACTATCAAAAATATTTACATTTAAATGATGCTTAACAAGATTGATTTGTTTTAATAAAGAAACATATGCTAATTTTATAATCTCATGTTTTTCGTAGTATTAGTTTTGAAAGTTTCATAAATTTCCAAAATTCACGCAAGAAGTAATTTTGATAGAAAACACAGGTTTTGAATTAAAAATTGTAATTTCTTATTGATTCATAAAGTATACAGTATAGGGTTATGCATGGAATAGCATATCGGGTAAATGGCCTCCACGGCTTTGCTGGCACATACGCACCCTTTTGTCGAAATTTTCCATGACCGTTTTGCATAAATGTGGCTGAATTTCGTTGATACAGCGATCCATTTCCTCCTTCAAGGTGTGAGTGGTCGTGGGCTTGTTGGCATAAACCTTAGACTTCAAAAAAACCCCAAAGAAAAAAGTCCAACGGCGTTAATGATCTGGGCGGCCAATTCTGATCACTAAAACGGGAAATTACACGACCAGGAAATGACTTATGCAGTAATTGAATTGTTTCTCGGGCTGTATGGCATGTGGCACTGTCTTGTTGAAACCACATGTCGTCCACATCCATATCTTGCAATTTAGGCACAAAAAATTGGATTATCATGTCGCGATAGCGAGCACCATTAAGTGTTATTGCCTTACCAACCGCATTTTCGAAGAAGAATGGACCGATGATGCCTCCAGCCCAAAATCCGCACCAAACAGTGACACGTTGTGGATGCATTTGTTTCTCAACAATCACTCGTGGATTTTCTGAACCCCAAATGCGACAATTTTGTCGATTAACGAAGCCATCAAGATGAAAATGAGCCTCATCGCTGAAGATGATTTTGTTCGAAAAATAAGCATCCACTTGTTGTTGTTCCATAATCCATTCAACGAACTCTTTTCGCTGTGTGTAGTCAGTAGGCTTCAGTTCTTGAGTCAATTGTAAGCATAAAGATGCAAATCTTTCGTGAGAATACGCTGTAGAGAACTTCTCGAAATGCCCAATTCAAGACCACGGTGCCGAATTGATGTTCCTGGACTCTCAGCAACACTCTCACGAACTTCTTCGATGTTTTCTGTTGAACGACTTGTTGAAGGACGGCCAGAGTGTATAAGATCACTAATTGATCCAGTTTCCTTAAATTTTTAAATTAATCTTTTCACAGTTGATGAAGTTAAATCACTATTCCGACCATATTTTGTACGAAAATTGCGAACTGTAGCTGCCAAACCTTCATTATTTTTAAAATATTGCTCAACAATGAAAATGCGTTGTTCTTTCGTGTAGCGCTCCATTTTTAATAACCCTGAACTGTCACGCTGTCTTTTTTTCCCTCGTTGGCAACATTTTACCGCACAAATGGCGCTAAATTTAAATCTTACGTGAATTTTGGGACACCCTGTAGAAATGCAAGTTCTCGGTTGTAAATATTATTTATTCATCACGTGACACCTCCTAGTTGTTATTAACCACAATGACATTTAATTGTAATGAAGTGAAGCTTGTCTCGTATGTGTTCACTTAATGATATTTAGTGCCTCTATTATTCTAAATAGGCATATATTTAATATTTTTCACCTATTAAGAAGAAATTAGTAAACTAATAGAAACCCATTACTAGAGATTAAAAATACGAAATACGGTTGACTGCTGATGATGAAAACATACTGCGATAGTTGATCTGCAAGTTGATCGAATCAAACGGTTCACTTTTGTATAATATTGTAATGTTTCTTTATATTACAAATGTGATCCTATAATAACGTAACTGAGGGAGAGAGAGATCAATGTAATTATGAATAGCGATATACGGCAAGTCAATTGCCTTTCGAAAAAATTTTCTCGCTGTTGTCGAGTGGGTTTGAGGTGTTCCGTAAAACAAACAGAAATATAACAGCAGTCTCGTGACCAATAACGCCATTGTTTTCATTAACTCACATACTAAGTAATTGTGTTTAACTAAAATGGTGTATTAAATCGTGTTCCCTTTCGGTACATTTTTAAATCACTCGTATAAACAACTGTTGCAACTTGTATTCTTTAATTTACTTTGAATTATTATTTTTTTTTTTTAATTTATTGCTGTGCTCTTGCTTTTCTGGTTGTCAAGACATTTGTTTTGTTGCATTGCATTAATTAACGACTCACAGTCAATGTATGTGTGTGTGGGCTTTGTGCAGGTACAGCAAAAGAAAGAAGAAAAAAATGAAATGATTCAAAATGAATAAATTAGATTTGTTTCTTACTAAAAAGAATTTAACAACTTTTCTGGATTATTCAGAATGAATCAAAAATTGTGTCGACCAAAAGAGTTGATTAAATATATGTAATTAATTGCAATAAATATGAAACGAAGAAGCATTTTTCAATACAGTAAAACATATAAATATTCAATTACAGTGGTTTTAATTTCTAATTTACTTCATAAAAAAACCTTCAAATTTATTGCAGCTACAACTCCAAATAAGTATTACAAATGTAATATTCACGTGCTGTATTTTTTATGAAATATATTAATATAGTTAATATAAAATATATATTAAAAACTAATCGTAGCATAAACTATTAGAATTCTCTGTTTTACATTATGAGAATAAATAAAATAAAAACAAAGCAAAAAAATAATAATAAAATCATCATTAAAAGCCTCAATGAACATTTACTTATGTTACGTATGTCTAGGTAATATTATGTAATTGCAATGGAAACATTACAATTACATAAAAGGGATATACAGAGAATTCAGGCAGCAGAAATTAAATTCCTTAGTAAAACAGAAAAACTTACCCTATTAGATAAAAAAAAATAGTGAAGTAATTAAAAATCTTAAAATCAATCCCATAACAGACTCAATGATTAAATATAGGAAAGACCACATAGCAAGAATGCAGAGAGAAAGATTACCAAAAAGAAGATTTAACATATAATCCTAGAGGAACAAGGAATAGGGGACGACCAAGAAGAAGATGGACTGAGTCCGGAACAGGCCACTTGGACTCGAACCTGGATAGGAAGAAGAAGAAGAAGAAGAAGAAGAATGGAAACATTAAAATGATTCTTTGTAAAAAAATAACTATTTAGATGGGGAAAAAATGAAATTTATTGAAAATTATCAGGAGATTGAATTTTTTTTCGATAAATTGTTTTTAAGATGACTTCTAGAATTATCATTCAATAAAGTGTCGTTTGATGATCATGACCTAGTATGTATAAACCTTTTTACTAGGAACAGCACACTATCCACTTTGAGTTCTTACTGCATACTTGAAACACTGTCTAGGCCCACGCACTCTGAATGGACGTCAAGCGCCAAAAAATCTAAAACTTTCTCTGATATCTCGAGCAGGTGATAGCGAAAACAGGTGACATAGCCGGCTTGCATAGCCAAAGTGACACTAATATTAGTGCATCATATCACACTGTCTGGTATCAACAAAGGTACCTACAGTGTTACGTTCTGGTACACTTTTTTTTGAACCAAACTGTATACATGAATCTGATGTATGGTTCATGATGGTAGCATAGATTGCACTATTATATAAATAGAAAATCTCAGAGGTTTACTAAGACTCCAAAACAACAGGAACACATTTCTAGAATAACTTCGTAACACACTCATGCGAAGGATCGGCCAAGAATCTTTGGTTAGTAAGTGCCAACTTCATTAGTGTAATCTCGTTAGGATAATCCAGGTGTATCAAAAATGTCTTTGCATATCAATAAAAGAAACATTAACATAGCTTAACATGTAACTAGCTTGAGAGCTAGTGACTACGCCTATGCTAGCCTTGTGATGGTCACTGACTTCATATCTCTACACAGAAGAGACATCCTCTGTGTAAACTACAGAATGAGATCAAATACTGAGAAAAATATATAACAAGAAAGATAATTATAATATCTTTTTATGTGAATTCCACTAAAGCAAATGTAATCTTATAGTGTATGAGTACCATAGGAAGACTAAGGATTAGATATTCTAGAAACCAAACATCGAACGTCTTCAAGCCACTTCAGACCTTCAGTAAGAAAAGTTCGTCGAATTAATTAATTAATGTTATTCATAACAAGTGCTTCAAGGAGTAAGCATCACCAAAAGAAAAAAAAATTAATTTATTTAATTTACTAATATTATTAATAAGTTCAATAAACTGACTAATTAAGTTACTAAATATCAATAAACTTACTAATATATTCATGGTACATCACAAAAGACAGCTAACGTTCTCAGCAAATATAATCTCCATGCCATTTTCAAATCACGAAATCAGCTAGCTACCTTCATTCCTTCTCTTCTCCTAAGGATAACCTTCATCCTTGTGTGCATCCTGGATGTAGTTTCTCGTGCTTAAAGTTTAGTCTACTTTAGACACACTGATAGATCATTTAAAATTCACCTTGAAGAATACAAAAATGACATCTGCGATCATCTATACCGCAAGTCTGGACTATCACACCATGCTCTGGATATTCCTTCACTTAGGATTAAATGAAAGAATACATCTGTATTACATAGAAGTCGCTATAGGTCTGAGTGACTATTTTTAGCGTCATTCTTGGCTATGAAGCACTCTCAAATCTCAACAAGTATGATTGCATTAATTTGCCAAGGATCTGGGAGCCATTCACTTTGAGACAAAGAGCACTACTTTTCCAACTTATCTTTATGGTTATAAAGATAAGTTGGAAAAGTAGAGCCTCCCCCACAGACGGCACCGTGTTAGGACATTAATACGTTTTATTGTGCTGTTTGTCTTGTACTGCTTGTCATAATTGTAATTTGTGCTATGAAGATGCTTGGCAGAAAACCTGCGAAATATTAACTGAATGAATCAATTATACTCGGCGTTGTTTATAACCTGAAGCACTGATTAACCAACAACACCTAAGCTATTCTATAAGTATAATAAATTCACAATTGTTAATGTCAACATGCTCATTGTACTTATAACGCTTGACAAATATTCAGAGCTGACATTAAGAGTTATATTTATGAAAACAATATTTAGCATGTTTTAAGGGCTCACACAAAGACATTTGAATATGTATTATCAATACATATTAATATTTCCTGACTCAATTGTGAAAATAAACATTTCAGTGTTTAATATATTAATAAATTCTATACTTCTAAGCATCCATTTTTTAACATTTCACTGCTTTCTTTCTTTTAATTCATAGTATTTGCACTGAACCCATAGTCTTAGTTGATTCAACATTGTTTTTCTCTGGGGAACGAGAAATATTGGCTGCCGTCTGAATTACTCTTGCCTAGTCATACCGCCTGGCCACACACTCACAGCCGATTTGGTTCAACAACTTAGTTGTTGATGGAAGGTGCTCCTTCACTATCCTCTTCATCGTTCTGACTTAGCCCCTGGCAAGAACTGCCATCTGTTTGGCCCACTGAAGCTGGAAATTGTTGGCCACAATCTCACAAGCAAACTGCAAGATAAAACCAACTATCGATGCCACTCCGGTCGGTCAGTTGCATTCTAGGACAGATATATTAAACTTGGATGGAACACATCTCTCAACAAATCTGGAGATTATGTTAAAGAATAGAAACAAAACTTTGTAGAATGATACGTATATTAATATAATGTTATTTACTTCATTTTTTCCGTTTTCAGTTCGTTTAAAACATTATTGATAGCTACACTACCAACATTATTAATTTGTTGTGTTTTGCTTACCGTCTTTTGCTTCTGATAAATCAAAATTACAAGTTTTGTTTATTTCCAATACTTTTTAGGGGGCGCATTAGCAGATGATATTCAATAACGTCAATAAATGAGATGTAGGTGATGTTGTGGAGTGGCTGTGCGATGAGTCCATGGACTTCTTGGTGTCACGTAATAATAACAACTACAAAGGCGACAAATTATGGTAGAAATGTCACCGTTTACTGCATAGTTTCGCTCTTAACGATGTAATTTACTTGTCAAAAGAAAGATTACTCACATTTCACAAGATTGGCAAATGCCATGAAAAAAATGCAATTCTTTTATTGTTATTATCTTGTATAAATCTTCATAAATCTGAGCTGTAGTAACCCCATATAAACTGCGGAGAAAAACCCTGCTGTCCACGCCCAAGACCAGCTAACTTGGCTATGTCTGAGAAAGATCCTTATCTACCATATTTCATGCACACTAAGCTGTGGCTAAGTGCAAATTATGTGCTAAATGCGTATGTTTATAAGTCGGTTTTGTCTTTTAGGAGTTGTTGTTTTTTACTATTTCGAATACAGTGGAATGCGGTAGAAATTAAGACTATGAGGCCGGTAAGTAAAATCCTATAAATTGTGTGTGTTCTTTGTGGTGGTTCCTGTTTTGATGAATGAAAAACTCTAACACGCTTTCCAATAAAAAAACTCATAAAGAGTTGTCAAGTCCTAGACATGATTCGAACCCAAGTCCAAGTTCTAAATAGATTTCGAACCCAAACTAAAGCAGTAAGAAACCTTCATTACTTCTAATAATTACCAAGGGAGAATACTCTATAAATTCACAAATGCTTAGTCATTACGTCTGTAAACGATCCAGCAACCTTCCCCTGTCCATTGTGTATTCACTTGACACAATATATTACAAATGGAACTGGCCTCAACCTAAATACAACTCTGTGCATTGTGTGTATAACAAGTGCACGTCTCTGGACACAAACAGTAAATATTCACAGCCTACGCTTGCTACACTAACCCTGCTAATTCTTGATCTATTTTGGGTCATCTTTGCTGATTTATGTGGAAGAATTTCTACTTTGTTTAACATGATGCTCCCTGCCTAGCAGGCTCAGGTTCATCTTTAATTCCTTATTTACAAGAGTCTCTACTAATCTGGACGAATTCATTTATTATAAAGTAATTTATCTTGAGGACGAGTCAACATCTTAGGTAAAGTCCCTTTATTTGAACATATCAACGGAGTTTACATATTCTAGCTAAAAGCCGACACTTAATTAGTTTGCTAGAGCGACTGACCTTCGTCTTAGCTATAATTAATTTTGTGCCGATAATTCATTGCTCCAGTCCACTGTGGATTGTTTCGGTTCATTTACATAAACATGTGTTCTCATCCTTACTACCTCTCCCTCTCTCTCTCTCTCTCTCTCTCTCTCTCTCTCTCTCTCTCTCTATTGGTCTAACTCCTCCTCTCCACTTAAGAGTATTCTCTGTTATCGCCAAATACCTGCTTACTCGTCAGTTCTATATTCTCAAGTGTATCCACCAAGTTATTGTCTACATTGACAACAACAAAATCTCTCAGAGGACTCTTAAAAGAAGAATTAGATCTTCCAAAAGTAAAGAAATCTTTCCAAGTATCATCAAGGAGAGTTTCAAATGTATGCGCACGAATAATGATAATACATTAGAGATATTTAAAATGCATTTCGTTGTCCTATGCAAAATGGAAATTTTAAAAAATATAGAATTATTAAGGAATATGCTTAATCATTCACAAAGGTTTTGATGTAATGGTAACGATCATCGGAATTGTCCTAAAAAAAAAAAAAAACAGTTTTAGAAAATTCCTGTAGCACTCGGTGAATACTTAGAACAACCCCTTTGTATGATAATATGATATCATACAAAGGGGTCTGTCTTGTGTCATGCTGACTTCAGAGCAGGAGTTCCGGTTTATCGTGCAATTCAAAAGTTTCGGGAATTTATTTGTAAATAATCTTACTTGCCAAACAGGACCTATTCAACTCGATTTCCATCAAGGTAGTTCTCCATATCAATGCATTGAGTCTTCTCAGTATCGTAGTTATTTCCAATGAGTCTAATTTTTGTTTTCAAAATATAAACTGGTGTCAGACATAGCGGAGTGAGCGGGCGCATTGTTATGGTGGAGAAATCAGTCACTGCTGTTCAATTTCTGGATTCTATTTATTTGTACATTAGCTCTTGTACGTTGTATATTGCAATAACATGAAAATGGCTTAATAATCCATTTTAGTTTATAGTATGGCCTTGTGAACGATCTCTTCTATGAAATAATAATTATTATTATTACTAGTAATTAAAAAACAACAAAAAGAGCGTATGTAGATCTACCTATTCCTAATATTTTATCATTTATGAATTATAAGTTTACTCCTGGTATTATTACCATACGGTTGCCTTTATATTTCTGGTTTGCAATGTTCTAAATAACTCTTTTTTGTGCACGCAAGTCAATAAGACTTTAAACAAGCCGACTGAATACATCGAACAAATATATTTTCAACAATATTCAAGGTCATATTTATTCGTATTCATTATTCACGAATAGTGCAGTATCGTCATGTGAATCGGGTAGCCCTTTGGCTGCCGATTCTCGAAACTCTTGGATAGTTCCTGAAATAACTAAAATATTTATGACTGCAAACTGTGGTCTAGACAAACGCGGATTTATTCCTTAGATAATCAATTAATTAATGGTGAAATAATCAATTAATTAATAGGAAGAGGCAATGGTAATGACTGTTCTGTATTTAGTGGATTTGATATCAAGAAAGAATGCCGTAGACAGTGGAAAGATTTAACAGATAAGAGATTACAAAGGGCCTCGCACCTAAAACTGAAATTGAGTTTAAAAAACCTTATTAGGATTGGAGGAATGAAGTGAGAAGACCCATAAAAGAAATAGTCACACATCTTAATGAACAACGAAGATCATCATATAAGTTAACGAAAGAAAACAAATTTAACTAAGAGAGATCATTATAAAATATCGATGAAAAAAAAATTAGTAATGAATATGATAATAATTACAAATATTCAAATACAAAACTTAAGTAAACATACGTTATTATTAACTATCTGTCGGTCTCTTTTCCTTCTTAAAATTTGACTGCACATATATAGAAATCGTTGAATAGTTTATAAACATCTAAAGACTGGAGTAGAAGCGTGAACCTTCATAACTCCCGTGCATCTTTACAGTATTTTCGCAGTCCAATTGATCTTTTCCCCTCTTTCTTTGTTTTGCATATTAATCCCAATGGGACTTTATCCACGTAACTTGGCTTCTTATAAACTAAATTTCAATAATGACAGAGCATTTAAATCTACTTTCGTAATGTCCGTGATCTCTGGTAGGTTGAGCGAGGGGAAACTTTAGTAAGTGGAAGTGCTACATCAAAGGGAAACTTTTCGTTCTTCAGAATGTATCGATCTACTCTTGATTCCATTTCAACAGAATGTAATCTACTGTGGATAAAAACACCTTGCTCATCATCATCTTTTTTTATTAACATTTTTATTTTTATTATATAGTCTTCTTTGTTGAAAGGTATTAATTTATTTTTATTTTTTGTTTATCTTTCTTTAATCATTAAAACACATTTGTGTCTTCAGTTATTTTTTTCTTTCTAACTTACTTTAAACATTTGTTTGTTACTAATTGTCTTGTCTATATTGACAGTTAATTCCAATTATTATTATTACTAAGAGAGACTTCCAGGGAGTCAGGAACTCATACTATCATGCTATTCGAACCGGCTGTCATACATGTTCTTGAATTCATTCACCCTACTTGCACACACAACAATCCATTCCAATCACGCACTACTCCATAAGAGAAAACTCTAGCCCTCACCCCCCCCCTCTTAGCGGCCTTTATTCTCAACTTCCATGAATGCCCTCGCGTCTTTTCCAGCCTTCATAAAATGAAAAATCCATCTACTGAAATCCTGTATGATCCTTTCAGAGATTTGTAGGTATTAATCATATGACCCCTCTTTCTCTTGTTTGCTAGTGTCTACAGTCTACAAATTCTCAATCAGTCTTCACAGTATTCCACAATCCTAATATCATTTGGCACTCTCTACACTGTATCAAAATCACACCTTAAACCAGGAGACCAGACCTGCGCACAATAGTCCAAGTGAGGTCTTATCAAGGTCTAGTAAAGAAGCAAAATGACTTCCTTACCTTTATATGTCAAGGTTTGTTTCAGTATTGCCATTATTCTATGAGTTGTAATTACAATATTTGCTATATGACACTTAGCCTCATCGATTTCTTCAAGCATAATCGCACCAATATAATACGACATTGGATATCTAATCACGTATTGCATATCAGCAGTATTGCATATCTAATTACGTATTGCATATCAGCAGTATTGCATATCTAATCACGTATTGCATATCAGCAGTATTGCATATCTAATCACGTATTGCATATCAGCAGTATTGCATATCTAACCACGTATTGCATATCACCTATCTTTGCATCATCAGCAAATAGCTGTATGTCGCTCGTCAAATCTTTCAAAATATCATTAATGTACAGATTGAATAACAGTGGACCAAGTACTGATCCTTGTAGTGATAGTGACCACTTGTTACTTTAAATCTTACAGACTCCCCCCCCCCACCTTTATACGACTTTTTGATATCAATCAATTAATGCCCACTTTGTAATGTTCGAAGTAATGTGCTGTTGTATACCAGAAAGCTAGTAATGAAAGAAATTTGATTTCCTAAAATAAATTTTAAAACAGTTTCACTTTACCACATTTCTAGTTTGAATCTTTGAATAAAATTATTCAAAGATACAGGAGAATTGAAATTCAAATAATCGCGGAAGGCTGCTCAATACTACACCACACTACAGCAGTATAAGAACGACGTGAACTAGACTCAACATTATACGACGTATCGTTTACACCACCTATTTTTGTCTGTTAATTGCATGTTTTTTTTTTTTCTTTGGCCGATTTTCCTGTTATGAGATAAAGCAAAACCTGAATTTCCGAGAGAAATCTCCCCCACACAAGAAAACTCTACCATCTCCGTTTGAGATCGACTAACTCACTTTCAGTTCCAAATTACCTATAATAATTCCTCTTGTTATGACGTGAATTGTACTCAGGTCTTATCCAATCAAATGACTCATGTCCCAATGATGGGTCCCATCGTGAGCATGGGTGTTTGTAAGCATCTTTATGTGGGCCATCGTTCTGCTCATTGGAGACTAGAAAATAATTTCATGTTTGGTTTCTAAACAAGGTTTCCGGTTTATCTGATCCTTAACCATGGTATTCCATGCACAATAGGTTTACAAGCCTTTCGTGAGTGGAATACACACACATACATAATATGTAGTATTTATGAGAACAATATCAAAGGGATAACAAATTAATCATTTAAAGATACGTAAATCAGTACGTACACAATTCCGTATATTATATTTTATGTCCGCGGGGTTAGCTTAATGGCTATGCGCTTCGCAGCCATATGCCTGGGGAAGGAGTGTCCTAGGTTCGATTCCCGTCGACGACGTGAGGAGCTTAAGGATGTTCCTCAAACATAGTCAAGTTAGCCGGACGTGGACAGCAGGGTTTTTTCCCAAATTTATCTGGGATTTTTCATCCCACAAGCAGGCACTCCGAACTCCTGAACACACACGAAAGACAATCCCTCCAGCTATGAATTGTCAGCTATGCCGGATAAAAATTATATATCATATAATATATATAATTTAATCCTTATCCTTATAAGGACTGGCTTAAAGGGGCGAAGCAAGAATGCTTTTCATCTTCCCCGTTATCTGTAGAGGGACAGTGTAGGGATAAGGTGTTATTGAGCTATTAAAGCTCTGATCATGGCAGGAGGGTAACAGCAATAGCCGAGCCTCAGTTAGAACTTCATTGGCTACAGCATTGCCATCCATTGCCCTCCAAGGGTATTGGATTGAATGAATCAATCACCGACTATGTAAGTAAAGGTGAAATCACAAAAATACGGACGATCTCTAGGCCACTCCATAGTGGGCGAAAGACCGTCCTAATCTCAGCGTTGGTTCCACTCAGTGACGGGCTCCCCGACCACTGAGCAGAACCGCTCATATTCCGAGGAAAATAATTCACCGGAAAGTACCCCTCAGCGGGCCGTGCCGGAGAACACTTTCCCCGGAGACTCAAAGTGCTCCCTTAGGGCAAAACCTAAGAGAGCAAACTCATTAACCCAGGATAACAACAACAGCCGAACCTTAGCTAAACTTCATTGGTTCAGCATTGCTATCCGTTACCCTATATGGGCATCTCATATAAAATCAATCACCGTATGTGTAAGTAAAGGTGATATCTCAAAAATATCGGACGATCTCTAGGCCACTCATTCGTGGGCGAAAGACCGTCCAAATCTCAGCGTTGGTTCTACTCAGTGAAACTCGAGTACCGAGCAGAACCGCTCATTCCGAAGAAAATAATTCACCGGCAAGTACCCCTCAGCGGGCCGTGCCGGAGAACACTTTCCCCGGTAACTCAATTGCTCCCTTAGGGCAAAACCTAAGAGAGCGAACTCATTTACCCAGGATAACAGCAACAGCCGAACCTCAGTTAAACTTCATTGGTTCAGCATTGCTATCCGTTACCCTATATGGGCATCTCATATAAAATCAATCACCGTATGTGTAAGTAAAGGTGATATCTCAAAAATATCGGACGATCTCTAGGCCACTCATTCGTGGGCGAAAGACCGTCCAAATCTCAGCGTTGGTTCTACTCAGTGAAACTCGATTACCGAGCAGAACCGCTCATATTCCGAGGAAAATAATTCACCGGCAAGTACCCCTCAGCGGGCCGTGCCGGAGAACACTTTCCCCGGAGACTCAAAGTGCTCCCTTAGGGCAAAACCTAAGAGAGCGAACTCATTTACCCAGGATAACAGCAACAGCCGAACCTCAGTTAAACTTCATTGGTTCAGCATTGCCATTCGTTACCCTATATGGGCATCTCATATAAAATCAATCACCGACTATGTAAGTAAAGGTGAAATCTCAAAAATACGGACGATCTCTAGGCCACTCCATAGTGGGCGAAAGACCGTCCTAATCTCAGCGTTGGTTCCACTCAGTGACGGGCTCCCCGACCACTGAGCAGAACCGCTCATATTCCGAGGAAAATAATTCACCGGAAAGTACCCCTCAGCGGGCCGTGCCGGAGAACACTTTCCCCGGAGACTCAAAGTGCTCCCTTAGGGCAAAACCTAAGAGAGCGAACTCATTAACCCAGAATAACAGCAACAGCCGAACCTCAGTTAAACTTCATTGGTTCAGCATTGCCATCCGTTACCCTTCATGGGCATCTCATATAAAATCAATCACCGCATCTCACGGTCGATTGATTCATCGAATCATATCCTATAAATCATATCCTATATATAAAATCAATCACCGCATCTCACGGTCGATTGATTCATCGAATCATATCCTATATATCCTATAAATATCCTATAAATCATATCCTATATATAAAATAAAATCAATCACCGCATCTCACGGTCGATTGATTCATCGAATCATATCCTATAAATCATATCCCATATATCCTATATATATCCTATATATAACTGCCGGAAAAACTTCATTATATATAAGGTTCCTACTAATTATTATATGGTGTATTTTAAAAGTCTAGAATACATAAATGATTTAAGGTTGTTTTCTTGGTTTTCAAGTTTTCTTTAATCTTATTAATAGAAACAAAGAATATTTAAATAGATTTGTTTCTATATGGGTTAATTTCATACTGCCTCGTATATCTTCACTATGATATCTTGTGAAGCTTCTATCACAGCATTTCATTATTGAGAATAAAATATCAAAAGGGTGACAAAACGAGTATTTAAAGATCGCATAGTGTTCCGTATATAAATAATAAAAATGAAATAAAATAAATGCAAAAACTATCCATATACAAAGGAAATATCTCTAGGACAGTCTAATATCTCACATAACAGTATTTTATCGCACTGACAAAAAAAAAAAAAAAAAAAAAAAAAAAAAAAAGTCTTACTACCACTAGCGACATCTAGTGTTTTATGCAGTATTCACAAAAAGGAGTGTATGGTGGCAAATTACTGAGTTAAATTACTTACTTACCGATAGACAGAAGCCCATCAACAATATAGTTTTAAACCTTAACAAGGCCGCTAATTATTTCAGTGAATAATTCGCTAATTAGAATCATTCATCTCTGTCTGCGCTTCTATTTTCACTCGGTAACAACTCCGTTGTGTTCGAGATTTACAGTGGATAAATTCTCGAATGTGTAAAAGAAAGAAAGTAGCACCTCCCAAACACCGCAAGAAAAAAGAAATAAAAGACATTCAAAGTATGTGACCACTTTCTTAGTTTTTGTGAGACAATTCTTTTACAAGAAGATAAAATAAGACAGGCAACAATATATAAGAAAGCTTTAAGGGAAAAAAAAAAAAAAAAAGTCGTCCTACGATAAATTTCCTCGGTATTGTAGTTGATGGCAAGAAGTGTGTTGAAAACTGGTCGATTGGAGGGTGGCTAACTGGAAAATAGTATTGCTCACAGCTCTGTGAAGAACAGATGCATTTCCCAAGCAACCAGACATGCAACACAAGGAAACAATAGAAATGTTAGCAGTATCTTTCTCTTTCTCAGATCTGAACGTTACACGTGCTCGATGAGTTGTGTCACTTGCGAAAATAGCATTGTTGTCAGATAACAGGGCAGCTCCACTCGTTGTGTGTAAAGCCTGTGACATTCTCTGTTGGGATTTTTTTTTTTTTTTGTCGCGTATACTGGTGACTCAGGTGAGTGACATTGTCAGGTGGTTTGCCAGGAAAAGAGTGGATTAGAAATAAATGGTTCACATCGTTCTAATATTAAAAAAAGCAATGAAAACGAAGAATAATAAAATAAATAATTTCTTCCTTCACAATATTACGAATTATAAATAAGATTTTTCACGACTGATCAGTATTTTTAAAGATAGCATTTTAAAACCCTTAAATTCTGATAAGATTTTTCTGTAGGGATACCACCAACATTTAGTAATCTCTTAAGGGGAACCAGTATTCGCATAGATGGGCAAACGTTTTAGCAGAAGTCAAAAAAATGTACTTAGAGTAACTGAATAATAAATCGTGGTGTCTCAGATGTTATATAGTAACGTATGTCTGTTGACCAAGGACCAAATGCGAATCACTTGCCTACCGAGATCTATAAAATATTCACAGGAAGGTTGGATACTAGATTACATATCAAGATGCAATATTTCTTAGTTTCACCAGTGGAACACCCTTGCGAACACTCTTTCCACCCAAATATTTCTATCCAAAGAAAAGATGTCAGCTTGGAAGCTAAAGGAATGTTTATTCCGGTCAATTTTCTCTTTCTCTCACACTCTCTCTCTCTCTCTACGGGTCTCTAGTAACGGGCGGGCTGTTTGCTGGACCTCCATTGCTGTTTCTCTTCCTTAAATATTCCCAATAAAAGGAGACTATTTTTGGAGTGAATTCAATATCTAGTCTAGAAAAATATTCATGCATCTATGAGCTCTGTGCATCTGTAATAACAAACCATCCCCATGCTTGTTTTATAAGGGAAATAGTATTAATAACAGAAAAAAACCTTTTTAACATGAAATTCAGGTGTTTTTGACAGTGTAGAGAAATGTTAAAATATTATTTTATGCTGTTTTTTATATATGTATATTTTTAAAAGCTATTTTTGGTTTTGTGTTGTTCGACTTAACGTTTACCTTTTCTTTTTTCATTTAAAATATATTTTATGGAATAATAAAAGCAATATTTTTAATCATTCGTATAGCATTCTACAAGGAAAAAAAAAAAACATTCTTCCAATTGCGACAAGTCCATTATCTTGTTCTCTGTTTACTACTCAAGACCACCTTTATCACGTGTTATTTTCTTCTCACAGAGCCTTCAGAAAATACGAAATTAATGGGTATCAGTTCCTAAAATAATTCGATGTTACACTTATGAATCCCACCCAGAACAACATTTTTGTTTTGTCCGACTATCATTATTTTTGCTTTGTATTTCAAAAATATATTTTTTTGGGAGGCTCACTTGTAGCTGATTCGTGCTTACAGTACTCCTTACATTTCTTTAACTGATTTACGTTTTCCAATGAAGAGAAGGAAGAAAAAAATTGACCACAATGCATCTGTAATAACTAACCATTTATACCTTTTAAGTAGATTTTTTTTTTTTTTTTTTTTTGGCTAGATAGGCAAATGCTTTTCATATTTCCCGTTATCTGTAGATGACAATGTAAGGATAGGTGTTATTGAGCTATGAGCTCTGATCATGGCAGAAGGGTAACAGCAGTAGCCGAGCCTCAGTTAGAACTTCATTGGCTACAGCACTGCCATCCATTACCCTACCCGAGTACTCATTTTAGTCGCCTCGTACGATATGCATGGGCTAGTATGTAAGTAAAGTCACCTCTAAAAATTAAGACGATCTCCCGGACCACTCCCTACGAGTGGCCGAAAGACCATCCAACAACTCAGCTTTGATTCTACTCAGTGACGGGCATCCCCACCACTGAGCAGAACCGCTCATATTCCAGGGAAAAGCATCCACCGAGAAGCCCCCCCCCCTCCCAAGAGACTCAAAATGCTCTCTCAGGGCAAACCCCCCGAAATCCAAGTCCCCCCCCCCTCACCGGGAGCAAAATTCCGGAAGAAACCCGAGAGAGAGCGAAACTCTCCGTCCATTTTAGTCGCCTCTTACGACATGCATGAGTTGCAGTAAAGCTATTTAGCCCGACTACCACACGGGGATTTAAGTAGATACGTATTCCGATTTGGTAGTTTAGGTAGAATATGAATTTCGTTTTCCGGTGTAAGTCAACTGTCTTGTATATTATAAGTATAAATAACTGCATTTAAAATTTTAGATTTAATTTCTATAATCAGATTTCTGATGCAAAAATATGCTATAGGTTTATTATTTTTTTTATGTGAAATTAGTATAAAACGTGATATATGGATAGCCAAATTATTGCTTTCGATTATTCATTTATCGTCTAGCTCAGGTTTTGTATATTATTGACAGGTTCCTGTATTCGAGACGTGTTTGAGATGATGGAGCAATAATATTATCTGTTCGTAAGAACAAAAATATTTTATATCCTGGATATTCTTCAAGTAAACAAATAAGATACGTTTGAGAATTTGAAATATTTAAGGATATGATAACAAACATGTTTGATATGATAACAGGACCATAACAACAAAAACATGAAAAAACACCCATAAAAATATGTAATATGGTTATGTGTTATTATTTTTTTATTTTCATTATTAACTTCAAATCGTCAACAGTTGTTTTTCAACTGCCAGACGGTAGATACTTAAATCTTCGTCCTTGAATCTGGCTCGAAATCAACCAAACCGTGTTTATTCCCGTACCGTCGTATTAGTGGAAAGCCAGAACCCAGGAGTTAACATTAGCGTCAGTTTTTCTCAATTCTGGCGCTCCTTGAAATACATGAAAATAAAATATTACGTGAACGTAAAACAATTTTCAGGCTCGTTTAACCTTAAAATTCAAAAAATATCGTATTTAATTTTGCAGTCTTTCCTATTATCTCAAGGAGTAAAACAAATAAAAAAAAAACTACTGTACGTGAAAACAATTCGTATGTAATAATGAAAGCCTCTGATGATCACCTTCAGTTCTAAGCACCATTTTATTAACAGAGTGAAAAAACATTGAAACGTGTGTGAAAAGAAATGATGCATTGAAATGATGAGTAACTTGTGAATAGAATGACACACACACACACACACACACACACACACACACACACACACACACACACACACACACACACACACACACACACACACACACACACACACACGCGCGCGCGCGCGAGAGAGAGAGAGAGAGAGAGAGAGAGAGAGAGAGAGAGAGAGATGCAGAGAAAGAGAAGATATTATTATCTTTTCTCTTTTCTCTTCTCTATTTCCCATTACTCAGTACTGAGTAATGGGAAGTGGACGCAGATAGAGAAAACGAAACATGCAGGGTGGCCATAATTAAGGAGGTGTCCAGAGCCCTGTAGTCAAAAATGTATTGGACGAAATTCTATCAAACGTGGTGTCAGTGCACTCTGGAACATGGGTTTTGATTTACAGAATGCAAAATAGCTCAACATTCTGCCACCAGCGGAACATTGGCGCTAGAATCGCGTGATATTTGCATAATCTCGCTGTTTCTACTGACGAGCTGGTGGATATAAGGAAGACCGAAACGGATTCCCGTCATTCTGATAACACCGAAGTGCTATGGATCTCGCCTTACCGGAACTAGCATTGCTAGTCAAACTTTGCTATCGACAACGCAGTAACACTAATGCCGCGCTTCGAGAATTGAAGGATAGAAGAAGAAGGTCCAATGACAATACCAAATCTTAGAAAAATGATTTTACGATTTGAAAATAGCGGATTTTTAGCAGTGAGGCCAGGACGAGGATATACAAACGGATTATTCCTCAACAAGTTGACGAAGTTGCAACTGCCATCGTGGAACGTGGAATGAATAATGTACAAGGGTCCAGCAGTGCTCAGGCAATTATCAAGGCAACTGGACATGCCATATTCAACTGTGTGGAAATTCCTGTGTCAAATGCTGCGGTTTTTCTCCTACAAGATCTCCCATACTCAAGCTTTGCTTCCTGGTGATGCGTAAGCTCGATTGCAGTTTGCACTGACGTTCTTAGCTCGAATGGAGGTAGATGATGGCCGTGGAAGATCTTGTGGAGTGACGAGGCACATTTTTATATCGACAGTAGTGCTAACTCAAACATTTGCCGCATTTGGGATGCAAATAATCCTCACGTGTTCCATCAGACCTCTTTACGCTCATCAGTGAAACCACACCACACTCCGAAATTCAGAGTGTGATGTGGTTTCACTGCATCGTTTATTATCGGGCCGTACTTTTTCGAATAACTTCGCTCGACATCACAAGTGACTTGTACCATCTCTACTGTTAGGTATCGAGAGATCCTGGGCAACTTTGTTGTTCTGCAACTGCAGGGCACCAAGAAGATGTCTTGACTCCACCATATTCATGCAGGATGGAGCACCACGTCACATTGGATTGTCGGTACAACGAATGTTACGAAAACACTTCGCAGAACACAGTGGAATTAATCGTACATTTCCCACAGCATGGCCACCTCGTTCTCCTGATCTCAACCCCTGAACGTTTGGTTGTGGAGCCATCT
Source organism: Typopeltis vanoorti (assembly GCF_054136105.1). Classification (NCBI taxonomy): domain Eukaryota; kingdom Metazoa; phylum Arthropoda; class Arachnida; order Uropygi; family Thelyphonidae; genus Typopeltis; species Typopeltis vanoorti. Next base: position 134,936,379 of record NC_143552.1, read on the forward strand.
GAAACGCGTGGTGTATGAAGGACATATTCCTGATTTAGTAACCTTGAAAGACAGAATAACACAGCATGTGAGGCAAATCAATGCAGATCTGTTGCGTTCTGCTGTAGAAAATGTCATTCACAGAATGCACTTCTTAGAACATCTGAAAGGAAGACATATTGAACCCCATCTGTAAGTTATACAAACAGGAAAATTGAGTTGCTGTGTCTCATTTAGCAACTACTGTTTAATTAATCCCAAACCATGCGCATATAGCGCCAAATGTCCCCTGGTGGCAGAAGTTTGTACTTTTTTCTGTAAATCAAACTCTCATGTTCCATCTCATGTTACACCAAGTTTTGTTGAATTTCGTCCAATACATTTTTCGCTACAGGGCTCTGAACACCTCCTCTTTAAATATGACCACCCTGTACCTAAGCACTTTCAAGTACATAAGATAAATCCTCCATTTATTTTTTTTTTATTCTCTAAGAGGTGGTATCCTTAGTCCATTTTTCGAAAATTTGTTGGGTAGCCTACATCGCTTTCCTCATAGGCAGAAAAATGAGTGTATCTCTTATAATGTATAGACAAAAGACTACGAAGATATGGCAGCTGCTATATTTTATTCTTATTTAGTATTATAACATTTTATAGTCGATGCTTATCAATTAGGTGATCATCTGCTACCTTACTGCTATTAAAATTATGAAAGAAATATGAAATGCTAAAGAATGTAACAATATCTATTTGAAAAATATTTAAAGGCCATAAAAATGACAAAATGTTCGTTGGGTTGGATAAAACCTATTCTCCAGTACAAAAGAACTGCAGTTTCTACCTATGAAACTACGTATTTAAGGAAAATGAATTTAAAATATATTGAAAACATGTATTAAGGAGGAAACTTTTCTCAACAAAAGGAAATTTAACATTAAATTGTTAACAGAAGTGTAAAAAACCGAAGAAAGAATTATTTAATTTTAAAAAAATGCGTATAATTCTTACATTTTACGCACGGAAATGGGCGAGCAAACACCGAAATAAAAACTCGAGTAAATAGAATATGCTTTTCTTTGAAGCACTTCCTGATTAAAATCTTTGTTTAATTCCCTATTAATGCATAAGCAATCAACAGTTTCATTGTGAAGTCAAACAAATCGCAAGTTGCAGTCGCATGTTCTTTTGTCCAGTGTTTATTCACCAAAGAATTGCTATCAATGTAAATGTAATCAGCATGAACGTCACCGATTATTTGTTTTACATTTTAATTGAAACTAATTAATTATAAATAAGTACAACACATTCGGAAATGCAAACACAAACGCCGAAGAATGGCAAAGGAAGCAATTTCTTTATTGTCCTTAGCGGAAAAGTGGCGAAAGATAAACAAATAAATGGAAACAAATTACAATGCGTGAAGATTGGGATAAACAAAAAGGATGCGCGGAGATTTGGTGGAAACTTTGTAAGGAAAACGTGTACAATAAACCGGGAATTAACTAAAAGAGAGAAAGATGGACAATGAATGTGGAGAGAGAGAGAGAGAGAAAGATGGACAATGAGTGTACAAAGAGGAACAGAGAGAGAGAGAGAGAGAGAGAGAGAAGAGAGAAAGATGGACAAAGAGTGTACAAAGAGGAACAGAGAGAGAGAGAGAGAGAGAAGAGAGAGAGATGGACAAAGAGTGTACAAAGAGGAACAGAGAGAGAAAGAGAGAGAGAGAGAGAGAGAGAGAGAAGAGAGAAAGATGGACAAAGAGTGTACAAAGAGGAACAGAGAGAGAGAGAGAAGAGAGAAAGATAGACAAAGAGTGTACAAAGAGGAACAGAGAGAGAACGAGAGAGAGAGAGAAGAGAGAAAGATGGACAAAGAGTGTACAAAGAGGAACAGAGAGAGAGAGAGAGAGAAGAGAGAAAGATAGACAAAGAGTGTACAAAGAGGAACAGAGAGAGAGAGAGAGAGAGAGAGAGAGAGAGAGAGAGAGAGAGAGAGAGAGAGAAGAGAGAAAGATGGATAAAGAGTGTACAAAGAGGAACAGAGAGAGAGAGATGGTCATATTTTATGTGGGAGGCATATAAAATATAACATTTTATGTGATTCCAACCCACAAAAGGTTGAACCTATGCTACACTAGCACCACGTGTTGGCTAAGGGTTTTTTCTGACAATATACAGGGTGGTTCAAAATTCCACGTACAAACTTTGAGGTAGAGAACATCAAAATCAACCAATTCATAGGAACGCATGACCGGAAGCGCCACCGGAAGGTACTAACAGGAACACAAAGATACAGAAATAACACAAGGCAGTAAGTAGTATAAAAACTTTATTAGGCGTAACTGAACAGTTCAATAGTAGTTGGATACATAATATGGTTTCACATCAGGCGCGTGTGAAACGAAGAACATGAGTTAAACAACATGTTCTTCGTACGACGTCGAAAGCTTGAATGAGGAAGCCTTAATTGCTCAGCTGGAGCGCTGGCGAACAGCGCCACCTATCACTTTCGGGTGGCATTTCCGGTCATGCTTTCCTATGTGAATATGGTCGATTTTGATGTTCTCTACCTCCCCTCAAAGTTTATACGTGGAATTTTGAACCACCCTGTATATACGGTAGCGAACAAATTAATCCGAACACACATTTTAAAGAAATATTTTAATTTCGCAAGAAACTAAATACAAAAATTAAACTCCAACTTTACTTAATCATTTATTTGTGCTCCTCTGCTCCTCATAATTCATTCATTCGCTTAGGCATGGACTTTACCAGCGTAGAACCCTTTTTCTTATTTCTGCAACTCGACATCATGCTTTTATAGATTGTATTAAGGTATCCTTGGTATCATAATTTAATTTTCCAAGTCTATTTTTCACTATGGCCCACAAATTTTCTATTGGGTTAATGTCAGAAGAGTTACCTGACCACTGAAGCAATTGGATGTTATGATTTCTGAGGAGCTCTTTCACTTTTTTTGAAGTGTGGCATGGAATGAGACGCTCTTGGAAGATGAGTTGTTTGTCTTTCTGGATCTGTGTGACCACTCCTTTCTCCAATATTTTTATGTACTGGTCACTTTTCAACATACCGTCACTTGTAAAACCACCCCAGAACATCTTTTTAGCTGGGTGTTTAGGAGCTTGTTGAAAGTGGGCGAAAGAAGTTTTCTCAGCCGCTGATTTGCGAACATAGGGTACTCGCTCTCCTTAGACAAACAAATGGCTCTCATCTGAGAATATGACCTTCTTGTATGTCACAAACATTAATCCCACTAGCTGCAAAGTCTCTATTTAAGTCTACAGCAGAAAATCTTGGATTTATTTCACTTTTCTTAACTAGTAAACGATGTTGAGTAAGTGTAATTTTCCTTTTTCGCCCACATTTTCCTTTTCTAACAGAAAAGGAGAATGTGATACCTGCCTCCCTGAACATCTTTAAAATCGCATTAACAGTACCCACGCCAACATCACATTTATTAGCGATTTGTCTTTGAGTCATGGATGTGTGTGCTGAGAAAAAGTACATATTTTTGAACGCTTTCTTGGAGATGCATCCATTTTATCAGAATATGAGTGGTTTATCCCTTCAGTCGTTTCTGACCCTAGGTGACGTTGTATTTCATCCGTTCTCGGGATCGTAATTCATGACTGTAATCCATGTATGTTCACGAGATCGGTTTGCCTGTTCTGGAGGACCAAAAACCCGAGTTTCCGAGTGAAAATGAAAACCCCTACCTCCATATGAGACTGGCTAACTCACCTTTAGCCAAAAGAGACCAAATATAGGTTCCTCGCTTCTTGGACGGAATCGAACCCGGATCTTTCCGAACAAACGGCTTCGTCTATACCGACTGAGCTACGCAGGCTCATCCATTTTATACAAAATTAATAAACCACTACGAATGTTAACTTATTATTGACACTACTAAAACGCAAAACATTATTAATAAACATCGTATAGACAGCTAAAACACGCAGCACTCAACCAAAATAGTGAACTATTTTGGTTGAGTGCTGCGTATATATATATATATATATATATATATATATATATATATATATATATATATATATATATATATATATATATATATATATATATATATATATATATATATACACTTCGAAAAAATCAACAGACACCACAGTGTGAGGAACAAACAGCCATGGTGCATACCTGAATAAGAGGTATGACCTCCTTTCGCTGCGATGACTGCAAGAATCCTGAGGGACATGTTTTCTACAGGCGTACGATTGCAATCAATCGGAATTTTAGACTTCTTCCTGTAGGCATGTAATGAAGTCCTGGGCTATTGTGGAGCGGACATCTCTTGACCTCACCCAATGCTAGTTCATCCCACGGATCAGGGCTCTGTGGAAGGCAGTGAGGTGTGGTGACATTCATGCCCACAAACCACGCATTTACAGAAGCCTAATGATACGGTGCATTTGTCTTGCTGAAAGGGTCAGTTCCTTGGAAACGCCACAAAGTAGGAAGCATGGCATTGTCCAGAATGTTCAGATACTTCTTGGAATTGAATGTTTGTGGTACGACAAACAGAGGTCCGAGGCCAAACCAAGAAAAACAGGACCTTACCATCACATCGCCGCCACCTCTGAATTTTATAATTGGGGTTACGCGCTCTGGTGAGAGACGCTCACCGTGCATCGCGACACATGTCCATCTGCTCGGTAGGAGGTGTAGCGTGATTCGTCGCTCCGTAACACAGATTTCGAAACTTCCATGTCCTACTCACTCTTTGCGCCACTGAAGACGACGCTGCATGTTGGTTCGGGTAATGTAGGGTTTGTATATTGCGGTCGTGCCATGGAAACCCATGTTGTGAGCCTCGGTTCCGAATATTTTGTGCAGATTCGTGTTCCAATCGATGCCCCGAACTCCATATTCAAGGTGTCAAGTGATGAATGGTGATTTGTACATATTATCCTTCGTAGTACCTTATGGTCACGTTCCATGAGCGTGGTGAGTCGTCCACTGCGGGCTACACTTGGAATTGACTCCCTGCCCTTCCATCTCAGTATGGTATCACTACTTCTTTTCATGAGATGGCCAAATTTGTCAACAATTCACCGAAGAGGCCTGCAACATAGCATTTTATCACAGAACTTCTTTCAAACTCAGTCAGTTCCCTTCTCAGCCATTCCATTCAGACACAGTTGCACTGACTTGGGAGCATCATATTTCTCCAAATTATACCGGCTACAAACACGTGACTCGTTACTCGGAACGATACACCTTGTCCATGGAGGGCGGGAGGTTCGTTGAATTCTTTCTCCTAGGTGTGTGTGTGTGTGTGTGTGTGTGTGTGTGTGTGTGTGTGTGTGTGTGTGTGTGTGTGTGTGTGTGTGTGTGTGTGTGTGTGTGTGTGTGTGTGTGTGTGTGTGTGTGTGTGTGTGTGTGTGTGTGTGTGTGTGTGTGTGTGTGTGTGTGTGTACATATACATGCATACAAGAAGCGGAGGCTAAGAAAAACCAAGTGATAAATCACTTCAATAAATAGTTCTATTATTTGAAATAACGAAGCTTAAGTTAAAACCAAAACAAAAATAAAAGTTAGACAAAAAGCAACTCCAAGGAGAGAAAGCAATTTCAGCTTTATAAAGTCAAACAGCGAATATCTGGTTTTGTCAGAGTTCAGAATAAAAAAATAAATAAATAAATAAATAAAAAATCATGTAGGACTCGAGTAATCTTTATATAGGTTTTTCAGTATTTCATTTTTCTTCGTATATATATTAAGTACTACTCCTATTCATGCATCTCAATTAGAACCTTTTCATGTAAATGAGGTTAAATTTTGCCCTATATTTACTGTTTGTGAGATGCTTAAAATGTGTGATGTGAATGACTTGCAACGCGTTTTAAACTCTATAAAACAACCATCATAAAAAAGTCCCTCATCCAGAGGAAAGCAAGCAAATCTAGATCAAAAGAATGACGGCTGTTTTGTTTTTCTTTTTTTTTTCTTTTTTTTTAAATAAGAAGGACTTCTGCATGTGTAATTCCTTCCTGCACGCCAAAATGTCGACTAATCGTATTACATTTAAATAATAGAAAATGTTCGCTAAAATCAACTAAAAAATGGCATGCGCAAAACTGTTGCTTCGACAATATCTGCGCACATTAAATTATCGATGCTAAAGTTCTTGCCCGAGTACAACATAGCATTAACAAAACAAAACTAAAAAAATATGACATTAGAAATAGGAGCGCATTACATGGAAGTGGAGAGAATTATATCAAAAAAAAAAAAAAAAATAGATGACGTATGTGGAATCAATTATTTAATGATAAATTTTTGTTTATGCATCATAGGTATCATCAGTACAAAATGAATGAATTATTAAACTAAATACATTAAAATAAATTAAGGTAATCAACGGCGAAATAATCTCTAGAGTTAAAAAAAAATTAAAAAATAATAATCGGGAGACAGTAGCAGATTTTAGAGAGATATCATTTCCCATAGAGCCTCCGTAGCTCAGTCGGTATAGAAGAAGCCCTTTCTTCTTCTATACCGCGAAGGACCTTTATCAGGGCTTTTCAAGTGAAGGTGGGTTATCCGGTCTCTTACGGATGTGTCAGGTTTTTTCCTCCCAGCAGAACACACAATTTATAGACAAAAGAATACTTATAGGTATATGGCTAACCACCTTATCCTCAAATTACCGTTACGAAATCCAAGCATACCAGGAAGGAAGCGGCCAATTACTACGTTTATCTCCTTTAAGGGAAATAAACGTAGGCCAAATAATGCTTCACATTATTTGAACAGTCTCTTATTAAGCGATGTTCCACAAGCCCTGACTGTTCAGGTTGATGAAACTGACGCACATTTTATGTTCATTGCAACGAACAATGTAGATCATCTAGACTGTCCAAAATGATTGCCGAAGAGCAAGAAATCTGGTTGATGCTTGGAAAGTTTAATGATACAGTTTAATGATACAGGCGTTTGGTGAAGAAAGAAAGATGGAAGTTTTATGGACATAGGAAATACTACATGAATTTTGGAGGCTTCATAATTTTTAGCAATACGTTCTGATACTCCCTTGACACACGGAAGTGTAATGCAAGTAATTTCTTCGTGAGCAGAAGAAATACGAATCCAGTAACTTATGAATGTGACAAAAAGTCTCACTGAAGCTATTTCTTAACAACGTTGATTTAACATAGTGTAACTCTCGATGCATTAAGGATTTAATAGACGGATGATGGTGAAACTGTATGTGAATGTAGTATCCTGAACTGAAGACTCATTTGGTAGACGAAGATTCAATGGATCTAAAAAAAGCTAACTGATTGTTCTTATCCATTTCTGTGAACTGTATTCTAGAATGAACTGCAATATTAATCTTAGACGGGAAATTTCTAACAGATGAAGAAACAATCCAAATCGTATAGATATCAGTATCTATACTATACAGTAAGTTGGGGGAAAATGCTACTTAATAAACGTTGTTCAGAGCATTTCATTAAACAAAATCCGCAAGAGTGGTGAATACAGATCTCTCTCCTATTGGGGTACCTTCTGTTTCCTGGCGTAATTTATTTTGAACCTTAAAATCTCCAGAAAGTGTAATAAAACTAACGTGCCTAACGGCAATCGAAAAAAAAAAAATCTTGCTTGAGTAATTCAAGAATATCTTTTAAATTTTGAAACTCTGTCCAAACCAATCATTATATTAGATGGACCCATACAAAGGACGCTATTTTGTTAAAATCCCACAGTGTTCTTGATATGAGGAAGTGATTTCTCTGTAAAATTGATTTCACTTCAATATTGACATACAAAATAAACTTTCCCCATTAAACTTTCCAAGCGTCTACCAGATTCTTTGTTTTTGTGGAAAAAGCACTCTGGAAGATCCATCTCTGTTCTTCGCGACGAACATAAAATGTACATTAAGTTTCAAGAACCTGATCAGGCTTTGCGGAACATGCAATCACCACTAAACACCGAGCTCTTTGGAAGAATACAAAAATATTGCACAAGATTAGATTTCATAGGGAAAGGATTTATAAATAAAACTGTGAAGAATTATTATAACTACCTAATATGAACTATATGATGACCTACGTTTATTTCCCTTATGAGAAATAGTTATTCTAAAATCTGCTAATATTTCCTGTTTTTTAACTCTAGTAATTAATTCATCGTATTTCCTTTACTAAACATTTCCTATCTGAATTTTTTTTTATATATTGTATGCTATTCTGATCCAGTTCTTGTACTGACAGAGCCTATGATATATGGGCGAAAAATTTACTATTACATAAAATTAATTGCACAAAAGTCATCGGTTTTGTTATTTAGTTGACAAATGTCTACATACGTTCCCATTTTAAGCCAAAGAAGAGTAAAATAAGTTTAACTAGCTGTATACAGAACGGTGTACAAACCAATTTTAATGGATCAGAATGTCGTGTTAGAAATACAGTTGATAACCGAAACAAAGACTGGAGATCACAAATATGGTTCTCACAAAAATTAGGATCCTGAACAGATGGCATCAATTGCAGAATCATATTAAAAATGAATATATTAGGAAGGAACGTGACAATATTAGCATTCAATAATGTGTGAGCAAATTAATAACTTGGACAAATAATTATTTTTATTGATTTCTTAACTATACAAATAATTGACTCTCGAATTAGTTTTGTACATCCATGCGATATACGCTAGGATATGTTACAATAGGATGACAGGTTTTGAACAATCATTAGGACCTTCTTCAAATTGTTGAAAAGAACCAGGTTCGAAAATCGGCAAGGACGAGCCAAGAATTTCATCTCGCTCTTTTATACGACAAGATTGGGTTAGTAGTTAGTCGGTAAAAATTAAAAAATAAAACACAAATGCAGTCAAATAATGTTTAGGAGAACTAGATACGAAAAAATGGCTTACAAGGTTGATTCCAGACAATTAAAAATAAATAAATAAAACATCTGTTTTATATTAATTTATATATCGTTTCACTGTAGAAAAATTCTCTGTGATTTATTTATGCGTTTTTGTACTGTAGAGGAATGTTTCCACAAATGAAATTCTGCATACTAGATTAGCGTAGAAGACATTGCGACGTGTGTTTTGAAGGAACAATCTATTCGTTCATTACAAAGGAACAAGCAGTCGAGTTATTTGCTTATGTTGCTGGCGAAATTATTATTTTGTATTTCTTTTAGGCTCAGAATAAATGTGTGTTCTGCTCATTAAACTGAAAAACCTGTTGAGTTTTGTGATATGTGTGAATTCTATAATCTTAAGGGTCAACTTTCGAGCGAATCAAAGTTGGTATCCGACATAAAAACTCGTGAACCCTAAAGATGATTTCAAATACTGTGACAACAAGACCAAAGGTTAGATAATCCTGAAATCCTATTCTAGAAACTAAGCATGGAACTTTGTCATCCCTTCAGATCTCTTATAAGCAAGGTTGTACACCGAAAAATGAAATTAATCTCTAACCTAAAGGACATCCACAAAACATCCATATTGCATTGGGATTCGAATACATTTCATTAGTTAGAGAGTGATGATGTTATCCGTCTTCAGAAATTAGATTATCTGTAGATTTTTTTACAAAAATTTTATCATCGGATGGCAGTGCTGTTTCTATAATACCTTCTACTTCATCAGAAAGCAAATAAAGCACTCATCAAATCCAACAGGACCTGTTCAGAGCTGCAAACAACTGGTACGTGCTTGTTGTTTGTAGTTGCGAACTAAGTACGTATGTATAGCCTGTATTTTTTTTTTCTTTAAAAAGTGTTTTCAATGCATTGAAAGAGTTAGAAAATATTAAACGATGCCTGCTTTAGGCGGTGCATAAAGATGTTACTTTAAACTCCCAATCTTTCTCTGTTAACGAAACGTAAGCGAACACTGGATCCATCCATAATAAGGTTTCATTTTTTCTGTCCTCTTATTTCCAGGGATTCTTTCCCTAAGACCCAAAGGAACATGCATTTTGAAACTACGTTCAACTTTTCCACAACCATTTTTACCACTGGGAACCGCCAGACGTATTTGGCAACAAAACTCAGCCTTTGCTCCTCCTCCAACGTGCTTTTTTTTTTCTTCAGTGAGAAATAGAGAGAAGCTGTATTCAATTAAGTATCGTTGTGGTGGAAGTGAGCCAGGTGTTGACTGTTGTACTTTGGGGATTGCTTTTGAAGTCATGGCTGCAGACAAAATAGCTGCAAAGATACAGATGATCTACTTCTGTTATAAAGTACCGCATAGTTGGAGTTCTGTGGAAGTTCGTTCGCAGCTACTCGAAATGTTTTTGACCTCGTAGAGACGATTAGACATACAATTAGTTGAGCCTCATAATGGTAACGGAGATTTGTTTCCTGGTCCATAAAAAAGACATGCCTGGGATTCTTCAACCTGCTGTATCTATTCGCTATTACTTTTAAAACCGCAACTTTGTAGATTGATAATAAAATGAAACAGAAAATATGTCAGCATCTCTAGCGTAATTAAAGGCATTTAGCTGAATCTTGTTTTTTTATTGTTAATGATTCTTAAAAAGTTTTTAAATATGACTATAAAATGTTCATTAGCTTAGACACGATTAATACACGATGGTTTGAAAGTGCCATTTCTACTTACACTTTAAAATGTTTGATAATAGGTGGCGCCTCGTATGGTGAATTGATATGTGGATGTAGAGAAAATTTTCTTTCTACTAGCTAAGCGAAATCTATCTGATGGTTATTTGTGTTCTGAGACGCCAAAAAAAAAAAATAAATAAAATAAAATAAAAGAACTTACTACCTGTATATAAAGCCAAGTTATTTGGTTAAAACAGAACTTCGGAACCTACTATGTTAGGAGAAGATGAAATAAATGTCAAAATATTAATTTCCATAATAGATAATGCTATCAACTATTTAACTTTACATGGAGCTAGTAACTAATAATAATTGAGAGTTAAGATAAAACCAGTATACTTTCGCCAAAATTAAATTCACTATAATGTTTTATGTCAATCCTTACTAGAAATGGAAAAGCAAATAAACTTTTACAAATTTTAGGTAATTAATGTCTATAATTGTAGTTTATTAAGTACACCTTTATATTTTTTGTATATCATTTTTGAAAAATTTATGTTAACCTTTATTTTTATAGATACCTTTTTGTCATCGCTCATTCTTAAATTACGTTGGCTATGTTAATTGATTTAAAAAACAAAAGATGGAATTCATCGACCGTGAGGTGGGGTGATTAATACCCTTGGAGGGTAGTGGATGGCAATACCGTAGCCAATGAAGTTCTAACTGAGGCTCGGCTATTGCTGTTACCCTCCTGCCATGAGCAGAGCTTTAATAGCTCAATAACACCTTATCGCTACGCTGTCCTCTACAGATAACGGGGAAGATGAAAAGCATTCTTGCTTCTCCCCTTTAAGCCAGTCCTTATAAGGTTAATTGATTTTTCATGGGTTTAAATGGATCAGTTACACAATGCTATATATTAAAATTACACATTATTATGCTAGATTATGTAATAATAATAATTTTGAGGTACAAGTAATAGCAGCAAAAAAAGGTAGATAGATTTAGTAATCATTTAAGATGCTCTATGCTATGGTCGTATTAAATTTGCAATTCATATGTCAGAATGTGTCTATCCTACTATTGGTAAGTTGGTGCACATTTACATACTATGGAATAGGAATCTACTTATTTTTGATTACATTTCACAAACTTCTTTACGTCTTAAGAAGTTAAAAAATAAATCATCTACGCTATACTGTATTAATACCCATTAATATCTTTCTAAACACATGTAAAGGACAACTTACTGCTTGAATACACACGGACAACAGACACAGGAGTATGAAAATATTAAGATTGCATCTTCTTCAGGAATGTAATAACAACAACAAAAAAAAAAACGAAGCAAAGTTCACTTCTGCCTTCTTTTAATCCTTCATCGAAACAAGACTTATTTATCAAGATCATCCTTCCGAGAATTAAATTATTGACGTGACAGCATTAAAGAAAAATAAATTAATGTTTTGGTATATATAAAATAAAACTCAGTTCTTGAATAAAATATTAACTTAAAGAATTCTAAAGACTACTTCAACTGAATTGAAAAAAAAAGTTAATAAAATGAAATCAAATGAGAGTGTTAATAATTGTATCGGATAATACAATTAACTTAATGGAGTTATTGATTTAGTAACACGATCAGATAATGAGGCCCATCAGTGGAAGTGTTTTCTTTAAGTTCTGTGCCTTATTTTTTGACTGTCGGATATCTCTACAGAAAATTAAGAGGTTCACTCTTCTGTTATAGTATCAAACCTATTAAAGTGCTAATTGAATCTGTTGGATCACTTTATTTGTGCTTTAAGTTTATTCAGTTTGGAACAGCCGGTTTCATATAAGGTGGAAGGGGGTCCTCCTTGACACAGATTTTTCGTCTCGCAAACAGACAAACCGACCCCGTGAACACACACATATCTATAGCCATAAAATACTTATCAGAGGGATGCAGTAGAAGAATAGCAAGCCGGCTGCATTTAATTATATAAAATCTCTGGTTAGGGGACTCAACCCGTCTAAGAACGGGCGAGAATGGATGGATTTAATCTCATATAAAAAGCGAATAAGTTTTATAAAGAATTCGCAACTGAAGACGAGTTAGCCAGTTTTTCCTAATACACCAATTTGGTGTTTTAAAATTGAATTCATATTGGAAACATTAAAATTCCATATGAATGGCCAATTTTTGTAATCTTTATGACAGATAGTAGGTAAATAATTTTAAAAGAACGAAAATAATGGAAATCAACGAAAATAATGAAAACTTACTTCGATGGGTTTCTAAATTTTTATCGACAACAGAAGGTGGTTAGGAGTATGGGTTAAAACAAGCAGAAAAATTAACATCACTGTTAGAGAATGAAGTGACTGAATGAGGAAAAAGAAAGAAGAACAACTGAATTGATTAACCTAATTATTCTTTGAATAAAGTAGCGAAGAGTTAAGAAATCGAGGGAGGAGAAAATCAGCTAACAAGGAGAGTCTGAAAGTTATCCCAAATGGATGATATCTGATCCCATCTACAGTTCAAACTATCATTCGAAGGAAAGGTTTGTTAAATGAGAATGTTCTATCGTCACCAAAGATGACGGAGAGATTTAAAGTGATTAAAGGCAATCTTTGCAATGTTTAGCCAATTCCTTTATATGCAATATAATCATCAGGAATTTACATAAATTGTTCAAAGAGGATTCGCTACAAATTATCTTTGAAAGTAATAAAAACTAATCAACAGTTGTTGTGGTCGGAACGAATGGATAAGGATATTTGAGTATAATGAGCTATCACATCACGCGCAGCAACTAGTTTATTGGGGGGGGGGGGGAAATCGACTATCACAAGGAGCTATAAGAGACAGCGAAACATTTCTCTGAATCATGCAAAATATGGTAAAAATAAATAAATGATATTTGATAATAATCACTGCTCTATATAAGAGAAAGTCGAACAGATAAATGGAGAGATGTAGGCTTGCATAATATACTCAACAGAGTCTCGAGAAGTCAGGGGACTTGTCTAGGGAATCCCCTCACACATTAACACTAGTTATGTTTTAAGTTACCCAAACCTAATTAGATGACTAAACAAATAATTAGTTGTAATTATATACGAAAACGTACTACCGTATAAAATTTATACGGTAGTACGGTAGTCGGTTAATTTGTAACACGTAAAACCGTAAATCTTTTGAAGACTGGTCGATAAGACACATGTCTGGGTCTCCGAGATCTAACTTCAAATTGGATTCTGTCAATCACGAGAGGGTGTTTTGCTACGGCGTTTTTTTTTTTTCTTTTTTCTTTTCGACCCGATACTTTGGATCAAGGTAGATGTTTTCTTCTCAAGAAAACGACTGTGCTTCTCCCACACAAAAATATAACTTGTCGACAACACGTGCATCTAACAGATGCTTCGTAATCATCTCATTAAAATCTCGACGCTAATCCAGTCAACTGTTTTAATCCCTTATTGACCGAGTCGATTTCGGTTACACTTTTTTGTTTTCTAAATATACAACACTTAACAGAATACGAATTGAAATCAATGGCTCATTCAGTTGTCGCTAAAGAGAGAGTTCAGTTGTTGTTTTTTTAGCTAAGTAGAAATTACTTCATTGGAAGTTTTCGAAATTTTTATTTTTTTCCATAATTCTGTGACTTTAAAAAAAAAAAAAAGAAAACGTTGATGAAAATATATTTTTTTGTATGGACTTATGCTGAGTTGTAAATTCATTCCAATTTTCTTTTATTTTCAAATATATTCATCGATATTTCATTTCTTCATTCTGCTTGCAAAACTAGTCTCAACGTCGACATGAAGAAAGTGAACGGCCAGCATAGCGGATCAAGTGAATTGAAGGTCGCCAATAAAACGATTGTTCACCACTGACCTAAACAATGTAACAAACTCAATTTTCTAATGTTCTTCAGTGCTAAACTTTAGCTGAGGAGAAAAGACAATTGTCTTTTCTTCAGCGAGTACTTACAAGTTTATCGAAAGAAGTCACCTGAATTCTCGAGAAAGTAAATGTAGTAATCGACTTGAGGCTTACACTAGTCTTGTTCTCTGAAGTCCCTTTTATCTCTCTCTCTATCTCTCTCTTTCTACCAACACTCTCACTCTACCTCTTTTCGTGGTTTTATTACCTTCGTTTTTCATTTTCCCTTTTTTTTATTCTCTCTTTCTCTTCCTTATTTTCCTTTTTATTTCTGTCTCTTTTTTTATCTTCGATTTTGATTTAATTCTCATCGTTTCTTAAAACTTCTCCCCTGCTAAGAATTCCTCAACCATCTTAGCATCCAACACCAGTTCTGCTATCATTCCTCATTCATTCTGTTTAATATATTAGCTCTGCTGACATTCCAGAATACTAACAATGTCAAGTTCCTTTCTTCATTTTTAATATGATGTAGCTCAGTCAGTATAGACGAAGCCCTTCGGTCGGAAAGACCTGGGCTCGATTACCGTCGATGACGTGAGGAACCTTTATCTAGCCTCCTTCGAGTAAAGGTGAGTTAACCGGTCTCATACAGAGGTAGATTTTTTTTCACCCGGAAACTCGGGTTTTTCGTCTCTCAGAACAGGCAAACCGACCCCGTGAACACAGACGGATTGCAGTCAGGAATACTTAAGACCCGTAGGCCTGATTCGTCAACTATGCTGGTCCCGAGTCCGGATAAAACAGGGAGGGTTTGAAATAGTGCCGTACCTCCCCGTAAAAGGGGCTAGCAGCCGTGGGTCCCTTTTACGTTGTACGAAATAAATAAATAAAATTTAATATGATTCTGCCAATGATGCCTTCTGTTCACTCCGCTAATTTTTCTCAGAACCCTCATATCTGCGGTCTCTAGTCCTTTGATCAAGTGCCTTATTTGTAGCCCAACTCTCAGATCCATAACTTAAAACTGGTTTGAACACTGTCTTGTATACAACTAATTTAATTTCTCTCTTATTTGTAATAGACAACAGAATCAGCTTTGCTTATTCTGTTGTCTATTTCCAGATTCAATTCATCTTCACTATAAAGTGTGCCTAAATCTGCCTGAAGTATTTTACTTGTTCTATGGGCTCTCCATTCAGAATGCGGCCGAAGTTGTCCTTTTTGATTTTTGATTTTCACGACAAATTTGTTATCAAGAAAATCATAAATCCTAATTATGAAGAAGAGTTCCAAAACTTTTGGAAAAGCAGTGTATTTAGATGAGCTCACACGATTAGAAAACGTCGCTCAAATAACTGTTTCTATATGACGTTACTTTACAGCTCAAGTATGAGCTATAGTTCAAGTACTGAGAGTGTGAAAAATGTGAGAATTACCGTCAAAGTGAATGAAATCACTGAAGTAAATATTTTACTAATACAGACCACCAGTCAAATAGGAATGCAGACAAAGAAAAGTATGTTTTCTATCTAATTATTAGACCACAATTTCTAATTCAAACACCGGACGGAAGCACAGCGAATGAAGGGTGATATTATAATTAAATCTAATCACGTGCTGTGCATTCATACAAACAATGATCAGAACAATATAATAGTCAATGAATAAACCCTGGGCAGTATGCATACGATAATAAAATATCTACTCTATGCAATTCCAAATGCAGGTGTGTTTATCCCTTGACGATTCGATGTTGACATCCCTGAAATTAAAACAAGGCGACCATCCTGTTTTCTTGTTAAGAAATTAATCCATCCTCAAGATGGTAATCATACATTGTGCGTCTTATTTCCGTGATGGCGCTCATCCAAGTTTGGTAAAGAACATTAAGGTAGATTTACTAGCCTCCCTTTGGGCGAAACGCTTGTGTTTACATTGTAAGGAATGTTAATCCTCCGATAAAATGCGCCCAGACGAAGTACTCGAACAGTGAATGGAGTAACGTGCAAATATACCGAAAACTGCTTATTACCTGTCGAGGGGGGTGGAGGTTTTCTATGCAAGAAGGATAAGGAGAAGCCTTCTTAACAACTGAATTTACTCATCCTCCCTTTTATCTTGTAGAGAAGTACAAACTTCTCGAAACAATATTTTCTTAACAGCCTGCTCAATGGGGGAAATTTTAAGACTTGCAAAGGAGTGAGACAGGGGACAAGGGAAACGAAATCCAATTTGTAGTTTAAGTGTATAAGTCCTTAATGTTTCGTTGTAGCAAATTTTCGGCAAGTACCTTATTCTAATGGCTTCGTTTCGCGGTGAAAATTATTCAAAAATGCTTCCGCTGTTTTCATCAAACTCGCCATCGCATTATTCCAACTCGTCATACGTTTGGTGTCTTAACCGTTAAGTCTACGATCAGCGAATAGTATTGTTTACGATAAAATAACAATCAGATGCTAATTTTCGCCAGATTTATTTTGTAACACAAGCTGTTAAGCCTAAACATTGTATTTTATCGTGTGATGTTTGCGAATGAACAACTCTTCGAGTTATGATTCTGTTTTCCGAGTTAAACTGTGAGGATAGAATTTTAATCACCGGCTAATTAGTTGTTTAATAAGCGAGTAAGAGCGTATAAACGTGTGTGGGTAATCGTTAACATTTGCTCAAATAAAATGCTAAAGGGATTTGTTGCCTGTGGTTTTA
Source organism: Typopeltis vanoorti (assembly GCF_054136105.1). Taxonomy (NCBI): domain Eukaryota; kingdom Metazoa; phylum Arthropoda; class Arachnida; order Uropygi; family Thelyphonidae; genus Typopeltis; species Typopeltis vanoorti. The sequence goes on from NC_143552.1 coordinate 134,953,532, forward strand.
AAATGCATTTTACTGTACTCACTTGGTGTTTCACTCATTATGCCAAGGCGTGATAAAGTTTCCTAATCAGCACATCTTCCTGTTTACGATTCATTAATTTGAAGTACATTCGTTATACTTAACATAATTTATTTTCATTAGTCTTGTTATCAGAAAAGGGAAAACGAAAGCAAACTCTCTAGAATAAAATAAGTTTTTCTATTCATGTAATTTTGTTCATTAACACAATAATTAACGTTAATCGAGTGCTTCATTTTTCGGTTCCAACCTAGCTTTTTTTTTTTTGCTTGCCAAACTCTCATTATGAACTTTGTTAGAAAATATAAAATACATTGTTTGTAATATAGAAGTCTGAGCCAGAAGATTTATCCGAAAATATGAATTTATACATTTATGCGTTTTATATATATATATATTTAAAGCGTATTTTAGAATTCTTATGGATATAGAAAAACAGACACGTATCTTCCATATCTTTAATATAAAAATAGCGTGCTTTTTTGTGAAGAAACAAAATTACTGAAAAACTAACACTTCCAATTGAACTATCATAATGGTCAACAATGTGTATAAACAGTATCGATATAAAACAGTACTACTTAGTCGAGTTTAAAGATAAAATTCAGGTAAAAGTCGAAATTTTCTTCGATTTGCTCTTAAATATATAAATAATAATAAAATATTACACAAAATGATATATTAAAAAAATTAATAAAATATTTTTTAGTTTAAATTGCAGAATTTAATGAGAATATAGTAAAACACCATTTTGTTTTTTGCATATGGAAGCATCTCTTACTTAAGGAAAAAAAAATCGAAAAACAATGCGATGCGATAGTATATCATAGGAGTCAAAAGGGAAAATTCGAAACGTTGAATCAGCTCATCCATCGGGATCGCTAACTGATATTCAATTTAAAAGCTCTGATAAAATTAACGAAAGAAAAAATAAAGTAGTCCAAAAGTAAACAGTATTCTTATTGCATTCATATTTTTTGTATTTGCATTGTTTTCAACCTCAATTAATTCCAAATGGTTATACACATCCAGCCATCTTCCTTTTAAGTATTATGTTCGATGGCCTATTAAGGTTAAGCAACTTAAATTCAACTTAATTTTTACGGTACACGCGACCCATATAATTTAACATATGTCATATATTACTTTTAAGTAGTGAAAAAAATCACCCATCGTGAACTCTGTAATAATACAAGTAGGGTCTTATGCGCATGTGCGACAATTTTCAGATCTAATGGTACACGTTGATTTACAAGTGAACTGTGAAAGGAACAGCAAGGAATTAAGCCTAACTTTTAGGCTTAATTCCCTGCAACCAATCTAGGAACTTTTAGGTTGCACCACGTAGAAAAGTTTTTTTTTTTCCTACGAGTTTCACCACATAATTTCTCCTAGTGCACGGCTGATAAATCACAACGGAAATATTTTTATGATAATAAAAGTATATATTAAAAAGATATTTTCAATATCAACAAAAAGACAGGAGCAACTAGAAAAGGCAGAAATCAATTCCATTGGTAAATTTATTCAATTACTAACAATAAGATGCCCATCATACTTTGAAAGAATTCTAGTATGGTATTGTATAAAAACATTCATTTTTTAAGAAATCTTTCTTTGCTCAATAAGTAGTCAAGATATATTTCTCTTCTGCCAAGTAAATGCCACTCGACTTAATGAAGTCATAAATGTATATAGTGGTTTCCAAACTTTGTGTAAAGAAGAGATTTCTACCTATCTTTGAAACATCTTCCTGCGTCCCCTTAGCTAATAAATTAATAGATTTCAGTCAATTAATAAAGTTCCAGATCTTTAACCATCGTAAATGTTAAACATTTCTACTGGCATATTATATGATAATTCTGGATTACAAAAGATAAAAAACCTGCAGCGATGCCACCTCTTATTCTCAGACCTAATAAGCAGGATATGTATGCATATCTATTGTCACGTTTTTCGAGTAGATGGATTCAAAATTGCAAAGTTAGAATATGAGAGTTTCGTTCACTTATTACTATTGCATACTACTTCTTTTCCGTCGTTTCCAGGTCTTTAATGATCTTTGTCTTCTGAAACCTTAATTTAGTAGGACAAGACTCATATCTCTTCCAGTATATTGTGTTTGTAAATTGCGTACATTCTTCTGTCTGTTTCCAGGAGGAAAGACCTGAGTTACAGGAGGGAAATCCAGCCACCTCCATATGAGACCAGTCAATGCACTTTCGATTGAAAAACCTTATATACCTAAACTAAGTACCTATAAGAACCCATATAAGTCTTCCTTCCGGCAATCTATCTTTATAGAATTTACCAGGAGCTTTACGTCGATATTGCTTTTGAACAAATGATTTATAAAGACATATAGACAAAACTAATGTATAAAAATTTTTTTAAAAAAATAAGTGTTTGAATTATATAATAATGTAAGTTATCCGATAAATCAAACTTAAAATTGAAAAATATGCGAACATTTACTCTGATGAATGAGCTTGTTCTGCACAAAGCTTCTCATATCGCATTGATCTTAACTTGCAAATCTATATTAAGTTGAAATATTTCCAATTGAAGTTGTTACTTGGACATTACTTCGAAACCCCCCTCCCCACCTTAACAAAGAGGAAAACGTCGGTCACAAAAAGTCATTTATTAAATGGTCAAAATGGACAAACAATACAATCCATTCAAACCAAGCGGTTACCTGCTAAGTGGATTTGCTGGGGATGATTGGAGTACAGTACCAACTCGATCCTCCCGCTAAGCATGCATGTTTGTGAATATCTTCAAATAGTGATGAATTTCACTTCCCGTTGTAAGATCACCATCCCTTATCCTACTTATTGAGGCCTGAAGTAGCTTTTAAGTGTTTGGTCTGTAGTGTATGGTTCCGGTATTTCTCATTTTAGTCCACTCATGGTATACCAAACGTTTGATAGGTTCACAACTTGTCATGGGTGGGATTTATGTAAAATAAAATCCACTGCTTATAAATTCAGGAGTTATTGAAATCCGTTATAAGCGCAGTTTTCTATGTTGGCTTATTGTTTACTATCGCTGCACAAGAAACATGCCTATGGATCTGAAGAGACATTCCATCTGTGGAATAGACAGAAAACACCTATAAGATGCTCACAAACCGCAATTTGATAGAATCAAAGACATGTATCATTACATGGATCCATCATAAGGCTCTGGCTTATGATGGAAAGTCTTGTACAGAGTGCATATTCAATATCACACCATTCATTTGCCTGTAAAAAAGACTCCAACACAATTTGGTACTTTTGGGGGTATCCTAAGCGGTCTCAACCCCACCTCCTCATTAATACAATGAGTATTCTGTAAATTGTAAAATCTGCACAACCATAACTATCAATCATGCATCGAAACAAAATCATACGCTACAGCAGTCTATGACACCAACTACAGACTTTTATTTTTTTACAAATAAAATAGGGTACATATCCGTTGTTTTTCGTAGGAATTTTATTTCTGAAGTTGGATTCGTTTCGTATTTTATGTCTAAATGTAGAAATCAGGATTAAAATGTCAGTAGCACATTCAAATAAATCCTGATGGTTTAAATATATCATTTATTGCACTATTTATTTGAACAAAATTTATTTAAAAGTCTCTATTCATTCTCATATGATATGACACATCATAATATCATTATTTTACTTCTCTAAAAGTGTTTATTTTTTCTTTGAATGTCATTACATTTGTTTTGTGTTTGGTTTAAAGCGGGAGCGTGTATCTCAAACTGTTTCGTATGTTGTATGATAAGCAACAATCATTTCCAATAAAGTGCATCTGCGCATTTTAAAAGAAATTTTAATGGAAAAAAATATTAGAATGAAACTAGATCCATTTAGTAAAGTATACTTAGGGATTGTCGTCTGTTTTTTTTTCCTATCGTTTAAAACCTGAACGGTAACTAAAGTAAACAAATAAAACTGGAGAAATAATTTTACTCAAAAACATTATCGGATAGATAATTAACTAAAATGCTTGAGGGCATAATCATCCTCCTAAAGAGGAGGAGGAAGTGGCTGTGATGAAAAGGAACTGTAAATAAAGTTATCGGTCATGATTTCTACAGGGTGTCCCAAAATTCACGCAAGATTTAAATTTAGCGCCATTTGTGCGGTAAAGTGTTGCCAACGAGAAAAAAAAGACAGCGTGACTGCTGACAGTTCAGGGTTATTAAAAATAACCACGCACAGCGAAGAGAGTTCGTTGAATGGATTATGGAACAACAACAAGTGGATGCTTATTTTTCGAACAAAATCATCTTCAGCGATGAGGCCCATTTTCATCTTGATGGCTTCGTTAATCGACAAAATTGTCGCATTTGGGGTTCAGAAAATCCACGAGTGATTGTTGAGAAACAAATGCATCCACAACGTGTCACTGTTTGGTGCAGATATTGGGCTGGAGGCATCATCGGTCCATTCTTCTTCGAAAATGCGGCTGGTTAATGGTGTTAATGGTGCTCGCTATCGCGACATGATGATCCAGTTTTTTTGTGCCTAAATTACAAGATATGGATGTGGACGACATGTGGTTTCAACAAGACGGTGCCACATGCCATACAGCCCGAGAAACAATTCAATTACTGCATGAGTAATTGAATTGTTTTTCCTGGTCGTGTAATTTTCCGTTTTGGTGATCAGAATTGGCCGCCCACATCATGTGACTTAACGCCGTTGGACTTTTTTCTTTGGAGTTTTTTGAAGTCTAAGGTTTATGCCAACAAGCCCAATCACCCACGCCTTGAAGGAGGAAATAAATTGAGCGCTGTATCAACGAAATTCAGCCACATTTATGCAAAACGGTCATGGAAAATTTCGACAAAAGAGTGCGTATGTGCCTGCAAAGCCGTGGAGGCCATTTACCCGATATGCTACTCCATGCATAACCCTATACTGTATACTTTATGAATCAATAAGAAATTACAATTTTTAATTAAAAAGCTGTGTTTTCTATCAAAATTACTTCTTGCGTGAATTTTGGGACACCCAATATAAAAATATTTTATACTAGTACTTTGCTCCTTCGAATAGAAGGAGCAAAGTACTAGTATAAAATATATGGAAGAGCTACAGCAGTGCTGTATATTACAGAAGTGGTTTTTGATTAATATTAACCGTTTATTTATCCATAATTCGTTTGAAGAGAATCACGTGACTTTGCAATTACTTTCAAGTCTAAATATTGGACAAGGAACAATATTTGAAATGTGGGAATATCAAGAGTTGTGTTCTAATCAAAAAATTAACAAACTATAATAAAAAAATAAACATTTTTAACATTTTAGGCCATGAGAGAAAATCGTTTGCGCAGAGAAAGAGAGAGAGAGAGAGAGAGAGAGAGAGAGAGAAAGGATTGCACTAAAGCTCTAGCATCGTAAAACAGTTTTTTTTTTTTTTTTTTTTGTTTCTGTAATTGTATTTCTTTACAAAGCTTATAAAGTGGTGTTGAGTGCAATGCACTGGTGTATGGCAGAGAAGCTAAGATTACATGGTACAAGAAATCAGTGCGGATTTTCTTCTAACGAAAGTATCGGTGTTAATTTTCTACAGTAGAAACACACTTGCATCTTTCTTCCAAATGCAATTGAATCGTTGCCGCTAATCAGAGAAGCTAAATTAATGCAAATTAGATTCCATTCAGTTTTAATGGTAATTTATTCAACATCACTGCGCATTTCCCTTGTAATGCCTTACTGACAACTGCAAGCATCTTAGACGTATTTGGTGCAGCTGAATTACAACATCAGAAGGAAACATATTTGCACTTTAAATAAAGAAAAAAAACTTAGCAAAGAATTTCTGAAGGAAAAAAAAAACATAAATGAGACTGGAATTTTTTTTTCCAATGAAGACTTCGAAAGATATTAAAAATAAGGACAATGAAGAAAGAGAGGGGAAAGACTGTTGGGATGCTCCTCTTTGTTTTGTAATAAAATCGTATTTTTGGCTAAAGTTTATTTCTAGGTTGTTTCCATCTGTTTGTTGATGTGACTGATTATATCTTATATCTCATGTTCTTGATATCGAGCAAATACTATTAACTTCGAAAAATTCAGCTTTAAAAAGCACTAAAGTATAGAGCTAAAAGCTCTATATAAAGTTGTAACTGATGAAACGGATAGACTATAGATATGGTCTTATGATAATACCTATTTCAAAGTAAGGGTCAGTAACAATACAGATGTGCAGTTGATCTAGAAGTACATCTGTTTGTCTTATGTAATAAGTATAGGTCACGTGTGACGACAGGAATATAATATTAGCATTCTCAGCACCGGGTGCCCGAATATTTTTATATAAACTCTATACATGACATGTTCAGAAAACTATATCGCATTTTGCCGCCTGTAGGCAGGGGTTAGACAAGATGGGACCTACAGATAGATTTTTCCCGGAGAAGCAGAATTCTTGGAATGCATCGTGAGAAATCCGTTCCAGAGAATAGAGATAATTAGAAAAGAGGATTTAAAAAATAAATAAGAAAAGTAGTAATGCGCAAATAACGATTAAGAAATATCTAGACTTATTTCAGAAACATAAAATAAATTAAACCTAATCTCACATGAGTTATCAACATTGAATCTATATTAACTTTCAAATAGAACAGTCAACTACTTAACATGAAACTACATTTCAACCTATGAATAGAATGGTTATACTAATAAATACACATAATTGCAGTCTCTTTTCCACGAGTGGATGAAGATTTTGGCCTTTGGAGATTGCCGTGATTTTTTACCACTAGCAAAGTCGACTTTTCACCTTACAGAAAAGCAAATCTTTAAAACATGTACAATGTACCGATTGCTGCTAGTTTAAAGAAACTCGATTATATCTCTTGAAAACATCAATCGAATATTTAGTACAAAATGGGTTTGTTATTCTACAAATTATCAGACGTTTTCAAAATTATTTATTTGCTATCATAGCCATCATTTTCATCTTTGCGTTTACAGTATGACTACGGGAACAGATCTCTGATACAATAGTTGTCATTTACACGTGTTTGACTGAAAAAAGTATCCGGCAAACATTTGCAGTCAAATATTCAGTTAATCATCTTCGACCCATTTGGAGATAATTTTTATCATCAATTACATGAATTACAACTCATGTAATAAGCTATTAATTAATTCAATAACTGAATCACCTAAAAATAAATCATTCATGACAATCCTTATAAGGACTGGCTTAAAGGGGCGAAGCAAGAATGCTTTTCATATTCCCCGTTGTCTGGAGAGGACAGTGTAGGGATAGGTGTTATTGAACTATTAAAGCTCTGATCATGGCAAGAGGGTAACAGCAATAGTTGAGCCGCAGTTAGAACTTTATTGGCTACGGCATTGCCATCCATTACCCTCCAAGGGTATTGGATTGAACGAATCAAAATTTTCAGTATATTTATTTCAAAATCAAAATATAAATAAATTAAAGGTGTTTTTTGTAAAAATATAAAACAGAAAAACTATTTTAAAAAATCTGAATTATATTTTTTGGCTCCACTCAGTGACGCCCCCCCACCGAGAAGAACCGCTCATATTCCAGGGAAAAGCATCCACCGACGAGGCCCCTTACGGGCCACGCCGGAGGACACCCTCCTCAGAGACTCAAATTGCTCTCCCAGGGCAAACTCCCCGAAATCATGCCCCCCCCCCTCACCGGGAGCAAAATTCCGGAAGAAACCTGAGAGTGCGAACTCTCGAATCTTAGCATCCACTTTAGTCGCCTCTTACGACATGCTTGGATTTGCATTGGGGCTATTCTTATCCCGGCCACCACACGTGCATGAGCTACATTGTGGGCGATTCTTAAGTTAAGCCCTGTATAAAACTTAGGACGATCCCTAGACCACTCAATAGTGGCCGAAAGACCGTCGAACTCAGCGTTGGCTCCACTCAGTGACAGGCCCACCACCACCGAGCAGAACCACTCATATTCCAGGGAAAGGCATCCACCGACAAAGCCCCTCACCGGGCGTGCCGGAGAACACCTTCTCCGAGCGAAATTCCGGAAGAAACCTGAGACAGCAAAACTCTCGAAACTCAGCGTCCATTTTAGTCGCCTTTTACGACACGCATGGATTTGCGGTGGGACTATTCTTATCCCGGCCACCACACGGGAGATCATTCATGACAAACGTACAATATGTGAATAGTAATGATTTTATATTTATACTTATGTGGTGTTGTTTTGAAGATTAAAAGTATTTAAATAATGCTTAAACGATTAAAATTAAAATTAAAAATTAACAGATTATTTTACGTCTTATAAGATAGACTGAAAGCCAAACGGCTATTTTTCTGGCAACCTTAATAATAATGAAGGAGATATAAATCTTTTGATGTTTAACTGCCAGTAAGCGAAACTCTAAGAACTCGGACTAAGATCTATGAGTTTTGGCATTCCTATAGTGAAGGTATGTAAGTTCTTTTCACTTAAACTTTGTTGTCTTCCAGGTCTACCTACTCACTGATGAGACCTCAAAAAAGGTTGAAACCGGTCTGGGTAGTGACCTCTCCTCATAATGTAATTACAGTATTACATTACCTAGGGGCTGTGTTTTTACATTATGAGAAAATATCAAGGATAGTGAGAGTTCTTGCTCCACCTTTGATTCTAGTTGCCTTGGTGATGCACTACCAAGTGGTTACTTACACTTGGATTTGCCGATAGTCATAGATCGTAGTCCGCGTTCTTAGAGTTTCGCTTATTGGCAGTTAAACATCAAAAGATTTATATCTCCTTCATTATTTTACGTCTTATTTTCTTTCATATTTAATTTTTATTGGTTTTATTATTATTATTATTATTAAAGTACAAGCCATTAGGAAAAAGAAAACCAGGACGTCCTCTTAAACGATGACTTCTAAGGCTGGAACAGGCCACGCTAGGCCTAAATCCTTGATATGAATGATGATGATGATGATGGTTTTATTAGTTTAATATTGCAAAATCGTTTAGCTTGATGGGTTTATTTAATAGAAAACATACGTTTATATAAAATGCCTTTTTTTCAGTTTAATGAGAAACTAACAAATTATTTATGTTCATTTTTCCACTTTTTCATAGAACAGAATTTTTAGGATATTTAATTAACTAGATCAAGTCAATTTGATTTGAAATGACAATGAAAAGCCATATAAATTCTTGTTCCTTATATCCTTATAAGGACTGGCTTAAAGGGGGAAGCAAGAATGCTTTTCATCTTCCCCGTTATCTGTAGGTATAAGGTGTTATTGAGCTATTAAAGCTCTGATCATGGCAGGTGGGTCACAGCAATAGCTGAGCCTCAGTTAGGACTTCATTGGCTACAGCATTGCCATCCATTACCCTCCAAGGGTATTAATCACCACCGAACCTCCTTTAAATTCTTGTTATTATGAAGGGGGCCTATATCTTCATGCTACATGTGTTTATAGAAAAGGTGTGCCACTGATCAGTTGATCTCTTGATGTTCACACTAGAAGCCCATACATTTCAAAGATTCCAATTAACAAAACTTATTAAAAAACATTCCTTGACATACAAAAAGAAATGTTTATTCCTATAAAAAAACGGAAAACAAAAACATTTACAAACGAATCTTTGCTACTACAATCGAGCTCACTCCCACAGTTCTGAATTCAACGTACCGTAGAGACACAAATGTGCAAGTAAGACCAGTTTCCTAGTCGTAACTCTCACCGATGACTGTTATTATTTGCTCCGCATCTCTCGAGACACGTTTGATCCAGCAGAGGTTGCGGGGTGAAATGATGTTCTGAGGAGTTTTGCCAGTTGTTTTCTTTAATTACTTAAGAAAATTGCAAGGATAAGAAAATTACTGGAATAAAAAAAGAGAAAGAAAGAAATTACAAAGGAAATGTAATACCATCCGCGTACGGCCAACATTCAGAAAATGAATATCCCAAGGGGAAAGTATTATAAATAAAGGATTACAAATAAAATCCCTTTTGAGTCGTTTCACTTGTTTCTTTAATTGCTTACGAAAATTGCCAAGAAAAAGAGATTACTGAACAACAGAATTGTTTAAGAAACAATATCTGGGGAAGGGGTAATTTGAATCATAAATTTGATATATTAATGTGATGTTACATATATTGTTTCTTAGATTCCTTTGGTTGACAAGCTACAACCTTTCTATTACTGTAATCTTAGCCTATTGAAATAAGGGATGAAATTCTCTTTGGGTTTAGACAGTAGACTTTTACCTACTGGCTCTTTACGAGCATTTATTATGGTATCATTTGGCTTACCGGCTATTTGATTGCCACTCAAGGTTTGAAGATTTTAAAGATCAAAACGACTATTTGAAATAATGACTCAGTCTGGATTTCTTTGCATATTATTTGTTCTCGTGAGAACTGTGTGTGCGTGCGTGTGTGTGTGTGTGTGTGTGTGTGTGTGTGTGTGTGTGTGTGTGTGTGTGTGTGTGTGTGTGTGTGTGTGTGTGTGTGTGTGTGTGTGTGTGTGTGTGTGTGTGTGTGTGTGTGTGTGTGTGTGTGTGTGTGTGTGTGTGTGTGTGTGTGTGTGTGTGTGTGTGTGTGGATTTTTTTACGTATTGAAAGAATTAAATAAAATAAATATCCTGTACCAGGTCTTAAATGGCTCCGTTTATTTTTAATTTTCATGGAAGTATGTAATTTTTACTTGATTTTAATCCGTGATTGTTTAATCTAGCAATACGACTTTCTACTTCTCTTGTTGATCATTATGGACTTTATAACTGTGATTAATACTTTTTTCAATCTATTTGGTGATGATCCCACTCACAGCTTGTTGTTGGAGTTATCGTCTGAATATCATAAAAGTATAGAGCAAACAAAGTTAAAAACTAACAATAGTTATGAATGTCTGAAGATAGAGATATGAAGAAATATATTTCCAAATATGGAAGGGATAATTTTGATGACGTAGAATGAACTCGATAATTTTAAGCTAAAGGAGATATGAAGGTGACTAGTTTATGCGAATTTAATCAAAGAGGAGTACAAAACTGAAAGAATACCAAGTGGAACTGCAGACGTATATGTCTGTACAATAACTATAACAAAAAAGTGATACAAATATTTTTTGTATCACTTTTTTGTGATACAAAATGGACACTGGTTTGTCTTTCTGAATTGTAGGAAAGTAATAGGCATAATTAGATGAACAAAAGTGAGAGATTTAATTTATTGCATGTAGGGAATCTTATCCACTGTACATTCTAGGTATTAGCAGATATCTAATATAACGATTTTGACAACTGAGATAACAATTACTAATATTAATGACAGCTGCATTATCATCCAGGGAATACGTCACCTCCGTGGAACAGAAGTTATGTTGATATGGTATTTACATTTCATTTGAAAGACCTAGATTCAAATCATGTCTAGGATTCGAGGCTGAAAGAGCCAAAGGCTAACATTTCTTCGGCTTTTTCAACTGAATTACTCAATGTCATAAGGAAATTGTATTTTTTCCATATTTGACATCTTGGCCAGGCTGGAAAACTCTTACAGTTAGCAGTCATATTGATATCACAGCATCAGCTGATGCCCAATGACGTACTTCTGACCAAATCCTTCACTGTATTAAAAATGGATTGAGACAGAGATTTGCATTTAAGAAAAAACTATCGTGTGCTGTATTTTAAATTTTTCGTTCCCTTTTTAAAAGGCTGAACAAAAAGAGAATGCAGGAGTCTATGGTTCTGGAGATGAGGGTTAAATTTTTGTTAAAGTAAACGTTAGTGAAAAGAAAACTTAGATGATCTTTTTAAATTATTTAATTCTATCTTCAACAAAGAACTAACAAATTAATATTAGAACACAATTCATTAGATTAATTAGCTAAGCGAAAATTATGTTGAGTGTGTGTCTGAGAAGTTACGTCATAAGATTGCAGGTATATCAGAAATCATCCAATATATAAACTGGTCTTCATTTCCAATTTATTAGCATCTGTAGAGTACCACGGACATGAAAAATTTAATAAGTTAGGCACTACTAGTGGAAAGAACGATGTACGAAAATACCCACTCCTTTGACATTGAGGGAGAGAATGATTCAGAATTTTATATTTAAAATTTATAAAAAAATAAGGTAGCTTATTTTATTAATAAATTTTAATTTTTTTAGTTTCTAATTTTGTGAATTCTCAAATATGTTGATTTTTAACTTACTACACTTATTTTTATCTTACTTAATTTTTATGTATTTTGATTGGTAGAAGAACACGAGATTGCTGATTGGTAGAAGAACACGAGATGTGCTGGGATGGCTGAATCAATCGACCGGGAGATGCGGTGATTGATTCATTCAATCCAATACCCTTGAAGGGTAATGGATGGCAATGCTGTACCCAATGAAGTTCTAACTGAGGCTCGGCTATTGCTGTTACCCTCCTGCCATGATCAGAGCTTTAATTGCTCAATAACACCTTATCCCTACACTGTCCTCTACAGATAACGGGGAAGATGAAAAATATTCTTGCTTCGCCCTTTTAAGCCAGTCCTTATAAGGATAAGGACGAGATGTGCTGGTTGATGGAGATAAAGAGAATTGACCGTGAGATGCGGTGATTAATACCCTTGGAGGGTAATGGAAGGCAATGCTGTGGCCAAAGAAGCTCTAACTGAGGCTCGGCTATTGCTGTTACCTTCTTGTCATGATCAGAGCTTTAATAGCTCAATAACACCTTATCCCTACACTGTCCTCTACAGATAACGGGGAAGATGAAAAGCATTCTTGCTTCGCCCCTTTAAGCCAGTCCTTATAAGGACTATAAGGACGATATGTGCTTATTTATAATACTGTTATGATATATACTGTATATAATTTCATATTTATGTTCGCTGGACTCCATCCATTATAAGCGACAATAATTTCTGACATGAAACTGTCCATCTGCATTTAAATTATAATCTGACGCTGCTAATTTACGATGCCAATGAACGTTAAAAAGATCAATACGTCTATGATTAAGATTTAGTTTTGTTCTCTTCGTTGAAGTAAAAATTTTACGTTAATAGTTGCTGCTAATTATTCTCTTTTTTTCCCTTGTCGTGTTGATTTTTCTTTCTGATCCCTGATTTTTCAGATGTCACTTCAATTTACATAAAAATTATTTTAAAAGATCGAAAATTCATTTTCATATCCGAAACCGGATAAAAAAAAAAAGAGGTATAGGAATGCCAGAATAAACACGAAGAGTTAATATAACCAATCATATCGGTCTTGAAAGCAAATAATAAATAAATAAAAGAATAGAAAAATAAATAAAACTTTTAAACATTCCCTATTTAAGATCACTGAATTAAGAAATGATAAGTGGTTAAACATTAGAGGCCACTTTTTATCTTAAACAGAATACGTAAATAAGGTTTTGATGCCAGGATAGGAGGGAGAGAATGACCGAAAACTAGATGGATTGATGCAATTAGTAGTACTATGCATAGAATACCGAAATATAAGTAGAAAGGTATTAGGTTTATTTCGCATAAAAATATCCATTGAAATCATAATAATATAGACTTAATTAATTAGTAGTCTTAGAGGATTCTGTATACATCTTGAAGTGCCTATAGGAATTGATGAGTGATGATGATATACTGTTTTTATGTGTAGTTCTTTTGAAACGTACACCAACTGTATTAGCTCACGAAATGTTATTGCAATATAATTAACTAAACCCGTATGATCTCGCTCTATAATCACTGTAGTTAGCATAATTACATGCCACAAGTGTCGCGAACACTAACCGATGTTTAACAAATTTAATTTGTGATCCATCATTTTCTAAGGTATGTTGTAGACATTAACAATATTGTCAAAATAAAATACATGAAAGTTATAAATACGAACCGTTATATAATAAATTTAATATTATAAAAAAATATAAGTTATATAAGTTATAGTGCAGAAGGCAACATTTTTTAAATAACAGGAAAAAAGATTTTACCAATTATACATAAAATCATAAGTAATAAATGCATGAACGTAGTTCTTAAAAGAACTGGGCGATGGACTGAGTCCTTGACTCTTTATCCCATCATCTGAATGAAGTAAATCTGTGTGGAAAGAATGTTGTTGAGCTAAAAAGCTCTAGTCATGGCTGGGATAAATGCATGAACGTAACAACGCCATTATTTAATAAATATAATATACAAAAAATTTTACGGTGTACTTTAGACATTATTTAAAAAATAAAGCATCTATAAATTTTTTTCAAAATTAATTTTAAATTACTTTATATTATTATAATAAAAATATTATTGTAGTTAATCACACTGCTAAATCATAGTAGAAAACATACTAATGTTTTGAAACATTATTACACACGTCTCTGTTTATTTATATCTGCATATGGAGTGCAGATCCATTTCCACCTACTTTTAACGTAAAAGTCATCAAAATGAACTCCCTTTAGTATCACCCCATCTGTCTCTCTACCAGCAATACAAAGTTTTCGTTTTTATTACCAACTGAAATGGTAAAAGCGAGAGAAGACCGAAGTTGCATCTTGCTGACCTGATTTCAAAATACTTTGTTAATCTTTCATCAACTATCACATCGCCCAGAGAAGAGAAAATGCAAATCTTTCACCGAATCAATCATCATATCTGAACTAGTCCTTCCCGTTGACTCTGCATTGGCTTGCGTAGCAACATCACTATTCCATTCCAGAGAAAATGGAAAGAATGCAAAAGACCGGTTTATTGTTCTCATTTCTATTACAAGAGATTGCTAAGCCTGGACATTTAGTTAAGGAAAATGGCTTTTGGAGTTTTTCGTGCACACCTTACACTCTTTCTTTCTTTTTATCTTTCTTTTTCATACAAATTACCGACGCTTCATGGCAAAGAGTTTCTTCGAACAACAATATTTGCTGCTGAAAATTGACGCCTAGTTGTTTAAGATGCTCGGAGACTTCTTTAGATATATTTCTTTATCTTATTTTGAATGAATCGCAAACATCAAAGAAGGAACTGCAGTCGGAAACAATAATGAGCTCTTTTATCGATAGAAAAGGAAGATTGTCCGGTAAATAACAAAATGCTCATTCTCTTCATTATATACAAGGATGGAATGTGAAGTGTTTCTCTTCAAGTATGTCTGTCTACCTGTCATTGGATCGGACAAGGTTGCTTGCTGCAAAACCGCGCTTGCCCTCAAGTGTTTACTGATATTGTTATATCAGTAAACACTCTTCAGCCAATACTTGTAAGTGCGCTGCACACGAAGTGAATTTATATTCTTTCCCTTCACTGAATGAATGTAGAATATTCTCAGTTTATTATGAGTAATTAATATTGGGAATAATACAACAGTGTTTGCTCATCGCTACCACAAAGGTAATGTATAAGAAAGCATTACTCTTTGACATCTGACATTCGTAATTTATCACCGAAGCAACCGATTGATATCTCTCTCTCTCTCTCTCTCTCTCTCACTCTATTTTTTTACGATAATCGGTAATCACACTAGCTCTCCAGGACGTCTAAGCCCTGATTCAAAATTAGATCGTAAAAGAAAAACAAGTCGAAACACCGCTGCTAAAATGTCATCGTCTATTTTTCGGTTTTGTTCTTGACAAGGTAATTTACATAATTTCCATGAAAGTGATTTAGTACGTCAAAGATTTGAATTTGCCAAATCTACCTGTGTGGAAGATAAGGAAGAGTGTGCATAGATGTGCGAAGTAGGCATTTAAAACTTAAGTGTTGTCATGGAAACATGGAAGTATTATAACATTTGCATTAATCATCACTAAAGCAAAACTCTTTTATTATACAGCAATATTTTCTATATATTTCTAAAAATATGTTTTATATTTTCTACAAGAATATTCTTATCTCACTCTCTTTCTTTTTCTTAATTCATCTTTCCCACTTTCTGTTATTGTTTCTTTCTTATTATGATTTCTGTCATCTGTGTTACTTCTCTCTTTCTCTCCTCCATTATTTACTATTTTTCTGCCATCATTTCTCTTCTTATTCTTTCCTCTAGCTTCTGTTTCTCTTTCTTTCTCTCTCTCTTCCTTATCCCATCTTATCCTCTATATTCTTTCTTGTCTCGGCCCATTTTAAAAGGTAAAAAAAATGAATGCACCAACCAAATTCTGGATTTATCTGTTCGCTATTGGTCTGCCGTAGTTAAATCAGTTCTATGGGACTATGGAAGAAAAGGTGGATACTTCCACAAGTAGAATGTCAGTATTTCCCCAGATACAGTGTATTGTTCAGAGAGATGTTTATGTTATTAACTAATACGATAGAGGACTGATTTCAGATATTAAAAATATCAGTACGTTATTCTTCTAAAGGCAGTTAGTTCCAAATTATGTAATTCTAATTGAACTGTATATAATGGAGAAGCGGATGCAAAGCAATCTAAAACAATCTTCTTTCAAAATAAGTTCGTTTATTAACATTCTTAAATTGGAACTTAATAAAGAACTCTACCTCGGATTAGTTTTAATAGTTTCGAAAATTTAAATAAAAAAAAAGAACGAAAAATTTTAAATCAAAGAACATACGAACTCTTCGATATGATAGTACGCATATATATTTCCTGTTATTCATCGTTTTATGGAAATATTTTTTCTTATATGGAATGCTAAGCTAAAATAAAATATAAATGGAAACACATCTTTCCATTTATACCTCACTTTGTATTTATTGATTATATACATTTGTAACGTAGTTTTGTTTCTCCTTTGAATTGCAGATCCATCTGCTACGCTATTGAGTTAAATAATAAATACAAGCGGAGTTGTATGTAATGTATTTATTTCCTATTTGATGATAGCGACTGGTGATGTGAAGGAACCTTTTTTGTTACAAATCAGACTTTGTACTGTAAGTTTTCTAAAGTTGTGTGTGTGTGTGTGTGTGTGTGTGTGTGTGTGTGTGTGTGTGTGTGTGTGTGTGTGTGTGTGTGTGTGTGTGTGTGTGTGTGTGTGTGTGTGTGTGTGTGTGTGTGTGTATTTAATTAAGATTTTTGTAAGCATTCGATAAGAAGAGAAATTTGTTTCTGTAAATGGACCGATGATGTCATTCGATGCATATTTACCGTCATGTGATAAAGAATGACGCCAATAAGTATCACGTGTTTATTGAGGAGGTACATAAGTGATCGTTTATTCCACTTTATGGAAGCAACGTGGTTACTTCTTGACAGCGAACGGCAATCACTCAAAGAGTTATGGATGATAAATGGGAAGCAAAAACTCCGTTGGATGAATGCCATGAATGAAGGTAGAAAACTAATATTTATGCTACATGAATATCTTTGTTATTTTTCTGGATACTTTCCAAACCTGGTGTGAAACTGTGAGCACAGCTGAAGCAGAAACGATAAGGATCGAACACTTAAACAGTCGCAAGCAGACGAGATGGAAAGTGCTGCATCCTTTTGCCAAAGCTTCCTTCATTCGACTGCTGAATGTATGAAAGTTAAAACAATGTAGGTAAAGCCTTTTAATCTTTTCATTTCATCTGAACCATGTGACAACTTTTAGTTTTATTCCTAAATCTCTCTCTCTCTCTCTCTCTCTCTCTCTCTCTCTCTCTTATTACAGATTACAGCAGTTCAACATTAGTTGACAGAAATATCAATCCAAATCTGCTGATGATTGTGGATAAGACATGAATGAACAAATCTAGATAACAATTAAATGGTTTCAGTAATTATGATATCCAATAACTGAAATGCTGACAAAGCAGCTGATTTCCGTTACCAGAAAATATGCTATTTAGTGTACAAAAAAAAAAAAGGATGAACTAGCAAAACTCAAATTATGAGCATCCGATCATTAGACTGGAATCATCATTTCTTGTCAGACATAATAATTATACCCGACATGATCAAATGATATGAGGAAGTTTTAATTATTATGCATACCAGACTACGTATTATTTTTATAGGTGGAAGGTACTCAAAATTGTGGAGTCTAAACGTAGTTAGTACAGAAAACTACGAACAAATAGCCAATTATTGTAGTTATTTTGGATGGTTGTTTATCACCTGGAGATGACAAATATTTTACTAAAAAAAGGAGATATGGAATCGTGGACTTCCTCTTTTACTAAATTCTACTTTCTTTATTCTATAAAGTGTTGAACATTTTAAGGTAGTTATAGGATCACTACAGATATAGAAACAGTTTGGAATTGACCGTTAAACACGGTGACAAGCGATCGACCAGTATCTCAATGCTCTTAGGATAAGTTCGTTATGGGACTTAAATCAAATTTGTTAAGAAAAAAGCTAGTTTGACGAAATACCCTTGCCGGTAAAAATCCCCAGTTCGCCCTTCCAGGTTGGAATAATACACTTTAATATAGATCTTTTAGCGAGAGAGCAAGCCTGAGTAAAAGCACTACTTGCAGATATCAATCTATCACTTAAATGTAAAGCTAAAAGAGAAACAGAACTCGATAGGAAGACATTGGTTACACCGTTATGATGTAACAGATACTAGATTATTGATATTAACTATATAATTACAGGGAAAGTTGGTGAACGCAATGGTCGATAAGATGGAATAATGGGTATTTCAAAATCAGTAGAATTATCAAATTTTAAGAATGATGGACAAGCTGTTCTAAGCTTGTCATTAAAACCTTTTTAATTTCGATATGAGAAAATGCGATGTTTTGGAAAGAGTCTAAACAGCCAGGAGATATGAAAAAGATTTTTTTCTCAATGAAAAGATACTCAAAATATCTCCTAATCATTCGATAACACTTCTTTCTCAAAGATCAATGTTTATAGCCATCATCCATGTAAGAGTGAAAACCTTCAGGACACTAATACTCTCAATAAATTAAAGATTCAAATGTTATAGCAAATACTTTTCAAGTCATCATATGGGTTGAAGAAATCTTGAAAAATAATGATGGAGGAATATTTGTTCAGTGGGCAAAATGTATAAAAGAGAAATTAGGATAAGTTAACATGGATTGATAACTTTGAAGATGGACTGCAAGAGACAGAAATATATTGAATAAATTCATCTGAAGAAAAGATCGTAGCACCAACTGACTGGATTGTTGATCCAACGTGTCAATGCGTGAAGTAGCCACTCTTAATAGATGCTCAGTTAAACAAGGTTCTGAAGGTATTAATGAGATTTTCAGGAAACTTATCCAATTATCAGAATATAATTATCTGGGAATGTATAAAGTAACATTTAAAATATGCCTACAGCGGAGAAATTCTAGATTTGTACGCTGAGATATCTATAGCTATGATGGCAAAAAAAAGCAGAAGGACATTGTTATTCCAACAAGAGAAGTTTGTTCTTGTTTTGCAACTTCAACTTTCTCAAAGCCTACTCGGAGCTGATTTTGCATGAGAAATGAGACAGCAATGAATTTTCGAGGCTTTGAAGTCAATTGAATTAACCTTTCTATATTGGAGAATGGTGTGAAGAACATCTACTGTCAGTCTGTCGGTAGATGTTCTGAACATTTTGTTTAGTTCAGAAAGGAAATCTGTCAATGCTATTTGATTTTTCAACCAATAAAAAATCACCGGTATAGGAAAACAGAGAAAACATTTGACAAAGAATAAATCTTAGATGTACTGCTGTTTTAAGAAAGTATCTTAATGAGAAAAAGTCATCCGCGATCATGCATTGAGAAACGGATATCCATTTGGAAAAAAACAATGAAAAGACAATAGTTCCATGCTATCAGTCATCTCTTAGATGACTCAATTCGTCTATGAAAGAGGCTGACAAAATCCATAATGATAATCACCAAGAATTGGTTTCAATACCACATAAAAGATGGACGTTGATAGATTTCCCACTCTACTTCTGATAAGTCAGAAGCGAGAAAAATAACACAATAATTGTCGAATATCAGTCACTATTGAAAAGACTAAATATTCTTTGATTTTCTGACTATCATACCATACAATAAACTCAAATAGAACAGTAATGTAAACGAAGTAATATGAAATAAGGAAGGATGGCCAAATTTTGCAATTGATAACTCTAAAAATCTATCAGAATTCTTGAGTACTTTTGGATGTGACGTTTTTTTTTTTTTTATATTTCAATTTTTTGGAATTTTTTATGTGGTTCTTACCCACAAAAGGTTATCAGTAAACCTTAAGGATTTTTCTCCCTTTTATCAATTTTAAATTTTTAATAATATTTAATTTATTTTTTCCATAGTCCAGAAATCCTGCTCTAAAGACCAAACATGGAACTTTTCCATGTTTGGTCTTTAGAGCAGGATTTCTTCAGGCCTCCAATAAGCAGGGAGGTGACCCTATACGGGGCGATGAAATCCATCTCCCACCGGTCTCATAAGGGCGATTAAAGTTTTTCCCCTCTTCGAATCCTGTGTTGTTCATCCTACAAAATAGGCAAAGTGGCTAGAAAGACGCACTCCCCCCCCCCCACACACCCACTCACACAATTAACAGAATTAAAAAACATAACACTCTGGCCTCAGATGATCTGAACTTGTTGACAATCTATTTTAGATCCATAGAGGCACAGTTGACTACAATTAAGTACTATAAAAGGAAAAAACAAAATTGTGAATTAATTATTTGATTTATTCGTATATCGATGTATAGAACTAATAGAAACTTTAACCTCCGATTGAGACTCCCGCTCCCTTTAGTTGAAAGACCTATAAAGTGTTACTCGTAATGTAATGTACGTGATGCTATCAGAATATACCAAAAGGAAATCCTTATTCTACAAGTCATTCAATGAACAAGCAATCCATTGCAAAACTGTCAGGAAATATGCAATATTTTGATATAATTAGAAACGGTTGGAATACAGAACTCCTCTACTGCTACGATGGATCGTTTGAGTGTTAAGCGCAGACCTCTTAATATCTGTAGGTGATTCACGGAATAGACAGAAAGAAAGTTTTATCGAAGAATGATCATGGAGTTGTTGAATAAAAAAAGTTAGTTCGGCGAATTTGTAATTGGACCGTAAATGCATGGGTACTACTTGCCGCACGTGCTTCTAAAAGGTTTAGAAAATTATCGATGGAATTATAAATGCCAATTCGGATGAACAGTTCCCATGGAAATAGCTGTAGAAAAGGCACGCACACGAAAGTATTCGTCCTCGCGATAGAAAAGTGGAATGAATCAGTGAGAGATGGATCGTTGATGAACTTCCGACTTCTGAATACATTTGGTGTTTAGAGAAGTTTTAGGAGATCCTCCCCATGTAAGAATAATATTCTACAGTGTAACGGATTCGCGATTTAGAGTTTATCAGAATGTAAACGGTATGCACCAGTTTTTTTTTTTAAACAGAACATTTAATAACTAATAAGTATCCAATTATAGAAAATATTGTCTCGTGATAGGGGGATGTTATATTTTTCTAGAAGACAGCAATATATAGCACTCTATTTTACAACAATAAGTTCATACGGTTGTACCATCGTCTCTTTCTGCTTTTTTATTTGGCATCAATTCTTACCATCAGAAGATGTAAATCGCTTCGAAATATTTTAAAGTTTTTTGGTAATTTTTGTTTCGCAATTTTTCCTACAATACATCTGAGACAGATATTGAGTTGAGTGCGAACTGCATCATAACTTTGCTGTCTAAAAAGCCTAAAAAACTATCAGACACACAACCAGACAAACAAAAAATATAAGTGCTAATAGCATCGAAATGGCAACTATAGAGACGTGACATCACCTACCAGGAAAGGGGTGGAAACTTGAATCAGGCGTGGCTGAGTTGAATTAAGAAACGATATTTTGCCTTCGACACATTTGTGAAATGGATAAGAGCAAGGATTTTTCTCTTACAAGACTACCACAGAAATCTTTGATATTACAACAACAACATGATCTTTCGTTAGTTGTGTTCATCGCTACAATGCGCCAAACCACGTGATCATGGTTGTTCAGAAATCCTTAGCTAACCACGCCATTTTTTGTGGCTCCATATCCTGAGTTGTTCTCCCGATTTGTCTCCTTCGACTTCTACCCCTTTCGTAGGTAATAAAGCAACCTGAAGCGAAAACGATCTCAAGACATCATGGCTCTAAAACTGAATACAACATGACAGCTCCATGAGGCTCCCAGATGCTTCTAAAAAAAAAGAATAGCTTCATACTTTCATGCGAATCACACTTCTAAAGAAATAATTCAGCGCAAATGATATGCGCTTTAATTTCCTTTAAAATTCTCTCTCTTTGTGTGTGTGTGTGTGTGTGTGTGTGTGTGTGTGTGTGTGTGTGTGTGTGTGTGTGTGTGTGTGTGTGTGTGTGTGTGTGTGTGTGTGTGTGTGTGTGATATTTTTGATCAGCTCTCGTGCTGTATACAAGATTTCTAGTCATAGCAGTGAATATTTTCAATCTTTCAAATACCTTCTGTTTGCTCGCTGTCCTCAATACAGGATACTGGGAATAAAAGGAAATTTATTACATCCAGCGAGAAGCTAGAGAAGTATTGCCATCCGATTGCAAAAGTCAAAGTTCATCAACTTCTCTCTCTCTCTCAAAGTTTTTTACCGCCTTTGTAGCAGCTCTCTTTAATATTTTACTACTAGGAAGTGCTACATTAGTTCACACATTGAAAATACTTTGTTTTGTTTTTTTAAAAAAAAAAAGATTATAGGCACTCAAGTTAAAACCGGAATAAACTGATGATCTATTAGTGTTAGTAGAGCAAATCAGGTTTTAAATAGATTTATCATATAGAGACAGATTCTTGTTATAACATTATGATGGGATATTTTCTTCAATAAGTTCATATTTGCATAATTTTGGGAATAAACTGAAGAAATTCTTAATTCTTGGGCATCATAAAATAACATAAAACAGTATCATCTACACAAGCAACAACTTATCCAACGTTGTTATTCCAATCACTGTCCAGAACGTAATATTGTAGAAATAAGTTTGATTCAATATTTTTGTCACGATCACACCACATCGTTACACTTGAAATGAAAAAAATCACAAAATCACTGTGAGTTTTAAATAATCAAAATCTCTTTGTAACTTTTTATATTTGGTCACCATAACACTAAGTATGAGATATTTTCCTTTTGGGTTTATTAGTAGACCATAGTTATTCATAAATATGCAGTTGTCGACAAGTTTCGCCAGCTAATTCTGTCCGGCTTCTTCAGGACAAGAAAATAGATACACTAACGTTTACTGGTAAAAAAAAAGAAGAATGGAGTAACGACAGTTAAATTAATTAAAATGGAAATGACGCGTAACATCCAGAGCATGGAGCGTGGAGTCTTAGTCATTGTTTGTTGATCGCGTTTATAGTTTACCGCGAAATTAAATTCTGCTAAGCTTAGTGAATTTATTAAGCTTTTCCAAATGTCTTTCAGTATCATACCTTGATTTCTGTTTAGATTATCTCCTGTCCGGAGTACCACCACTACAGCTTCTTTAAAGTTTCTACATCTGAAATCTTCTTCAATGTAAGGCATGGAGCTGTTATCCCAATCGATGGAGTGGTTCGAAATCGAGAAATTATGAACTAATCCTGAGATTTCTGTTGTTGACATCACCTATATGTTCTTTCTTTCGGATTTCTAGGCTTCTTGATGTTTGGCCTACATAATTCACTCCACAGGAACATGGGATATTATATGCGCCTGCGTGCTTGTAGAAGGCAATACTGTTCTTAGGAGATCTTAACATGCGTCGTGTAGTTTTAACAGCTTTGAAGGCAACGCTGATGTTGAAAGACCTCAGGAGTTTGGCTATTGTTGTTGAAACTGAGCCGGCATAAGGTATGACAATGGGCGATGTATACTGCGTGACTGGAGGTTGTTGCTATGAGTTGTTTCTATGGAGAATCTTTTGGATTATATTTTTAGGTAATCATTGCTAACTAGAGTTTGAGATATGAGAGAGAGAGAGAGAGAGAGAGAGAGAGTTGAGAGTTCATCAAGGAGATTTTCTTCTAAGATAATATTTGTTGCTCTATTTTTAAGCATATGTATAATGCTAAGTTTTTGTGCATGATGGTGAAAATATTTGAAGTGCAGATGACGTCCGGTGTCTGTAGGTTTGCGATAGATTGTGAGCATGATTTGTCCATTCTCTTGTTTTTTTATTAGTGTATTTAGAAAAGGTAATTCATTGTTATTTTCCAGCTCTAACGTGAACTTGATTTTTTGGTGGAAAGAATTTATTTTTTTAAGGAACTCATGTAAGGCATTTTCTGTGTCTTTCCAAATAATGAAGTCATCATCTACGTATCTCCACTAGACTAATGGCTTCGGATTTATTTTGGAGAGGATGTCAGCTTCTAGTTTTTCCATGAACAGATCCGCGCAAGGAGGTGACAAGGGACTGCCCATGGCTAAGTTGTTCATACATTATATTATCAAGTTGTTCATACATTCTATTATTTACTTTAAAATAGTTTGATTTGAGACAATGGCGGAAAAGCTGAGCAATATCATGCGGATAGAGATTTTCTATGATCTTGATAACTTCTTCAATTGGTACGTTCGTGAATAATGACACTACGTCTAGGCTTGCAAGTATGTCTGTATTTGAGATGTTAATACCTTTTAATTTTTCAATGAAATGCTTAGAATTCTTTATAAAGTCCGATTTTTATTATCTTTCAAAAGACCGGCTAGGTATTTGGCTAGTAGATATATATTGGAGATTTCTACCGTCGACGATCGGGCGGAGCGAACTCCAACTTTGTGAACGTTTGTTGCACCATATGAGCGTGGTGGTAATGGGTGTAGAGATTTTAGATTTCTCTGTAGTTCTGAAGGCCACCTAGTCATGTTACGTATTAGGAGATTAATTAGTCTCTTTTTGGTTGTTCATGGTTGGATCTACATCTAATATGTAATAGGTAGACGTGTCTGAAACTAAATCATAGATCTTCGTTATGTAATCTTTAGTATTCATAATAACTGTTGAGTTCTCTTTGTCTGCTTTTGTAGTTTTGAGGTAGAAAGGATGATGGTGCTTTTTAATCTTATATCATTTGCTACTGTTTCTGAAAATGAAGAAAGTCCCTTTTTCAATGTTGCTTATGAAATCTATCTTTGGGATATGATTTGGAGCTATAGCGAAGTTGAAACTTTTTTTTTAATATGTGCGATTCCTGTTTAGAAAGAGTGTGGTCCGAAAGGTTGAAAATAACTTTATCATCAGGGAGACATGGTCTAGAGTTACATTTTCTTTGATAAAGTCTATCGAATTTTTTAATTTGCGATTCTTTAGTGGTTCGAAAAACTTTGTTGTGACTATTTTGCACCATGCGGTCAAGTATGTTCCAAATGTTATTATCTATGTTGTTAGAGAAGTCAAACGAAAAGATCTAATCGTATTTTTACAAACAAATCCTTATCCTTATAAGGACTGGCTTAAAGGGGCGAAGCAAGAGCTTTTCATCTTCCCCGTTATCTGTAGAGGACAGTGTAGGGATAAGGTGTTATTGAGCTATTAAAGCTCTGATCATGGCAGGAGGGTAACAGCAATAGCCGAGCCTCAGTCAGAACTTCATTGGCTACAGCATTGCCATCCATTACCCTCCAAGGGTATTGGATTAAATGAATCAATCACCGTACTGTGTAAGTAAAGGTGATATCTCAAAAATATCGGACGATCTCTAGGCCACTCATTCGTGGGCGAAAGACCGTCCAAATCTCAGCGTTGGTTCTACTCAGTGAAACTCGATTACCGAGCAGAACCGCTCAAATTCCGAGGAAAATAATTCACCGACAAAGCCCCTCAGCGGGCCGTGCCGGAGAACACCTTCCCCGGAGACTCAAAGTGCTCCCTTAAGGCAAAAACCTTAAGAGAGCGAACTCAAAAACTCGTCGCCCAAGGGGGTAACAGCAACAGCCGAACCTCAGTTAAACTTCATTGGGACAGCATTGCATTGTTGCCATCCGTTACCCCCCAAGGGCATTAATGAACCAATCACCGACTATGTAAGTAAAGGTGAAATCTCAAAAATACGGACGATCTCTAGGCCACTCCATAGTGGGCGAAAGACCGTCCTAATCTCAGCGTTGGTTCCACTCAGTGACAGGCTCCCCGGCCACTGAGCAGAACCGCTCAAATTCCGAGGAAAATAATTCACCGACAAAGCCCCTCAGCGGGCCGTGCCGGAGAACACCTTCCCCGGAGACTCAAAGTGCTCCCTTAAGGCAAAAACCTTAAGAGAGCGAACTCAAAAACTCGTCGCCCAAGGGGGTAACAGCAACAGCCGAACCTCAGTTAAACTTCATTGGGACAGCATTGCATTGTTGCCATCCGTTACCCCCCAAGGGCATTAATGAACCAATCACCGACTATGTAAGTAAAGGTGAAATCTCAAAAATACGGACGATCTCTAGGCCACTCCATAGTGGGCGAAAGACCGTCCTAATCTCAGCGTTGGTTCCACTCAGTGACAGGCTCCCCGACCACTGAGCAGAACCGCTCAAATTCCGAGGAAAATAATTCACCGACAAAGCCCCTCAGCGGGCCGTGCCGGAGAACACCCTCCCCGGAGACTCGAAGTGCTCCCTTAAGGCAAAAACCCCAAGAGAGCGAACTCAAAAACTCCTCACCCAAAGGGGTAGCAGCAACAGCCGAACCTCAGTTAAACTTCATTGGTACAGCTTTGCGTTGCTATCCATCACCCCCAAGGGCATTAATGAACCAATCACCGACTATGTAAGTAAAGGTGAAATCTCAAAAATACGGACGATCTCTAGGCCACTCCATAGTGGGCGAAAGACCGTCCTAATCTCAGCGTTGGTTCCACTCAGTGACGGGCTCCCCGACCACTGAGCAGAACCGCTCATATTCCGAGGAAAATAATTCACCGGCAAGTACCCCTCAGCGGGCCGTGCCGGAGAACACTTTCCCCGGAGACTCAAAGTGCTCCCTTAGGGCAAAACCTAAGAGAGCGAACTCATTTACCCAGGATAACAGCAACAGCCGAACCTCAGTTAAACTTCATTGGTTCAGCATTGCTATCCGTTACCCTATACGGGCATCTCATATAAAATCAGTCACCGCAATGTGTAAGTAAAGGTGATATCTCAAAAATATCGGACGATCTCTAGGCCACTCATTCGTGGGCGAAAGACCGTCCAAATCTCAGCGTTGGTTCTACTCAGTGAAACTCGAGTACCGAGCAGAACCGCTCACATTCCGAGGAAAATAATTCACCGGCACGTACTCCTCAGCGGGCCGCGACGGAGAACACTTTCCCCGGTAACTCAAAGTGCTCCCTTAGGTCAAAACCTAAGAGAGCGAACTCATTTACCCAGGATAACAGCAACAGCCGAACCTCAGTTAAACTTCATTGGTTCAGCATTGCCATCCGTTACCCTATATGGGCATCTCACGGTCGATTGATTCCTTCCAAATGCCCTTACAAACAAATCAGACAAAATATAAGCAACTTAATGATGTAATATTAATAAAAATATTTGGTGTATGTACTTCATATTCATTAAATCCTTTATTCTTTAAATATTAGTAAGATGCCTAAAGTATTTAAATTTGAATTACAGTTACCAAATTGTTTAATACCAAAGAAGCAATTATTATTGTAATATCTTTACATAAAGAGATATTGTTTTTTTTTTTGCTTCACCAATAATTACGTATCAATTTACAACAAGCAGACGAACAAATCCTATAAAGTATTCTTAATTGGCCATCGATATCACAATAACCGCGTTGTTCGTATTGATGGCCAATACCAGCACCGCTAGTAACACAGCCGATCGCAAATTCTCGCTCAAGTGGATTTTTTTCACGTTTCAACGTGAGATTTCAAACGGTATACGTATAAACTAGTGAAGAGGCGGAGATGGTTTTTGTTTTGTTTTGTTTTTGAACATATGCACGCACGAACACGCTATTTAATATAAATCTTTAAAACATCGGTACACCGCACGCACGCACGGGATACGAGATTAAAGAACAGGGTGGGAAAAGTTTTTTTTGTTGTTATTTCTTAAGGTAATTTGAGTCCGCATTTTTAGATGCACTGCTGTCTCTAGCAAATTTATGCAAATTATCTGTAATCATCAGACCTGGTGGAAACCAGCAGTCTTTTATCAACTAACCACAAGTGAGCCCGTTAAACAATGACTAAGAAATAATTTGTATTTTCTAACTTCGGGGGAAAAAAAGGGCGGGTCTTCGTAAAAAAAAATAAAAATAAAAAATATTTCGGATATTTAAATTTGGAGGCTTCTATTTTGTTTTAAACTCTTGGCATTTTCTTGTAGCAAAGTATATTTTCTTTTATTTTTAATTCATTATTTAATTATCTCTGCGAATAGGATCTTATAGAAAGAATCCAATGGAATCTTATTTGCCACAGGCGTCATTTATTAGGGCAATTTTCTGTTCATAACTTTTATTTCCCATAATTCCATCGCATTTTACTGTAATAGGACAATTTAAAAAAAAGCCTGTGGCTTTATGATTCTGCTAAAAATACGAACTATAATTTACCATCATTCAGCCGACATTCACAATAATGGGATAAATTTTTCGATTCACAAACGGTTAGTCTTTGTAAATTTAAATATTAAACACGTAATATTTTTCCTCTCCACAAAAAGTTAATAATCTACTACTTTTCAGAACTCTGTACGTTATCTGTACTTTAAAAAAAAACACTTAAATATTGCCCTTGTCATCAAATGAACGGTTTAGTCATGAGACAATTTACATGGAACACTTAAGACTTCTCAAGAAGAGGGAAACTTTTACTCCTTAAATTATTCCGTCTAAAGATTTATTAATCGAATATTTCTTGATTTCAGATCTTAATCAGTAAGTTCACTTGACACGACAGTGGCTGACAGGACAATCTTGACGGCAGAAAAATCAGTGATCACCCCGTCATCTCACTCCCATCCCCACATCCCCCCTCCCACTTTAGGTATAATATCTGACAACAGCTGCAATCCTACTTATTTCTATTCTGGAAGGCAAAAAAAATCTATCTTTCCTAGAAATCAGATTCGCCTTCCTAGTTGATTGGAATAGTTTCATTTTTTTTTTCTTGCTTTGATGGAAGTACCACAGCACACAAAAATCAATAAGAACAAGAAAAAAAACTAGCAAATGTGTAAGATAGAAAACCTTATCCGACTTGAGAAACTTGTCTATGAACAATTCTCTGAAAAAAAAAAGAACTCCACTTTCGTAAATACAAAAAAAAAAAAAAAAAAGAAAGAAAAACGGAATATACATATACTCGAGTTGCAAAAGTATGGAAATGCATTGAATATTATGTATTATAACATAACACCTTTATTGTTTACTAGCTCATCAGTGATTGGATAGATAATTCGATGTAGCATTACAGGCGCTTATTTTTATTTTCAGTAGAAGAGAATATTTATCATTTTTAGACTACATTCTTTGAATAATGCACTCATAAGCAGAAATATTCGGCTAAAGGATCATGCTGGTATAAATATGATAATATATTTCAGTTGAGATCCCTAAGACCTTCGATTGATATATTCATCTTGTTTATTTTAACCTCAGAGAGCGTCAACAATTCGATCATGTATAGTGATATTCAAAAGGCACCATACATTCGCATTTAATTACTTTATATTCTGACACAGGGTTTTCTGAGTTCGCGTCTTTTAAGTAATGCGATACTAAGACATCGTATGTCAAAGTAAGCGAATGTCCAACTTTACCGGATATATATTCATAAAAGACTGTTGGATACCAAAATGAACTATTAGTAAATTTATAAATAGGGGAACAGAAATTAATCTGACTTATATAAGTAAAGAGAATTAAGCATGGAAGTAAAAAGGATCGAAAACAATCCTAAAAGGGTGCATTTAGCCATAGCATTCTGGTGTATGGCTTACTCATTATTACAGCAATTGCATCTAAAGTACATTTTAGCTAATGCACTGTAGACAGTTAATATTGTTAGCATATGTGATTGTATAATTTGAAATAGTTCTTTCTTTTCTCTAATTTTAGGAAAGGTTTGCAAAGCGAACATTTAACAAAGTACGTCTAGATACAGTGGAACTATTTTACACACGGACACAGCCACAAAATCAGCAAGGAAAATAACCCTGAGTAGCACCTCTCATAGGTGTTACTGATTTTTATTTTTTTTTTTTTTGCGAATTATTCCTAAAACAGCTAACTTAAAAGCATTTAAGAGGTCTGGTATAAGGACGACATAACAAAATCCTAGATAAAAACTAACTTTATTAAATTTAGCTAAATTAAATGACAAAAACCTAACACATAAATAACTTCCCTTTTGAACTTACAAACGACAGGATTTCAACCATCTGTGGATATACTGGTGGGGTTCTCCGAAGAGAACCAACTCCAGAATCAAATATTTAAATACAGTACCTCTTTTATATTCTGTCCAAAATGGATGTATTGCATTTAACGCCACCTAGGCTATAACAAATAAGCAGAAACAAAAATGCAGTAACTCTTTTTTATATCTAGCTTAATATTAATATGAATGCCTGTTATCTTGTCTAAAAATGTACATTATATTTAATAAATGAAAGGAAATGAAAAAAAAAGTCGCAGTTTGTATATAAAATCATAAATATTCGAAATTTGAAATTCATAATATAGAAAATACAAATACACCAAATAAAAATTAGAAACTAAAGCTATTTAAGTAGGAAGTATGAAGTACCATTTTAAATGGAATGAAAAAAGATGGCGGCTCGTGTTGTAGTGTTTAGTGTCGTGTATTATTGATAGTGAATTATAATCGAGTTTGATATGTTTTTAGCGATTTATAGTTATGCTTAATCATTAGGGTTAGTAGTTAATTGCTTGCTACCATAATTAGTCACATATTTTCCTCAGTGCTTTATCTAGTAGGTAAGTTAACCTTTTCTTTCTAAAACAACGGCGATACGCTAGGCTTACTGCCATCAGCATCGCCATTGTGTTATAGAAACTGTCTATTACCATAGTGCGGTGGAAATGGACAGCATGTACTGCTCCGCAGAACAACTTGCGGATCCAACCACAGATGTACCGTACGAGGACCTCACCTTTAAACAGCTCCTGGCCATTTTCAAGCACATTGGAAATCTGCTCCACACAAAATGGCCTGGCAAGGTAGTAGTTCATGAAATCCAAGAGGTTGATGCTGACGATACTCAGCTTCTTGAACTGCTTCAGGGCGGCGCTGCTGAGGAATCAGCGGCGGCTGATGATCATTCCCGCACTGACCATGCTGATGCTAATTTTCAGGAGGTTCGCGCAAGAAAAAAGCGAAAAACCGCGACCTCTGAATCACCAATAATGGATGTTGTAGTAGAAGATGGCTCTGCTGCAGACTCTCCTACCTCCGCAAGGGAAAAGATCCCCCCGGTTATTCTGCGTGAGAAGAAAAAATGGATGACAATAAAGAACATGATGTACAACCTAAAGATTTCGTACAACAATGCAAAGAATATCACAGATGGTGTCAAAATCCACCCCAACACTGTCTCAGATTACCGTAGGTTGACAGCAGAACTGAATTCTAGAGGGGTCCAGTACCATACTTATTCGCTCGGCTCCGAAAAAAATCTCAAGATTGTAATTAGAGGCGTACCTGAGGATGTCTCCACAGATGAAATCATTGCGGATCTGCACTCGAATGATTTACCACCAATCAAGGTCAGCAGAATGACCAGGAGGGACAAGACTCCAATGCCACTGGTGCTGATCGAAATCAGTCAAGCCCACAAACACATATATGACTTGACAACCATCTGTGGATTGAAAATCTCGGTAGAACCGTTAAGGAAGAGAGCTTCTACTGGGCAATGCCACAGATGTCAAAAATTTGGGCATGCCCAGAAAATGTGCAGGGCAGAGTTCAAGTGTCTGAAGTGTGGGGTTGGTCACCCAACGAACACCTGCTCTAAACCAAAATCTACCCCGGCTAAATGTGCCAATTGCGGCGGCCCTCACACATCCAACTACAAAGGATGTTTATATAATCCACGTAATAGGAGGTCAGAAGAGGGAACATTCTCTCCTTCCATTAGCTCACCTACATCTGCAGCTACTTCACAGTCTCCTAAAGTTCAGAATAAAGATTCAGAAGCCCATCTGCCGAAAACTGAGTTCCCTCAAAAAACAACTCTAAAAAGGCAGTCCAGATCATATGCGGATGTAACCCGCCCTAAACAGACATCCCTAGAACAGCCAGCTTCACGCCCAAATTTGACAGCTATCATCACCGCGTCCCTGGCAAATATGCTATTAGATTTCAGCAGATCTAATCCTTCACAAAGTTCTACTAACAGATTCCTCAAAGACACCCAAGTCATCATTTCAGCGCTCACTAATGAACAGTAAAAAATTAAAACCAGAATCCTTAGAGATAATAGCCTGGAATGCCAACGGCTTAAGAAATAAGATCCTAGAACTTAAAAATTTTGTCCATAGACATCGGCCAGATGTTCTATTACTAAACGAAACACATCTAAGACCAGCAGACAATCCCAAAATCTACGGATATCAATCATATAGAACTGACAGATCAACCCACAGAGGTGGAGGCACAGCAATTTTCATCAAGAACTTTATCTCACATCACTCCATAAACCTTCCTCCTACCTCCACTCTTGAGGTCACTGGCATTGAGATTCTCACGAGCTCAGTAGGCAAATTAAAAATTTTTGCAGCATACCATCCACCACAAAAATCATTACTATCTTCTGACTTGAATGCCATATTTGATACTGGAGAGCCTACCATTGTGGCAGGGGATCTAAATGCCAAACATCCTACCTGGAATAGCCACTCCACTAACAAAAATGGACAGATACTACAGAACTATGCTGATTTCAACAACCTTCACGTAATAGGCCCTGCTGATCCCACCCATCACAACACTTATGGTAGGGCTGATGTATTGGACATTGCCATACTGCAGCACATTAGACTCCAATACAATTTAATGACAATCAATGATTTATCATCAGATCATAACCCAATACGATTAAAATTAGGAAATCTTGAAAAATTATCTCCACCCCCTCACTCATTTATTCCCTGGGAAAGGCTCTCCAAGATGCTTCCAAAATATATTGGTCCTGTTCCCATCATTAAATCAAAAGAGGAAATTGAGATAGCTGTCAAAAATCTAACAGAACAGATCACAGCAGCCTGTGCAGCAGTTACTACCCCTGTAACTACCCACAAACCCAACCATCTGCCCGAAGATATTATGAATCTGATTAGGGAAAAAAACAGGGCTAGGAAAAGATACCACAACACTAGGGCACCACAAGACAAGCGGATCTTAAATAGGTTAAATTCTGCAGTGAGAGATGCACTCGCAACTCATAGATCTCAACTCTGGGAAGAAAAACTGACCTCCATCTCCACTGATAACCACTCTGTATGGAATCTTATCCGTAAGATCAAGAACAAAAACAAACCTCTTCCCCCTCTACAAACTGATTTAGGCCTCATCCACACTGATGCTGAAAAAGCCGAGGCAATAGCGAATCACCTTGAAAAACAGTGCAAACCTGCCTACGACCACCTTGACATTAGTCATATTTACAAGATACACCGTAATGTCAGATATTCGCTCAATTCTGCTCCCACACAATCCACTCAAATCACACCCACCTCGCCTGCTGAAATATATGCTATTGTTCAGAAATTCAAAAATAAAAAGGCTCCTGGACCCGACGGTATCTCCAACAAAGTTATAAAACTTCTACCTCGCAAAGCTATTGTTCATTTAGCAAACATAATCAACTCCATACTTCACTACAAGTATTTCCCTTCCTACTGGAAACTGGCGTACATAATACCAATTCATAAATCTGGAAAGGATCCCACTCTGCCACAAAATTACAGACCAATCAGTCTCATCTCTAATCTCGGAAAAATTGCTGAGAAGGTAATTCTTACAAGGCTTCAAGATTCAGTACTCCAGTTAAACATCCTGCCTGAGGAGCAGTTTGGCTTCAGACAGTTGCATAGTACCACTCAACAAATACACAGATTGGTGGAACATATCATTACAGGTTTTAACTGGCGTCAATGCACTGGGGCTGTTTTCCTAGACTTAGCCAGTGCATTTGACAAGGTTTGGCATTATGGTTTGCTATACAAGCTTATATCATCCGGTGTTCCAATCGGAATCATTCAACTCATCAAGACATACCTCTGCGATAGGCGCATGCAAGTGAGATTAAGTGGAGTAGTGTCTGCACAGAAACACATCTTGGCTGGAGTTCCACAAGGATCCTTATTAGCACCGATCTTATTCTCCTTATACTTGCATGATATCCCACACAACCCATTATCTTCAATTAAAGCTCTTTACGCTGATGACACGGCGATATTGGCCAGATCATTAAAGCCTCATTTAGCCATCAAGAAACTGCAAGAAAACCTACTACAAATAGAACAATATTTTGCCAAATGGCGACTCCAGGTGAACCCTCAGAAGAGCGTAGCCGTCTTATTCTCTAGAAGATCAGTGCTTCCTAATGAAGATATTCTCCTGTTTAACACAAAAATTCAGTGGAAAACAGAGATCAAATATCTTGGTGTAGTAATGGACAGAAAACTGACTTTCAACTCCCATATCAAGACTCTCTGTGTAAACACGTCAAAAACCATAGCCCAGCTCTATCCGCTAATAAACAGAAACAGTAAGCTGAGCACCAGAATCAAACTTCTCATATATAAACTGATGGTTCGTCCAATACTCACCTATGCCTCACCGGCCTGGAGCCATACTTCAAACTCAAATATCATTAAATTACAACGCATTCAGAACAAGTGTCTCAGAATGATCCTGGGCGCTCCATGGTTCGTCCGAACTGTCCGACTGCACCGGGACACGGAGGTCCCCTATATCTACACCTTCATGCAGACTATAGCAACCAAATTCTTTTCAAAGGCAACTGTGCACCCTAACAGACTGATCCAACTGGCTGCCGACTATGATGCTATGGACTACTCGAAGCACAAAAGACCTAAAGCCATCCTCAAACCCCTCACTGAGGATTAATCTCCTAGCCTGCTGAGGGCGAGCAATTAGCTCATAAACTCTTTCTACTCACAGTCTCTATTAAGATAGCCGGGAATATGAAAAGCTTTTGCTTCACCCGTTAAGCCAGTAATGTTACTAGTGTTACTACCATTTTAAATGGGAACGAGGTATAGGTGTGAAGTGTGGTCAATCGACCGTGAGATGCGGTTGATTGATTTCATATGAGATGCCCATATAGGGTAACGAATGGCAATGCTGAACCAATGAAGTTTAACTGAGGTTCGGCTGTTGCTGTTATCCTGGGTAAATGAGTTCGCTCTAAGGGAGCACTTTGAGTCTCCGGGGAAAGTGTTCTCCGGCACGGCCCGCTGAGGGGTACTTGCCGGTGAATTATTTTCCTCGGAATGTGAGCGGTTCTGCTCGGTAATCGAGTTTCACTGAGTAGAACCAATGCTGAGATTTGGACTGTCTTTCGCCCACGAATGAGTGGCCTAGAGATCGTCCGATATTTTTGAGATATCACCTTTACTTACACATACGGTTGATTGGTTCATTATGCCCTTGGGGGTAACGGATGGCAACAATGCAATGCTGTACCAATGAAGTTTAACTGAGGTTCGGCTGTTGCTGTTACCCCCTTGGGCGATGAGTTTTTGAGTTCGCTCTCTTAGGGTTTTTGCCTTAAGGGAGCACTTTGAGTCTCCGGGGAAGGTGTTCTCCGGCACGGCCCGCTGAGGGGTACTTGCCGGTGAATTATTTTCCTCGGAATATGAGCGGTTCTGCTCAGTGGTCGAGGAGCCCGTCACTGAGTAGGACCAACGCTGAGATTAGGACGGTCTTTCGCCCACTATGGAGTGGCCTAGAGATCGTCCATATTTTTGAGATATCACCTTTACTTACACATTCGGTGATTGATTCATTCAATCCAATACCCTTGGAGGGTAATGGATGGCAATGCTGTAGCCAATGAAGTTCTAACTGAGGCTCGGCTATTGCTGTTACCCTCCTGCCATAATCAGAGCTTTAATAGCTCAATAACACCTTATCCCTACACTGTCTTCTACAGATAACAGGGAAGATGAAAAGCATTCTTGCTTCGCCCCTTTAAGCCAGTCCTTATATAAGGACTAAGTTATAGTGGCTTTATTTAGAAAGGATTTAAGGTAATAGAGTTCAAGAGTACTTATAAGGATAACAAGTAAGTAAGACGGATTCTTTACTATATTTATTCAAAATGCCTTTTAAGTAAACAATATTTATAAATATCCTTTAAAAATATAAAACAAACGCGATAAAATTTATTGAAATATTTCATATTACAGTAAATGAAATTCAAATAAGCACCTTCCCTGTTTTAAAACGGATTCCATTATTTATTCTGGTATCGTTTGTATATGTGTGGGAATGAAAATGGAATGTTCAAAACAATATTTCCTCGCAGACGGTTAAGCAAAATTCGATTTGGTTTTTCTTTCTGGAATCTGTCATATCGGTGGAACGTAACCTCATAGAACTTTCCATTAAATTAATATCTGCATGCATAGTGTGTGTATGTGTGTAAAACGTTGTCTCCAGACTACCAAAACACTAATATTCTAGTCCGCTGTCGCTTAACCCAATTTAGATGCTGAATTTTAGTTGAAGAAACAGAAGTTCTGTATTAAAAATAGCTGCTGTTTTAAAATGCACATTTTCTATAACACTCCTCTCGCAAAATTATTCTTTTTTCCCATCTTCACATATATTAATGATATTATTCTGATATCTAGCACCCTCCGAGCGTACTTCTTGACGTTATACTTATTTCATCTCAATCTCCCCAGTGGTTTATTGCGTTAAATTGCCAAATTGCATTTTCACATATTTTATGATATTTCGAGTACTTTCCCTGCACATCATACGAAAGCGAGTAGCGAAAATCGACCTTACGAGCTAATAAAAACACGCCTGACGGACAATTATATCACTGTATCAGAAAAATATTTGCGCAATAGCTATTAAAGATGCAGTTTGGAAAAAGCGATACACTTTCGGCTATACTAACAAATGGGTTTTAGGCTTAAGACTACGTACAGTTCTATTTCACTCCATAAATATTTCTGGTTTTTTTTGTTTGTTTTTAATAATACTAATAAAGAATTTGTCAATTTAAGGCTTAAAATTAATTAACAAGTTGAAATGCTATCAAAATATCTTGCCATGTGACTTTTTTTTTCGGGGGGGGGGGGGGGATTAATGAGTCCTTGACTCTTTATCCCTTTATCTAATTGAAGAAAATGTGTGGATGGGGTGTTATTGAGCTAAAAACTTATGGCTGGGTAACGGCAATAGCCGAGCCTCAGTTAAAACTTCATTGGCTACTGAATAAGTAAAGTCATCTCTAAAAATTAGGCGATCCCCCGTACCACCACCCCTACGAGTGGCCGAAAG
Source organism: Typopeltis vanoorti (assembly GCF_054136105.1). Lineage (NCBI taxonomy): Eukaryota > Metazoa > Arthropoda > Arachnida > Uropygi > Thelyphonidae > Typopeltis > Typopeltis vanoorti. The sequence goes on from NC_143552.1 coordinate 134,990,996, forward strand.
ACCGTCCAACTTAGCGTTGGTTCCACTCAGTGACGGGCGCCCCCACTACTGAGCAGAATCGCTCATATTCCAGGGAAAAGCATCCACCGACAGTTTCCATCACGGGCTGCGCTGCAGACCACCCCCCTAGGACTCAAAATGCTCTCTCAGGGCAAATCCCCACTCCCTGGGAGCAAAATGTCGAAAGAAACCTAAGAGAACGAAACTCAACGTCCCAGGGCAACTGCAATGCCAAGCCTCAGTTAAAACTTCATTGGCTACTGAATAAGTAAAGTCATCACTAAAAATTAGGATGATCTCTAGACCACTCCATAGTGGCCGAAAGACCGTCCAACTCAGCGTTGGCTCCACTCAGTGACGGGCTCCCCCACCACCGAACAGAACCGCATATATTCCAGGAAAAGGCATCCACCGACAAAGCCCATCACCGGAGAACACCCTCCCCGGAGACTTAAATTGCTCCCTCAAGGCAAAAACCTTAAGAGAGTGAAACTCAAACTCTCGAAACTCAGCGTCCATTTAGTCACCTCTTACGACATGCTTAGGAAGAAACCTAAGAGAGCGAAACTCAACGTTCAAGCAGCTCCATTTGTACTGCGCCTGGCATTTCTGCCGTATTGACACTGAATGGCATTGAAAATAAATCTAAAGAAGACTGTTGGTTACGAAAATCACTAAATCTCTCTTCGAACTCACTTCGCAACATAGTATTTTGCGAAGTAATTTTGTAGCGTATTCATCAAGAGACGAACAGTTGGACCCAGCAAGAAACTGAAAATGATTAAGTCTTTTTTTGCGAGTTGTATTTCCCAAACTTTGAGCGTCACAAAAACTTTGGTGTGATCAAACGGAGTGTGCACCAGTTGATCTTTGGATTGTAGCCGAGTATTTAAGTCATTCATATGCAACGAGATGTCGGTCACAAAGGCAAAGTCTGTCATCCACTTCGGATCATTAAATTCCGCAATCGGATTCCCCTCGGTTTGTACGAACTGCTGTATTTCGCTCCTTAAGTCAAAGACTTTTTTAAGAACCTTCCCTCTGCTCAACCAACGCACATCACTATAATAAACTACAACGCCGTGATCCGTTTCGCACTCTTGGGTCAAAAACTCTTGGAATTGACGATGATTCAATCCTCTTGCCCTAATAATGTTGACGACAGTCACAATAACTTTCAGGACATTCTAAAATCCAATAGTTTTCGCGCACAATTTTTCCTGGTGGATTAATCAGTGGTAATGGACAAAATCTTTTCCTTGTTTCCTTCCTTCTAGCAGCGCAACGAACCTTTGGTTCCCACCATAGCAAGGGCACCATCAATTACCACACACTCGAGGTTGGTTAAGCTGAGGTCGAAACGCTTGGGCGTTTTCTTGGCGGCTTTAAGAATATCAATGCCTTTCGTCGTTCCCTTCATAGGTACGAGCGCTAGCAGCTCTTCTGTCACACTGAATTGTTGATCAATGTCACGGACAAAGATAGCCAGTTGTGCTGTATCCTTCACATCTGTGCTCTCATCTAAAGCAAGTGAATATGACGTAAATTCGGACGACCGTTTTTTGAAAGTTCCTTCAATGTCATTGGGAAGTTCTTCAACATGTTGCTACAGTTACCGCAGACAAACGCGGTTTTTTAAACACTTCCTTATGGGCACAGAATATCCCCAGCAGCAATACCAAGGTTTTTGATTTTTTAGCAATTTTTTCAGTTATTACATAACTTACTTTGACACACGCTTTGCTCTCTTCCCCTCTGCCTTTTAAACGTACCCTTCTGGCATTTTAAATCAATTTGGAGACGGTTCACTTTGTCCACACGAAGCCGCCCTTGAAGGTGATCGAAACTGGACGCATGCTTTGCCTCACAGTGTCGTTTTATATTGTATTCTTTTGATACTGACACTGACTCACGACAAATTAAACACACTGGCTTATCGTCGATTGGCACAAAAAAGTACAAATCGGTCCACTTGTCATTAAAAACCCGAGAAGAATCACTTGATTTACGCTTTTTACTCGTAGACGCCATAGTGATGGAAGGTGAACCCAAAAAAAATGATCCAAAATGGCCATATAACGGTTATTATCCACTGAATATGTCTCACACTAATGAAAAAAGTCTGGCAATATAAAACCACAACAGGCTATGGCTGACACGACGAACCTGCGTGCGCTTATACATGAATATCACACTGTTCACGACTGACTGTGGATGAGATCCTCTTGTATTTATATGAAAATAACGAAGTATCGAGAACCTTCGAGATGTATCTGGAAGGCACTAGAGAGCGCACTCAAACGAACTACTGCTTAAGCCATCTACCTGCGACTTTAGTACTAGTACTTAACTTCTTCAGCCATCTACCGCTTGGCGCTGGTAGATGGCTGAAGAAGCATGTCTATTTAATATTTATTTTTATAGGATTTTATGTAAAGTATTAAATGCACAGCGTTCCTTGTGAATCTCGAAAGCATCTTGCAATTCTAAATACCGCAGTATAGCTTAGTGGCCCGCGAGCTTCATTGAAATTATTTTTTATTTAATCGCGTTTTAATGTTAAGTAGTTATTTTTTCAAAATGGCCGGCGGGCCATGACAAAAAGCTCCGTGGGCCATGCATTGAAGACCTCTGAGCTATACTATAATTATTTCATTAATATTTTTTTAAATATTCAATAAATATCGTAATTTGTCCAATTCAAAAAAAGTACTTTCGCAAATAACTACTTGCGAAATAAATAATAAAACTAGTGTTATATACGGGAGTAGTCAAGGTTAGATTAATCGATGTACAAAACAACTAATTTCTTAGGGAATTATTATTTGTTTAATGAAAATTCCTCTTGATTATAGAACAATGGGTTTTTCCCGGGAATTTTTTATTTATTTTTATTTATTTATTTTTTTTTTTCAAATGTCTGTTATCATACATTAACCTTGCCTCAGATGCAAAGTCTGTAATGTATGAGTAATACACATACATCGAACTAGTCCATAAGTAATAAAATAGTGTCTGGGTTTACAAGAAACCTTTTAATTTTAAGTATATAAGTTCAATGAATGCGATATTCACCCCTACAGAAAATATTCTAGAAGGAAACGCAGCCATTTTTTCCGTGTTTCATTTTAGATGTATGATTGCAATAAAATCTTCGTGCATAAAATTTAAAAAAAAAAAAAAAACTTTTCTTTTTTTTCCCGTCTACTGACTACTCATAGACTTGCTCGTGAGCTACCCTATCTACATAATGCAATCGATCTCGCTTAATATACGGCGGGAGTTATGGAGACTATTTGCATCGTTCGTGGCGTTTGGCTGAGGATAAAATATTGGGATGAAAACGTCTCTCTAATGTGAGGTTTATGTTATTTTTCTGTTAAGATGGTGAATCTAAAATTGAACAGTAGTAAAAGACGAAGAAGAAGAAAAAAATAAATAAAAAAATATGATAGAAGTCTTTGGAGAATATCGTAGTAGTTACTTGAGTTTGGATTTGTGCCGTGCATACATCCAATTAAAACTGCTTGGAGATGGAAAATGTAGTGACGTGGAAAATGTTTGAATAAATTTTCTTGGGAAATATTTATAATAAAATTGGTAAGAGGAAAGGAAAACGTAAGTTTCATGATTTTTTATTTTATATATGAGTTTTTTTAATATAAATATTTAATCTTAAAACACACCATAAAAATATTATTATAAGTCAATTACTTTAATTGGATGTGAAAATGTTAAAGAACGGAGATTGATTCATTCAATCCAATACACTTGGAGGGTAATGGATGGCAATGCTGTAGCCAGTGAAGTTCTAACTGAGGTTCGGCTATTGCTGTTACCCTCCTGCCATGATCAGAGCTTTAATAGCTCAATACCACCTTATTCCTACACTGTCCTCTACAGATAACGGGGAAGATGAAAAGCATTCTTGCTTCGCCCCTTTAAGCCAGTCCTTATAAGGACCAATATGGTTATTGGTTAAGAGGGGATCAATCGACCGTGAGATGCGGTGATTGATTCATTCAATCCTAATACCCTTGGAGGGTAAAGGATGGAAATGCTGTAGCCAGTGAAGTTCTAACTGAGGCTCGGCTATTGCTGTTACCCTCCTGCCATGATCAGAGCTTTAATAGCTCAATACCACCTTATTCCTACACTGTCCTCTACAGATAACGGGGAAGATGAAAAGCATTCTTGCTTCGCCCCTTTATGCCAGTCCTTATAAGGATATACGGAAGTTATTGGTTAAGAGAAAAAAATAAGATACGAAAGTCCTTTTTAGGGACTTCCAGGGTAACAAATGGCAATGCTGAACCAATGAAGTTTAACTGAGGTTCGGCTGTTGCTGTTACCCTGATGAGTTTCGAGAGTTCGCTCTCTTAGGGTTTTTGCCTTAAGGGAGCAATTTGAGTCTCCGGGGAAAGTGTTTTCCGGCACGGCCCGCTGAGGGGTTCTTGTCGGTGAATTATTTTCTTCGGAATGAGCGGTTCTGCTCGGTGGTCGGTTTCACTGAGTGGAACCAACGCGGAGATTTGGACGGTCTTTCGCCCACGAATGAGTGGCCTAGAGATCGTCTGATTTTTTGAGATTTTACTCCTTTACTTAAACAGAGGGTAACAAATGGCAATGCTGTAGCCAATGAAGTTTTAACTGAGGCTCGGCTATTGCCATTACCCAGCCATGACTGAAGCCTTTAGCTCAATAACACCCCATCCACACAGATTTTCTTCATTCAGATGACGGGATAAAGAGTCAGGACTCAGTCCATCGCCCAGTTCTTTTAAGAACTTTATTGGTTAATAGGCAGATGAGATTGGGGATGATCGACCGTGAGATGCGGTGATTAATACCCTTGTATGGTAATGGATGGCAATGCTGTAGCCAATGAAATTCTAATTGAGGCTCGGCTACCCTGCCATGATCAGAGCTTTAATAGCTCAATAACAACTTATCCCTACACGGTCCTCTACAGATAACGGGGAAGATGAAAAGTCCTTATAAGGATAATAAGGTTATTGGTTAATATGACAGTAAATGAATCTTTGCATGAACATGAATGCTTCAAAATTATTTGAAGAACTATACATAATATATGTGAGTTTAATTTTGTTATGAATTTGACTTACATATCATATATTTATATATTTATACAGTAAATCACTCATATGAAAATAATAATTTAAGTATTAATGATTTGTATAACTTTGAGTATATCTAGACGTTTTAGAGTATGTGATGTGTGACTATTTGCTTTTGCTTTTTATGTCTGATAGAGAAAAGCGATTCCAAGTGGATTTCGTTGAAAATACCTTTGATATTCTTTCAACTTTGTATACATTACTTAAAATTCAAAATAGCGGCATATTAAATCTAGTATTTCTGCCTCTATAAGGACGAAACTGATTTTTTTTTTCTAAATGAAAATTGATTGATGCTATTGAACAAAAAACTGATAAACAGAGTTTGGACTATAACTCGTCATGTACAATAAATGCAATAACATACTGGAAATAACCAATTGGGATATTTACATAATTTCAGTTAGAGAAATACTTCGAGGTGTCGATTTTCTTGTAACACATGGACTGGGATATATTACTGAAATCTTCGCATTTTAAATTATACGACATACATCTTTCATAACAGAGATGCCCTCGAGATGTTCCTCTACTGGATTGCACTTCGTAATCGAAACCTCTCGGTTAATTCTTGGAAATGAGGTGGGGGACTTCTCAAAGAAGAAAGAAAGAAATCAATAAGAACATATCCACTCCTGTCTTACGTTAGATTGATTTCTTTTAAAGCAATACAACGACAGTCCTGTTGAAGATCACGTTATAGGACTTAAAATGGCCACTAATCAATTATCAGAGAATTTTTTAAAGGCAAAATACATCCTATTGGACTGCATTTTCCCCTTTATTCTTTTCCATTCTAAGTGGGTAAATAGATATTGTCAGGAGAAATTATCTTTCGTCGAATAATTAACCATTGATGAGAATATTACGTGGCTGGCTGGCTGGCTGTTGCATACATTCTCTTAAATGAAGAAAACGTGTGTGGTTAGCAAGAAAGAACTTCCACGGCAATTATCAAAGTAATGACTGTTCTTTATAAGCAAGAAAACATATCGATAGTTGTAAGGATCTCGTCTCGTGTGGTCATTACATTTCTTCAGCGGAAACGCTATACGTCCAAATTATCTTTTGGTTTTTAGGAACACCCAATTGATAATGCAGTGTTATTATTAGATCAATGCACTCCACTTATCATCGGGTCGGATGCTGTCAAGGTAATTATAGCGATTTTTTTTTCTGTGTGTGTGAGGGCTCTTCTCGTGTCATCAGATGTGGTTCAGTATTAAGATTCGGCCTCTTTCGCCCACAGATACTTGTAATTGGATGTATTGATGATTATTGGCTATGGAAATAAAATATTTTAAATAACAGCATGGTACAAATTATTTTGAGGTAACCAATTAACTGAATGTCAGGACATGTATACTGAATAAAATGAACACATAAAAGACTGAATACATTCTCTCTCTCTCTCTCTCTCTCCCCGAAAGTGACGAAGAATTTATAAAAATATAACCTTCGAAAGTGCATATTCTCTCTCTCTCTCTCTCTCTTTTTTTTTTTTTTTGCAATTAAACTGTTTATTTTCTTGACGTTCTTTTCTTCTGTAATTGAATATATATTACAAAAGTTACGGTATATGATACATGTCGTTTTGTCATTTTTTCAATAAGAGTAAATAATACCTTGTAAACAAACAATACATAAAAGTCATTTGTATTACAATTACGGCATTAGACAGGATTGTGAACATTTAAAACAAGTCTATGCATGTGCCTAGTGTTGGGCATGGACCCATTCTCTGTCTCAATGTTTAGACGATTGGATTTAATGGGATTTCTGTATATTCGAATACTTAGTATCTCTCGGCTAGGTTGTCTGAATATAGCATTTCTTGATAGAGCTATACGATGGCCTCTGATACTCTGGTTCTTAGCTGCTGTTTCGATATACCGTTCTTATTAACTTTTTTTAGCTGCCCAGTATGGAATATTACAGTTGTCCTAAGCGTAGAGATGCGCAAATTGTGGAATGCATATGAAATTCTACATCTTTGTTACCATGAGTAAAAAAAAGACAGAAAGGAAGAAACATTTTAGAATCTACAGAGATAGTGATCTCTGTTATCGAAAAATCTAAGTTTTAATAGTTCTGAAAGCAAACCCCCCCCCACACACACATACATGTGATGTACGCACTAGCTCACAATAAACATAGCTGTTTTAAATTATCAGAATACGTCCTAATACCGTATTTGTTTTGTTAACACAGTGATATTTATGTATTGCTCTCTATAAAAAGGAGAGAGAGAGAGAAGAAAAAAAAAACAAGAACAGACGTAAAAGAATATCAGTAAAGTTGTACAAGTGAAGAGAATAGTTTCAGAACCACCATCCTGCTCTTAGATATTTTTATTTTTTTCAGTTTTTGACTGACGTTGATTTCTCATTGTCGAAGGTAAAGCCTTCCTATAATCACATTTTATTTTTTTTATTTTTTCTGTGTTTGTGCGTTTTGATCAGAGAATGCAAAAACACCCATCAGATAGGATGAAAGAGAATTAAAACTGGCTGGATTATTAGTTAAGGTTACAACACCACATATGTTAGGCGCGTGATGGCTAAAACCCCCGTGTAATATTAATTAATGGGCTTCATCAGGAGATTCCCTGATGACTTCCATTAATTAATAATCTTTCTATTACGATCTGCGACTGGAATTTTAATTAATCCTTCTGTTAAATTCAGTTGATTCTAATCAAGTCGGACATTTAAAAATAACACGACTCCATGCTGTCAACACATAAATGGATGAACGAAACGGCATCTATCCATTACATCCTACAGGTATTCAAATTACATTAGCTTGGTGAAATTCTGCAAATCTCTCTCTCTCTCTCTCTCTCTCTCTCTCTCTCTCTCCCCGAGAATTTGAGACTTTTCGCCTGGGGATTTTTTTTTTAATTTTATCTTCTTTTACTCAGTTTCGTTATCCCTGTGGTTCTTTGATGCTCCTCCCTACACACGAACAGATGATGTTAAGTCTATTCTTTTGCTGTCTCAGCTAAAATATTCATGCTGTTTGCTTCAGGTTTCTGCGCATCTTGATAAAACAAACATTTGCTAATGAATCGCATTAAAATTAAAACTGGGGTTAATTTCCAATGCCTATTCTAATAGAACGACAAAGTAAACAGGAATTCTCTTTGCTAACATAAGTCACTAACATTGTCTTTTAGCGTTTAAAAAAATCAGATTTTTTTTGTTGCACTGCGAAGTTTTCTCTTATTCGTCATTTCGATTTTTTTTATTACTGAGGTGTTTTCCGTAGCGATATTTTCTGCATTCCGTTTGAAATATTTCGAATCACAAAATGAAATTTTTCCATTTCTCCATCCTACTTTGAACCCACCTTTTCCTAGACTTCAGTATGTTTGTTCATTAACCATCTCCGAACAGCATTTTTTTAAAATATATTTACCTACATGATGGCATGAAAGTGCTTACATATAACTCTCTATAGAAAGGTATCTCAAAATACCTCTCGATGATATCTGTAAGAGAGAAACTTAAAAAAAAAAATTACACGAGAGTACGTTAAAGAATATTGCAACATCTTCAAACATGCTCTTATGACCAATAATATAAACAAGCCCCAGCATGTGTTTCCATTGTTAAGAGTAAATATATATGTAACCTCTACTTTCATGTTTATTTGTAAAACACGTAAAAAAAGAATCTCAGCTTTTCAGTACATAACTAGTAAGTGCAAGATGGAGGGTCATTTCTGTGAAAATTCCGTAAATATCAAATACCTTCTGATATTTACGAAAGATTATTAGCATAATAGTACGCTAATAATCTCCGATAAAAAGGTAAAATTAAAATAAAACGACAGAAGGGGAGTTAAATTCAAAGTGAATAATAAAAGCTATATTAATAGTTATTGTTTTACACTATGACGCCGCTAGCGACTCCCACAGCCGATGCAAGTACTGAAACGATTCAAAAACATATACAGTAGTTTCCCCTCCCCCCTTCATCTGCGGATAGGACCGAACCCTATGTTTTTTTCCTATACATACATACCTATGATAAAGTTTAATTTATTTACGAGAAAAAAATCCTCGGCATCCCAAATTACCTTAGCTATTTAAGTCAAACAGTGCAAGCTAAGGCAATTCGGGGATGCCGAAATTTGTATTCTCGTAAGCTCTCAGGTCAACGTATGAAACTTTCATAGTTTCTACAAATATTCGGCTTAGAAATAATGTTGGATCTTTAATATCCACTTTGTTGATGTAATTATAAATTGTTTATTTCTGGAATTTTCCATTTAATATCTTCAGACCGGGGTTGACTGCGGCTAGCGAACCCGCGGATAAAGGGAGACTAGGGTATTTCAAATCCAACCTTATCCATTCTACAGTCCAGACATCTTTTCAAGTGATTTTTACCGTTAGTCCTCCTCCCCAAAAAAAAGCTGTATAGTCATTGAAGCGGTGAATATTTGGTTGTAGAAATAACTAAAAGACGATTAAAAGGTAATGGACTGAATCGGTCCACATTCAAAGTGCAAACAGCAGAAAACAACAGTAAAAGTTTGAACATTTTATATTTCTATATTTCAGGAAAATAAATTCGTTTTCATTTACTTTTATTGTTTCAATAGCAAGATCTACAGATCATCTCTTAGAGAGCCGGAAGTGCTTAATCAATCAAACTCTCTCTCTCTCTCTCTCTCTCTCTCTCTCTCTCTCTCTCTCTCTCTCTCTCTCTCCACACACACACACACACACACACACACTGTAATGAAGATGAAGAAAGAAAGAAAGAGACATAAAAAAACGCAACGTGTTTTAGGTGAGAGCAAAGAAACTCCTCAAACATGAATAAGTTAACATGAAAAGAATAATGCAAAAGTCTAATTGAGAAAACGATCGGGAAATGAGCTAAAAAGAAATATAAAAGCATCTGGTTAATCTGGATTATGACCCAGACACCCATTGTTACGTATAGTTAAGTGTCCTGATTATCAATGTTGTGCGAGTGTGTAGGATTGCTGTTTTCTCAAATTTGAGACTGCACTGCCAATATTGTTTATCCGAGGGAGAACGGAAATTACTCAGATCTTTTGAATCAATGTTTTTGCACTTTTTTAAGGAAACAAATGCTTCTTTAATTTTTTTTTTTTTTTTTTTGCTGCGTGTAATTCCCCGTTACAGCATCCACGATAAGTCGAGCACATTCAGACGTACCCAATACAGAACGGAATCGCGCTATCATTTATAAATTACATGACTTTCTGTCGAGAGAAGAGAGAGAGAAGGATGGGTGGAGGAAGTGAATCCGCTTTTGCGACAGTAGGCTGAGAGTAGTCCATTATATATGACATATATAATTTACCGACGAGGCGTTCCTCGAATCATCGCACCTCCGTAGTAACGTTGGATGATGACAGAACATGCGCTCTTTAATTCCAAAACACCTGATTTCATGTGGCTAACGACAAGAAAATTTATCTAAAATAAAACGGATTTTATCTTTTCGGATAACTCGAGTTTTCATCCTCACATTGACAAACCGGCCTTTGAACATAAAGATGTCAAACGAAAGATAAAATATGAAAGTACAATGGGTTAGATATAGGTGGATTCGTGAATGCAGGATGCTGATTTCACACTTCCCTTATGAAAACGAACCCATCAGCACTCCCCCCCCCCCGAATGTCTCGAAATAATAAAAATAAATAAATAAAAACTGAAAAGGGAGATTTCTAAGACCGATTATTAGTCCGCCGTGAGGGTTATGTCAAAACCAGCACCTTACTGTAATCTTTCTTTTTGTAACTCTTACTGTAATCATTCCACCAAACACTACCAGTCTCTCAGTGAAAAAAAATCAAAATACCTGACGAAAATCTTCATATTGAAAAAAAAAAAAAAATTGCTCACTTTACTCGTTAAAGTGGAACTCGAGTAATTTTCCAACCAAGATATGTGAATCCAATTAGCCAAAAAAAAAGTAAGAATAGAGAAAGAAAAATATTTGATCAAATCAAAAGGCTTATAGGGACTAGTTCTTTCATAAACTCTTATACGCTCAGGACGTGAAAATGACCTGTCTAAACATGTTATTCTTTCCAGAGAAAAAGTTTCATTGTATGGCTTCTGTTGTTCGTGATAACCGTGGGAAATGCTTTTCTATATTTAGACTTTATTTTTTGGATTTCTTAAAGGGCACATGACGAAATGCAAACAGCATTAGATGAGACCGAATTTGCTGGAAGTCTTTTCGATGCGACCAAACAATGCTCCTAACAAAACACCAAACTCTGTTGCTGTTCGTTTCCTTCCAGAGAAGGTGTTGGAAATTAAGAGTGTGTTTCACATGGCCCTGACACAACGCAAATATTTCTATTTGGGGATTCCGAAGCATTTTAAATCCAACCGAAAATGTGTCTTCAAATTTTTGTCAAATGCAATATCCCATAGTGCATTACGTCAACGCGGTTTGTACTTACGGGAGACCGGTCAGTGTGGCATTTTTCTTTTTCGTACTTAAAATCAACCTCGGATGGCAAAGGATTTCGTGAATGGATGCAGTTAAATAAAATGAAAGAAAGGTGTCTTTTAGAAATACAGAGTTATCTTCATAACTCTGCTACTAGTATGTTCTTTCTTGTGGTTATATCAGTTGCGTTAGTATCATTTTGTTCGAGGTATCCGTGCTTTCCAGACCCCCCCCCCCTCGTATAAGCGTTTTGAGAAAATTTAAGAGAGTAAGCAGATGTCATCAATGGCAGAATCATATTCAAAATGAAGATATATTAGAAAACAACTAAACGTTGCTAGCATTCAAGTATGTGTGAGCAGAGCTAATCTCAGGTGATATTTGTCAATTAAACAGAATGAGAGAAGAAGGGTTAGCGAAACACGTGATTGATGTCAAGGTGATTGATGTTGATGTCAAGATGCCAAGAAAAAGACCCAAAGGAAGACCAAGATGTAGGTGGATTGATACAGCAAGAAATGCCCTAAAAGACAGAAATATTAGATATCACAATATTGGAGTGCTGACAAGTGACAGACGAATTTGAAGAAAATTAATGATAAAAAGTTAATATCCTAAACACTCCTTGAGGGTACATAACAGGAAACTGATATTGATGAAGATGAAAAGAACAAAAGATGTGTGAGAAAGAAAGATGGAGATAAAAGGAAGATGAGAAATTTGTGTGTGTGTGTGTGTGTGTGTGTGTGTGAGAGAGAGAGAGAGAGAGAGAGAGAAAGAGAGATTAGAATAAGAAAGAGAAAAAAAGATAGATAAAGATATAGAATTGAGAGAGAGAAAAAAATAAGATAAAAAGAGAAAGTAAAGAGAGAGAGAGAGAGAGAGAGATAAGAAAGAAGAAATGCTATGGAGAGAGAGTAAAAAAGTGAGATAGAAATGGACGCTTTTCGTTTAAGGCTTCGAAGCAATTGTCTTTACAAGTTCCATAATACTTTTAGTGTGAGATTATTAATTTCTTTTCCACACAACGTAAGAAAAGTATCCAATACTTATTATCCCATTTACGCCCCACGTGCGGCTTTCCAAACTCGCATCCCAGAGAACTAATACCATCAACAATCTTCTACAGTATTTTTTTTTTTACTCTTTATATATTTTTTTCTTACTTACAACGATCATCAATTTCCTCCGGGGTATTTGTATGCCATCCAGCGAGTTCATTTGGTGACCTGGCCAAATAATAGCGTTCTACTACATTGCTCCAAATCTTAACTAAGCCCAGAGCGTGGTGAAAAAAAAACGTCGCTTTTCTTAGGCCCACAATAAACGGGGGGAAGCTTACGACATGACATTCACCTCAGCAGTAGCCATCTAAACATCGTTAAATGTTAGAAAACACATTGATGGTATTCAGCACAACACCGGGTGGCTACGCGAACTGCTATTGAAAGCCTTGGATGTCTTCGACATGACATACAAATCCGTACATAGATGTGCGAAGAATTCTTAGGCTACAAGGGTTTCGATCTTAAAAGGAGTTTTGCTTCAAGAAATTAGATTTTCTCTACAGTAATGGGATTCTCTGGTTGGATGGAGAGAGAGAGAGAGAAAAAGTGCCCCAGAAAAAGAGAGAATATTTTTAACTTATTTTTATTATTGTGGAATTGATTAATGTGTTAATAAAAACAGCATTAAACAGGAAAGATGGATTTTAATTATTAAAATGCATGATCTTTACTGCATTTACAACCACACGTTTTTTTTCCTTTTACTGTTATTTATAACGAATAAAAATGATTTGAGGAAAGAACAAATCAAGTACGAAGGCTATTAAGAATTTCACAGATTAATCTCTTTTCTTCAGGTAAAGCTACTATTCAGTTTCTTTGTTTTGGACACTTAGACATATTTGAGAAAAATGGCAAGTGACCAGGACATGCCACTTTGCCGTTTGTTACAACATTTGCGACAATGCTACAAGCCAGATATTAACTGTCTTGTAGAACTGCGAGAAATTCGACATTTTTCATTCAAAACATGAAACAGTTGAGTAGCAAACCTTGTTCTTGTTTCTGTAAATGGTTTACGTATTTTATAAGTGGATATGACATCGTTGATGGTAACACCATTTTTTTTTTCATTCAGAAAAACAGTCCATCGTTGATTTCGTTGATTTCAAGAGTCGACTACAATAGTTATCAGATAAACACTGGTAATCGAAGGCTAACTATGGGTTAATAATGTTCCTCTGTAGTAATTAGCAGTTAGTGCTACTACTAAATGCGATCTTTCTCGTTTAGAAAAAAATCTCATTTGACTAGGTTCTTGTCAAAGACACCTCTTTGTTTATTTCGTAATAATTCTGCTTCTATAGTAGCCAAGATAGGAAATTCCCTAAGTTAATTATGTCTTGGTTATGAGTCCTTGGAAAAATTTCCCGTGGTTCCAGTTTTTTCTGCTTTTGGAGTCTGGAGATATTTTTTTACTATTAAAAGATATATAAATTTTTTTCTAAGGAAAAAAGGATTTCTAAGGATTAGCTTTCATTGTGTTGATGCAGTATACAGCGGAGAGCGAAGACAATCTTTTGTCCAGAAATCTTACACGAGATTTTTGTTTCTGCAGTCCCAGACGGGGTTCAAACCCAGAAAAAACCCTGGTTCGAATTTCTCGACGACCAAGAATAACCAGAAAATGGCTTTTTCTGCTAGAAGTGAGTTAGCTAAAATCATAACGAAGACGACACCTCCTCACTGATATTTGTCGTTCCTTCCCTGAAAAATTCGAAATCTCTCTCTCTCTCTCTCTCTCTCTCTCTCTCTCTCTCTCTCTCTCTCTCTCTCTCTCTCTCTATCTATCTATCTATCTATCTATCTATCCATCTACAAGTTCTAGAGACAAGAAATATGACCAAAGTATACCTGTGTGTGTGTGTGTGTGTGTGTGTGTGTGTGCATCGAAAAACAGAAGCCAAATGTTTCGGGATTCAAGGTTTCAGAACCTTGCCGCAACCTTCAATGTTTTTTTTTTATTATTATTTGAAGTTTGCAGCAAGGATCTAAATATTAAAATATATTTAATTCTTGGTATGTCAGAACCGAGTTTATTTTATGAGTGAATTCGTTGTGTGTGTGTGGAAGTTAGATAAATGACGGTTGTCTTTATTACAGACAGAAAAGCGGGTGATTTTTTTTAATATTTTAAAATCTGTTTCTAAGCAACGAGAAATATATCATTATTTGTTTCAAAAATGGGATTCATAGGGCTTATTTATTCATAGCATACGTCATATTCTACATTGTTTAACTCTAGAATCCATTTGAAATTATGTATAGATGTAGCCTCGATCGCAAATGTGTACTACCAATGAAGTACAGTATTAGCATTTTCCTAATTCATTCATTTTATTTCCAAAATGCAATACACGAAACAAATTTATTGCAAACCTACAAATCTATAAAATACAGTTTAAAACGAGTGCATCTATTTTTTTTATTTCATCTTTTTAACTGTCTGGTGATATATTTTAAATCGATGCGTAAATATTCTCTCCGATTACAATGAATCTCTGCTAACACTTTTGAACAAGCTGCTTTTAAAAAATGTGCAAATAAAGCCGAATTTTAAGCTTCCAATATATACAATATTAGCTCAATGTTTTTCCAATATTGTGTACTCATAAAAAATAAATAAATAAAATGTGTGCATACAGACACCAAGTTCAAAATTAGGACTGATCGAACGACAGTAAAATCTGAGAAAAAAAAACATTAAAAGGGTAAAAAAAAAAAAAAGCGAGAATGAAAGATAGAAGAAAAAAGATTGCTAGAAAGAAAAAAGAATTACTGACTTTCAATATAATTTCAATGCAGAAGCACTCATATATTCTTCAGTTATCTTTTACTTTGAAAATAAACGGATTATTTCTATATTATTAGCATACCAACAAAATAAACACTTGCATTACAAAAATTAACAACAACTGGAAAGTTATGGACTTTAGAATAATAAACCGCCTCTTACACCAATAATAAATCTACCTTTTATAAACTCTTACGAGGCATACGACATTTCCGGCCACATTTGAAAGATTATTGTTGTTGAATTATACATCTACGGTTTTTTTTTAAGAGTCTCCGTTAAATATTGAAGTATATTATATGTAGAACATGCGATGGATCCACACTGTCGGCGAATTTACCTAATTGGACTTCTGAATCTTTTTTGACGTTCGCAGCCTGGTTGAGAAAGTATATCGGTAAGCTAACGACCCTCCCACGCACACCCGTATTCAAGGTGGTATCTCTAGCCACGTGCTTATAATGGAAAATGATGCTAGATTCCCGGAGTTTGAGCAATAAGTCATTAGAATATGGCGGTGTGTGTCTACAGCACGTGTACTGATGGCTCATCTCTTATTTTAGATGTAGGCTGGCGTCTTTCGTAGGTCACGTGGATACGACATCAAAATATTACTTTTTTCTACCCTTTTTATTTTTAAATCTCCACTTTATTTTTTTATTTTTTACTTTCTTCAACTTTCCACTTTTGTCGTTTAAACCTTTACAATTAATCCTGTAACTTTAAAACCTGCGGATATTTTCAAAAACTTCCATTTTTGATTTTTAAGCGTCATTATTCATTTCGTTTTCATCGACGATTTATAAATATCGGATTTAAGATACTCGAAACCAAAGCATTTTTTAGATACATATAAAATTACGCTAATTACTTTTACTTACTTATTTTGTACTCCTTTCTTCAAAAAAAAAAAAATAATAATAATAATAACAAACTTTTCAGAAAAACATACGAAAAAAGATCGCCATTAATTCAAGCTTTTCAGTGTTTATGCAGCTATGAATGCCAAACGAACTCTAGCGCGTGCAAACTTGTTTGTCGTTTGCTAGAAATAGGTTGTTATTCTGTCATGCGCGATAAAATGACGTTGCATTCAAAGTTTTGTTTCAATAAAATATACCAAAGCAATAAAACATAACAAAGTTTTCTTTCGGCTGTAAAACTAGAAATTAATTTTTATTCAGCTTCGTTCAAGGGCTAAGTGATCTTCAGCAGCTCTTAGATAATTAGAAACTCAAAACTAAAAAAGGAGAAAAAAAAACAGTAGAGGTATGCCATATATCTCTACTGTACCAGTTAATGAAGTGCTTTTCTCCATACCAACCATGAATCTTGCGTAAATACCAAAGTGAAAGAACTAAGAGCTCTTCTCTTCCCCCCCCCCCTCCTCTCTCTCTCTCTCTCTCTCTCTCTCTGCAGAGCGAGCTTCTTTATGACTAGCAATTAAATTAAGTCTTTTGTGTTTTGTCTTTAAATTTTCTCGGCCCACTGTATTTCAGGCTTACATAAAACATATGGAAAATAATTATGCTTGTTAATTAAAAAAAGAAAGAGGTACAATAGATAATCCGATATAATTTCAAATATAATTAGTAGACTCTCTTTCTCTGTTTGAACCTATGGGAATGCGGATGTACAAGATAAGCGTTTTTTTTTTTTTTTTTTTTTTTTTGAAAAAAGCATTCGTTAAACGAAATTGTCACTCCTTAAATATCTTAATATCCTAGGATGAGATAAAATCAAGTAGCCTGGATCATTTTAAACTTTCACTGTACCCATACGAAAAAATTAGGTTGTACTGAGAGGATTTTGAACGGAATATTTATTTTTTAAAAAATGGAATCATGAAAAGGTATAAAAAATAAAAATAAGTCGCTCTCATTCTCAAACGTAAATTGCAATTAAGTCATGCATTTCAAATAAAAAAAAACAGTCTTCGTTAATATTAATATATGCGGAGACTTGGATGTAAGTAAAACTCTAAAGTAATCGTTTAGGAAAAATTAAAAAAAAAAAAAAAGTCGCAATGATGTTGTTGCCCGGTGCTTCTTTTTGAACATCTTCTGCATTTCTTTTGAGTCAGAATTATATGACGTATTAGAACAAGCAAAACTGAAATTACTCGAATTTCATTATAAAAATAAATGGTTGTACACTCTTTCAGTAATGATCTTGCTTCAAATAAGGATGAAACTAGCTTCGTTCATTCAATTTTTTTTTTACTTTCATACTTCTTTTCAATAGTTAATTCTTCTGTTGGTAGTGACTACATTGGAAAAACATTAAACTTTATTAGGGACCTATTTCTCTCAGAAAAAAAACAAGAGTACTTAACATTTTCTTTTAAGTAACAAACTCAAAGTCGAATTACTTATCATAATGTGGATAGAATTTGTGATCATTAGCAAAGTCTAGTAGAGTGTGTCTCTGAATCAGAACTAAAGAGACCGAAATTGCAGCATTCAAATTTCTTTATACCATAAAGCGAAACATGTTCTTAGAATTTGTGAAAAATTAGCTATAAATTATTAATAAAAATATTTCTTAAATATTAATGAAATTATAATAACCTTTAAAAATTTTGTTCTTTACTTTAGTATCCTTCGAGAAATATACCCTTTTATTTATTATATAATTTTATTTGGAAATATACATTATATATTTCCAAATAAGATTATAGCATTTAAGATGAAAAGCGAAGTTGGTTGGAAGAGAATTGACCGTGGTGATTAATATCCTTGGAGGGTAATGGATGGCAATGCTGTAGCCAATGAAGTTCTAACTGAAGCTCGGCAATTGCTGTTACCCTCCTGCCATGATCAGAGCTTTAATAGCTCAATAACACCTTATCCCTACACTGTCCTCTACAGATAACGGGGAAGATGAAAAGCATTCTTGCTTTTAAGCCAGTCCTTATAAGGACTTCGATATCATCCAGGTCTACCTACTCACTGATGAAGCCCCAATGAGTGGCTTCATCAGTGAGTAGGCTTCTTCATCTGTGAGTGGCTCCACTTGGAGCCTCTCACAGCCAGCAAAAGTAGGCTTTTGCCTGTCTCTGAGTGGGGCCACCGCTGAGATTACGGCTCTGCTTGGTGGTGGGGTGAGCCTGCCACTGGGTAGCGCCAATGCTGAGAAGTTCTTCTCAGTGACGGGGTGAGCCTGTCATCGAGTGGAACAACGCTGAGTTGGGCGATCTTTCTGGATCGTCTTATTTTTAGAGCCCGCTTCACCTATACATAAGGTTGAAACCGGTCTGGGTAGTGACCTCTCCTCATAATGTAAAGCAGTATTACATCTCCTAGGAGCTGTGTTTTCACATTATGAGAAAATATCAAGGATAGTGAAGGATCTTGCTCCACCTTTGCTTTGAGTTGCCTTGGTGTTGTACTACCAAGTGGTCACTTACGCTTGGATTCGTAGATAGTTCTTCGGCATGAAACTCGTAAATCGTAGTTTTCGATCTTAGAGTTTCACATACTGGCTGTAAAATAATAAGGGATTTTTATCCCTTTAATTTAAGATTAGTATTTATTTGTTGGAGGGTGATGGAGTAGGATTTATCAGTCCTTTTTAGGACTTCCAGGGTAACGAATGGCAATGCTGTAGCCAATGAAGTTTTAACTGAAGCTCGACTATTGCCGTTACCCAGCCATGACCAGAGCGTTTAGCTCAATAACACCCCATCGGCACAGATTTTCTTCATTCAGATGACGGGATAAAGAGTCAAGGACTCAGTCCATCGCCCAGTTCTTTTAAGAACTATTTGTTGGATTATTACGTTGTTAACGTTTAATTAAGGTATAATAATGATTACTAATATTTAGTGAAGATTTTAACATTTAAAGATAAGTTATTAATCTTTAGTGAAGATTTTAACATTTAAAGATAAGTTATTAATCTTTAGTGAAGATTTAAAATTCTTCGTACGTCATCAATTGAAATAAAATAATCTAAACAGGAAATAATAATTTCAGAATCTGATCAGCGCTTATTTTTGAAATTTCATGTCTCATCTCTCTAATTAAAGCTATGTGTTTGTGAGCGTTACAAGGATCTCACAATGTACTTAACATTTGCATAAATTAATGTTTCTAGGTTGTCGTCAACCGTGCTATATTTTCAATATGCGAAGTGAATTGTTTTAAATCACACATACAAAAAAATTGAACTTTCTTACCCAACGCACAATACCGATCCAAAGTTGACTTCGTTATCCAAATTATTTTTCCAAAGGTTCACTCTGAACTCTCGCAACGATGGATCAAGACGTGGGTCGTAATATTACTGCCATGAACTGACGACTGTGCTGATAACGAGATTATTAGAGTAACTCTAGACGCTCTTTTTTTTTTTTTTTTTTTTTATCTTTCTCCTGGGTGTTTACTTCATGGCATTTTTTTTCGGCAGTAGATACTAAAAAGCTATTTTAATGGCTATCAATTTAGAATAACAACCCCTTAACTCTTATTCTGACATCCGATGTGCTCGCAGACACAATTTTCAAGGAGAGAACTGACCGGTAAAAATTTTCACTACAGTAATTAGATAGATAAACTCGAATGCTTAATATACACGAAAGTGGTAGCAATTGGCTATTTTTCAATTCATTTCTAATTAAAAGTGTTTTTCACTTTTCCATAATGTTTGCATTTATACAATGATTATGAATATGAAGAGCGTATGAAAGAAAAAGAAAAAGAAAAAAACTCGAAGGGCCCCGTACCATTCAGTGTCCCATTTTTGCTAATTTTTCTGCTACTCCACAGAATTTGGTTCACTGTTCAGCTCTATGAGAAAAAGGTCAATTCTATATTAATTGTAGCTGGTAATTATTATCGTTCGATATGAGACACTGTCCTATTAAAAAAAAAAAAGTATCGTCTTGGGCCAGTCCCATATTATGTAACTGGCAGCTACCCACCGAGTTAATGTGCTATAGGATATTGCGGGTAGTAAAATCACTTGTCTAGATTATTATTGTAAGGGGGAAAAAAGATTTCCATGAAAAGATATTATAAGATTTTCCTCATCTTTTTAATTTTTATTCGCTAAATAAATGTTTTTATATTATATACGATTTAATTTTTATTCGCTAAATGTTTTTGTATCTCATCATCATTGGAGTTACGAAACTAAAACTACGTCGTCAAGCGCTACCTAATGATTTAGTTGTAATGACGTCACTGCTTTATTACGTTTGGTATTCTAAGTCTAATGTATTTTAGTTTGATATTATAATAGACTCTATATAAAGTTTAATTTGGCGTATAAAACAATTTAATAATTTAGAAATAATTACCAAATCGATTATAGAAAATTGAAAGAATCTAATTTAAAAGTTTTATTTTAAATTATTTTGATTAGTTTGTTTTTGTTTATTTTATAAAATAAAGAATTCTGAATCATTCGATTTACACAGAAATACATTAAGATTCGAATAAATACGATAACATTTCACAGAAAAACTAAAATATATTACTGTGCATTCCAATTTAAAACAAAAATTCTTTATCTTATCCAGGCAAGTTTTAAGAAACCAGAAATTAGGAATTCGATAAACAAGAACATTTTTTGCATGTGAAGATTTGTGATTAATCATGTTATCAAAAGAGCAAATTCAGTTTTCTTTCTGACATTTGTAAGCGCAGTGTCGTTAAAATAGTATACAAACTGTGTGTTCTTCCTCGATGCATATCTGATATGTAAATGCAATCAGGTTACAAGTAATAAAAATGAAATATATCGGATGATGATCGCAAAATTGCCATCTGAATCGCTAGGGAATTGTGTGCAGCCTTCTATCATATGCTCTGGCAAATAAAAGGCATACAATAATAGGAATTCTCACTTTTCTATTTAAAGCGTTCTCTTGTAATGTTTGATTGCATGAATTCCAATGAAGCTAGAACTAGAATATCGTTTTTAATCAGTAGTAATAGCAACTGTAGGCAATAAGATGAACTTGTAGTTTGAATGTATCGGAGCCATGTTTTTTCTTATTTACATTGTCTGTTTTAATTTAGTTTTAATTGTTATTATAATTAATAATAATTTCATGTTAAAAGCATTTCTATCTTAAATATCTTAAAATTCTTTGATGAAATATTTTGTTTTCTTTTAGCAAATAGCCTAAAAGGAGGCAAAACGTAATTTTATGAAATTTGGTTATTAAAATAAGAGTATCTGATCATAGGTTGGGAAGAATTACTGCCACCATTGTTGTGTTTGGATGTAAAAAAGGAGCTACATCGTAAATTTACGCATGTTGCATATGTAACTGTACCTGTGGGTAATATAAACACCTACTCAAATAGCAGAATAAGTAGCCTGCGGATAGGCGAAAGGCAACAAAATGGGCAAGCATGTTTACGATCGCCTGCAGATGGTTTTAACACATCTTTCATAGCCAGTGTCTCTTAAAAACTAATCTCGCTGCCATATTTCAATTGGACGAAGACAACGTCTTCAATTTAAATATCAACTAAACAATCCTGTTTTATTTCAAGCAAGAAAAATCACACTTCATCCCTCACCTTCGATGATACTCAGATAGGGCCTTCTGCTGAATTGACTGCTACCATTTAACTCTTTCCCCTGTAGACAGTAAACAGCAAGCAACTGCTGATCAGATTCTCCTATAAACATACGGAACCAACTTCTTGTCGTTTTTTCATTCCATCTTTCTCTATTCTTTGGCACCTTTTTATTTCCACAGATTTTCCTAAGGGCTACTATTCTCCACTTATTCAAAAATCCTCCAGCTTTTCCAGAGTCAACAGGCTCTTTCTTCTTCACCACTTTCCACACTCAGCAATGATGCCCTATAATTTTGCAACCTCTGGCCTGTCTGGTCGTTTAAAAAACCCTAATTAACCAAGGTTTACAAAAGCAAAAAGGAAAGAAATCACATATTTTGCCCACTTTTACAATATCTTTGTCTTACGATACAATCCTTCCTTCGTTGCCATCTCTTGCTACACTGAATCATTAAAAAAATATGATCATTCTCTGTCTAAAATTCTGGCTTCATTATGGACAACGTTTTCCCAATTTAGGAACGTGGAACAGAGAATATGATAGCATGAAAATAACTATCAAGAGAATAGCAACATAAATCGTTATTTACATGCCGGATCTCATCATTTAAGCTATAGAAGGTAGTTATCGAACTCTAGTGATGCCTAGAGACATGAGATGATTTCGTCAAAGAGTTGACGAAAGAATCTTCCAAAGGAAAAAATAATAATGAAAAAGGAAAAAGGATCATTCCATCAGAATGGTTAATAAAGTATTAGAATGCATTTTGGACAAGCCAGAAGAACTATTCCGAGCGAGCAAGAAAATACAATGCATCTAAACAACAAACTTTTTATTGATCATATACCGTTCGCTAATGTCCAATAAGACCATTCTTGGCTCACTAAAAACGAAACACAAATCATTATGTAGCCAGCAGAAACCAGCATCACCTGCTGCAGGTAAGGCATAAAATACCTTAGCTAGGAACAGCAAAAGTACTCATAGAAAGGAAAACGAATCAACATCATAAAGGTATATAATATAAAAGACTACATGCCACTCCACTCCCTAAAAATATTTTAACTCTTGGATCGAAAGAGATGTATCGTTCTGAAACATTCCGAAAGCCAAATACCTACACATTAAGGACAATATAAATATTTTCCCCAACTTTAGGCTCTCCCGAGTTTACCATTCAGGTGAGGCAAAGAGATATGAAACATGATTAGTAACACAAAAACAATCGGTCATTGGACATATAGTTAGAACTCGTTCGAACCAGCCTAGTTGGCCTTCTAAAAGGCACAGTGTGGCCAACCAACAGGCCATATGTTCCACTGTGTGATAGATTTTATGAGTGTTTTTAGTGGCAGATGAACTTCATTACATAGTTCGAAACCACACCTTGCTAAGTGGAGATTTTATTTTATTTTCATGGCACTTAAAGAATGCTACATACTATGGTTCCACATGTAGAGCCAGAAGAGGCCTAATCCCCTGACTATCCAACTCCAGACCTGGGGATTTAAGAATCATTCTCTGGTAACTCCATGCTGCCAGTGTGTCCTGCAAGGCACGTAAAGAGAGTATCTTAAAATTAGCCCGAGAGTGAAGTAACTTCGAGAAAGTACTAGATCCAGTCATATTTTGTACCCCAATATAGTAAGAAACTTAATCTTGGTAATTTTTGAAACTTTTTTTCTATATTTGGCTACAAAATATGACTGGGTCCGTAATATCCTCCATATTAATAATGACTTATTATATTTTCTTAAAGTTATACGATATTTGATTTACATTTACTGTCTTAGTTTGTAAATATCCTTTATGTGAAGAAGATGCTATTAGGAAAAATTCAACCCTGAGTTTCCAAGTCTCAAATTAAATTTAAAAACTAGTCTAAAAGGGGAATACAATAACTGTGTGCCTTGATAATATCAGTCAAACCGTTGTATCTCTTTGTTTAATGTGACATTTAGATATTCAACTGACCACATGAGCATTAACCAATTTCAAGCATAGCGTATTTTTTTAAGCTTAGAAATGTCAAAAGTTTCTAACAATGAAAATATTGTACATCCATGAGATTTTCAAACCACTTAGAATTTTATAAACAAACAACAGTAAGATGCTGAGTAAAATTTTATTTCTGTATTCGCAAAAATGTAATGTAAGTAGCATAAAGTCCGCATTGGTTATTTACAAATACAATGGATAAAAAATATCTTTTCCAACACTTCTTTTTGAAACAATTTAAAAGCATTTTTCTCCATACTAGTGCGTGAAAGTTTCTTCTGACCAAAGCAAAGAACAGAATGAAAGCCATCTACGAAAGTATTGGAAAAATAAACATTTACCTCTGGGAAGAAAGGAAGGATACGGATTTTTGGTGTGTGTGTGTGTGTGTGTGTTTGCGTTTCTGAATAATATGGAATGCTAAAGAATACATCAGACAGAGGGTCGTGTTTGAAAATTAGATTAAAAGAGTATATATAGTTTTTTTCTTGTATCGTAAGATCGTATAAGAATATTATTTGATGCGAATTCACATCACTGCTTTCCCAGCATTCCCCAAAACCCAATAATAATATTAAATCTGTAATTCCTACCAATAGAAAAGAGCTTCCATATGGTAATAACAAGAAGGCATCTGTTTGGAGAATATCTTGTCAATTACCTTTAAAAAAAGAATTTTTTTTCGCGTGATATGGCTGGAAGTCATGTGATTTTCCTAAGATGTGTACTAACGGTGAAAATGTATTGGATGCGATCACATATGGAATATTTCTTATCATTTTTTTTCTTTAAGCGTATGTACTTTGAATATTTTCTTGCGAAAGAGATTTATAATCACAGTGTGCAACTAGCGTTTCTCGCTTATTGAATCGAGTATTTTGGCCTTCTTTCGCAGCGAAAGAGTCCGTCGTGCATAAAGAGGCTTGTTAGGTAGCTTTGAAAGAGAAATAAAGATATTTCTATTCGGTAAAAAAAACGTCGCTTGGATGACATTTATGCCGATGTTGTTCAAAATTGAAATTTAGAGTAGTTTTTTTTTAATATTCAAGTGATTAATGATGTCCTTAATTTATTTATTTGTATAACGCAAAGAGAGAAGAGTAAAAGAAAGAAAGAAAAAATGAATCAAAATATTGAATTGTCCAATTAAAATATAATGTACAAAGTGAAATGTTACAGATGTATTTAAATATACATCATTGCAATTGAAATTACCAGATAACGAGTTTAAGAAAAACGTGATCATATCATTCATGCAGACAATTTCATACGTAAATGGCAGTAGTCGTTTTGCAGATGAAATTTGTATGATAGAGATTCTTGTATTAATTATTATTACGCGCACTCGACGTAATCAAAATGTCTAACCAAATTTATATGCAAAGAGAAAAATCAAACCAGGGCAACTTGAAGAAACAATGATGTGAAGAAATTATAGGGAAAAAAATTAATGTGCTAATTATATATATTATTTATAATAGTATTTATAAGTTTACGCGGTGAGCTTAGTGTTTTTGCGCTTCGCAACTATATGCATGGGGAAGGAGTGTCCCAGGTTCGACTCCCATCGACAACGTGGTGAATTTTGAGGATCTTCCTCAGGCATAACCAACTTACTCGGGTGCGGGCATGAGGGTTTTTACTTAAAATCTGACGTTTTTAATTAATGGTTTCAATAAAATAATCTGGTAATAAAGTACTATTTCTTAGAGTTAATTTTAAGAGATAAAAAGAAATAAAAAAGACATTAATAATAAATCTAAACAGTTTTAAGTAACTCGCAAATTCAAACGATTCTCAAGTGACAACATTACAAAATACGTAGTAGAGTGGTATTTGTTTTAAATTTAAAAACTTATTCTTAAAATTTTATATAAAATAAAACTGCAACAATATTTATTTCATATAAAATTTCGAAAATATTTCTCTTAATTTTTAAAATATCTAAGAAATTTAATTATCTAATTAAACACCATTATCTTATTTATATGTGATATAAACAATATCGGATGTAATATCCCTTATTATTTTATTTATATTTATAAGGGATGAAATATCCCTTAACCTATGCAGGTACTATTTCTTCGTTATTTTTTAAAAATTAAGTAAATAATTGCAATTTGCAATTTATTCTGCAACCACTCGGAGTTGTAATAATAAATAAATAAATATATATGTATAAAATACATAGGAACCGACGTTTTCGTCTATCTGTATACACAAGTTATCTCGGCATTGGATAGACGAATTAATTTTTTTTTTTAATATTTGAAATCTACACAGTATTAATGGGTACTTCTCGTACTTCATGCAGTTATCTTCTCTATTAACATGGTTAATTAACGCATACTTTTCAGAAAAACAACACAATAGTGCAATACACTATTATCAAAAATCATCAAGAAATATTAGAAAATGTATTTCTTGACATCGAGAATATAATATAACAGAAAAATTAATAATCTACATAACTTATAGAAGTTTAGTATTTTTTTTTATTTCGGATAATTTTAAACGAAAATAAACGGAGAGAGGGGGAAAGCCGAGTGCAACAGAAATTACTTGCAAATAAAGAAATAAAAAAAGACATTAATAATAAATCTAAAGAGTTTTAAATAACTCACAAATTCAAATGACTCTCAAGTGACAACATTACCAAATAAGTAATATAGCGGTATTTATTTTAAATTTAAAAAATTATTCTTAAAATTTTATATAAAATAAAACTGAAATATTTATTTCATATAAAGTTTCAAAAATATTTCTCTTAATTTTTAAATTATCTAAGAAATTTAATTATCTAGTTAAACACCATTATCTTATTTATATGTGATATGAACAATATGCTGTTTTTTTACAGTTTCATTGCATTATATATTCTGCAAGGGGTGTCAATGCTGGATTGTCCGGTCACACATATCTTTTCAATGCAAAGTAGCCTAGTAGGAGTATAGCGTTTAACCACATTCTTCCTTGTATGTAAATGTATACATCAGCAAATTTCTCTTACATTCCATTCGTTTTTGTTTTTTTTTGATTCAAGAAACGTTGTAATGCTCAAATGATTGACGATCCATGCCTTAAATTCCTATTTCTTTGTTATTTTCAACTGGAGTGAAATTTTAACAGCATCGAAATCCAAGGATTTCGATGCTGTTAAAACAATGCACTGCTGTCTTACTTCTCGTAAGAAAGTTCTTGCTACTCTTTCTTTCACTTTTGGCAAAATTTCAATCGTCGACTACGATTAGTTGTTCTTTTGGGTATACTTTTACTTTTAGCCTATCCTGGAACAAACACATCAAGTCTATAGCCTCAGCAGCCTCCAAAAACCTGTATCATTTTTCGGATAAACATGACTTCTCTTCCATTCAGTACAACGTCACTTTATAAATCCCAAATGCGTCCAACCTTTGAATATACTATACTCGCATTTGGGGGTTGTGCACCAAAACTTAACTTAGAATACTCGAATTGTATCCAAAAGAGAGTAATCCGCTAATTAGATGAGCACTCACACTTTCTCATAGATGCTCTGCTACTGTTTTATATCTTTTTGTAGGCATATCCAAGGATGCTGCTCCACCGAACTGTTCATCACGTTTCTCTAATCATGGGAAACCACTGGTCAACATCCAAACACGGTTCAATTCCAAACTAATCGAGCGAACTTCTCATTCCCATTCTTCTGTGTTCTTTGGGACAACCTTCTCCATACAGTTTTCTGTAATGAACAATCTCTCTCCTCTTCAAGGAAAGCCCCTAAAATATTCCTCCCTCCCCTTCTCATACACGCTGTCGTGATTCAGGTCTTGTGACATCTCCTCTTACGTGGGGGATAATATAAAAATAAAAATAAACGGTTTTTTTTTTTTTTGTAAATGTCAAGAGGATGACGTATTAACACAAGCAGATGACGTATTAACTTAGAAGTATAAGCCTATCAGTTAACAATATCTAAGAATGTTTTCAAAAATATCAAGAATAACGAGAGTCGTATAAACAAATAAATTATTCGATGTTAGTTACTCTATCTGCATACATTATTAAATTAATAAAAAAAACTGTAGATCGTATTCAGAGCGAATCTTTTTTTTTTCTATTTTGCATGACACTAATACAAAATACAGTAGACCATTAAGGTACATAAGGATTACATTCCTGAAAACTCCTACACAAATTAAAGTCAATGGAAAGAGCGTAGTCACATTTTCTCAACGTTAGTAAAAGAATGTTGTAAATTTTTCAAAAAAAAAATATTAAAATCCTCCATCATTATAAAAAGATGTTCTTATGTAAAAATAATCACATAAAATAGTAAATATTCATTCCTCTAAGGAGGATGAATATGCGTCGTACGGTAAACTCATTGAAATGATGTTTTATTTATTAGGAACGAATAGCTTTAATATGAACCTAACGATGGGGAGGCTTCATCGATCGACTCCGTTGACTTAAACTGAAGATTAAGAAAAATACTGAAACATTTTTTAATTCAATATTTTTTTCATGTAATGTGACATACAAACAAGTACGATATTTAAGATTTTTAACTTATCAATGAAAAATATAGCTCGTTGGCCTAGAAGATTTAGTTTTTTCTTTGATAAATAACATAGTTTTACAAGCATTTTGGTCACCCAGGACGATTGTAAACTTACCTGCGGGTTTTCATAGCGATCTTCTTAAACTTTATGTTTCTGTTTGAGTAGACATTTAAAATTACCATACACGGACTGAAAAAAAAGTCAATAGACTTAGGACGCTCTCTTTCTGTGTGTGTGTGTGATAGAGAGAGAGAGAAAGTTGGCAATAATATAACGAATTTCTCAGGTTCACATTCAGACGCGTAAACTCTGAATAGTCAGAACAGCTATTGCGGTGACATCAAGAAACGATACGAACCTTTTGTACTTCTGTCACAATTTCTGTATTCTACTATAATTATTTATTATTATTATATAGGTCTGTGGAAATCCATCGCAGAAGTTTTTCCTTGAAACTCGAGTTTTTCATCCGGTAAACTTATGAAAATCGACCATTGAACTCACACCATTTCAGACAAGATATGCGCTAGGGTTATGGACCGCAGAATGGCAGCACTTGTCTTCCTTTCTTCACCGGATGCCGTATATAATTACTGATAGTCTTGAGCCAGCTATCTCTGATTGGCTGCCGGTGGAGATTAAAATGTCTCCCAAAGTTAGTATAAGATTAGTATATTCTGTGCGTTGATTACATGTTCTTTAGTCAGTTTGCCTATATGTAAAACCCTACTCTTCTTGGGGGGGGGAGGAACCCTGCCACAGTATCGCTAAGAATTAGAACAAATTAAGTCTTAAGCAATTAAATATAGCAGTATAGTGTAACAACAATATGCTGAGTAGATGCATGTTGATTAGTCCTGTTTTTAATCGTAAAATAGAATGGTTTAGGTGATGATTACTAAACAAATTTCAATCTAGATCTTGAGCGGCATATTTAATGAGTTTAATCATATTCAAATTATTAATAACGCTTGCAGGCCAATAACAATATACTTGGCAAAAGTAACGCAGTTCTTAAAGGTGCTAATCAAGGCACACTTTGGATAACAATATATCGATATACGTTGTTAAGGCGTCTAAAATAAATAATTAATGAAATGGATAGATATTTAAAATAGATAAATAAGGAAATTTACAAAACACCACTTTTATAGAAAGTTTTCAATATAAGAGAGAGAGTTCTGACAGTGAAATTTTATACTTCCTACAAACTCTACCAATCACTGCCAATAGCAATAGGACACGTCATCCAGATAAGTAGAATGTTACTTAACTGACTGAGAAAGATGATGTATACATTCTTATGACCTTTTCTTGTTACAGACATATCCAAGTGATAGCACGTCAGCCCATGCTTTTAAACGGAAGAGTTTTTTTTTTTCCTTTTCATGTTCCTCCAATCACAACAACAGTCCATAGTTTGGAACAGCAACTTCAAAATCATACTATCTTCAATGTTTCATTCGTCTTCAAAACCCAAAAAAGAGTCCTCTGTCACTAGGCTTTCCTGAACAGAAGTACTCGATCACATTAGAGTGATAAGAAAGGACGAAACTCTAACTCTTTCTGAGAACACATCTAAGAATGAGAGAGATGGTTGGGTAAAGAAAAGTTACCGAAAACATCTCCACATTACTGTCTTTGTAACCGCCTACGTCACCGACTGTAACGGTGACAAAACAAAATACAGAAAGTAAAAGAGTTGAGTAAGGAACGATACAAAACAACAACAAAATATAGATGAAACACTGCAGGAATATCTACAGACATCCTTAAGGAAGTAGATAAGGTGCTCCCAAAGAAGTGTATAAACAAATTAGTTACAATTGATAGATGAATAAATACGTTCAGTCACATGCACAAAAAAGATGATAAATAGAACAAATATTCAAAGAAAAATTTGCACGAACAGTTACAAGTAAATCTATTAAGTAGATGAATGACAGAATTCGTTAAGGCATAGCACAAATAAATGCTTTCAAAAAAATAGACGAAAAAGAAAAGAAACACAATCACAAAATGTAAAAAAAAAAGCATTAAGAAGAAAGTGTAAGTAGAATTAAAATATTAAAATCCCTGTACAGAACTCCATCACACTTCACTGAATTAGGTTGCATTCTACGTATTCCAACATCATTAATAGAAAAAATAAAATGCATCTAAGGAGATGTCTGGCTGTATTAGAAGGCACTGATTAATGACCCGACTTGCTGTTATTAAGGGATATCTTAATATTCTAAATTTCTCTTGGGGGAGAAATAAAGGAGAAAGAAGAGACACGGACAAAGATAGACGGCTTCTTCGCGCAAATTATTTTAGTGGTCTTAAAATCACTTTTTTTTTTCTAATAATTTTTTAGGTGTTTCAGAAGTAACAAACATTGCTACGGACTTACACATTGGGATCGGTCTTTTTCTCAAGGATTTCAGGTGCACTAACTACAAACATTGAGGTCTTAGCCGAAAGCAATTGGAAGTAGGAAGTAATTTTAAGGAAATGTAAATACACACAAGGGTATTGAGAAACAAATAAGCTAGTCCAGATCACGGAGTGAAATTAGTTGATAAATTACTCGTTTCTATCATTACCATCACAAGCAAAGCTAAAATGATAGCAAATTATTTCGGCATCTGACAGTTTGCATAAAGTGGCCGGGACAGATTTGAATCCCCCTGTCCCTCCTCCTTTTCCCGATATGGCAGAAGGATGTTAATGAAACTTGGGACTGCTTACTTCACAGTGTGTGTGTAAAAGGAAAAAATAATGATTGCTACAACACCTGAGAGTAATCGTACTTTAGGACATTCATAACTATACACATGTAGAGAAAGATGCGTGCTATCGAATAACTAAGGCAACATCGAATCAACTATCGAATCAACAAGGCAACAACATGCACATAACCATTACACACAAAAATTACTAGCCAATTTATAAACATGAACACAATATTTTAATACTACATATGTAAAATATCAATACGGCGACAACATGTAGATAACCACTACGCACAAAACCATTAGTCCTTATAAGGACTAGCTTTAAGGGGCGAAGCAAGAATGCTTTTCATCTTCCTCGTTATCTGTAGAGGATAGTGTAGGGAAAAGGTGTTATTGAGCTATTAAAGCTCTGATCATAGCAGGAGGGTAACAGCAATAGTCCAGCCTCAGTTATTAAAGCTCTGATCATGGCATTAAGGGTAACAGCAATAGCCGAGCCTCAGTTAGAACTTCAATAACTGAAGGGTTCTCACTTTAGTGAGTACGGGCATGGCAAACCCGAGGTACCTGATGCTGGACCATGCCTTACTTCATGTAATATACATCTGTTATATTATTCTGTAGACGTCCCGTCCCTGCTTTCTTTGCTTCTTTCTCCTCTCCTTCCACCTGATGCTATTAGAGTATTCGAGGGCTAGAGGTGAATCTTTCCTATCTTGCTAAGTCATTTCGTCTTATGCAACCACCGAAGGAGGCAAGCTAGCCTCAATAGGTGCCGGTCCCAAGCCCGGATAAATGGCGAGGGTTGATGTCAGGAAGGGCATCTGATCTTAAAGCTTCACTGCTAGCTCTAGCTATGATATGAGTCAAAGAGAAAATGATATACACAATAAAAATCCTGGAAAGGGTTCTTGATGGAAGATTGCGGAAGGAGGTGGAGATTGCAAAGGAACAACTTGGCTTCATGCCTGGTACATCAACAACAGATGCTATCTTTGGGTTACGGCAGATGATGGAAAAATTTCGAGAGAAACAACGGTAGCTACATCTGTCATTTATTGATCTGGAGAAAGCATACGATAGAGTGCCAAGGCAAGAAGTCTGGAGGTGTCTGAAGGAGAGAAGGTTCCGGAGAAATATGTCAGGTTGGTGTGGGAGATGTACAGAAATGTGAAGACAAGAGTTCGGACCTGTCTGGGACAGATAGAAAGTTTTCAAGTAACAGTTGGCTTGCATCAAGGGTCAGCATTAAGTCCGTTTCTGTTTAATATTGTGATGGAGGAGGAGGTGAGAGAAGATGCACCTTGGACAATGTTGTATGCAGATGACATCCTGCTGTGTGCAGATTCAAGAGAAGAAGTGGGAAATAACTGGAAAGATGAAGAAAAGTACTGGAAGAGAGAGGTATGAGACTGAGCAGAAGTAAGACAGAGTATATGTGTTGCACAGTGGGCGGCGGCCAGGAGACAGATCTGGAGCTGGAAGGAAATGTCATCAGGAAGGTCAGGGACTTTAGATACTTAGGTTCAACAGTGGAAGAAGATGGAGGGGCTGAGAAGGAAGAGGGATGCAGGATACAAGCGGGTTGGAGGAAGATGGCTGGAGTGTTATGCGATAAGATGGTGCCGATCAATCTGAAAGGCAAAATCTATA
Organism: Typopeltis vanoorti; assembly: GCF_054136105.1. NCBI lineage: Eukaryota > Metazoa > Arthropoda > Arachnida > Uropygi > Thelyphonidae > Typopeltis > Typopeltis vanoorti. The sequence goes on from NC_143552.1 coordinate 135,023,905, forward strand.
GGACAGTAGTGAGACCAGCTATGACGTATGCTATGGAAACTGTGGCCCTAAGGAAAAATAACATCCGCAGGATGGAAGTAGCAGAGATCAGAATGCTTAGGTGGATGTGCGGTGTAACCAGAAAGGATCGTCTGAGAAATAACTATGCGAGGGGAACAGTGAAAGTTACGAACTTAGGAGCGAAGATACAGGAGGCAAAGTTGAGATGGTTAGATCATGTGATGAGGAGGGAGGACGAATGTGTGGGAAGAAGGGACATGCAGATGGATGTGCAAGGAAGCGTGGGAGGCCAAAGAAGAGATGGAGGGAGCTGGTAGAAGAGGACTTGAGGATGAAGAACATGGATGTGGTGACAGCCCAAGATAGGAGGATGTGGAGGAGACTCATCATCATCAACAACAGTGATCCCCACTTAAGTGGGAGAAGCTGCAGAAGAAGAAGAAGTTAGAACTTCATTGGCTACAGCATTGCTATCCATTACCCTCCAAGGGTATTAATCACCGCTTCTCACGGTCGATCAACAGCAACTCCACCCAAAACCATTAGTCCTTATAAGGACTGGCTCAAAGGGGCGAAGCAAGAAGGCTTTTCATCTTCCCCGTTATCTGTAGAGGACAGTGTAGGGATAAGGTGTTATTGAGCTATTAAAGCTCTAATCATGGCAGGAGGGTAACAGCAATAGCCGAGCCTCAGTTAGAACTTCATTGGCTACAGCATTGCCATCCATTATCCTCCAAGGGTATTAATCACCGCCTTTTTTTCCTCTACCAACCGTTAGTCACTTGACAATTGACATTTATGTCTTTAGGGGTAAAGCAAAATGCTTTTCATATTCCCCACTATCTGTTGTGGCTACAGTGAGGGTAAAATTTACGAGCAGTTTGCTCGCCCTGAATGGGCATGGAGATTATGCATCGCTATAGGAGCTAATAGAGCTTTTGTTCTTCTATATTTGAATATGTCCATTGCCTCGTATGCTGCAGCCTGCTGAACCAAATCGTTGGGGTGTGACGTCTTTAGGAAAAACTTAGATGCTAAGGATTGTAGAAAAGAGAAAATATAGGGAATATTTGCAACTCTATGAAAGTTATTGTTTCCAACATACCACGGGGCGTTCAGAAGCATTCTCAAGCACTTGTATCTTGATGATGTTAGTATTAGAGGTGTGGCTCCAGGCCGGAGAGGAATAGGTGATTATAGGACGAATCGTGATCTGGTATAGTTGCAATTTGATTCTGTTGCTGAGTTTGTTATTTCTATTAATTAGCGGATCAATCTGAGCTATGGCTTTGGATGCCTTTGCGCACGTAGACTAGATGTGTTGGTTGAAAGATAGCTTTTTGTCTAGAATTACACCCAGGTAATTTGTTTCTGTTGGTCAGGGAATTTTAGTATTGAATAGTAACACATCTCCTGCAGGAGACATTGGCCTTTTTGAGAAAAGAAAGGCTGAGCTTTTCAGGGAGGTGACTTTCAGTCTCCACTTGAAGAACCAATCCCCCAGCTTTAAAAGGTTTTCTTGAAGCCTGGTAATGAAATGGGGTCTGAGAGATCTGGTTAGTATTGCCGTATCGCCCGCATACAGGGCCAAAATGGAAGTCATCGGATTGTGTGGGATGTCTGACATGTATACAGAAAACAGCAATGGAGCCAGTAGAGATCCCTGCGGCACTCCAACAAAGATATGGCGCTGGACGATGTAGAACCGTTGATTTTAACTTGCATTGATCTATTCTGAAGATATGAATGGATTAGATGAACCATTTTTAGTGAGGTACCGGCTGAGATAAGTTTGTGTAGGAGTCCAAAATGCCAGATTTTGTCAAATGCTTTGAATAGGTGTAGGAAAACAGCTCCTGTGCACTGGCGCTAGCTGTAGCTGGTGGTGATGTATTCGACAATTCTGTAGATTAGCTGGGTAGTGCTATGGTGTTGCCGAAAACCAAACTGTTGTTTAGGGAGGATGTTTAGGTCATTTACTAAGGTTTGGAGTCATGAGAGGATGACCTTATCCGCAACCTTACCCAGATTGAAGATGAGACTGATTGGACGATAATTTTGCGGTAGGTGTGGGTCCTTGCCTGGCTTATGAATTGGGATTACATCAGCCAGTTTCCAGGTGGAAAGAAAATAGTGAAATCTGAAAATTGCATGTGTTATACTGGTCAGGTGCACTACAGCTTTTCGAGGCAGCAGTTTGATCACCCTGTTTGAGATGCCGTCTGGTCCAGGAGCTTTATTGTTCTTAGGTTAATAATATCATATAATTCAACAGGTGATGCGGGTGCAATATGGTCAGCACTGGTATCTGGTAGATTTAATGCATGCCTGACCTGTCTGTGGATTTTGTACAAGTGATTGAAATCTAAGTTGTTATAAGAAGGTTTGCACTGCTCCTCTAGATTCTTTAGTATGGCTTCTGCCTTATCTGCATCTGTGTGGACTAGGTGCTGGTTTGAGATTATGGGGGGAAGGATCTGTCTTTATTTTTGATGTTTCTGAGTAGCCCCCAGATAGAGTGATCAATAGGTGAGATAGCGGCTAACTTTTTATCCCAAACTTGGTTTGTATGATTTTTAAGTACATCTCTTACTGCTCCATTCAATCTATTTAGCACTGTTTTGTCCTGAGGAGCGAGAGTGTTACGAAATCTCTTCCTAGCTCTGTTCTTCTCTCTGATCAGGTCCATAATATCCTCAGGCAAACGACCAGGCTTGGGAACAGGTTTGTAAAAGGTTGTAACCGTTATAGCTGACTTAATCTGTTATAGCTGATAGATTTCAATGTGGGTTAGTCAGATTCTGGGTTTGTACTATCTGTTTGGAGCGGGCCACATTAGCATATGTTCTCGCTTGATGTTGAGGATTCATTTTTTTAAGGGGCTCAGTTAATGATGGGCGAGCACCTGTTGTCATGTTCTCATTCTTGGAGGACTGAGGAGCCTGAGCTTCAGGAACTCTCGCACTAGATGACGAGGTAGATTAATTATTTGGATCGTTTCATCTGTTTTGGGGGGTGATGTATACACCCTCTATAATTAGCAGGGTGAGGACCCCCACAATTAGCGCACTTAGCCGGGGTGGATTTTGGCTTGGCGCAGGAGTTTGTGAGGTGATTCTCGCCACATTTTAGACATCTGAATTGAGTTTTGCATAGCTTCTGGGCATGACCAAATTTTTGCATCTGTGGCACTGCCCAGAAGATGCTTTCTTTCTCAATGGTTCTGGGGTGATTTTGAGTCCACAGATTGATTTTAGATTATAAATGTCTTTGTAAATATAATGAATTTCTACTAAGACTAAAGGCATAGGTGTCTTATTTGATGTAAACATTCTAGTGACCTTTATGGGAGGTAGATCCTGTAAGTTAAGGTCAGTAACTATTTCATCCGGTCAATATCCTCGGAGACTCCTCGTAGGACCACTTTCAGATTTTTTTCTGAGGCAAGTGAGAATGTGTGATAGTGTGTTCCTCTTGCGTCCAGCTCCTTCGTAAGATTTCTATAATCGGCCACCGTGGCGGGCTGAATTTTTATGCCCTCGTCTACATTTTTAGCAGATCTATAACTTGTTTGTAAGTTAGCCATGACGGTTTTTAGTTTTGTCCATCTCTGCTTTCCCTTAGGATAGTGGCACTTTGGTGTTTTAACTAAAATTTTATTTATTTTTTAATTTTTAAAAGGTAAGTCTAAAATAAAAAAGATAATCAATTCTTGATTATTTTCTTTTATTAATTATTAATTAACTAAATTTAAACAGAAAAACGAAAATATTTCGCGTTATTTCTCAGATGCTTATGTTTAATAGACTATGGGGGCTTCCTTTGATATACAAATCAGAAAAATTGCTTTCTTAATAGTGAGGCATGATTGTTATTTCCTTCAAGTTCCTCGCATTGTGGTTTTTACCTATTTTTTGAATTAAATGTCATTGCAGATTGAAGTCATCTTATGGCAATCAGACTGTAGGGTGAATTGAATGCTTGGTGTATTTTTTTTGAGAAGTTAATTTCGTATTTTAAGAAGAAAGTGATAAATGCAAATGTAAATAAATTTGATATAGAATTTTCATAGAAATATGAATGGAAAAAACGTGAATCGTAGGCTGAATGTGTGTATCAGGGATTAAGGGCGATTGCTATCCATGTACCGAGATAACTAATGTTATCATTTTTCTCATTAATTAATGTTTAAATTTACAATATAATATAAATATTGACTATGCTTAACTCGATCATAAGCAATAAAAAGAAAAACTATGAGTTGAAATAAAATACTAATTTGTAGTTGTCTTAATTTTCGCTTGCTAAATCATGATTTAAGAAAAACCAAATCGGTATAACAAGAAGTATATATGAGTCATTAAGATAAATAGAAAAAGGGAGTGCATTCGAATCTCAGCGTGATATGGAAGCTTCTGAGTATCATTATGGGGTAACAGATTTTTCTATACCACTTAAGATTCGATCTGATAAGTGGGTTTTGTACCAAGTGTCGTCCTTATAAGGACTGGCTTAAAAGGGTGAAGCAAGAATGCCTTTCATCTTCCCCCGTTATCAGTAGAGGACAGTGTAGGGATAAGGTGTTATTGAGCTATTAAAGCTCTGATCATGGCAGGAGGGTAACAGCAATAGCCGAGCCTCAGAACTTCATTGGCTACAGCATTGCCATCCATTACCCTCCAAGGGTATTAATCACCGCATCTCACGATCGATTCTCTCTCCAATATTACCAAGTGTGGTTCTTAAAAGAACTGGGAGATGGACCGAGTCCTTGACTCTTTATCCAGTCATCTGAATGAAGAAAATCTGTGTGGATGGGATGTTATTGAGCTAAAAACTCTAGTCATGGCTGGGTATCGGAAATAGCCAAGCCTCAGTTAGAACTTCATTGGCTACAGCATTGCCATCCATTGCCCTCCAAGGGTATTAATCACCGCATCGCACGGTCGATTGATCAACCTCCACCAAGTGTCGTCTCATGCCTGTTGGGAGATCACTGCTACTTATTGGAGATTTGAAGTGGTTTGATGGACGAGATGTTGGGGATATACAATAGCTATAAGAATCATTAATATGTTAATTTGTTTAACATATTCTTACATTCCCTTCCCAACATTTTTATAAAAATTTTGTTGATTATTACTATTAGTATTTGATAATGAGGTCACACACGAGGTTACCTTTAAACCGATCATTATAGATCAAATACCATCCTCATATGCTTCGTATCCATCATATATTTCAATATAATATGAATGGTATTACAAGTTTAATATGCACTTTGCATCCATAGTGACCTAGGACGTATATATACGTCCTGGCCGGTAGCGTGGTTAACCGTGAGTTCCAAATCACAGTCACGAAAAAAAAAATACCACATTTTTTTTAGATTTGAAATATCTGGGTTGATATTTCTACAGGATTTTCTACATTTTCTACATCATTAGAAACATGATTAAATGTTTCTACAGGATTTTCAACTGGAGAGGATTTAGCAAATCACGTATAGCTTTTTCTCCCCGAAAGTTAGAATACTTATTGGTTCTGGAAAATTAGCAAAGGCAGCAAGAAAGTATACACAATCAACAGACATAATCTTCTAGTTCATAGTGTTAGTTACTTCGGCTGTAATATCAATGCAAACCAAAACAAAATTCAAAACTATATATGTAAAAATCCCTTAAATGTTTGAATGTCGATATTTTTACATATCATTAATTCCAAGTTATTTCGGAATAATACTGAGTGAGGGTATTATGTGTATAACGTTGCATCTCTACTCAAGCTAGTTTTATCTGTTTTACAGGAAGAAAAAGTCGAGATTCCTGAGTAGAAGGGGAAAGACTTTCCAGCTCTCTGTAATTGACTAATCCAGCTTCAGGCTGCAAAAGCTTAGAAAACAATTTTTTACTTCTTTGATGAGATTCAAAGTCAACATATCCACACATAGAGGAATATGTTATTCCTCGGATTGCGCCATGACATGGAAATAATTGGAAAATACAAACGGTATTTGAAGGTAACTCAGGTTTCGGTCTAATAGCAATAAAATAAATTAAAGTTTAGATTTTTAGATATATATTTTAGAGATCGATAGCACACCGACTTTATCTAGGGGATTGATGATTCAGTCGTCGATCGCCTCGGGATACCAAAAAGCATATCATGAGAATTAGGAGGTCTATACTATAAATTTCAGTGTAATATCCATGAAATAGTTCACACGGAGGGTGCAATATTTTGAAGCATAGCTTAATAGACAGCAGATGACCTTTTCCTGATGTGTGTAGACACATCTAGTAAAGGAAATAATAATAATAATAATAACAATTTATGCATGTATTAATCTTATTTCAATTTTCCTTATAAGATTGTTCATATTCAATATTATTGAATATTCCAAGCATCACTATCATCCATAATTAATGAATGAAATGCCCTGATTTCCTTCAGTAGGGCAAGGATAACTTTATGCTTCAGTATTTAACCACAGTTCTGTCCTATTTTACTTTCTCTTTGATAACACCCAGATCTCCAAATAATAGGAAATTTCCCTTATTGGGCCGAACATGAAAAACTTGTTACTGTTCCTTTACTGTCTAAATCTACTAAACCAACTTTTCTTCTTCTTCTTTCGTTCTCTCTCTAATCTCCGTTCCTTGGAACAACCTTCCTCAAGTAATCCTTCCCAAGGATAACCTCCAACTTCTCAATACTTGCGCATTAAATTAATAAAAATCAATGAGCAAATTCATAATTAGAAAATAATATTAATAAACAAATGAACTAAATTGTTGTCACATAAATTAGTTCTATTAAAATTCCACGCAAGCGACATTTGTCTCTAAGTTAAAGTAATAAACGAAACAATATTTAATCGTTGTTCGCGATCCCTGACTTTGGCTGTCCAATAATATATTCGTAAATGAACTTTCCGATTGCTCAAATTGTGTTCGTCGCAGATACCATTACTCGAACTATCTTGCGGCATGATCCAGCAAACCAATAGCATCGAAGTCATTCGCTGGCTATCTCGAAATATTCCCAAAGTGTTTGGGGTTATCCAACAGATAGAATGAGTAAGAAAATAAAATGAAAGAAAAAAGAAAGCAAGTGATCATCTCTTATTTGGGGTGGACTACCATCAAACTGTTTCGACGAAGAATTTGAGTAATTTAATTTGGTGTGTCAAATGTTTGTTGCTTGTGGTTAGTTTGTTTCACAATAAGAAGAGTTTTGCAACATAAAGCCTAACCTAACCTTCGTTTGTTACCGGATGATTTCAATCTTAGCTGTGGAGGAATCCTAGAAAAAAAATTCTCATATCTTCTTTATATTTAGAACTTGAGTTATTATAACCAAAAACCATTCGACAAGAATGGCAGTTATCGAAATTAACCTTCATGGAATCTTCGTAGTTTAATCGGTATTGGTGATAATCTTTGGTTGGTTTGAATCGTCTTGGACACGAAAAATCTCTATAAAAGTCTTTCGACTGAAGGTGAAATAATCTGTTTCATATCTCATATACGGAAGTGGTAGGTTTTTTGGGGGGTTTTCATCCATTCAGCAAAAAACAGGGAAGCAAGCTAGAAGAAGGCATCTCATTAACAAGATAATACAACGGTTTTAGTTTTTCTGCGTAATCCAAGAACAACAATAACAGCAGCAACATCATGCTAGACAGCAGGAATTCAGTCTTGGAGTGTTAAATCTAGAATTCGCTTTTTTCGAAAGCGTTTACATCGAGAAGGGAATGAGGGGTATAAGAGTTCCAATAGTTTCCTTTTGCTGTCGTTGAAACACACAACTTTGAATCGATTCCATTAATCTATTTAATTGATGAATGAAAATCAATCTCCGGGTTCGAATCCCGAAGATTGATTGCCAAGAGGCCAAGTTACTTGGCCACTAATCACTTAACACAACAACATGAATAATGTATCTTTCAAGTAAACTAAATTGAGAGCATGATATACCTGATTCACATTAAACTTTTAACGCATTCGGAATAATTTGAAATACTCTTCAAAATATCCAACATTTTTAAATACTGTAAATATATTTCTAATTTTTGAACTGTTTAAATATTTCCAATTTTTTAACGGTTTAAATTTAAATATATTCATTTCTACTTTTCACCAGTCAAATTGCAGTACGGACTTTGCATTGCCCAAACTCAAATCAAATTTCTTTGTTTCTTTTCTTTCTGATTAAGTGAAGAGAATTTATTGAAATGTAGGAATATAAATAATAAATTAACTATTTATTTTCATTTTAAAATTAAAAAGAAAAATAAATTTAAAATAATTTTATTATTGAACTTAAATTTAATAGAAAGTATAAAAGTTTTTAAATTACAATCTTTCTAGAATCATTTAAAAAAAAATTACTTCAGTCACTTTCAATGTGAGTTATAATAATTTCTTATTACAATGCTGAATCTGTTGACTCTTTAGTCCACATCCACTTTTATAGTGTCAAATCACTGGATTTTTTTTCTTTCATATTAAACAACTAAATTAGTTTTAATTTAATTAACCTGTTGCAGTTACACTAATAATTTTATGTATTTATGAAGAGTTTTCCCCAAGAGCTTAACTTACGAAAATCAAATCATTTATCAAATGGTTTGATCAAATTTATCAAATATTTACCTTTAAAAAAGAATTAAACTACTTCTTTATAGAAAACTACTTGTTGTAAAGAGTTAAGAACGTAATTATCTTGTCTTAACGGTAGACAGAAAACCTGCAGAAACTATTGTGACTTTTGCCTACAGCCATACGTGTCTGAACTAAAATAAATCAAATTTACCATTAATCAAAAGAATGCGATCATCTTAGAGGGCGCTATGGTCGAAAAAAGCAGACGATTTCTATGAATTGTCGAAGTGCTACAAGTAAAAATTGACATTTTTTTTAAAAATATCTTTTATTTAGTGATTAAAATGTTGCCACTAGCAATTCTTATTACAGAAAAGGTCATAATAGGAAAAGTTTTGGTGAAATATTCCGTATTTAAACGACTTTTCGTCACCATAATAACAAGTGCGATAATCCTTGAGCTAAAACTGTTCAAGAGATTCGCTTTTATTTGAAAACGAGGGATAAAGGAGGTACTACTTTAAATAAAAAACCCTGTTTAGGTGCATGTATACATACATCGTGTCACTCTTAAGCCTACTAATAGCCGTTGCGATATAGCAATTGGTGTGGACGATCAGAAACAACAATTTCTCATGAGCCGAAAGTTCTCGCGCGTTCAGAATAATTATCAGCCCTAACGGGGGTTAGCGTTAAAGACACAGTAACTGAGCCGGGAGTCAATAAACGATCATCATGTCGATCACGTCTAAGCGATGAGCGCGAAGATGATTATAGCTACTTGGTGTGTACCGCGTGTCGACATATGGGAAGAAAAAAAAAGAAAAAAAAAAGTTAAAAGGGTAGGGGGAAAAAGGAAAAGAGCAGAAGGGACAGAAAGAGGTGTTAGCGGAGTTGTGGAGTATTCTTAACCTTGTTCGGCAAACTGCATAACGTGGTATGAGGATTAATTTGGGAAAAACCGAAAGAAAATGATAAATTATCTTTTTTGAATGAGGTAGTGTAGGCTGAGTAAATGAATCCACACGCCATTACCTCCGACACGCATTTATTTATTAAAGTAAAGGTGGTTAATAGTTCCAAAACTGTGAAATTGCACTGTAAGGTGTCTCTAGTATTACCTGTCATCAATTACGTACTTTCCATTTTTCCAAAATTCTCTACCACTTATTCATCTGAATAGCTTCGATTCCCAAAGTTATTCCCACATCTATGATATCCCTTCAATAAACTACATTACAAAACCATTATCATAATTAGCTTCTATCTATTACCAATACTCGATATCTGTATGTTATAGTCATCAAAAATGTACTGCAAAGACATATAGAACCATTTTTCAACCCTCGTCAGACTTTAGTAGGAGCTAAAAAAAATATTTCTTTCGCATTTTGTCTCAGGATTTTAGCGTCTTTAAATGTAATAATCGTTAGAAAGTATTTAAATTGAATGGAAATTAAAATATTTGGCGATGATTTAAAACTAATATTTGAAATATAAGAGAATCGGTCTAGTAAAATATGGAAATTATAAGAAAGAGAAATAATCATAAAAAAAGTAATTTTCGTAATAGAATTCTTGTATGAGCCGTAACGTATAATTTTGTTCACATATAAGTTTCTTTTTTACCATTAAGAGGATTTTGAAACCAAAACTAAAATGACAACAAATCAAATTATCATTAAGATCTATTTTATTAAATGACAGCCAACCAGAGAGAGAGAAAGAGAGAGAGAGAGAGGGTACAAACATGCGTATGGACGAACACATACAATCTAAATAGACGCTTTATTTTATTTCTATTTTATTTTGTAAGTCGCACCAAAGGTTAAATAAATCCTCTAATACAATTCTGCTTCTCAAAGGGAGTATATTTGATAACTGCCACCATTTTATGATCCTAAACCCTAACTGATTTTTTTTTCTGAAATCGTCTGAATTTTTCTTTTCTTTTTTTTTTTTTTTTGAGTTGAAATCTTTTTTTGAGTTGAAATTTTTTTTGAGTTAAAATCACGAATTTTAAGAAAATAAACCTGTTGCTAAAGATCGAAAAACTTGGGAAGAAAGTAAATGAGAAAAAAAAAAGCTCTAGAAAAGCTAAGAAAAATGTGTTTCGATATATGAAAATACTCACTATTTGAGTATCAGAACACATTCAAATATTCACTATTTGTTCGACTTCAGTGTTCTGGCGACAACATTGAAATTCTATTGACTTTCACACATTTATTTTGTCTGTTGCTGATATGAAATATCTGAAGATTGGAGAGTAACACTTTAAGCTAACACTTTAAAAGCAGAGTAGTGAAGTTCGTGCGTTGTTCTCAAACTCAACTGCATAATTAGTGTTAGCTGTGTGGAATATGGAAATAGTTAAAATTGAGTGGCCAACAATAAACTCCATTCATGAGTCGTGTGTTTGACGTCATCAATAGGATTTTTAAAAAAATATACATTTCCTAGAATGTTAAATAGCTTCAGACCGATGATAGCAGTCTGGTGAAATACATGGAGCTATTTCTAAAAATACCGTTAGGAATAAAGAATGTTTTTGTTTGTTTTGTATGCTCTCTCTGTCTATCTATCTTATTTTCTCTTTCGTGATCTGTCAAATGAATTCCAAGTATAATTTTCATTTAAATTAGGATCTGACGCTAAGCAAAGGACACGTGTCACGATGTTTCAGAGGGAACGAAACAGAGAGAGAGAGAGAGAGAGAGAGAGAGAGAGAGCGCTGAATGTTGTCAAAAGAGGCGTATCTCCTTCATATTGCATTGATATACATTGATGTCATCCATTACTATAGTAACTGAGTCTAAAGTCATTTTTGACTTTCGTACTGTAAATTGTTTATGTATTGTCACTTTTAACACAAAATTTCGAATCACCTTGCAACTAAAATGGAATGCTCTTCGGTATAAAAGACATGAGTTCGAATGCTGCCTAGGTTACAAAGAATCTTTATGAGTGATTGTAACCAAATGTGAGTTAGTTGGTCTCATACGGAGATAACAGCATTTTTCTTTCTGGGAAACGCAGATTTTTCAACCCAATTAACAGACCTAATAAGCTGATAGACGTAACTCAAAATCAACCCATACATTCAAACAATGATAAGAGATAGTAATTAATAACTGATATTGTTTAATCGGTTCTAATGGATTACTACCTCAGGACAATCATTAGAACATTATCTATCGCTATTGTTTTTCGAAAATAGTCTCCAGTTACTAGGAACTCCACCTGATATCAAATAATAGTTGTCTCGGGCGACTTGGTTTTTCAGAACAACAATGCTATGCTGGTATGTTGGATTCCAACAATGACGTGCTTGCAGCACGTCATCAATGAAGCATTGTTGTACTGCAACATACTTTTGTACTCAAGCCATTTTGGTTTGTTTTCTCAAAAAACATCATGAAGCCTTACATTAAAGGTCGATGGTTTATCAGCGCAAGAAGTGAATGCGATTGTCATAGATATTATTCAGAAGATCGCAAAAAAGCTACTTTAAAAATTCTTTCTACAATCTCTAGTTTTGTTTTAAAAATAACGTATTAAATGAGGGTTTGCTTTTATTTTTTATGGCGCATTAGAAACAAAGGCTATGACGCCAAGTTTGTGCTCAATGGATATATTGTGTTTTCCAAGTTGAAAGTTGCTATAGACTAACACGAATGATTGATATTGTCACAAAAAAATAAAATAAAATAAAATAAATAGTCAATCAACTGTTCTACGAAAAGTTCATAGACTGTTTTTCAAAACATTTTTGAAATGTGAAAAAATCTGTGGGATTGGCTATTTATAGATAAACAATGCCTTACTTTTCAGTACCTTAAATTAACTGAATTCGATTTTTTAAAATAAATATTCCATTCATTTTTCTTTTGGTCAGAAATATCCGATGCCTGAAAAGGTATTCCCAAATATTACGTGTCCCAATAATTAGAGCCTGTGATTCCTGCAGATATAATCAACATCGATATGGTTACAGTTAATCAATTAACAGGGTTCTCATACTAATAATAATAATAATTAAATTAAAAACAGTAAGATGCGTGTACTTATAACGAGTGATTTCCTTTAGGTTTTAAAGTGGTGATGGACAGATAGTTTTAAATTTTAAACTCGTTCATTAATATCCAGTTTGATTTTTTGTTTTTCGATGAGCTGCTTGTTGAACGCAAGTCAGATTTACATAGGACTTGGACTATTGTTATTGTTTGATAAAGGATCGTGGTCCTCTCTGGTTCTTCAAGTCCTAATGCAAACCAGACTTCAGTTCAACAAGAAGTCCATAGACAAAGAAAAAAAAAAAGCAAAACAGAATTTTCGAGAGATCCTTCCACCTCCATCTGACACTGAATATCGGAATTTTATTGTTCATGGGAATGTTCCTGGCATCCTTTATGCGATTCGAATTCAGGTTCTTTTCAACACACACACACACACACACACACACACACACACACACACACACACACACACACACACACACACACACACACACACACACACACACACACACACACACACACACACACACACACAAAAACGCTTAGTTCTCCGTACTATATCTAAAGTACTATATTTAAATCTATTAAATCAATTACAGGAAATGAATTCTTTTCCTACTATATTCTTTCGAACGACTCATTATTTATGCTTTTCATACTCACTATGTAACACTCCTTACATCCCATTCAGATGTTGAAATCTGTAGGTTGAAATTATGACCTTGAATAACTTGGACATGAATCGCAAAAATTTAATATTAATAATTTAAAACCAAAAATCGAATGAAAGATAATAGTGATCCACTTTAAGCAGAAATAGTTCTATAGAAAAGCCTGGAGCTTTGTGGCGATAAATAACTACCAAAAATAAATAAAAAGATTAAAAAAAAAAACAAGTCCTACTCTGTTTAACTCTAATGATTATCAATTTCAATCGCATTCCACCTTTCGTTACATGATTAGGCCAAGTAACTTGTCACGTGATTCAGGTAACGTAGACTTTTCGGAAAAAAAAAATTAACTTGAATAGGATATTAACCAACCGTCATAGTCGGCTATGGCGATGTTAGGAAAAAATTCTAACTACTTCGTACGAGCCCAGTTAACTCATCTTTAGTAAACTCTTATAAAAGTTTTCTTCGGGTCCTAGTCAAGATTGTAACCCTGATCTTTTCCAATCAAAGGGTGACATCTATACTACCAACAGCATTACGAAGGTATCTTGAATTTTAATGGGCTTTAATATTTAACTTAATCTTCTGATCCAGTTTGAGTCCGAATACTTTTCATTTATCGCAGACATTTTTCAGGAAGCTGAGAACTCACAACAGGTTCTCTATATTATGCCAGAATGTAATTAAAAACATTGCGAACTGCAAAAGGGAATTTATGTGTGCCGTTGTTTGTATCTTTCTTTTGCAAAATGTTTAAGAAATACGGAGTCGTAACAATTCTTTGCCTTGCAGGTGCTTGTTAATCAGACCTAAGCATTAATCACCTTCAGTGCAACAGATTTATTTCGCGGAACTTTCTTGAAGAAAAATGAATTTCGTGTGGACTATCTTAATGTAAGCAGTTGTTTATGGGAGAATTAATTACGGCATTACAGTCACTGTGATTAATCAAACATTAACGTTCCCTTTAAAAAAAAATAAGAAATAAAAAACATACTTAAGTCTCTGCTCACGCGCGTACAGAAATACCTTTCGTAATAACATTTGTGTGTGTGTGTATGTTTTTAGCATCTTCCAGACCTAATTTTTGTTCATTAAATAACCGTCCCTAGCACACAATGTATGCAACATATTTTTGTTGTTGTCTTCGTATATAGTGGAAGTAAATTATTGGTTTGCATATTAAAATGATGTTGTGTGCAGTGCCGAGATATTCTATGAATACGGAAGTCTGATAAAAAACAACAGAATAGAAAAAGGTTGAAATCAGAAATATTAAATCAACACAATATACGTGAAATGCATTCAGAATAGCCTGTGAAAAAGAACAAGACTATTTTAAAAATTCTACATAAATAAATACGATAGAGAAATAATTGTATGATTACGCAAACAATGAAAAAATATTCTGAATTTGTGGATGGCATTTGTTAGTGCTTTTCATTGTTACAAAATAATAACGTGTGTATTGATTTCATATTAACTATTTTATAAAAAAAAAAAAATAGCTGGAACGAAATGTTGATTTCAGAGTAAATATTTTGTTAGAACTCAAAATAGCTGAAAACGAATTGTTGATTTCAGAGTAAATATTTTGTTAGAACTCAAATTAGTTGGAAAACAATTGTTGATTTTAGAGTAAATATTTTGTTAGATCTCAAAATAGCTGGAAAGCAATTGTTGATTTCAGGGTAAATATTTTGTTAGAACTCAAAATAGCTAAAAACAAATTGTTGATTTCAGAGTAAATATTTTGTTAGAAGTCAAAATTGCTGGAAAAGATTTGTTGATTGCACGTGCACTTTAATAGAGAATACAAAATTGACTTTTTATTATAATTTTTCGAAATTAACGAGTTTTATAAAAATCTTTGTAGGCAAGAGTGATAACGACAGTAATCAAGACATAAAATAAACTAGAAAATACTACTAATGCGGGTCTATATACACACGATTGGAAGAATTCATTTCCTTATCTTTGATATTAACAGGTTTTCCGCTTTGATATTCCGCAAATGGAGATCGGAAATGCGAATGCAGAAATAATTGGCTGTGAGGAAACGTTGACTGTATTGGAAAGTATAATCAGTGGAGAAAATCCCAAACGTCATGAAGATCATCCGATATCGAACTAGCGGATATATCTTTAGACAGCTTTTTAAAAACGTGGCACTAATGGTTGTTTATTCGAGAACGCCAGTGTCGGCAACAGAACAGTGTGAGTGCTCATTATCGTATTCTCTTCCTCTTTATGACTTGCTGATGAAAATGATTTGAATAAACTCGAACGGGAATTATCGAAGATTTTAACAAATAAAGAAGGTATTGGCAATCAAAAGGAATGATGAAATGAGCTCCACCTGTTAGACGGTAAAGGAATTAAACTTGTTTAAAGAAGATATAATCAATAAAACTTTTTCTGCCATTCCAAATAAGTTACTTAAAGAGAGAGGGTTGTAGCATTGGAAAATTAGTTCGTCTAGTAGTAAAATTTTTAAAGGGATTTTAAATTATGACTTCTGATAGAACTGTACATAAATTAATCAGTCATTAGAATAGCAAAATAAATTAAACAGACTCTGGAGAAATTTGGTACAATAGTCTTGGATTACGATTTTAAAAACTGTTGTCATTACGTTAAATTAGTCATGTGTGTCCCAAAGAAGAATTCAGACAAAGCACACGAGCGTATTTTTCTAGAGAAAACTCCATATGTCAACCTAACTGGCTGATGATAACGTGATCACCTTCAATGCACTTGGAAGAGTAGCAAAATCGCTGTCAACATCCTTAAACTGGCCGATTCAACAACTTGTCCAAATTCTCTCTTACCAATTCCACTTTCTGTCACATAAATGGCATTTATTCATTGTCCATTATATCTCCATGTTTTCTTAAAAAAAGGAGTACTGTCCAGTTGCTGTGCAAAATATTCCAGTTTCAAACTCTCCGCGTTAGGCCTTTCTTCGTCTTGTTTCACTCTCATCTACTCTATACTGTGATATTGTGATACTATACAACCTTCTATCCCTAATTATTCAAGAAAAATGTAAATAAGTGCTTTCTCTAATAATAATAACCTCAAATAAACCCACTGCAGAGCCTCCGTAGCTCAATCCGTATAGACAAAGACCTTTGGTCGGAAAGACTTAGGTACGATTCCAGTCAGTGACGTGAGGAACTTTTATTTGGTGTCTTTCGACGAAAAGTGAATGAGCCGATCTCCTAAGGAGGTAGGGGAGGGGGGGTTTCACCCAGAAACTCGGGTTTTTCGTCTCCCAAAACAGGCAAACCGGTACTGTGTACACACGTATCTACAGATATAGGACACACCGGGAGGCATAGGGGGCTAACCACCTTATCCTCGAGTTACGGATGCAGTTACGAAGTCCAAGAATACTTGGAAAGGTCGTGGGCGTTTAAGTGCCTATTAGGACCACTGATAGGAAATCAATTGTACAAATCAGTCTGTAGAATCACAAATTTTTGAGGGAGTACAGGATTGTAAGCGAAATCTTTCACCTCTCTTTGTAGATAGTCAACTCGGCCTCAGCTGAAAATACATAAATAAAATTCCTTAAAATAGTCTTTCTCTAGATGCGAATCTAGAATGGGTGCATGGTCGTACTTCTGGTGAGTAGATTTTCAATGGAAAGTGAGCTCGCTTATCTTAGAGGGAGATAGCAGGGTTTTTTTCACCTGAAAAAACTCAGGATTTGATCCTAGCAATAAATAAATAAAAACTGGTCGAAGAACATATGGGGCTATAAGACAAGATTACTTGCCTCTGAGGTAAGTACTTGAGACATAAACCTAAATAAAACAAATCTGGATAACCTACAAAAGTGACTAAATAAAATTCTGCAGCCAATATTAGATTGTCGTGTTGTTAATGGTGATCCGTATTCCATATTAATACTACTACTAAATAGTTTATTGCAATTTATGAAAATATTTATTAGGAATCACCTCCTCCCTAAGTTAATCTTAACATATGCGGAACTACCCTATCACCATAACTCTCTGTAGTAACCAGCACTTAGTAGAATTATAGGAATTTGCTGTGTAGGTTACTGACAAATTATTTAATCCACTTAAAATACAACACTACTAAATATTTCAAATGTTTAGCGAGGTTTTTCCCCTAAACATTTGTTAACCTATTTTTCATAGAAATAAAAACGAAAGCTAAAAAACATAAGAAAGAATAAAAAGAAGTTCAAATTCTTAGAATGGAAAGTTTGAAATTTAAACAACAAAAAATTAATTAATAATCAAGAAAAATATTTTAGCCTAATAAATAACTTCGAGATTAAAAAGAGAATGTAGCAGTGTACCAATATTAATTTGAGATTTTACACCCCGCTGGAATGCTTTAATAAAATATTATTAAAATTCTAACATCGTCACTTATTTCAAATGAGAGACTTGAATAATCAGGATAAAAATAACAATTTAAATGGAAAGAAATTCACATTTTTCCAACTAATATTTTTCTTCAAAATGAGAAATCCCAGCAGAGGGAGCTACTTGTAATCTAGCAAAAGTGAGTATGATAAATTCATGAGCTGTTTGCTCTATGAATAACCTGCGTCAGAGATCATGACGTACTAAACCTTAGAGATCGTAGTTCGTTGCGGAAAATGATATACCATCGCTCACCATCAATTGTAACTTTTTACAACACTCAGAAGTATTCTTCATAGGCAAGGCGCGCTTTACTTCGCTGGAGAATAAAAATATTTGTTGATTTCTCCCTGCGCGTGTTTATCTAGAAGAGGGAGAAAAAAGTCTGGATTATATTCGGAGGCATGTCAACAAAAAAAAAAAAAAAAAAATAGCGGTTTTACTGGTGGTAAGTAAGTGCAGGGCTGGGAGAAACTACAAAGTCATACGACATTCGAAAGTGAAATCATATGTCAGCTTTTATTTATTTATTTATTTTTTTTTTTTTAAAAAGGCTCTCTTTCGTTCTGATGTTATTTTAAACATTAAACTCGACTGTTTATTATGGCATTTTAATAAATTGAAATTCATTCGATAAAAATAAGGCATTTTTTTTTTTTTTTGGTTTTGATTATGCTTAGATTACAGTACTCCGACTTTTGTTGTTTTGAATGCACACAAGAAAAAAAGATAAAAAAGAATAAAATTGTCTTTCATGTTGCTAAAGTTATATTACTAGGAGCTGTATCCTAATATAGCCTGACCGGAACATCATGAGCTGCTTTGTCATGTCTAAAGTGAATTGCAGAAACAAGAAAAACAAAAAAATAAGGTAGTGTGTTTGCGTGATATTCATGTAACAGAGATTTTCAAACGAACAACCACGACTAAAACCATTTTAGAAGGTACTAACGCTAATAAATCTTACAAGTAAAATTTCGTTTATAAACTGACGCACTTTTCACAGTGAGTAACAAAATATGACGTTTCTCTAGCAGTAGCAAATGTACGGAAGCTTCCATAGACCGCTACTTTTGGTACAAGTAAAATTTCATTTATAAAATGACTTGTACCTTTCACTGTAAGCAACAAAACATGACGTTTCTCTAGCAGTAGCAAATGTACAGAAGCCTCCATAGATCACTACTTTTCTTACAGGTAAAATTTCGTTTATAAACTGACCTTGTACGTTTCATAAGCAAAACTATGACGTTTCTCTAGTAGTACCAAATGTACGGACGCTTCTACAGACCACTACCTTTGAAACCTCAACTATTAAAACAGTTCATGATGTGCGAAATTACCGAGTCGCGTAGAGTAAATATTTTCTTAACCTCAAACTAGATGAATGTTTACAGAGAACAAACTTCCTTCGTTCTTTTCTTTTAATAACTCATAAGTAATATATATATATAAAAAAAAAGATGTACAATGAGTCAACTTAATTCGTTCGTTTGCTCGGATCGGGATGAAACAGAGAAGAGAGAGAAAGATCGCGTAATGCATGATGATCACGTGTTTTGGAGTCCGAACAAACAGCGTGAGATTCCGAACAGCCGTTGGTGTCGCTTCGTGAATAATACGCGCGAACACGTGGCAAGAGAGAGAGAGAGAGAGAGAGAGAGAGAAGAGAGAGAAAGAGAGAGAGAGTAGAATAGAAACTGGTAGTACGCAAAAATTAAAACTTCCTTCTGTTCTATGGCTCTACTTTACATAGAGAGAAATAGCAAGAATTTTTACGGTAGAATTCGGTAGGAGAAGTGGTTTCTAATTAATTTATTTCAAACTGTTCCTGAGTTTATCTTACTTTTATGTTGCTGGTTTTTCATAAGTTGAAATTTGAACGATTATTCATGAGGAAATATATAACGTTGAATGAACTGCAGTAACTATTTTTAGTTTAAATTTAAAGTGAGTAAAAATAATATTTCCTTAATAATTAATTAATTTGCAACTTTAATTTAAATTAAAAATAATGAATATAATTCAGATTTTTTAAAATAGTTTTTCTGTTTTATATTTTTACAAAAAACACCTTTATTTTATTTATATTTTGATTTTGAAATAATTATACTGAAAATTTTTTCTTAAGAGGTGACAGAGATTTGCAATCGACCGTGAGATGCGGTAGATTGGTTCATTAATGCCCTTGGGGGTGATGGATAGCAACGCAAAGCTGTACCAATGAAGTTTAACTGAGGTTCGGCTGTTGCTCTTACCCACTTGGGCGATGAGTTTTTGAGTTCGCTCTCTTAAGGTTTTTGCCTTAAGGGAGCACTTTGAGTCTCCGGGGAAGGTGTTCTCCGGCACGGCCCGCTGAGGGGCTTTGTCGGTGAATTATTTTCCTCGGAATTTGAGCGGTTCTGCTCGGTAATCGAGTTTCACTGAGTAGAACCAACGCTGAGATTTGGACGGTCTTTCGCCCACGAATGAGTGGCCTAGAGATCGTCCGATATTTTTGAGATTGAACCTTTACTTACACAGTCGATTGATTTTATATGAGATGCCCATACATATATATATATATATATATATATATATATATATATATATATATATATAGGGTATATAGGGTAACGGATGGCAATGCTGAACAAATGAAGTTTAACTGAGGTTCGGCTGTTGCTGTTATCCTGGGTAAATGAGTTCGCACTCTTAGGTTTTGCCCTAAGGGAGCACTTTGAGTCTCCGGGGAAAGTGTTCTCCGGCACGGCCCGCTGAGGGGTACTTGCAGGTGAATTATTTTCCTCGGAATATGAGCGGTTCTGCTCGGTACTCGAGTTTCACTGAGTAGAACCAACGCTGAGATTGGGACGGTCTTTCGCCCACGAATGAGTGGCCTAGAGATCGTCCGATAGATATTTTTGAGATATCACCTTTACTTACACATACGGTAGATTGATTTTATATGAGATGCCCATATATAGGGTAACGGATGGCAATGCTGAACCAATGAAGTTTAACTGAGGTTCGGCTGTTGCTGTTATCCTGGGTTAATGAGTTCGCTCTCTTAGGTTTTGCCCTAAGGGAGCAATTGAGTCTCCGGGGAAAGTGTTCTCCGGCACGGCCCGCTGAGGGGTGCTTGCCGGTGAATTATTTTCCTCGGAATATGAGCGGTTCTGCTCAGTGGTCGGGGAGCCCGTCACTGAGTGGAACCAACGCTGAGATTAGGACGGTCTTTCGCCCATTATGGAGTGGCCTAGAGATCGTCCGTATTTTTGAGATTTCACCTTTACTTACATAGTCGGTGAGATTGATTTTATATGAGATGCCCATATAGGGTAACGGATGGCAATGCTGAACCAATGAAGTTTAACTGAGGTTCGGCTGTTGCTGTTATCCTGGGTTAATGAGTTCGCTCTCTTAGGTTTTGCCCTAAGGGAGCACTTTGAGTCTCCGGGGAAAGTGTTCTCCGGCACGGCCCGCTGAGGGGTACTTGCCGGTGAATTATTTTCCTCGGAATATGAGTGGTTCTCCTCGGTACTCGAGTTTCACTGAGTAGAACCAACGCTGAGATTTGGACGGTCTTTCGCCCACGAATGAGTGGCCTAGAGATCGTCCGATATTTTTGAGATATCACCTTTACTTACACATACGGTGATTAATACCCTTGGAGGATAATGGATGGCCGTGCTGTAGCCAATGAAGTTCTAACTGAGGATCGGCCATGATCAGAGCTGTAATAGCTCAATAACACCTTATCCCTACACTGTCCTCTACAGATATAACGGAGAAGATGAAAAGCATTCTTGCTTCGCCCCTTTAAGCCAGTCCTTATAAGGATAAGGATGTTCTTAAGAGATAAATTTGAATTGACCGTGAGATGCGGTGATTAATGCCCTTGGAGGGTAATGAATGGCAATGCTGTAGCCAATGAAGTTCTAACTGAGGCTTGGCTATTGCTGTTACCATCTTGCCATGATCAGAGCTTTAATAGCTCAATAACACCTTATCCCTACACTGTCCTCTACAGATAACGGGGAAGATGAAAAGCATTCTTGCTTCTCCCCTTTCAGCCAGTCCTTATAAGGACTGTTCTTAAGAGACTGGTGAATAACTTAATCGACCTTGAGATGAGGTGATTAATACCCTTGGAGGGTAATGGATGGCAATGCTGTAGAAGTTCTAACTGAGGCTCGGCTATTGCTGTTACCCTCCTGCCATGATCAGAGCTTTAATAGCTCAATAACACCTTATCCCTACACTGTCCTCTACAGATAACGGGGAAGATGAAAAGCATTCTTGCTTCTCCCCTTTAAGCCAGTCCTTATAAGGATTGTTCGTAAGAGTTTTTGTTATAGAGTTGTTATAGATATAGATAAATATGTAGATATTATTTATGACTTTGTATGTTCGATTATTTTGCAAATGTGACTTTTGTTGAAGAGTAGGTTACCGTTGTTGTTAGTAATGAAATACTCATTGTAATTGGTAATAGAATGAAGAATAAGTCCGTCTTCGAGGTCAGTGTTCAACCCTGTAACAATTAGAAATTCAAAAATGCCACACAATGAAATCGAAATATATCCTAACCTGCGCTATTGAGCTGTGTGTATTGTATATTGCATGAAAGTGCAAATCACTTAATTAGAATGGGTGAAGAAAGGTTAGCAAAACAGGTGTTTGATGGCAGGAAAGAGACCCGAGGAAGACCAAGATATAGGTGGATTGATACAGTAAAAAGTATCGTAGAAGCACGAAATGTTAGATATGATAATATCTATCCTATCTCCTAATTATGGATAATCTCCTGTCCTCAATTTTAATCCAAATCAATCTATTACAAAATTGTGGATAGGAGATTACTAATAAGGTAAACTTAATTATGTTATTTACATAATTAATAATCAATTGTTTTTATTACATAAGAGGTAAAATAAAA
The DNA here is from genome assembly GCF_054136105.1 of Typopeltis vanoorti. Classification (NCBI taxonomy): domain Eukaryota; kingdom Metazoa; phylum Arthropoda; class Arachnida; order Uropygi; family Thelyphonidae; genus Typopeltis; species Typopeltis vanoorti. Next base: position 135,046,531 of record NC_143552.1, read on the forward strand.
ATCATTCAAAGATATCAGAAAAGTACTGTAGAATGGAATCAATCCATGTAGAACAGAACAAATAAATTGATTCAAGGAATCTACTCAGATGTGGACATCCATATTATATAAGGTGTGTGTGTGTGTGTGTGTGTGTGTGTGTGTGTGTGTGTGTGTGTGTGTGTGTGTGTGTGTGTGTGTGTGTGTGTGTGTGTGTGTGTGTGTGTGTGTGTGTGTGTGTAAATTCCATATTAATACCGTGGAAGAATTGATGCACAGGTTGGTTTCACTGGATTAAGAAACCCATCTGTCACCTAAAGACATTCATATCCACCCATACTCAGACCGGGATTCAATTCCATAGCTTGTTGACAGGCCGACCAGGTTGGACGCACTGCCAAATTATGCGTTGCACAATGGTTTAGTAAATAGATAATTACTGTAAAAAAAGTGAGCCAAGCACTCAAAAAGTAGGTTGTTTGTTATATATATTAATAATATTTTATTAGTGGTATTGTTATTGCTGTTATGATACTGCTCGAATGATGCCCCTGTAGAGGGGGGGAGGAATCATTCGAGCAGTATCATAACAGCAGTTCTTTCATTAATTCAATTTCTTGCTACAAATTTAATTGCAAATTGAATACTTCTATCCAATAAAAGTACCCAATTGATAATACCGAATTTAGAACTAGAATTCCTCGAATTCTTCCAGCAGTGACCGTTTTAATACCTGGCTTAAGAGTCAATAGCACACTGTCAAATGATACTTCTAGGCATTTCATTAGCAATACTAAGTGATGCGAGATTGATTAGTAGCCATTTGACAATATGTAAACACACGTGGATAGATTCATGGTGAGAAGCATTTCTAAGAATAACAATACTTATTAGGGTTCTCATCTGCTGTTTATTTTCTTTCACTGTATACAGGATCTGAACTCATGCCATCTCACTACACTTCAAATCCCAGTATCCCGAGAAAATATGAGGAATTGGCGAAATTAATACATCATATATATATATAAGCCAATTAATGATTCCAAATGCCTCTTTAGAGGTAATTTAAATTATTGATTCGTTTGGTTACATTTCAATTATCACGAGAATTGAAATATATTGGGAATATTTATCTCAATTTCAAGTCAAACAGCTCTACAGGTGTGATTAAGACAACTTCAAAACAACTTAAGATCAGGGATAATTCTTGAGAGAGAGAGGATGGGATCTTTAGTTGGAAGCCAATTAATTCTGTTTAGAATTAAACTAAAGTCAAACGGGTGAATCGGTCAGGATGATCCGAAGCAACCAAAGTCATGAAACCAGTCTGTTAATTGCGCTCACTATGTAAGTGTTGTTTCAAATCTTTTCTACCGCCATATTCCGTACGAGTTAGTTGAAAAGTTTTATTAAGGTTGGTTGCAAAGATTCTTAGAAGGGGGATTCGAACCCATATTCCGTTGTTGTAAAGAGAACATGATCAATATTAGGGACCAATCAGTACCGTCTAGTATCGATAGCTCAGTAGGTGATTACGATGGCCTTTGGATGAAAAGAACCGGATTTAAAAAAATCTCTTCTAGGACTCGAAGTTTTATAAGGGGGGTTTGTGAAGATGAGTTAGCAGACTTTATACGCGGTTTTTCCACATCTAAATTAGTTTTTCTTTCCACAAAACAAATCAGACTGACACGTCCATTGAACAAAATAAGTAAAGGAACCAGAGGGTAAAAGAGAAAAAGATTATTTCACAATATTTGTGAAATAATCTTATCCATTCACTTATTTGGCCTTACTAAGGTATATTCCGTCTAGATGTGTACGCGAGCGCTTTCAAGTTTGGCAGTTTGTTTTGTGGGAGGAAAAAACTTCCAGTTATCTGAAGAAAAAACCTTCAGTTGGAAAAATGATTTTAAGGGAAACGTTCTCTTACCGTGACAGGAATCGACCCTTAGACTTTAATAACTGAAGGACATCGTCGCTAATGATGAGCGGCTTAAACTCTTATTGGTTCAACCTAATTGTATTAAATAAAATATGCAATATTTCTCTAGTCATAATATATAATGAAGAACATCCATGCCACCTTTTGAGATTGGTTACATTCACAACGTAACGAAAAGAATATAAAACGTGAATGAAATTTTAGAATTAAACCGGAACTATTCGCGATTTGTGAGAGATTTTATGGAAATCATTTCTTCTTATTCGATTTACAAGTCCTTTATTGACTCGTAAATTATGCTATATTTAATGATAATACTATTACTGTGCGCTTATACACACTAAAAGATCAGAATTTGATAATTCGTTTCATAATCAAAACTGGAAATCTAATTTAGTGGACTTCATTTGGCATTTTACAGGAATAAGACTAAGCTGGTACTTTTGGTACGACATTTTGCTAATTCTGAATGCTAAGTTATAATGTTCGACTTTAGCTCAATATATGTTTAAGCTCTTCTGTAAATCTGTCTCATAATCTTCATCAAGTTCGTCAACGGTAATCCATTAATATCTGAATTCTTTAAAAAACCGATAGCAGAAATAACAAAAAATGAAAAACTTCTGTCCCAAATCGTCAATGCATCTCGTATAAATGGCTAAGTGTAGTATACATCAGGAATATTCTGTCCCCCTCCCCCGCCCCTCCAATATTATCAGTCCTAAAACAGAAGGAAGAAACCTTTGAATCTGGATAGTACAAACTAATTCGAGAGAGTTTATGGCCACCTTTCGAGATGAGTGCCCGTGGTTCTTTCTAATTCAAGTATGTGGACTTCTGATCATGTCCATTCAGGTCTTAGAAGAATCAAGAATGCCATTTATGATATTCTTTGAAGATATTGGGTCAAACAACAAAGAGCTTTCTTTGTTGCTTTTCCAATTTGTGGTTATCATGTAGTCCATAAGCAAAAATAATTTCTCAGAATACTTTTTATCCCATAATATACCATTGCTGTTTCAAAGAGAGCAATTTATCGTCAGCCACCTTATTCTAATATCACATCTTGCCTATCCGTAGAGAGTGACGTCACAATTGTTTCTATGCAATCTTATTAGATGTATGAAAAGAACTAGACCACCAGGATTGCCAATATCAAATCTACAGCTGTAACCAATTTTTTTGAAGATATTTTATAATGTTTCCAAAGTATATGATTAAAACTAAATTCTTTATGATCATTATTATTACTTTTAAACGTAGTTTAATTATGCATAAGCTTAAATTCCTGAGTTGACATGAATGTGATATAATAATAGTCAATGCGACTGAAAACTTAAAATCCTAAACTTGGTGGTTAGTCACAGATGGATGAACTTCCAGGCAGTTCTATAGCAGAAATGTTTCGAAAATATTCAACTAACTAAGGTAGATTTTTTTTTTCATTTAGATATTAGAGATGTGCACAAAATACGATTTTCTCTTTGTAATAGGAAGGAATGAGCGATTGTGCTACCTTTACTACTGAGTAGAAATCTTCATTCACCAATTGCTCCGTATAAATTTATTAAATAATATCTAATAGATAATGTCGGTCTATGTAGAAACAGCGTACAACTGTATTTGGTGTTGAATGTTAATTTTAGTCTTAGCTACTAAATCGCCTAATCTATAAAACTCAACTAGTCTTTCATTCTTTGAATTTAATGCCGAATCAACAGAGAACCCGATTTTGTTTCCACTCCACAGGTCAGAATAAGAAAACTCAGAAAATCACTTTACACTACGACTCCTCGATTTCAAAACACAGAAAGATCAATGTAAGTTCTTTTATGACAGATTTTTTTTTTATTTACAGGAAAGAAAATGTTTAGTACGCTTCCTATTGCATCTCTAAGTTATCTGTGTTTACAATGCACAAAGATATGCATTTGGGTCATTCTAGTAAGCACTGATAAGCCATAAATACTGATGACACAAAAGGAATGTTGGAAAATTAAGATAAGGACTTCCGTGCTGAGTGGACGGTATCTTAATTTTAGGATGAATATTACCACGAAATCGAATCGCAAGAAACGGAGTTTTGTTGCTTCGGATTTTATTAGTTTCTCTCTCTCTCTCTCTCTCTCTCGCTAGCGTTTTTTAATAAACTTTTTATGCTAGTAAAGACAATTACGAAGTTATCCAGTGAAACTGCATATATGAATTAACCAGCTAAACTAATACCATACGTCTCAGATATCGTGGATGTTTATTTTGCATAGATATACAGAAATTAATCTGTAAGTCATTTTCCACATAAATAAAATACACAATATAACATAATTATATTGCATTTTATTAAAACACAATATAACTAGGCTATATTATGAATTCCATCCTCAGAAGGTTGAAAACTTATATCACTTTAATTATCACTCCAGGTAGACTAAGAATAAAGTAAAAACCGGAATCTCTACTTTAAAAGCTTAGCATGGAATCGTTTCAAGCTATTTATATTAAACTACGCATGTGCAACTCTTTCTATATTTAATTTCTGACATCGTGCCATCAGAAGCCCAACAATGAACTACATTACAAAGACCACATCATATATCAATTGAATTTCTCACGTTAACTCATGGATGGAAATATGAAATTTAGCACAGAGATATTTGGATGTGTGCAAAGGCTAATCAACACTTGAGCCATTGCTGGAGGACTAAACCAGTAATTGACATAAACTTAATCTGAAAAAGGAAAGAACAGATTGGTATGAGGATTACTAAATCACCGATTTGAAGCCATCAAACTGGTAATCGGTTGCTGACAGCTGCTTCTGTTTATCATTGGGTGAATGTTCGGGAACAACTGACTAGAAAATCTCCATAACTTATTTGTGTATTCGAGGTTTGATTTTCTATATGTGGGTGAAATCTGGAGAGTCGCCTAGAGAAAAGAGACCATTACCCATCTGACTGAGGAATGCCTGACACAGACTCGCTTCAAAGGATATGAGACGAGTGTCTTTTTGAATTCTTCAGAGACAAGACTCAGTGGAGATTTCAAAAAAGTAAGCAGTAACAATTAACTTAATAAACAAGAGAACCAAATTGTTGGCTTTAAGATGAAGGCCATTTATCCTACAGGAGAAATGTCCACAAAAAAATCAACTATTACATGCAAATTACACATACTGCTGATGTCTTTGAAAAAGAGTTTTGTCTCGGACTGTTACAAAAATGGCCACTGGTAAAAACCATGTTCCTGTAAGTGTTTGGCTTGCCTGATTGGCCGCATGATAGTAGCGTATCTGCTCTCCAATCAACATACTTTGGGTAGGGATGTTTTTGACGGTCTTTAAGTGTTAGATGAATTTCAAACCTGAAGTAGAAAGAGTTCTATATTTGGTTTGTAGAGCAGGATTTACAGATTGCGTGTAACCCTTCGTCCATCTCGTGATACAATTGCTAAAGCACTATAAATTTATGACCAATTATAGGTGAAATTCATATTTAAAAAAAAGTACTACGAAATCGGAAGTGGTGGCCATAGAAAAGAGATGAACTAGCTAATAGCCACTAAGATATCATCATTAAAAGGATCTAGTAAGTGGAAATTTTCTTTCATTATATTCACAAAACGGATTTAAAGCATTTTGGAGTTTAAGCAGATTTTTATAACAATTAAATATTTTCAATTTTCAGAAGATACTTGTGATTTGTCCACTTCATAAAAAGTAAATAAAAGATCATGTTCAAATATGCCTTTAAATTTTAAATACTCTTAGATCCTTATACTGAAAAGTGTTATGCTGAAAGTATATATGTATACAAAATCAGTAGCAAAGTTATCCATTTTACAATAAACTCGAAAATCATTCCAAACATCAGTTACAGTAGTTCAAACCAGCTGACCACTTTTTTAATTCCATTGAGTGTAATTCAAAGAACTATTCTTAAAACAAGACCATTCATTTTTCCATAGTCCAGAACAGAAGTAATAATTCGTTACTCTGAACAATCTTACAACATACAATTTAAATCAAAACCTAAAATTAATATACTACATTAATATAAGATATTATTAAGGTGTTTAAATTAATTCTAAGTTAAAATAAAAATTCTTAGATTTTTGCTAATTATTTTTTAAATTAAAGTTATAATTATATTTTCCTTAAAGTTTTATATAAACATATTAATAAATTAAAATTAAAAGCTAAATCATGCAGTTTCCATGGCGGGAATGACCGATACCAAAATTATTTCTTACTCGTGAAATAAAAATTACGAAATATGACTTTAGTATCGTCTAATCGTGACGTATTAACGAAGAAGTATTAAGAGTTGAAGTATATTCACTCAACTTTGACGAATGGATGTGTTTGGAATGTCATTGGGTGGTAGATGAATTGTATCACTCCGCCGGAGACCATTGCCCTGCAATTAAACAAGCTGGACAAAAACATACCAAAAACTAAAAATATTAATTTACAAACAAGAGTTGAATATTAACATGGATAATCATTTCTATACATTTCTGTCAACTTTTACGCGAGGATTCTTTTTTAACAGTGCGATGATATTAACCAACAAAACTATTAATCAAGCGTCATGGCAGTGACTCTTAAACAGGGTACTGTAGCAAGTCACTGACTGCTCTTATGAAAAGAATCATTAGGACTAAAATTCGGCCTATTGTAACAGCGGATCTGAGCTAAATATTATCGATCTACTGCTATTATTTCGACAGTCGTATTCAACCAGACACAGACTGTCATAATTGAAGCATTAAATCGACTTAATAATAATAATAATTAAAAAAAAAAAAATAAACAAAACGAAAAGCAGACCACTTCGACCAATTTGGAACATAGTTGTGTCTTACACTTTAATTATTGTTTACCATAACGAATTTCAGCATACTATATTAAGCGACGAAGAACGTCATATTTTCTCTCTCTCTCTCTCACGCACGCACACACACACACACACACTTAAGAAAATTATTCAGCTCAAATACAGAGAAAGACATTCGCATCAAATAAAAAAGACTGATATGCTGCTTTTTAAAGGTACATCTTTTAGTGTGCATTGTGTTGCTAATAGAGGAATACAGACTACACTTCCACCCAATATACTCAAGCAGAATCTATTGTTATCATGAAAACATGAACGTAGAACGCACATCCGTTTTAGTTTCCTGACATCAGAAACATGCAGTGACTTCCTGTATTACCTGGTATGATAAGCAAGTAGAATTTGTCGCCATGGAAACAGAAGGACATTACGTCACAATCTTGAATAATTGAAGAACGAAAAAAAGTATTTTATTATAAAGACAGACTAGTGCTCATCCAAACTGACAAGTTCAATTTCAAATATAGATGTACATTTTCTACGAGCATATTTGTTTGCATCCAAATAATTGATCCTCTAGATGAAACTTTATTCTTGGGAAGAAGCAGAAATAGTAGAGGATTAGCACAATACCCGATGAGTTGGGAAAAGTTGCAAACTTACAACTGCGTTTCAGATACAAAAATCTCTGTGGGCTCCAACGCATTTATATCTTGATAAGCAACACCTCAACTTATATATGAACTCTGAAAAATAATAATTCAAGAAATATTATCTATTGGCAAGCAGAACACCAACAGGCTTCTTCTCCTTGGCTTTGTTTCAAGACTACAAGGATATCCTATTCTAATATTAACCCAAAACCTTTTAGAAGTCTTGAACCTCTTAATAAGCATCACACAATTTGGAAGAACACACCTTTGTTTTCTCAAGTTGAATACATTTTATATTTGAATGCAATTCAACATTTGCCAGTAAAAACAACTGTATAAGAAGTTTGCATAAAAGGCAGAAATTAATGTTCGTTTCCTAAATATTTCCAATAATAATAAAGAACATAACGTATTGACGATATCGTGCTACTAACAGGCGAAACGTACAATGACTACACTTCCACCTGGTATACGCAAGTAGAGCATGTTGCTGTGAAAACGTGAACGCAGACTGCCACGTCCGTCAAAGTGCTGATATAGGAAACATACGACTCCAGTATTATCTGGTATTGTAAGCCACATTTATTGTCGCCATGGAAACAAGAAAAATGCTATTAAAACAGTATCTAGGAATTGTATGAAACTTTTCCATAAACGTAAAATTATCATACAATATGCAGAAAGAAAAAAAAATCATTAAAATACTACAGATATGCGTAGTATTTTAATGTATACACAATAAAGGTTCTTTTTTCTAAACGGGACTCGAACCCTAGTGTCTCCAAACAAAAGGCATCGTCGTTAATTTTATCATAATTCTTACGATGTACTAGAAGGCACCTTATTGGTAATAATAGTTTATTGGAACTCGCTTAGAAAACTGCGCTAATAAAAAAGACAGAAAAACTCAATGTAATTTTTAATTTACCATCGCAAGTTTCAGGTTTGTTATAATCCCGTTTTAGTATTGTCATTTAATTATTTGGATTTGAATTTTGATTTTAAATGCAAATGTAATTCTAAAAATGCGTTAAAACGACAGTGGTGTAAACGGTCAACTACTCATTGAAAAGAACATTACTGATATAACAAAAAGAATAATTATGAGTCAGTCTTAAAATAAGGAATGACCCATGGTGATGCGTGGGTTCATATGAAGTATATTGGCATTAGCGTACAAAACCTTCAATATGGGATTCACATTAAAGTAATAAAAAAATATGCTTCTGACACCGCAAAAGTTTTCCAGATGTTTCTAATTTTTCTAGGACATACAAAAGTACAGATAAACTTCAACTTGTACGTAATAAACTTTGTCAGAATCAAAAAATCAGCTAACGCCTTTTTATTCCCGTATATACAGGGAGTAGGCGAGGCCGTTATAATAAACTTTGTGTGTAATGAAGAATCAAAATTACTAAAAGGTCAGTTTATATCTAAAAAGGCTGAAGCCTGATAACAAATCAGTGATTGCTGTTTCAACAGTATTGATTTGCTTGGCTTTACTAAGATCAATTACTCTAGATAGGATCTCCATTTAATCCAGTGGATTAGTGACAAATTAGCGTCACTTATATTGATTCGATCGTTACTAATACCAAGGCAACTCGTACGCAAAATGAGTTTCAGTGTTGTGTAAAGAAATTATAATTTAAAAGAAAATAAATCTTTTGGATCTTAGATATATTTTTAAAATATCTAACTTTTATTTCGCTCTATCTTGTAAAAAAAAAACAGATTTCTATCCATTCTTAAATTATTATAATAAATGAAAACAGATTTGGTAAAAAAAAATACTCTTAATTAGTTATCAAACAAATGCGAATAATATAACGTTTATTAGCTTCTGTAATTAGTATATCTATAGATAAAATATTCAGGATTCAATGCAGGTTTCAACTCAGTTGCATTGAAAAGGGTTTAAAATGCGTGGAATTAAAAATGAATATAAATAAATGAAAACGAACATACTTGAAGTTCTAAAATGATTTCTTATATTCAAAGTACAGACTCCGTAGCTCAGTCATTATAGACGAAGACCTTTGGTCGGAAAGACCTGGGTTCGATTTCCATCAGTGACGTGAGGCACCTTTTATCTGGTCTCTTGACGAAAGATGAGTTAGCCGGTCTCTTAAGAAGGAAACTCGGGTTTTTTGTCCCCCAGAACAGGCAAACCAGCCCCGTGAATACACCCATCTACAGACATAGGACACGCCCAGAGACATAGGACTAAACATCTTATCCTAGAGACGGTTGTAGTTGCAAGAATAAAAAATAAAAATAAAAAAATCTCGACACCGTAAATAATAGGAAAGAAGGGTTAAGTAAGTAAGTACAGGAAAACCTCGCATAACGCAAAGTTTTCCTGTACCTCACATTATGCTTAACGCGCGTTAAGCGAAATCGCGTTAAGCGAATAAAATAAACAATAGGAATAATTATAATTCATCCATCAGTTAGCGTAAATTTAGGGAAAAAATTACAGTATAACCTATATTAGAGGATAAAATCATCAAAGTTAATAAAATCAATTGCTTAAATTTTTATTTAATGGTCTAAACATTTGATTAAACTACTTTTTTACAAAAAAAAAAAAAAAAAATTAAGTAAAGATGCTTGAATTGTTCTCGACTTTTTCATCTTATCATGCAATTTGCGATAGCTGGCGATCGCTTTATTAAGATTTCGGCAGACTTCGAAGCTTCGTTCCATATCAGGATCAGCATCAAACAAAATTTAATTAGCATACTCAATTGGATTGAAAACTAACTCAAGTTCTTTTACAATTGGCTTCTTAGTTGTAACATTCTCTTCTTGTTCGCACTCCTTATCTTCTTTTTCTTCTTCTTCTTCATATGCACGCTGTTCTTCTAGCTGAAGGAGATCATTCTCGCTGAACTGTTCTGAATGGTAATCGAGCAAGTTTCTCACATCTTCATTATCCAGTTCATTAAATCCGAGTTCTTTTTTCCAATTGTGCTGATTTCTTCAATAATGTTAGATCTTGGATTTTGTTCATGATAAACTAAAATAGGCTTGAGTTTAAAGTCGCCTTTTGCATTGTCTCCTAATAAAAGCGTAAGATGATATTTAGATACCTTGTATCCTGGTTGAGATACTTCAGTTTTTGCTAGGAAAGTTTTTATTGGCATACGCTTCCAAAAGAGATCATTTTCTCGATGTTGAATATTTGCCAATCGTCATAATCATCCTCCGGAATTACCTTTTGTAATTCTTCAGGAAACGTGGCCGCAGCATCTTTATCACCAGCAGATTCCTCAGTTTTATTATATTATGCAGTCCAGCTCGATTTTTAAAACGGTCAAACCATCCTAAACTCGCAGTAAAGTTTTCACATTCCTCTTGAAATTTGATCTCTTTCAATGAGGTAAAAATATTGAGAGCTTTTGCCTGAATATTCCCTGTACTAAGAAGTATTCTTTTTGGACTATAATTTGGACTATAATCCTCACTCCAGAGTGATAGAAGATGCTCCATCTCGATCATTAAATGGCTTCTATTTCGGGTGATCCGCATGCTTAAAGAAGCAGTAGCAACTTTTCCTTGATCTTATTTAATATAGTCCAAACTGTAGAGTCACTGTATCCCGGGTCTCACACATTCATTGTATTACTAGAGCCACTTTCATATCTTTTAACGACTTCCAGTTTTGCTGCTCACTGTAGAAATAAACTATAACTAATTTCATGTAATTATAATTATCATCTTTACTTTGCTTTATATACATCTCTCTCTCTCTCTCTCTCTCTCTCTCTCTCTCTCTCTCTCTCTCTCTCTCTCTCTCTCTCTCTCTCTCTCTCACACACACACACACACACACATAGTTTAAAACTTTAATTGTATCATTCATATAAGTTTCATTGCCCTTTCATTTTTGCTACTCTAAACCTGTAAAGTAAAAAAAAAGCTTAAAACCAGAAAGACAGCTTGGGGAGAAGGATGGGCGGGATCGCTAAATAAAAGTTTCGATTAGGTCCAGATGCATGAATTTTTTTTTAGTCACAAGATTCCTTTTGCAGTTTTTTAACCCTTGCTTCGTTGCAGTTTTGCGAGAATGTAGTTGTAAGCATTTTAAATTTAGCTGTGTTCAAGAACGTGAAAGAACCCTCTCTCAATAGAGTCATGGTTAGAGTAGTTTATTTTTACAAGACATTTATTTTACAAGACATTCGTTACACAAATGAGAATAAATCTCAAATAAAATGAGTTCACAATAAATAGCATCATCGAATAAATTAATTGTTAGCAATTCCGAATTTGTTTATCCAAAGATGAACTAACTGGCCGTATCAGCATGAGTCACATTATTATTATTGAATACTCATCGCAGGAGGTTCACACTAACCATTATTTACAGAACACAAACTTCAAAGCATTTTAAACTCTCTTATTAACTAACCAAAAACTCACGTTCGACTTTGGAAATACGCGAAATCATACTAACCATTATTCACAACAATTCTTATCATATTTCTTAAATTCATTCACTGATGAAGCACTCATAAGCACCTCTAGCAACCTATTCCACTCATTTGCCACGCTTACCATATAAAAACTATCCTTCCTAACAGCATTTTTATTCGATTTCCAACAGTACTCTCTTGTTTTCGCTTCATTGCATAAATCCTATAAAACATCTTTTGAAACTTACATATGTCTATTCAATGTCCCCTTTTTCCCGCCTATCAACTAAACTTTGTAACTCACAAATCTTTAATCTAGCCTCATAATAAGTACTCCATAGACCAGTAACCATTTTGGTCACTCGACCATCCCTTCCACCATTTCCACCTCCACAGGACCAAATCTGTGCACAGCAGACGTGGTCTTATAAAGAGAGGTAATAACCTCCTTAAACTACTTGCCACTGTGTTCTTCAACACCCATGTGATCTCTTGAGCTATTTTCCCGGTTTTCACAATATCCTCTGAACATCTAAGTCCTGGAGGCAGTAACCCCCAAACCCTAGACTGGTCAGTTTTCTGCATCCCATTTTCATCAGTGTAAAGCATCGGCAATCTGTCGGTACTTACGTGTATCTCACACTTTGCCATATTAAAATTTCAACCATTATCTTTTACCGATACTTTCAGTCAATTTAAATCAATCATATTCTACATAACCTTTATTCACTATCGCTCTCTCTCTCTCTCTCTCTTTCTCTAGTTTTGCATCATCTGCCAACAACTGGGAATTCTACCTCTAATTATTCCCTATATCATTAATTTACACATTAAATAACTGTTCAAGTACAGAATCCTGTGCTGCACCACTAGTCACCTGCATTCTGTTGGATTCTATTCTTTCATGCCTGTCTATCAGCCACTTTCTTGTCCATATCACCAGCTTCGTAACCATCATTTGATTCCATTTACGTAACAGAATAACATATTTGGAATTATATCGTGTCAAAATGCTTTGTCCAGCAGTATCATGATGTAGTTTTTTTTTATCGAACTACGCTTGTGACTTTATTATAGAAAGTGAATAAATTACTAAGGCATAAAACTTACTTTCCGCAAAGTCGTCCTTCCCCATATGGAGTATGATATTTCTATCCGCTTAATTCCTAATTCTACCCGTAACTATTCCAAACCTTTGTCACCACTCCTGAGATAGTGACTGGTCTATAATTCGTACTTCTATCTTGAAGCCTCCATTATGCAATGGAAGTATTTTGTCCTCTTTCTACTCCCTGGGGACCCTGCCAGAGCTGAGACTTTAATTAAACAACACAGTCACAGCCAATGCCATTTCTTTTGCAACTTCTCGCAACACACGAGCCGATATCCCCCAATCCCAAGGCAGTATTTACAGTGAGATTTTGTAGCATCCTGAGCACGTCCAATTCATCTACCTCTCTTCTCGCATCAATCTCTATCACCTCAGTTGCTATATTATTTTTACCTGGATGATACATCCCCACAAAGTGATCACTCCGTAATTCAACTATTCAGCCAATTTTTCTCCCCCCCCCCTTCCTACTATTAGCATCCATTAAAGTTATTTTTCCATAGCCACTTAGCGAAGAAAACTTTTTGGGATTTCCTTCAACTTGCTTTGCTAATTTCCTTTCATGATTTGATTTTGTCTTTCTCACCATTCTAGTCATCGCCGATACTGCTTTTCTCAAAACTCTCTCTAACCATTTCCCATGCACTACTAACATTCTTCTTCTCCTGATTCTTATGGCATCCCCCAAGCTAAGTTTGTCATAATCCTCCCCTCTTTAGTTCAATACCACTTCTTAACTGAAATTTCCATATGATGATTCACTTCCAAGTCGAGACTGCACGATGAATGATTACACTTTCCATTCGGAGACAACGTGGTTAATTTAGTGATGGACAGATCCTCAAATACTATCAGTGGATCCGGCACAGTCTCATATTTCTGATCCCTTTCATCACATGCGGTTTCAAGCACCATTTCCCAATACTGTATAAAATCTATTTCGGTCTCCTCGTGCATCCTTTCCTCCTTCCAATCTACACTCATAGTTGAAGTCCTCCATAATGATTACTTGCCTTCACTCATTGAGATAATCGATGAATTTGTCTACATCCTCTTTATCTTAAAATATAAACATGAGAAAAACCACTGTTTTAAGATACAGTATAGCGTTAGTTTATTGCTTCTTTTCCATGCTATATTATTATTATACTGTGTGTAAAAAAATTAAAATATGAGGACAATTTGAACATCATCATATAAGAGCTATTAATTCACCAAATTATAGAAAATGCTCGCATTACAACCGGGACAGAAACTTAAAATCACTAAATTTGTTGATTTTTTTAAGGAATATAATTCTCTCTCTCTCTCTCTCTCTCTCTCTCTCTCTCTGAGAATTTTAGCTTTCTTTTTCTTTTTTGTTCATTTAGTCTCTGATTCTCATTTTAATGCCCATTGCTTATTAATCTCTCACTCTGTCTATCATTCTGCATATTCATTTCATTTTAATTTCTATATATTCTTTTATGATTCACTCTTTTTATTTTTTCTTTATCTTACTTCACTTTTTCTTCCCATCTCTCTCTCTCTATCTATCTATCTATCATTCACTCAACACTTTCTAGAACTTTTTTTTCTCTATTCTGCGTTTCTCGTCTTCAAATACTCTTCTTCTTTCTATCAATTAATTTTTTTCTCACTTATTTCCTCTGTTCTTTTTATGCATCATATTTTTCCGTGTTGAAATCTCTCTTTTTTTTTGTATTTGTTTCTAGTAATCTCTCTTTTCGCCTTTTCACTTTCTGTAAATCTCTTCTCTCTCTCTCTCTCTCTCTCTCTCTTTCTGTCATTCCATCTTCTCTTTCTCTCTTCTTTTTATGTTCTGTATTTCTTCTTAGTTCTTCAATCTTTATTCTTCCGTTTTTCTCTCATATTTCCTTTCTGTATACCACTATTTTTCTTCTTGTTCCTCTCTCTCTCTCTCTCTCATCTTCTATCTCTATAAATGATAGTAACTGCAGAATTCTCAAACAGTAAATGTTCATCACACGCATAACCACCACACACCGTAACTCACAGTCAGTTGTAATGCATGCGTTCCATATGAGTAATCTTTCAAGATGGAAATAATAGCTCTACTTCTTATGAAATAATAGTCCTTCTCCTTATGAAAGTGTGCTGATCTCGTCTCTGCAAAGAAAACCAAGATTGGATTGTACGCATGAATTATCCTTTTAACATACGTCTTTGTTTTGCTACTCGGTATATAGGTAGCGTGACTGCGCGCCATAATCTCTAAATTGTACGACTCTGTTTATCCCCAAACTGCAGTTATGTTAGACTGCATGCTTACAACGCATTAACTAATGGAATGCTTGTAGTAGTACAAGGAGCAGTGATAAGGCGTGAGCAGTATCAAACACATATCCCATGTGCTCGGCACTGGTCAATAACTTTAGCTGCCTACGTAACGGTAGCTTTATTTACATATTTAATCCTGCCGTTAACTAGAACAATTAGACGCCGTGTGCTTACAATTATTCTATTAATTAAATAAATCCCTCATTCGAATGTTTGGTAGGTAAATAATATTATTTATTTCTTTTCATTAAAGCGCACCTAGCGGTAAACAATATAAAATGAATATTGCATTTAGATCGTCTGCTTTCATCTAGTTGGACTAATGAAAGATGACGTCATTTTTTTAATCAAAGCAAATATCGTTTGTAATGATACATTTGATTTTTTTTTAATTAAGGAAAGAAAATACGTTATTTTTTTCTTTTTTAACGTGAAAATATTTTTAAAATAAAATAAAATGAGATAATTTTCTTAAGAAATTTATACGTTAAAATATTTGTAAAATAAATAATAAATAAAATAAAACAGTTTTTGTCAAAATATTACAATAAAATTGGGTATTAAAATGATTCTATGTTGTTATAGAGACTCGAATATTATGCGGTAATGTTACCGATAGAGAGACAAAATACAAGCGTTTCTTTAAATAAAAAAAAAAGAAAGAGAAAGTTTCAAAAAATGTGTTTCCGTAGTAAAGATTTGAATGGATAAAAACAGATAATATTATTCTTACCCTGCAGGGAGAGGCAGAAGATCCCAGACATGAAGACGACAAAGTATCTCATCCCGGAGGCACAACTCATCACTAACACCAGAAATCTCTGTCTTCTAGTGAATGCCATCAACAGGCTGAAACAGCACCACGTGTTGTCGGGGAGGCTCAACCAAACGTCAAGTTATCCCAGTGTGCGCGAACCGTGGTGACCCGTCGAGGGTTAAGTGATGTTTCAAACGCGCCAGTAAGAAAAGGAAGGAGTGGGAAGTGGGGGGAGGAAGGAAGATAAGATGTTTTCAAAGCTTCGATAAACCGTCAATGATATCGCCGAGCCCGATGACGGGAGTCTATGTTCCGCTGCTTGTCGATCTGCATCATAACGTACAGGAGACAAGTCGCAATGAGATTTTAAGCAACACCTCATCGACATTCATGCTCAGAGCGCCGCTTCGTGTGGTAACTTGCGCGCATGCGTACTCCTCGGGAAAGTAGGGGAGCATAGGGGGAGCAAAGAGAGAGAGAGAGAGAGCGAGTTCTTCATCGATAGCAGCTAGTTCGACTAGCGTACACGTGGAATCTAGAAAACAGGGACGATTTATACGTGGCAATAAAACGGTCACGTCTCTGGCCAAGTCAGTGAGGAGTTTGTGGTGAGAAATTTCGATGTAACTTTAGCGCTCGTGCCAGATGCTCAGGAATTCGGAGGACAGTAGGTAAGAGGGGCTACCTACGGTCGACAGATGCTCGTAGCTCACGAGCTGTGTGCTTTCTGCACTCACTTCTGCATACCACCTGCGGCAGATATCGCAACGTGGCAGCTCGCACATGGAATACAAATTTTTTTTTAGCAATTCGTTAAAGTTGCTATTTTTCCGTTCTTTCTTTTATTTTCTTCTTCACTTTATCTTTCTCTCTTTTTCACTTTTTTTTTTTTTTTTGCGTTCTTCATATTTCACTCTCCTCATTCCACTCTTTCGTCTTAACTCATTTGTCCATTCTCTCTTTCGCTTTCTTCCTTTTATCGCTTATTCTCTCTTTCTCTCTACCTGCACGTACACCCATCTGTTTATTCATCAAACTCTTTCATCACTAATGACTGCAATTCGATTTTCTTCCCACCTATTCATCCCAACACGCTTTAATATCTCAAGTATCGATCATTGGGTGCATATGCATTTCATTAACCATCCCGATACAGTATCAGATTTTCCTCAAATATTCACGTCATAAATTCCAATGCCATATTAGTTAACATGCCAGGAACTCTCTGCGCGTATCGGCTTGAATTTAATTGGTAGATTACAATGGTAGCGCCTATTAGCTAGAACATCGTGTTTGTACAGATCCCAGATGTTAGTAGACAATGATTTATACATTCTGGTGGTGTATTAGCGATATATTTGAATGATTATGGGATCACCTCCGTGCATGGTACGTTACTTAATAGGAAACGTACTGTTTTATTAATCTGTGCACAATATATACTCAAATATTAATGTATTAGCAGTGTTTTTCTTCCATTTAATGTAATGGTGTTTTCAATGAAATAGCAGATACAATTTCACTGTTATTTGCAAATGGATTATAGTTTGTTTAGTATGAAATATCTTGCATTTTATATTTCTTAATGAAGGCATCGAAAAGTCTCAAATAAACAATTATAGAAACATAAATATGTACGTTTTGGTACCCAATTTATGTTCATTTAATTTTAATCATTCGATTCCATTTAAGTTTTTGTTCATTGTGCAACTTAAGAACATAAATTAATAAAAGTTAATTGTGGATGTTAGGTCGTCAACTCCCACGATAAAAAAAAAAAAAAGAAAGAAAAAAAGTTGTTAAGAATATTGACTGTTACCGACAAGTTCATCGTCTCAACTGTGACCCTTAAGGAATATTACAGAGCATCTCCTTTATTAAAGTCGATACCTGTTCATTTAATAAGTGTCGAAATTAACAGTTTTAATTAATTATTCTAATGACTGTCTATCTTAATAACCGTAAATGACCAGCGCATGTTCATTGGGATGTAAACGAAGCCTTCCAAGCTGGGCAGTCTGCCAGCTTTTGCTAATTCTGGTGGAAACTTGATGTCATTTCTGCCACTACACTTGGATTAGGAAGTTAATTAGAAATAAAAAAACAATGAAGTTTTAAAATTTATCCAATTTTTCTTTAATTACTCTAGATAAAGAAATATTTTTAATATGAAAGCATTCTTGGACACCATAATTTTTTTCTCATCTTTCAGAATATCAGCATTCCAGCAAGCTATTACGTCATGAATGTGAATTTACGTATTTTTGTTGTTATCTTTACATTGCAAAATATACCTTCGTTTTCATAGAACTGGTTATAATTATAATAATATAATATTAACATAATTATGTAATACATGTAAGATTAATAACGCCGATTTCTATTTTAAAAAAAGATATTCAGTTTAAGCCTCTTAAACAATCAAAAGGGAGTAATAGTAAAATTCTGATAGAATACCTCATATAGGAATTGCTTTAACAGGTGCCTTTCTGTATAGGTAGAAATGTAATAACGTTAAATATTTTTATATCTGCAATTTTTAATACTCGGTTTATTTTAAGGTCCATTTAGCCGGTTTCAAAGCTCTTTATCTTATCTGCCAGTGTTATGATGCATTTATCGCGAGTCAATTCGAGAGACGTTCTTTACTGCAAATTACCAGACTGTTACGTTAAATTAGTACAATAATGATACCATGAAGTTATCTATGTAGCACTAATCACATTTAATAAATTATGTTTTTAATTACTATTAATTACGTTCTGTTTACTTTCAAATACCGAATTATTTTATTTATTTATTTATTTTATAACACTGAAAGACTCAAACTTTATGCAATAAATGTATATACTATTTCATTTAATTAAATGCATCTGTGTATATAAAATAAATTTAGTTTTTTTTTAGCTATATCTGTATAGGATAGTGTAGGAATAAGGTGTTATTCAGCTATTAAGGCTCTGATCATGGCAAGAGGGTAACAGCAATAGTTTTTTTTTTTGATCGCAAGAAATATATACTATTTCATTTAATTAAATCTATTGGTGTGTATAAAATAAACTTAGTTCTTCCATTTGTTATTTCATTTTGGCAGTAATTTTTACCTTTTTCTATTTTAATTTAATTAATGACAATGAGTCTTATATAATTATATTTCTGATAATTTGAAACTTCAGTTTTAACGGTTCTACTTAAATTATAATTATGCATAACATAGTTGCATCATACATTTCGAAGTAAACAAAATTTATTTCCACAGATCAGACGTTAAATATATTGAAAGCAGCAAGTATAGCGACAACGAAGATGAAACTGGAGAGTTTATAGTGAACGTATGAAGATAAAAACTGATATTTTTTGAAAAGAAATAATCTGAAGATAAACAGTTTTTATGATTAATAGAGCAATCGATTAAAAAGAAATGGGATCGAGGATTTCTCTATGTGTATATTAAATGCGAGTTTAAGAAAGAAAATTTAAGATTAGCAGGCTTACTCAACTTCTGTTTTTATTACAACCACTTCTCATAATTCACCACAGGTGAAGCAAATAAAACTGAATATTCGGTCGACTGTCTTTTGAAAAAAAGAACATAGGACTGAAGTTTTCGTATAGCAGCAGTGCTACACTCGGGCCGTAAGCGGCCCGTTAATACTCAAACCACAAAATAAAACTGAATGATAACTAACCTACTTCAGTTATATGTTGAGCTCTCAAAAATGACCACAATTAAACTTTCGATTTAGGAGACGTCTGCAAACAAGCATTTTTGCTCTTTAATTTTCGAAAAAATTGAATGTTATTCCCACGTGTTTTGCTGCATAAACTACATCGCATGTTTGTATTCTCAATATTAGTTAGGTATTAGAGTTTTGTTCATAATTTTAATACTTATTATCAATTCTTTTCCTGTGTTTACCTCGAAATTGTTAAATATTTTAGTTTAAGCAAATATTAAACTATAAAATAATAATTATATTCTATTTTAAAAACTTAAATAATACGTAATAAATACTGTTTAGTGTATAAGAAATATATATATACCTGTTGTCTTTTTCTTACAACTTATAGGTATTCTTTCGGTTTTCCATTAAAAAACTGGATGTGAATGTAGTCCATATGTACAAATACTTTGTGGAATCGTGCTCCATACTATACAACAGAAGATATTTATACAATCTGTTTAAATAAATCATGTTTCCATTAATACTTTAGATCCAGAATTTAATCATAATGTGACAATGCTCGTAGACATTCTTTTAGACTTAAGTTTTCAGAAAGCAGTTGTCTTCACTTTTCACTATTGTCGAGGTTGAACAGAATTACAAACGCGTGCTACAAAACCGACGATGTTCCTAATCCCAACTAATATTTATATGCACTCTGTGTGCTGGAGGGACTGTTTTCTACAATCCATTGGGCCCCGACTTCCAAGATTAAATCCAAATTGAATTTCGTCCGACTACTTGCCTAACTCTAAAGATCGATTGGATCTGGAAACGACTGAAAAAAAAAAAGAAAGAAAGAAAGAAAGAAAAGAAAAAAAGAGCAGGTTCCTCTGTCTGTTAGCAAGAATCGAAATAATACTTTTTTTTAATTCTGCAAAACTAACGTCATTGAAGTTTCTATGCATTACGTTTTATGTATTGTACCTTCTATTTTATTTTTATTAAACTATATGTTTTATTTTTGTATATAAAACGTCATGCATTGTATGTTGACTCCAAACGCTTTAAAAAAAACAAAAACAATAACAACTACTACCTCCGGATGAGATCGGCTAACTCACCTTCGATTGCAAAACCTTACCTAGAGCCATCGCTTTCTAAACAGGATTCGAATCCAGATCTTTCCACTCAAAGGGTATTGTCGTTCTGGACTGAGCTACGTAGGCTCAAATTTGGAGAAATACATACCGAAAATTGCAATATTGAGTTTATTTTTATCAAGTTCATTTCTGAATTTAAAAAAAAAAGAAAAAAAAAAAAAGAAACTGCAAAAGCAAACGCAAAGACACGAAAAATATACAAGTGAATACATTAATCAAAAATGCCACTGTAAAATTTGTTCTCCTTTATTAGATTTTCAAGTACAACTCACAGCTGATTAATAATATTATCATCCGAATGACTTTCATTAGTATTTTGTAATTTATTTTACCTTTATGTATTGTGTCACTAATATGAATTACCTCTCCTATCATTATACTTAACAGTGTAATATAACAAACGAATTAGATACTTCTTAATAAATAATAAGAGCAGCGATAATTTAAATTATTAATATTTTAATTAATTAAAACTAATTCCTAGTAATAAGTAACAATAATTGGCTGCAAATAAACAAAAACAATCATTACTGCCGAAAAAATAGCCACTAGTGCATTCCCATGCCTGGAATAAATGTTTCAGGCGTTTATTATCTTTGTTTCGAGACAGTACAGTAATAATAATTTAAATTATTAATAATATCAATTAAAAATAATCCCTAATAATAATTATGAATGGTAATTGGTTATAAATAGAAAAAGTAGTAATGCGGGAAAAAAACATAGTAATGCCACCTAGTGGTTAAAATAAAATGTCTGAGGAGTATTTATTGTAACAAAATTAACTTCTGCACACAGCAGAAGACGAAATGCAATCTACAAGATTTCATTACGTGTTCTGACGTCTGCTGTATCACACGCACGCGGTCTCCATGGGGATTAACTGCTAATTGGCCCACGTCGATCACATGTTGTTGATTATAATTTTTTTCCGTATTAAAATGCATAAAACCATCTTAATTAGCTTCAACATAATTAGAAGATTATTTTTTTTTCTCCATTTAGTCTGACCTCTGTGTGGCTTTGTGTGTGACAGAAACAATCCCAGATATAATAAAACCTTTTATGTAATAGAAAGAAACAGTTCAAAGATCAGAGTTGCTGTCATTTTCATAACTCCAATTTTCTGAGCTTAACCAGTCATCATGATTTAGTTAAAAACATTACGGAATGTCTCTTGCCAACTTAAACAGAAATTTGGTTTCCACAGAGATTTTTAAGCGAATGTTGACCTCTATGCGAAAAAGAAAAAGGTGGAAATCTTTTTTTTACATTTTTCGCAAGGTTACGGAAAATAAAAGCTATATTACCCTGATAGTCAGTAACTTAATTTCTTATGCAATCCTAATTCTAATAATATATCAATAATATTTGGGATAATCTGCTTTTAATGTTTGCAACTACAAGTGTGCAAATTAGCCATGTTAAATTCTTCATGAATTCCTATATGCTGCCATCTAGTTTTCAATATTTGAACCATATAAATTATGGAGATTTATTCAATAGAATTTCTGCGTTGTATCTAGGGCAAGTCAACAAAAGTAGCTGATGTAATAGGAGACAAATTTGAAAATATGAACTCCTGTTGCAACTTCAAAATCATTGTACATCGATGTATGTTTACAAAATACTTGGGCTTCACTCGCAATAGATTTTTTGCCTATTTTTTTTTTCACTTTAATGTGTTTTTTTTTTTCCATAGGGATAAAGCGCCATGATAGTTTAGGATTTCATAGAAGTTAACGATTGTTTATTGGACTACTGCTTTAAACTTCAAAACTTCTTTTTGTCTGCAACTGCTGCAAATAGTTTATAGTGCAATACGTTCTATTGTAACATTTCTACTTCCTACGCGCTGCATTAAACTTTCATAAATTGTGAGGGAACTACGAATGTCTATATGGACACGCGATAGCTTCAGTGAAAAGAAAGCAAAGTCGAAAAGAAAACGACAGACGAGGGGGGGGGAGAACGGGGGAAAGGTTTTAGGATAACTGAAGAGATAAACATCGGGAAGAAAAGAAGGATGTGATAGGAAAAATGATGACAGCACACTGTATTAAGCCACTGGATTCGGTCGCTATCAATACCTATCGGAAGACATGAACTACTGGTTGTGGAAACACACAAGGACCCATCCTCACGTCCAATGACAAGCTCCTGCAAGGCTAAGACTGTACTCTTTAAGGGATTTTCTTTTGGATGACCGCTACAACATTGCACTCCCAGCTGTCCAACGAAGGAAGACAGCACTTGCGCAGTGAGAGAAAAATAAAGGTTTGTTTGGGGTATAAGAGAAGGTGACATCGATACCGTGCGATTATTTAGTCGGTTGTTTTGTCTACGTTATTTTTGTCTTTTCGTTTTTTTTTTTTTTTTTTTTGTCGAGCCTTTTCAAATTTGGTTTCAATCCAGCCGTTTTTAGTGACAAAAATTGAAAATGATTCGAAATTATACAAGATAATTAACTCCGACTAAAGGAAATTTAAGAAATATAGTTTTTTATATTTTTTTATTATTTTTTTGGGGAGGGGGGCAATAAAATTCATAGAATCGTTTTATTTTTAATTTCATTTAGACCATTTTTTAGTGTTACAACTAGCGACAATTTTTCGGAATAATTAAAATAATGTGTCATAAATTATAATAAATAAATCATCAATAATTATAAACGAAAAACGATTCTACGTTCATATATATGTTTGCGTGTGTATTAATGTTTATACCTAATGGAAACGATGACAATGAAAATAAAACGGATTAAACCTTGTAGATCTTCACGAGAGAATATTAACTATAAATGGAATATATTACAAGTTCGCAAGTAATTATTGTCATAACTGGATTGAAGAAACCTGATTAGAAATTACACTTCCATTATGTTTCCAACGACCTGTTGCGCTAAATGCGAGCTGTTACGTGGAGCTAACGTAATAGATGTGACATCTGCTTCGCTGATGATAGTGATTGTTGCTGTAAGTGACTTGTGCAGGTGGTAGTTGATTGTTAAAAGACTGTTATGGTACTATAGCGAACGTAGTTTTATTTGCGACGTTATAGTCTATTTAGGATTTAAGGAGATATTACAGTTGATGGTGTTGTGTCATTCGCTTAAAATCATTTGATCTTATGAGCATTGTCCGATGCGTAATAAAAGTAAAGTAAATAATAAATTAAAGACTTAATTCTGTATGCTAGTCAAATAAATAATAGTTTAATAAATAATAGGTCAAGAAAAAGGTCATAATAATAAAGTAGATAAATTGAATGGTATAGTGTACATGTGCTGTGAAAGGCCAAACAGCTCTTATAAATCAATTCCCTGTGGAAGTTTGGTAAGATATGGGTCAGGAACAGCCTTCATTAAATGCTTCCGTCAATTGCTGCATACAGGAAGGTCAGTTTGTCGGTACAAGCCTTCTCAGACGACTGCGATCTCGTTTCTAAACAGGCTATCTTAGGACCATAGTTACGCCTCTTAGATAAGCAATGTGGGTTATTTTTCCACTGATTAAACACCTGGGATATCTCACCTTTTGAGAACCTAGCAAGCTCTGTTGTTTTAAAAATAGTGGCTCAACTTAGACGGGTACCCACAACAAGTCCTTAATCGAACTTCGAAAGATCTTTTGTTTGTTTCTTTACACTATGATCAACACTATTGACGATTACTGACCAGCAGCATTCTTCAATAGTTGCCCAGAACATGGGATGGTGCACGTGAGCAAGTATTTTGCATATATTATTCTGCAATGGCATTTACATATATCTGCATAAAAGTTTCTGGTGGTCTGGTATGTGTAGGTACAAAACTTACGTCTTAATAACACAGATTGAATGCAGTAACTTGGACAATTGGAATAGGTGAGCTCAACCGATAAAAAATGTTTACAAAAATTAATTTTCATTAAAATTTTAAATTATATTTTCATTTTACATTTCAAATTAAAGTCTTACATTTATAAATGTAAAGCTGTGTCATAAGCAGGGATTTCGCCTGGGCTTTCCAACCAACAGGTGGTGGATTAGAATCTCACTGTGTTCTTGAATCTTTGTGATTATTCTCAGGTAAACGATTTTCATTGCCCTGTATAAACTTCGGTAAATCAGTCGGCATCGACCATTCCGTTTTAGTTGGCATGACCTGACCTCGAATATTATCTAGAACACAAAGAAAACTCTAAGTAAGCAAACATACATTGAAAGTAAGTGACTCCAAATAACCATTTAAATGGTTTCTATTTTCTGTCTATTTAATCCAGAATCAGTTTTACATAATGAATTACACGTTTGCAACCCAGCGCAACCATGTCAGCTGAGTGACGCATCGAAACCAAATGAAACAGGTCAGAATTCGCCAAATATACTCATCACGTGCTCATATAAATGTTGGTGCGTATGGACTGTTCTAAAACTTCTTTAAGTCATGGCTAAAGTTGTCAGATTGATCTTCGTCTGTTGGATGTAGATAATCATAGAATTCTATAGTTATCTACGATTATTATAATTTATTATTAGGTATTATTATCATTAGTAGTAATAATAACATTACTATTATTAACTCATATCAGGAATTGTACTACACAAATTTCCTAAAAAAAAAAAAAAAACGAAAGCATCATCACCATCATCATAATGCTAATTACGGGTATAGACCATATTGGTCTCTTCCGGTTTTATTATCCATCCAATATCATTTTTTGAGGTCTACCCTGCCTTCTCTTTCCAAATGGCCTTGTAATTCAGTATTTGTTTAGGATATCGGGTGTCAGCCATTCGGTTTACATGTTATATCCATTTTTGTTTATAATTGCTTAGTTTTTCTTCTTATTGATTTTGTTTTTAGTTCTTTTAAAATGTCTTCGTTCCTTTTTTTTGATCTAATAATGTGTATTTTGCAGTTCTTCTCATAAATCTCATTTCACTCGTTTTTATTCTTTGTTTATCTTGTTTGTTTATTGCCCAAATTTCGCTGCCATATAATAAACATGGGCACTGCTAAAGTATTGTATATTTTCAAGCGTATTTCTTTTTGTACTATATTTGGGTTGAGTGTTCTATTTATCAGGCCTATACTCTGTAAAAATATTGACGTTTTTAATTTTATGTCTTTTTCTCCTTCATATGATATTTCACATCCAAGATAACTGAAAGTATTTATCTGTTCTATTATGTTATTATTAATAACTATTTTACATGTAACTGGAATTTGTCCACAAAATGCCATTGTTTTAGTTTTATCTATGGAAATTTTCATTCCAAATTGTTCTACTAAAACGTTTAAATTATATATTGCTCTTTAAATTGTCTTCCTTATCTGATATTATTACCTGATCATCTGCAAATAATAGCGTATTTATTTTGTTATTCCTGAACATTCCTATACCTTATATAGAAATTGTTTTGTGTTGGATTGTTTAAGGTGCTCTACTGTATTAATATTTCATTAATGTAAATATTGAAAAGTGATTGGAGACAGAGGGCGTATTTATTTATTTAAAAATATTTATTTTTATTTGTATTTCATTATCTTTGTATATATTCAATATTGCATATAGTAAAATATTAGGTATATTTAAACAGTATGTATCTTTTTACTTTGTCAAATGCTTTTTCGTAATCTATAAACAAAAGATGAGCTTCTAAATTAAATTCTCTTCTTTTTTCTATAAGTAGTTTTAAACAGAAAGCTCTTTTGACATTCTAATAATATTTTGTCAGTATATTTGTATATTGTCATTCGTAGTAATAATAACATTACTATTATTAACTCATAACTGGCCTCGCACAACACTGAATAGTGTTGCACAAATTTGCCAAAAAAAAAGGGAGGGGAAAAAAAAGGAAAAATGAGAAGTAATAGACAATTGACCTGAAATTATTTCACATTTTCTTTAACCTAATAAAAAACCTCACCTGGAAAGAGCGCCCTCTTGTGTCAAGTAAAACTTAACCGATGGAATTTGCTAAATTAGTTCTTCTGCGCACGATATTTCATTCAATTTATTGGTGAAACCACAGCCCAAGCATATTGGCTATTTAGTTTCAATTATCTGTCAACATCACCACACGGATGCATACATGACGCTTGGGTTCACGTCCGCTAATCAAGAACAGAAATAAAATCATGTACCTTGCATGCTTCACACACGGCAAGAGAGTAGCCCGGAAAGATCCAATGCAAGTTAATGATACCACATATCAACACCACTTTAACACCCCCCCCCCCTCCTAACACATTCCCACCATGAACTCCTTCCCCCCATTCTCCTCCTGCGGGCTAAACTGCCTTAGCGGCACTAAATACAATTAGCAACAGGCAACATGGCACTAATATCATCCCTTGTAAGGAGCATAAATTGCCTTGATGATTTTTTCACAAGCTTTTCCAACGCTATAAATGACTGTGTGGATAATGACGCGCGCAAGACATTGAACTACCCGGGGTGTATCATAAATTATCTGAAAGAAAACCTCGATGAACTATCACAATAAGTTGTACGTTGTAATAACACTTTCCCTTCTATGATCACAGACACATACAGAACACATTCTGCACTGATGGAACCTTAGCTATTGCCGGATAATAAAAGTTATTAATGCAATAAACACTGGCATTAATATTAAGTAGAATTCAAGTCGTACTACTACTACCAAACGATAATGTGTAAAAATTTTATCAGCCGAAGAATTAGCGGGAAGTTAATATATCGAGTTTTGCAGACGATTCATTCGTATAATGAGTCTAATGAAGTCTTTGATGGCGCTAAGGCAGACGATTTATTTGTATAATGAATCGTCTGCCCAAAGTGCTTTAAAAGACTCATCTAAATATCTAATCTATTTATTAATTCTTGTCTGTTATTTTAAAGTACTGTATATGATCTTTCTGGTCTCTTTTTTTCCCGTTGTATTTCTTTCTTCTTTCTTTCTTTTCTTTGCGAATATAATTTCTGAAATTAGAGCGTATACCGGTTTATTAATTTTCGGTAGTGCAGAAGACTCAACGTTTTTTTATGAGCAGGTAGATCTAATAAGCAGATTGTAGAGCAGTTTATATCGTATGCTATAGATAGACAAGACGTAGCTGGGTCAACCTATGGAAAAGACAAAGAGAATGATTTTAGGAAAAAAAAGACAAAATATTTATTTTCTTTTCTATTTCTCTTTTCTATATAGGAAGCCTCCTTAGCTGTCAGTATGGACGAAGCCCTTTTGTCGGAAAGACCTAGGTTCGATTCCCGTCAGTCATGTGAGGAACCTTTATCTGGTTTCTTTCCACTAAGGGTGAGTTAACCAGTCTTACCGAGGTATGGGGGGGGGGACTCGGGTTTTTAGTCCCCAGAACAGGCAAACCGGCCCCGTGAACAAACGCATCTACAGACATAGGACACACCGGAAGGCCAACCACCTTATCCTCGAGGCGGTTGCGATTTAAAAATCGTAAACAAAATCGTAAAATAAAATCGCAACCTCTTCCTTCCATAACGGATACACTACCCATTCAGCTAACCAAGTCAGAAAAATACAGGAAAGAAAATGCCGGCCTGGTTGCGTATCTGTGCAACCAGGGCGGCTGCGCAGATACGCAATTAGCGTATCTGCTCTCCAGCCAAAAGGCTGCAGGTTCGAATCCTGCTGTGGGCATGGATGTTTATGATTGAAATACTAGTGGTGGGCAGTAGATGGCGTTGGTGTAGATGATGCGGTTAATACCCCCCCTCCTCCTAACACATTCCCAATATCAACTCCTTCCCCTCATCCTCTTCCTCCTGCAGGCTAAACTGCTTTAGCGGCCTCTGGAATTAAGTGATGGAGACGGAGAATTATAGAGTGGATGCCCTCCCTGGATAAGTCTTTGGACTCCTTGGAGGTGTCACATAATAATAACAATAATAAAAATGATGGCAAACTTATGGTAATTAGAGCTTATTAAAATAGAACAAAAATATCTGCTTTCATAAATCAGGTTCAGCCTTAAACACAATACCGAAGAAAAAGAAGAAACATGACGTATTTTAGAAGGACACCACAATGGCATATAAGGAACTTCTCTCTCCACTCAGTGCGATAAGAACTACTACAGTTTAACATTCAACCACATACGGAGTACGCTTCTCATAAGGCAGTTTGGGAAGCAGAGATGAGATATGAAAGCAGGCAATACGCCAGTCAGATCAATAACGACATGTGCATCGCTAATATGAAGTTTAATTGTCGCTAAAGTGGAAGTCATTTGAGATGAAGTTTAGCTCCCGAATATTGAGGATTAGGTTATGTTTATCGATTTTTTTTTTTTTTTTTTTGGCGAAATGGGTTAGCATCTATTTTATCTATTTTATTTTGTTCGCCTTTCCATACGCAAGCTATTCATTCTCCGACTCCAGGTGACGAATGTTACTCAAATTTGCTATTTTGAACCCCTATAATGGACAATTCCAAACGCTTTGGAATTGTATACGTCCTTATAAGGACTGGCTTAAAGGGGCGAAGCAAAATTGCTTTTCATCTTCCCTGTTATCTGTAGAGGACAGTGTAGGGATAAGATGTTATTGAGCTATTAAAGCTCTGATCATGGCAGAAGGGTAATAGCAATAGCCGAACCTCAGTTAGAACTTCATTGGCTACAGCATTGCCATCCATTACCCTCCAAGGATATTGGATTGAATGAATCAGTCACCGCATCTCACGGTCGATTAATTCTTTCCATACGTTAATAACTGAGAGATACAAATATCCATGATATATGAATAGTCAACAGGTGTGCTGCAAGACTGCAATTACTTTCTTAAATTACTCATCAGTTTTTTCAAAAAGTAATTTTTCAAAAATAATAATTGATATAATAATTCCACTTTTATTATAAATTATTTGAAAAAATAAATTTATAATAGTGATAATAATAATAATAATAATAATAACTTTCATTAATATTTTTTCGCTATAATCATCGCATTTTAATGGCAAAATTAGACAACGCATGTAAAGTATACAAGAAAAAATAAGAAGAAAAAGAAAAGAAGTAAAGGGAAAAAAAACCTCTAGATTCATTTCTTATGATAATTATTATAATTTTTGTTAGAATTGTTTGCGATCATTTCCTTATTTGTTTATGTAATTTTGTTTCACATTTTAATTCTGACGAAAGAGTCTAAAGCGTATGTCTTCAACGCTAGTAGATTTAATAAATATATATCTATTTCTTAAACATAATTAAATATTATAAATATTTATTTAATGAATAATATAATTTTAAACTAATAAAGTAAACTTAAATAAAATTCATATGCATAAAATATTTATAAATAAACCTAAAACACCATATATTTATATATATAGATAGAAAGATCAGATCACTTATTTTCCCTTGGAGGGTAATGGATGGCAATGCTGTAGCCAATGAAGTTCTAACTGAGGCTCGGATATTGCTGTTATCCTCCCGCCATGATCAGAGCTTTAATAGCTCAATAACACCTTATACCTACACTGTTCTCTACAGATAACGGGGAAGATGAAAATCATTCTTGCTTCGCCCCTTTAAGCCAGTCCTTATAAGGACTATAAGGATCCTAACTGAGGCTTGGCTATTGCTGTTACCCTCCTGCCATGATCAGAGCTTTAATAGCTCAATAACACCTTATCCCTACACTGTCCTCCACAGATAACGGTGAAGATGAAAAGCATTCTTGCTTCACCCCTTTAAGCCAGTCCTTATAAGGACTATAAGGATCACAAATGTTACCTCTGTGGTAGCCGGGATAAAAATAGCACCAATGCAAATCCAAGCACATGTCGTAAGAGGCGACTAAATGAACGCAGAGTTTCGAGAGTTTTGCTCTCTCAGGTTTCTTCCGGAATTTCGCTCCCGGTGAGGGGGGGGGGCTTAATTTTTGGGAGGTTTGCCTGAGAGTGCATATTGAGTCTCCAGGGAGGGTGTTCTCCAACACGGCCAGCTGAGGGGCTTTGTCGGTGGATGCCTTTCCATGGAATATGAGCGGTTCTGCTCGGTGGTGGGGGGAGCTTGTCACTGAGTTTAGCCAACGCTGAGTTGGACGGTCTTTCGGCCACTATGGAGTGGTCTAGGGATCGTCATAACTAATTTTTTAGTTGGCTTTACTTAATTATCGCCAATGCAAATCCAAGCATGTCGTAAGAGGCGACTAAATGGACGCTGAGTTTCGAGAGTTTGAGGTTTAGCTTTCTTAAGGGTTATGCCTTGAGGGAGCAATTTGAGTCTCCGGGGAGGGTATTCTTTCTCACGACCCAGTGAGGGGCTTTGTCGGTGGATTCCTCTCCCTGGAATATGAGCAGTTCTGCTCGGTGGTGGGGGTGCCCCATCACCGAGTGGAGCCAAAGCTGAGTTGGACGGTCTTTTGGCCACTATGAGTGGTCTGGAGATCGTCCTAATTTTTAGAGTAGGCTCTACTCAAAAAAACCAACCAATGCGTGTCATAAGAGGCGACTAAAATGGGATGAGTTTCGAGAGTTCGCTTTCTTAGGTTTCTTCCGAAATTTTGCAATGCTGTAACCAATGAAGTTCTAACCGAGGCTCGGTTATTGCTGTTACCCTCCTGTCATGATCAGAGCTTATATAGCGCAATAATAAACCCCATTCATAGATTTTCTCAATCAGATGACGGGATAAAGAGTCAAGGACTCAGGCCATCTACCCCCCCCCCCACCACCAAACAAAATGTCATAAATGTTGACCCCAACAAATTGGTTCAACTAGCTGCAAACTACGACACAACAGATTACTTCATACATAAAAGACCAAAAGCTATTTTAAACTCCAATTCTGATGTTTAATCTTCAAGTCCGTTCAGGGCGAGTAATTGGCTCATAAATGTTTTTCCACTCACTGTTTCCCTATCAGATAGCGGGGAGTATGAAAAGCATTTTGCTTCACCCTTTATGTCAGAAATGTTAATCGTTAATTGTTAGTCATAAATGTTGTTAGAAAAGGCCTTTAACAAACTATAGCTTTTGATGACGATACATAGCACTTTGGACTACTATACAAGCTGATTTTAGCCGGCATTCCAATGGATGTGGTCCACCTTATAAAGTCATTTCTTAGTGGCAGACAAATGCAAGTCAATTTAAATGGTGTATTATCTACCCACCGACGGATCTTGGCAGGAGTGTCTCAAAGGTCCCTCCTGACACCGATACTTTTCTCCATTTACATGAAGAACAAACCGCACAATCCAATGTCATCTATCATTGCCCTCTACGCTGGCTGACGACACTGCAATACTACCTAGATCTCTTAAACCGCATCTTGTCACCAAGAAACTACAAGAAAACCTGCTGAAACTAGAGCATTGGTTCTCCAATTGGAGATTGCAAGTAAACCCTCAAAAGAGCACTGCCATGCTTTTCACTGAAAACTCAATATCTCCTAAAGAAGACATCTTCCTATTTAATATCAAATTCCCTGGAAAGCAGAAGCCAAATATCTC
Organism: Typopeltis vanoorti; assembly: GCF_054136105.1. Lineage (NCBI taxonomy): Eukaryota > Metazoa > Arthropoda > Arachnida > Uropygi > Thelyphonidae > Typopeltis > Typopeltis vanoorti. The sequence continues at coordinate 135,078,832 of NC_143552.1, forward strand.
GGTGTACTGCTGGACAGAAAACTAACCTTCAGCCCACATATAAAAGCCTTATGTACAAAGGCATCAAAAGTCATAGCACAGCTCTACTCTCTTATCAATAGGAATAGTAAACTAAATACCAAAATCAAATTGCTCCTCTACCAGTTGATGATTCGTTCCTTTATTACTTATGCGTCCCCGCCTGGAGCCACACTTCAAGCACAAATATCCTTAAACTGCAGAGAGTGCAAAACAAATGCCTACACATGATTTTAAACGAGCCATGGTATATCAGAGGTGTTCAACTTCATCAGGACACAAATATCTCTTATATATACTCTTTCCTGCAATCTTTAGCCGTAAAGTTCTTTTCAAAATCGTCTTCACTTCCAAATGAACTAGTTCAACAACCTTATCAGATAGCAGGAATTATAAAAGCATTTTGCTTCATCCTTACAGACAGTAACGTCATAAATGTTGTTACCAGCTAGTCTTCATTTATTCTACTTGGAGTTTTGTAGATTGTGTTTCAATTTTGTAGACTGTAGTGAAATTTTGAAGATTGTAGGTTTGTTTCAGTTTTGTCAAAACAAAAGCGGTTGATCATAAACAGCAGTTTTTTAGTGTCTTCTCTTTATGATCGTCGGATTAGTGTCAGGCGGAAGCGGCCCAGGGAAAGCATATAAATGAATTACAAACATCATTAGCGATCAGATTAAAGGGCTTTTTGAAAAAGAAAAAAAAAAGTGTGTTCGGAAAGAAAGAAAAAAGATATGAACACAATGAAAAGAAGGAAGGAAAGAGTGAAAGTTGGAATACGACAGATAAATACGAGAAAAGAAATATTAGAAGGAACTATATGAAGTTAAAACAGAAGAAAAGAAGAGGGTTATAGAGAAAGGTGAAAGTTAAAGAGAGAGGCTACCTTTCTACTGCGATATGCTTGAAGAAGGCATATTACATGGAGAAAGAAACACGATTTACATCTATCGGTAGTCGGCAAGTATATAAATTATTCATTGGATTGCACTCGGTCGGAAAGAATAAGAATAATGATTTTTGCAAGCCGCCTCGTCTGCTAACGTGCTTTTTCGTATGCACTTGCAACTAGCATATGAATTATGCGACGAAAACTTCTTTTTCACTTCGTTTTAAAATTCTATAGCTTCCTGTTGCTTCTTGATTAGATCAGAAACGAGCAGCGTGTCCTTGCTAACGTACCTTTACTGTTTTGTTCCACGTTTCGTAGAACACTTTACTAGTGGTGCCGTTTTTGGTGTGGCACACAACCGCTGAAAAGGTGGCCAACTAAAATAGCGACAAATATTCTTTTGTCTTCTTTTTTTTTTTTTTTGTGTGTTTCGTGCATGGTGGATTAATTCGCGGTGAAAGGGCGAAGGCAAATATTCACATTCTTCTATGAGGGGAAGTTTAACTACCGGAACTAGGGAAAATCTCTGGTCACGGCCCACTAAATGGATGCTTAGTTCCTTCTTTATCTATCTAACTCTTCCTTTTTTCTGTCTATTCATTTCTTACTCTATCTATCGATTATTTTTCTCTGCGTATTAATCTTTTCTATTCATTTATCTAGTGGTACTTATTTTTCTTTATTTATCTATCTAGTAAACTGAATAAGTTATACAAATAATTTTCTTTTAATATTTTGTATCTGAATGATTTTTATTGCAGTCTAGTTCCACGCATCAGTTACCGCTGTTTCTAACTATAATTACAAACAGCATAATTTTATTTTCTCCGATTTTTTAAGGTATAAGACTTGTTGCTGTAAATGTAATTAGCAAGCCGGCAACATCATACAATTCCATCCACTGGGGACTTTAAACCTAACAAAAACATGCATCTAAATACCATTCGCTGTCACAACACATCCCAAGTGTTTACCAAGAGCAATTATTATTCAAGTGTCTAGTATTTATATATAAAAAGAGTATATATAATAAATCTAAACGGCCTACTCGTTCTGTCTGCATTTAACTGTGGGCCGTTTAGGCCTATACTTATAAAGCCTTGTAGAGGCTTTATAAGTCTGACGATAGCAATCTATATCATCTCATATCACAAACAATAATTAAACTGTTACTTTTATCGTAATTAGCATCCAATAGTACATAAATGTTTTTTGATTATGCTTTTCAAGGATTTAGGCTTAGAGTGGCCTGTTCCGGCCTTAGAAGTCATCGTTGAATCGTTTGAGGATGTCCTGGTTTTCTTTTTCCTAATGGTTTGTAATTTAAGGCTTGTTTTAGTAATCTTTCTGTTTTCATTCTTTGAACGTGTTCCATCCATTCATGTTTATATTTTTTAATTTTTTCTATTACTGATTCTTGGTTTAATTCTTTCAGAATTTCTTCATTTCTTTTGTAATCGGATAGAGTATACTTTGCAGTTTTTGCCATAAACTTCATTTCAACTGTTATTAATCTTCGTTTGTCTTTTTGTTTTATTGTCCAGATTTCGCTTCCATACATTAAGACTGGTAGGGCTAATGTATTGTATACTTTTTGACTGGTTTGTTTTTGAAATAGGTTAGGTTTAAATATAGAGTTAATTACACCTGTTATTTTTAAGTATTACACAATTTTAGTTTATATCTTTTTCATTTTCATATGTAATCATACATCCTAGGTGGTTAAATGAATTCACCTGTTCTAAGATCTTGTTATCTATTACTATTTTAGTTCTTACTGGATCTTGTCTCTCAAAGGCCATCGTTTTTTATTTTTCTGTTGCTATTACCATTCCATAATCTTTGACTATTTTATTTAAATTTAAAATAGCTTTCTGTAAGTTATCTTCATAATTTGTAATTATTTTTTGGTCATCGGCAAAAGGATAGTGTTTAAGTTCACAGTAGGAGAAAGTTTAATACCTTGATGAAAAATTCTTATTGCATGTTATTATAATTTCAGTTAGATAAATATTAAAAATAGTTGCTGAAAGGGGACATCCCTGTTGGACTTCTTGGTTTATCTCTCTCGGATATGATAGTTCATAATTTAGTCTTATTTGTATTTGATTATATTCATATATACTTATGATAGCTTTTAGATTATTATTTAGTATTTGTCTTTCTTTTAATATGTTAAATAAAATACTTCTTTTAACTTTGTCAAATGCTTTTCAAAGTCAAGAAATGTAATATACGTTTTTTCTAAATTGTATTCTCTTCTTTTCTCTATTATTAATCTTAGCCAAAAGGGCTGGGTCTATACATAATCGTCCTTTTCTATTCGCTGGAGTATTTGCTAATACTTCATCGAATAGAAATAAATCGGAACTTGAAGTACATAATTACTGTGGGTGAAGAAAGGGTTAGATAATCCAAGTCTCGTGCTTTACAGACTATAAGCGTGACATTTTTCAAGCTACGCAAGGATTCTAGCAACACGGAAAAATCTAACTCCTAAATAATGGAAATCAATAGCTTTACATCGCTAAATTGTACCCTTCTAGTCTCCTTCTTCAACTATTATAATTCAAGAGTCAACATTTATCCATTTTTGAACTGTTGCTGCTTCTAGAACTGTTAAAGAAAACATTGATAAAAAAAAACACTAATAAATGCGAACGCACTCCCGCCTTTATTCAATATTCCTATTATTCAATATATAAAGAAATTTACTGAAGATATCTTTCGAAACACAGTAAAAACATGCACTAATTACAGTGCTCAAACAGAACTTATTGTTGCCATTGCCATGGAAACGTGAAATCATGATGACATCATGATTAACAACAATCAAATGACAATATATTATTATATGGAGGATAGAGCGTAACTGACAAACGGTTTTAAATAGAGGAGCAACCTAAAATAATATTACACCCTTGGAACGGACATGAGATAAAGTAGAATCCATTGCAAATAGATTCTACTTTGTCTGAATGAATCCATTGTGGCTTCAAAACGTATAAGCATTTGCTTAGAAAAGTTCCATTTTTATATAAAAACTTAACTACTTTAAAAATCATTTAAAAAAAAAATAAAGAAACTTAATATAAACAGAATCCAATTATGGCATCTTCGATGATTACAGTAATGACCAGAGTTTGAGAAATATATTTTTCTGGAAATTTTACAATTATTTAGAGGAATTTTTAATGTAAAAATTTGCAGAAATATTTTATATCAAGGATCTATTAAATAGATCGAAACAATCCAAGAATTTAAGTAGATTCGAATGACAGATAAACGAAAATTGCAACTCAAAAGGAACACCTTAAAATCTTAGAGATTATTTACTATTTGAGAAATAATAAACTCGTTTGTAACAGGACATAGGAATAGATTGTACTGAAATATAAAATTTTTTATACAGTGGTAGTAGAACTGAAATGGAAGTCTTTCGTGTTCCCATGGTAACAACAGGTTTTGCTGACGTAATCAGTGTATTTTCACTCTCGTCTGACAGCCAATAAATGGTGTTTATTTCTTTATTGATTTTTGTTTTTGCCACTCAAATAAATTAATCAGTTACTTACGTTGTTTTTGCTACCGGATCATAAAATTCGCATGTCAGCATTGCAAAGTCGTACCCTTTAAGTGTAAGACTCATCAGTTGCCTTTGTGCAAGAGTTCTGAGATTCCATTATATAAAACGATAGTTAGAACTTATTTAAAGTACAGCATACAGGTCGGAAATCCTTATCTGAGAGTAGATGTGAATATTCTCTTGATATAAGAACAAAACAAATGTGGGAGAAAGTGACTAGTTGATATCTGCCTTTTGACTTTTACAACAACAACAACAACACACAGATAAAAATCGATTTTGTAAGTTATAAACCTTAGAGATAAGTAATGGGCGGGGGTTACGTTTGTAAAGAGTTAGTAAATTAAAAAACAACTAGTAAATTAAAGAAATATGGTTTTAGCGAAAGAGAAATTAATTATTGGAATAAATTTGTGAAAAGTATTGTAAGTACTGGATGCTTTAAAAATGCAAGCAGGCCGTGAAGAAGTGTTGTTTGCTTGAACAGCATTTCCTTCATATTAATAACTATTACCAAATGTGTTGTGTTCAACGTCGGTTTTACGTTTATGAGAGATAAACTCCGGAGAACCCGGAGAAAAATAAACCCCATAGCCACAGTCAGAAACTGGTTGTATGTGGAAGACGAAATTCATATCTCAGTGTTAGACTACTATCCTGCTTGCTGGAGGCTTGAAGTGGCTCAAAAATACCATCTTTTATCTCTAGACTAGAATTTTAAGTCTATGTAAAAAATAAATTAAAAATACCAAAAATATAAAATTAAATTTAAAAAAATCTTTATCTTACCCATGATACTAAGTCTAAAGGTTTACAACTTTTCATGAGTGGGTGTTACTTTAAAAAAAAAAAAATCAGTTCTGAGAAGGAAAAAAAAAACTATAGCAAGTGAACCATATACTGACCACTGTGACTAAAGTGGTACAGGTACCACAAAATTCACAATCCATGTACATACTGGATTGTGTATATTTACTTATTTATTTATTTATTTACCATCATCATTATCATCTTCTCATTTATTCATTTCATGTATCATATTATTTGTTATTTATTTTTAACTCTTCATATTTTTCCATACATATTTATAGAAAGACACATAACAATACGTACATAATTCAAAATTGCCAAATTATATAATTATTATACAAATTTTTTTATTCAAATATCCCAATTAACATATCCACCTAAGTTACTTAAATATACCAATTATATCTAAAGTATTTCGTCTGTTAGATGGAAAAATTAGAAATACATTATTAATTGAAATATAAGAGAAGAAAAATACTTCAAAAAACAGAACACATCAGTCCAAAGGAATACATATAAATCTCCGCGTAGTCTTAGTACTTTTGATATGATTCTTAAACACTATTTAAAATCAGACGTACTTATTTATATCTCTACTTCTTATAATTCCAAACTTAATGTATAAAATAAGAAGCATTATATCTTTTAATTAGTATTACTTAAGCATAAGAGAGAGTAAATAACCTATTGGGTAAAAAATAGGAAAAGTTAGAATAGGTCAAAGGAATAAAAACTGCTTGCATCACTTCAATGATGCTGTACAGATATTCTTCATCCAATTCGAAGTTAGTTTTTCATATTTCTCATCTCTTTGGACTCTGTACGGTCACTCCCGTATCTCATAGAGTTTTACAAGTGAAGTTTCTGCTAGAAGTAGTAAGATTAGATCTACCCTTTCCAATCAGAATTAGTAAGACAATCACAAACATCCATGACCATGGTGTAATTGGAACCCATAGCCTGTTGTTGGTGAGAAAGGGTTAAGCTATCCACCCGGTCAATTAAACCAGCTCATATTCGAATGGATGTATTATAAATTTAAATGATGGGTCCTTCATGTAATATTTCGCTGAATTTTAGAAATGTACCAATGAATATCATGTTTAGTTCAATTTCAAGTTAGCATTACATCACAAGAAAAAAAGTCGGTATGCGAAATTTTAGTAAACAGAATATTTACGGGGGGGGGGAATCTGGAAAGTTCTGATCAACACTTAGAACAAAAAAAAATGATATTAAAGCAACTGATATACCACAAGATAGAACATATCTTAAAATCCTTTAACCTTCATGTTTCATCAAATTGTAATCATTAGTTCTTTTTCTTTTAGGATAATATATAAGACATAAAATTAATTAATTTTTGTTCTAGATGTTTAATAGAACTTGCCAGACCCCCCTCTTATGTATATTCATCCCAATATTATTTAGCGGTTAGAAATTCGCACGAAAACTTAGTTGGATGTTAAAATGTTTTGGAGCTTCCATGGTTTAGTCTGTATCGGACGATGCTCTTTTAATGAGCTGGGTTCGAATCCACTATAGAACACGAAGAATTAATACAGCTGAAGATGAATTAGCTTTTTGATATACCGGTAGCATGATTTTTTAATCCGGGAAATTTGAGTTTTTCAATTCCCAAAACAGACAAACCAGCCGCAGAACACACACACACACAGTTTGCATATGGATAGACATAAGAGGTAGTCACTTTATCCAATTAAAAATTATGGTTTCAAAAACCAAGAAAACTTGGACAGTCCTTAAGGGTCTGTAAGTAGCAGTGGTAATGACTGAATATTTTTTTCTATTCTTCTTTTCTTTTTTCTCTTTGTTTCGCCCTTCGCTTAATCGGCAGGTGAACCGAACTTCCCATAATAGAACAAAAAAAGCGAATACGGACCTAATGTTTCTGTTAAATGCCCACAAAACGAAAATCAAACTGTGGTGATTCACAATATTAATTTCAAGTCGTAAGAACATACATAAGACGTCAGTAAAAGTTTGATAGTTTTTTGTATGCCTTGAAGTGTGTGGCAAACTTCTGATGATGTTCATTTGATAAAATGGCAAAACTTTCTTTTCTAAAAGACCTTCTGTAAATGGCGAAAATGGAGACAATAAAATCCTTCTGTTAGTACGAAAAAACGAAGCACTGAAGGCAGGTCACTAATACTAAGCAGACATTTCTAATACCGGCGGTTTTAAGAAATGGGTCAGCTGTTAACACTCCGGTCACACGTTCTTTATCTGGACACAAACAAATCGAAATTCAGCAAAGAGGTGAGACCACAATAATAAACAGCTGGCCACAATTCCTTCACTTCTTTCTGAAATTTATATTCATTATCTTTCTGCCTTGAGCTTCTTTCTTAGCAATTTCTTTTCGGTTCATTTCTGCCTCTTTTGTTTCTTTATTTATCGGTCTTGGTTATCTATTTGTCTGTCCTTTATTCATTGCTGTACGTTTGTTATATCCGTTCATTTTTCGCTATTTTTGACAATTAATGTCTCTCTCTCTCTCTCTCTCTCTCTCTCTCTCTCTCTCTCTCTCTCTCTCTCTCTCTCTCTCTCTGTGTGTGTGTGTGTGTGCGTGCGTGTGTGTGTGTGTGTGTGTGTGTGTACGCGCACGCTCGGTAAAAATTTACTTTTTTTTAATCGTTTTAATCTAGCTAATCTGTTCTTTCTATTTATTACTGTTCTAATTCCTTAAAATGCTTAAAATATTTTAAACGGTTGTGCCGGTTATAATCACTTTCTTATTTGCATTTTCTATCATTTCATCATCAATATTTCATTGATTATTTCCTAAATGAAACCCAAATTTTATGTTTGTGCAGCAGTTTCATATCATCCATCGCGACTACTCTTTGCTATAAGAACGTTCATAGGAAAAGGTGGAAAAATAGCAAGTTATGAGTACATGACTTACTCTTTTCAGCCTTTTAGAGTCGCTGAATTGTTTAGATGGGAAAAATTATCTTTACTAATCATCGAAAAAAACAAGTAAGGAAAGAATTCGAGATAGTCACAATAGATAGCCATGCATCATACATATCACATAAAGTGAACCTAAAACATTTACTTATTGTAATTTGAAATTTATTGGCAAAACAATTGGCGTTGTTTTGTCAGTAAATAACCTCAGTGCATAACTTTAGCGTCTTTTTAATTTTTTGTTTCCTCAAATGAATAAGAATTGCTTTATAAAATATGTTTTATCAAATAACTTCATGAAAATAATTTGCATGACATATCAGACTCTCAGGTAAGTTCTTATATTTAAGTAAGTTCCATTATATACTGTGTGGTGGCGCTTTCGTCAATATCCGGTTGAAAAAAACAACAGTCGATAATAAAACAATTATAACAAATCGTTATCATGAATTGCTGCTTGATTCAAATTCAACTAGTTTCACATAACGCGCCATCTTGTGGAAAACTCTGGAACTACTGTTTTTCCTTTTTTTTTTCAAATGCACTATATTGTTACATCATAAACAATCGATGTTTCTTGTTTGTTTGTTTTTTTTCAGTTTTGAATTACTATGTAATGTTAAATCTACTAACAACGTGCTAATATCAGACCGCGTAGACATATAGGCGCGATTCTATTTTGACAAATTACTGCAAAATCCGATGTTCGAAATTTACACTACGGTCATAATAACCTCGTAGCTTATGTCGTATTCTCATACAGTAGTATGCATCAGGCTTTTGTGGATGTGTGCGCGCGCGTGCTTCCGTGAGAGAGGGAATTGGTATTTTTATGATCATCTGTAATTTTAATGCGACTATTTTATCCTTTTTTTAAAAAAAAATTTTCTTGTGAAGATACTTCACGTGCAAGGTATTACCAATTATTTCCCTAGGCTTCCATTTTGTTAAAATGAGAATTTAGATTCTTTTCAAGCATAATACATAATTTTGAATGTTTTAAAGTGGCTCTGCCTAATTATGCCACAAAATGAGAACTTGATTTAAACTTTCCTCCCGGCAACTCGGATTTCTCATCCAGCAAAATAGCCAAACCAGCCGAAGAACACACACCCAATGAACAAACATAATACACTGGTCTTAGTTAAATTGAGAATTCAACAAATCTTTACTAGAAATTGTAAATATTAAATTTTCTTAAATCTCTTCAGAGAAAGAAGAAAGAAAGAGAGAGAGAGAGAGAGAGAAATAATTGCTTTGTATCATTTCGTAAAGGTTTTTCTAATTTTCTCCTCCGAAAATATTCTACATTAAACCAAAATTGAAATCAGGAAAACTTATTTTAGTAGAGATTATAAATATCATATTTTATTAAATTCGGTCTACCCAGGATGGGGTTATTACTTTCTATCATTTCGAAACATTCGGAGTAATTTCTTCTCTTCTTTGCAAGTGGGCTGATGTAAACCAAAAATTGAAATATCTGAACGAAGTTTTGTAAGGATCCCAAGTACCAAATTTTATTAAAACCCACTATTCAGAGTAGATTTAATATTTGAATACGAAAGAATAAAAACGAATCTAATAAGTGCCCCGTATTTTGTGAAATAAAAAAAGGGGGGGGGTTCTGATTAATTTAGAAGTTGCTTCAGAAAGTAAACATACTTTTTAAAATGGAAGAATAAAAAAAAATCAGACGGGATGAGCGAACTCCATTTCTAAAATCGATATATATTAAGAAAAAGAAACAAAGACCAGAATCAGATTTTAAGACCTCATTATCCTCCGGGTATCATAAAATGCTTCTTATTCAGATGATAATCCCGAAAAAGTCGCATTATCCTTTGGTTTTTCTCTCCTCCCCCATGTAGAAATATTTCTATTGTAATAAACAATTGTTTTATTAGTCTTGTTTCAATGACGTCTATCAGGCGAGTGTATGACACAAGTGTATTGTGTCTGTAAACTCAGTATATTATCTGGTCAATTTGTTTGTTTTACAGAAAAAAAATTCAGTTTGTGAATTGAAAATTATCCTTGAACAATGAAAAGACTAACTTTACCCTCAACTGAGTTTAGAGGCACAATACGCTTGCGTCATACACTCGCCTGATGGAAGCTATAATGATAAACTAATTCCACTCCAATAAACCTATTCTCATTGCTTATAAAAATATTTTTAAATGAAAAATATATCCATCCATTAAAAAAACCATTGCCTCCTCTATATATTCCTACGCAATGAGAATTGAGAGTAAATTAATTTTCAACTGCATGGTGATAGAAAAAGTAAACACCTAACATATTTAGAATTAAAAATTGACAGCAACCCAAGCTGAAAGCAACATACTAAAGTGGTATGCTAAAAGGTTATATTTATGTTATATAGAGTTTTCTTTTTAAAAAGATTCTTAACTGTTGTAATGTTAAGAGCGTAATACATTACCTTAAATTGTCTAAATTGCATACATTGTCTAAATACTTTGTGCTAGAATTTTTCACAGACTTTACTTAACTAGTAACTGAAAGATAATCCACTGCAGTGGGAAGGCATTAATTTAACTGTCTGTCGTTAAAAACATGCACCAACAAAATTAGTTTTTCGGGATAAACATCTGCTTCATTGATCAAGTAGGGTTTTGAATAATTTGGATTTTGATCACCTAACTCGGGAAGTAGCTGAAAAAAGACTAGAAAAAAGGACTATAGATAGGATCTATAATCGAACTTAATCCATATTAATTAAATAAATATTTAATTTATGTTCCAGGAAATAACAGATAGATTAGGACCTCTAGGCAGTGTTGCAACGAGGGCTTGGCAAAAGAGGCGCCCGCCATGGGCGCAACTAGGTTTGGCGTAAAAAATAAAAATAAAAATAAATAGATATAAAAGTCCGCTACTTTATATTTTATTTTTAAATTTCGGCAATACTCTGCTTTAGACACAAATTCTGCAACATACTGCAACTCATTTTGATGAGATTAATAGTAAGTATATACATATTGCATTTAGTAAAATTTAACTTTTTACATTTAAATTTTCCCAACGTTTTGTCATTTTTGGGTTAGTGGGGCAAAAGTTAGCTTGCCACAGGCGCTTCATACTCTCGTTACTGTAGTGCCTCTAGGAACAATGTTAATAAAGATAAGAGAGAGAGAGAGAGAAATCGGGACAATAAAACAAAGAGACAAACAAAAATTAATAACAGCTGAAATGAAGTTTATGAGAAAAACTGCAAAATATACCCTATTCGATCACAAAAGAAATGAAGAAATTATGAAAGAATTAAACCAGAAATTAGTAATAGAAAAAATTAAAAAATATAAACATAAATGGATGGAACACGTTGAAAGAATCAAAACAGAAATATTACCAAAACAAGCATTCAATTACAAGCCATTAGGAAAAAGAAAACCAGGACGTCCTCTTAAGAGATTCAACAATGATTTCTAAGGCTGGAACAGGTCACTCTAGGTCTAAATTCTTGACAGGCATGATGATGATGAGATAGAGAGAGAGAGAGACAGAAGAAATATTACAAAGAGATGAGCCATAAGAGAGAAAAGAAAAAAAAAATAGATAAAGAACGAAAGAGAGGCGGGGGGGGGTGAACGGCAGGGAAAATGAGGAAAAAGAGAAGACGTAAGCAACGGGTGGGAAGCTACAGAATTACATCATAGACATGCCAACACTGTTTGATTCGTGCTCCAAAGCGGGACATCATCTCATGCATTGATTAAGAACTCCAGTATTGACTTACTGCGTGGCTGACAACAGAACTAATTAAATAATCGGGCTAACTGAAGTAGTCCGATTCAGCTCTCGTCAGTCCGATCATAGATGTTATCAGAGTCGTGGAATGAGGCCACTGTTTAATTATTGCAACTGTGCTAATAACGAATTTGTAATCTCGGTAATTCTCGCTGTTCAATGCAAACTTAAAGGTTAAATTACATTCGCAACTGTTTAACTTCGCTGCACGAAAGAAAACAAAATACGCAAATTATTGTTATGTCCGAAACCATCTCGTTTAAAATATCAAGTGGAAAATTACTCATGGGAACATTTCCTCCCCCCCCCTCCTCCTCCTCCTCCGTATAAGGGAAAGGTTACAGGAAACGATGTCACAACTATAGGAAAGGTTCTCCTTATACTACTTAAGTCCATCACAGTGTGCATAACGAAATGAGCGATAGAGAGTCGAAACAGTCTGTTAACGGTTCTTGAAAACTTGCTTAAACGAGTATGGAGACAGAGAATGGACATCGTTTCTGTTCTCCACTTCATACGGAACGGGTTCAAACTCCACGGATATTTGTCAAAGTTCTTAGGTCTCCATATAATGGTTTCCAAATAATCTAACACTTAGCCCACTTACGTTACTGGTATACGATAAATTGACAACTTTTCATTGGTGAAATTCATGGGAAAATGATCTGTGAATTATGCATTGGTGTTTTCCCACTGCTTACAACTTAATCCAATATCGACTCTATGTGACCCTTCATATGATGATGAGTTTTTTTTTTTTTTACAAAACCGGCGCAGACACAACCCATGCCCAATCCGATGGTGATTGCCAACTTCTATATGGGACAATCCAAGCAGATGCTACGTCGTCTGTCGACACTCACCAACTACTTAAATTTCTTCCGGCTAACTTTGTGTTCAGAACTCAATCCCTCCCCATATTATCTTCAGTGATTTCCCATTCTTCCTTAAGACTCTTAAACGCTTGCAAAATCCGACTAAAGTGATATTTCATATAACTTTTTTGATTGTTTTATGAAGTTTTCGATAGTAATTTCTTATAAAGTATTTATTTGTGTACAGGAATTTTTATTTTCTGAACCAATTCAGCCTCTGCAGTAGTAATCATACTAGACACTGTTATATATAAAAAAAAAAAGCACGCAAAACAAAGCACACAACAGAGTCAAGACATTATTCATTTTTGTGAATCGATCACAAAAGAAATGAAGAAATTATAAAGAATTAAACCAAAGAATCGGTAATAGAAAAAATTTAAAAAATATAAACATAAATGGATGAAACACGTTGAAAGAATGAAAATAGAACGATCACCAAAACAAGCCTTCGATTACAAACCAGTAGGAAAAAGAAAACCAGGAAGTCCTCTAAAGTTGATTCGAGATTCAGCGATGACTTTTGAGGCCGGAACAGGCCACTTTAGGCCTAAATCCTTAAAAAGGATTTAGTTCTAGAGTGGCCTGAATGTTCATTTACCAACTAAAACAATTTGATTGCAGACAATCATAAAAGAGAATTGTTTTGTAATCACATATTTATAAAGTGACATCGCTAAAGTGACATCGCTGGACCTAAAGCCATTTTTGGCATATGGTATTGGTACTGAATTTATTGATTATTGACAATTTTTGTAAGGAACTCTAAAACATCCATTTACGAAATTTTTAAGAGACTTATATTTTATGAAAAGATTAATACATAACTCGCTTAGAATATTGTTAAATATAGCATCAGTTTTTTCTTTCCCCATCTGAACTATACTGCGGACAGTCCCAACCATTTACAACAACCACTGGGACAAATCGTAATACATTCCCGAGTCACCTCATTTGTTATCTTGCCCCAAACGCAACTCAAATGATCCATACAAGAAACCCTTCATTAATTTTTCTTGTTCTTGCTAATTACTAACCAATTTTTTCTTATGTATTTTTCTATACATGACGAAGAAGGCTACGAAAATTCATTTCATCTTCTTTATTTATTTTTTTCTCGGTCATTCTAATTTCATTGGGTCTCTAAGGATCTGCATACATTGCCGACGGATCTCCAATTAGGGCCGTCATCTGCACACTTATTATATTACTGCTTATGCAACGTTAGACAGAGAAAATGTATCGCAATGATTATCATTCTGATATATTAGTGTTTAGAAGCTGAACCGCTAACAAAAGTGTAATAATTACAATGGTGAACACCAACTGCATCGGCAAAGATGGTTAACATGGATGCAATTACTGAGTACCCAACGGGAGCATCTGCAAGTAATAGGCAATAAGAGAACTATAATTAATAAAGCCACACTGCAACGGTCTGACGGCAATTGGATCGAATTTCGCACTCAGAAATGGACTTTTCCGTTCGCTCTCTCTTCCACGACTAATGAAGTAACTGCGATAAAAGGCCGACAGACAGATCTGTGTCAAAATAAGCCTGTGTGAATATTTATTTATCCGTAAAATCATCGCGCGCGCGCGCGCGCGCGCGTGTGTGTGTGTGTGTGACTATACACTCATAAAAGTATCATAACTTCGTTACTCCCAAAGTAAAATATCTTAACTACGCCTACAATATACTTCATTAGTTGTCTTACCAATATTATTCTTAAACTTAAATTCTTTATCAACCGAAATACGCAAATCCTTGTAGTTTGGGAATTAAGGTTTAGAATTCCTGTTTATATATTATTTATCGAACGAAAATTGCAACTTAATAACTGTCTCATTTATACGACATTCATGAATAAATGCTGCATACACCATTGAAGTACATTGCACGACAAATTATGACTGAAGTTGTTATTCGGATTCACACAGGGGGCGCTCCCACTGCTTAGAAAACTCTGACTTAACCAAATACGAGATTCTTCTTATGTAGTTTACGCTAACAGGATCGTTAGTAAATATTTAATTTGCGATATTAAAGTTACATTATGAATACAATAATCATTCGTTTTGTGATGAAGGAGTTTCGTATATGTGATTTCTAGAAACAAAAGTTATCATTACAGGATATAGCCCAGGGTTTTCCAAATTGTGTTCAGCGGAAAGTGAATAAGTGTTCCGTGAAAAATTATCAAAATTAATATGAGCTTGGAATGGTTTTAAATGCTGCAACAAGTTCAAACATGTTTGAAAATCAGGCGCTCCTCATTTTGCGTGTGGATTGTGCAGCGATAGTGTTCGCTTAGCTTTACACTGAATACGAGACCGATGATACTCGACTCTAACCAAAGTGTTCCGTTAAAATTTCAGGATTTGTGAAGTGTTCCGTCGTAGGAAAAATTTGGGAAACGCTGATATAGCGTTTCCCAAACGTAGTGCACTGTTTCTAGAGTAATCCTATGTATGTTATAATCATGGACAGGTGTAAGTTTATGGGGGATGGAGGAAATAAGCCTAACAGCCTAAAGATTTTTGTGTTCGTTAACTTTCAGAAAATATTAGCAAACTCTCTAGAATAGGACTAGTTTTGTTTGGAGAAAAGCGGAAGGTTAGATAGTCATAAGATAGAAAGTCCACCTTAAATGAATCCTGATGGAGTTCATAATTGAAGTTAATTAATTGGATTCTAATTTTTTTTAAAAAATAATGTAAATAAATAAAACTTAATCTTTCAGTATGCGATTTATAAGCGAGGGGATTGGAACCCATAATTTCTTCCGATCCTCCTTTTGAGAAAAAAAAAATTGGATTCGAATCCCATTTTAGGACTAGAAAAGCTTTCTAAGGATTTCTTTGCTGGAGGTGAGTTTAGCCAGCTTTATTAGGAAGTGGAAAGATTTCTTTTTCTCCTAAAATAGTTTTTTATTCCACCAAACTGACAAAAAAGGCAGGCAATCATGCACGTTTGATAAACAGTACACTCACCTCGTAGCCACAAATGTTAAACATCCTCAATTCAGTAAGCAAGCACCATGAAAATAAGATCTGTAGAATAAAAGAGAGATAATAAAGATGCTCCACAAGAATGATTGCAATTAAATTAATTTTCGGTTGTTATTTCAGTGATAATGAATAGTTTGCGCTATCGTGTTGAAATTACCTATTAAATGCATGCACACGCACGCACGCGCAAGTTTGAGTAAGAATGCATACTGTATGTTGGGACATGTTTACTTGCATCATAGTTGGGTAAGATTGTTCAAAATTACAGTCGAAGCAGCTAAGACTATGAGATCAGTGTGTTACCTGTTGAATCCGTGAGACCAGTCCTTTTGGCTGGAACTGCACTAAGTCTCTTTCAAAATCTCAGTACAGTTTCAGGCGTGAACTTTCTACTTATGGCTTGATTACTGTCCGGGAAAAGGATTGACCAATCTCCAATACTGACAGTGTATCTATTACTTGTTAAGAGAGAACGTTTTAAACCCCTTCGCAAACCGAATACATCTGTCACTGTCGAATTTCTCAACAACATTCCCGGTTTACCTATTTTGAGGTATGTGATACCCGAATTCCCAAGAGGAAAGAGCCTTCTGTGTCCATATGAGACCAGCTAATCCACCGTCATATGACAGATACTTATGGAAGGTCTTTGCTTCCCATAAGAGATTCTAATCCAGATCTTGCCGACGAAGGAACATTGTTCATTTGTAGGAGAAATCAGAAATTGGATTATTAAAATAGGTGAATGAGGATGAATCAATTTACAAAGAAGGGGATTTGACTAATATAAGAAGTTAAAAGAAAGTGGAAAACGATCGATTGGATGATGAACTATGAAACTGTCCAACAACTCTCGAAAATTGTTAATATAGCGGGAGTTAACTTTGGATAAATAGCTACCGTGGCTCATTTGGGTTGAATATCTAAATATGAGGAATCATTCTGAATTTTCTAGAAAAGATGACACAGAATAGTATCAACCAACTTGTTCATCCGCTTTATTCTTCGGGGTTCGCTCCAAATGGCTTCTACCTCGTTACTGAACCGAAGACCTTGAAGGTAATCATAAAAAATACCAGTTGCTTTGAACATTAGCATAGTTATCTCGAGTTTACTGCTTTGTGTGGTGATCACTTTGAAGATAACCAAATCAATTCACATGTATCAATAAAATAATATTTTTATGTCTGTTGTGTTTAAGTTGATTTTACTTCCACAACTTTCAATTTTTTGGTTTATTACCAAATGAACTACCTTGGTAAATACCGAGAACTCGACACACACACCTTAAATTGCGTGTACGAAGAATATTAATTTTATTCACTATTACATTATCATACAAACTCACTTATATTAAAAGACACGCACCAGAAGAACAGTTATATTGAATCGCAGTGTTATTAGGAAAACCAACATCTCAATACACAGTTATTAACCATCACGAAAGACTAAATGCATCAGAACAATGGCAATAAAGCTACATTATTTTCCTTGTATTTTATTATTTTATTCTTTATGTTTTAAACCATAATATATAATCTCAAGACGCACTTTATTGCAGGTAATCATGCATGAATATTTCTGGCCATTTTGTCGTAATGTGTGCATATAACAATTTCAATGGCATGATGAATTAAAATGAAGTTTGGAATCTGCACTGAATTTTTTTCAGTTTTGAATTAAATCGGACACATTCCAACAAGTGAATTATTCAAAATGATATGACAACAAGTGTTCTATAATTATTCCACGATTCTACACGTCAGCCAAAAGCGTTTAATTCACGTACTAAAGAACAAGGTCATTACCACAGGTCTCCCGCTACTGGGGATTTTTTTATGATTATTTCTGATTGTTTTCAAGTTCTTAAGAAATAAAGTTATTAAATTATTTCTTATGACAAACTCTCTCTCTCACGCGCGCGCACGCACGCACGCACACACGCACGCACGCACGCACGCACACACACGCACACACATGGATTAAAACGAAAGTGGATATTAAAATGAAAGAATATAAACAAAGTTGTTGTGAGATGTATACATGAAATCTTGTGGGCAAACAATTAGGGTGTTTATCAAATGACGGAAGGTTTTAAATTACTGAGATGCTCATAACTAAAGATAACCACCTGATAATGAGAGATGATGCACGTGGTACACTTCAAGCTGGCTCAGCAAGATAACTGCTAACAACTGATCGGTGATGGTTGATTGTCTGCGTTGTTCCGAAGCATTTAAAGATAGCTGATATCGTATAAAATCATGGACTGATTGGGAACTTAATTTGATCATCGATTTAACAACTTTTTACCATACACAGTCAACAATGATTTAATTACCAATGTAAAAAAAATCGTATCAGTTCAGTGACCTTTTCCCTCATTAAACATATGTTCTAAGATGCCCCTCGTAAAATGGGTGACACTACCTACATCCTACATCCAATTCTTCCTTCCGTCCGTTAGTATTAAAACTATTTCAAAAATTTGTCGATTGATCCCAAGTTTAGTATCTATCATTCCATTTCGCGGCCAAATTAGATAAAACAAAATGATATGTCTACAATAGGCTCAGCCTAAGATGCCTCAAAGTTCATTTACTCTGTTAAAATCACGATCTTGTGTAAGTGAAAGGGAATGGCGTCCCTATACTGTATGAATGCTGTAGTACCTTGCTTTATGATGTCTCTGATTATTTCCATAGTTGTTTGTGTTTATTAGCCATTGTAAATCCTTAATTTGGTATTTAGAGCCACCATAGATCAGTCTGTAGAGACGGAGCCCTTCGGTTGGAAAGACTTGGATTCGAATTCCATCTAGAACACGAGGAACCTTTTAGGACATCTCATCAGAAGGTGAGATGTAAATGTTGAATAGTTTTTCTGCCCACAAAACAGGCAAACCGGCCAGAATAGGGATATCGTAGACTACAGGAATATGGATTAACAAATGTATTCTGTCTGATATGGTTTTGAAAGATTGCATACGGTGTTCATATAACGGAGGAGAACTAGACTTTCTTGAAGTACCTTAATTTTGGTTTATTAATGGCAAGATTAAAGATGATATTAATGGCAAAGTTAGAAAAAATAATGATACAAAATTATATTATGAAAAACAGAGGAATAAATAGCGTACAATACAAAGCAAAGGAAAAAAGCAGATCTAGCTTTTATTGTTGATATTTAATGAAGCAAATACACAAGAATTCTATTATGAAATGCATTTTATTATTTTTTCTTTCTTAATTTCGGAGTTTTATTTTCATTCTAATTTTCTCTGCCTCCTCCTTTTTTCTTTCTTTCATTTTTTCTATCTTTCATTCATCCTCCCTCCATCTGATCCACCTTTTATCCTTTCTTTGTCTCGTTTTTTTTTCTCTTTTCTTTGTTTTCTTCTCTTTTTATGTGGAGCCTCATTTCCGATTCTGCTAACACACACACACAATGGTGTCCACCACGTTTACAAGTTCTAACAAACTTTTAAGAAACAACCGCGATTTGATCTTTAGACTAACTAAATATTCTGAACAGACAGACAACTGCCTCATGAGGTTGTTTTTAATCCAAACTCGGTCCCACCTGTCAGGTAAATGAAGTGAAATGTCTTAACTTTGTTGTGAGTGGTAAATATAATTTTAATGTCCACTCAAGGGACTTGATGTTTATCAAAAATGCCCATTAAAGGTTAAATATTTATACAGGTGTCGCTGCTGCAAGGGCATGATGTGCTTTTTGGAAGAAACACATTCGCTCGGAGACGAGTGCATCCACCAGATAAACATCCAGACAGAACATAAAGTTGGAGGTTTGTGTTTCTTGGAACACTGGCAGTCACATAGATTACATTCGCCTTGCATCTTGGACAAGTAACCTGCACATTAACCATCTTGTACCTCTTTCTCTTCTTATCACATCGTAAGAGTCCTTGATACGCCTAGCCAGTAATTATGATCTTTTGTTTCTATCAAAGTTCTTATCCTGGAAACAAAAAACGCGTAACCAAATTAGATTACTTTCATTGGACTAATTTTGCTATTAATTGCCAGAGAACTGCCAGTATACCATTAAATAAGTTTTAAATATAAGGTATTTATTCTTTAAGATTCTACATTGAATCTAATATTTATTATTATTTTTCAGGGAACATATGTTGTAAGTTTAGTTATCTGCACAGTACAACAATGCTTCTCATATCAAGTTCTTATTATTATTTTTATTATAGTATATCCCACCACAGATGAAGGATTATACATTAGTATTGCTAATAATTCAGCTGAATGCTTGGAAAAACAAAAACGTATTGTTGGCCTTGCAATTAATGTGCTTACAAGCTATCAATAACAGACTGTCATTATTGCTACGATAGTTTTATACTCAGCATACTACCAATCATGATTTATTGAATCATTTTTTGAATATTCCATACCTGTTTAGTAAATAAAATTATTTAAAATATTTGCTTAATATGTACTATTTAATATTTACTTTAACTGTTTGCTAACTTATTCCAAAACAAATATAACAATATAACAACATTATAAAAATTTGTGTCACATACCAACCCTGTGAAAGCTGTATTAATAGAAGAAACTTTCTTTTAAACACTTCTTAATATTTACAAAAGAAGGGAAACGAAAAACTAAAAGAAGGCGGAGTGATGTCAAATTTTGTTGGGAAAAACTGGTCAACCATTGCCAAGAACAGAGAGAGGCGGAAAGAACTGGAGGAGGCCTTCGTCCAGCAGTGGACAGAAAATGGCTGAAAAGAAGAAAAGAAAGAATATTTACAAATGACAAAACCCTGTACAAATCACAACTCCGCCAATCCATCGAGTACTGCTCACACATCTACGGAGGTGCCTCAAAGAGCTTCCTTAAAATACTCGAATAAAATCCAATACAGAAGAGAGCAATCAGAGTGATAAATGACTCGTCTCTTACCAACTCACTCCAACCACTCCTGCACAGACGTCTAGTGTCTACTGCATGCATTCTTCTATAAATATTTCGATGGTAAATCTTTCAAAACTATCACCAATAATCCCCCCCTCTCTCTTTCTACCAAATTCAATTAAACATGTTCAGCTACCTACCATCCAACATCCCCTCACAGTCAAACTTCATACTCATAGAACAAGTTTCAATTCCTCCTCCTTCATCCCCACTGCTACTGCTGCTGTATTGTGGAACAGTTTTCGCTCCTATGTGTTCCTCAAGTAATATAATGCACAGACTTTCAAATCCAATGTGAACAAGTTCCTCGTTTACCAATTCTTTTTCCATACACGATATTAATGAACTGTACGTTGCCAACCAACCAACCTCTCGTATATGGATCCAACAACAACAATTATATCATTCATTATTTTGTTAACTACCATACACATTGTAATCGAAGTAATGAAATCTGGTATAATTTTCTTCCCTTTCATATATATGATATAATGAATTCTCTTATACAGATCGACTACCACTTATTTTTAGAGTCGATCACATCGCCCTCTTACAGCATAAATCAGCCAATATACTAACCCATTATGTTGTGTGTTTATACATCGGCGTATCTGTTACTGGTCATACATAATGGCAAATAATAGTTGTCTATTATTATTTTATTATTATTATTGTTATTATTATTAAAAAGTGATTTATGAATTTCATGTAGTCTATGACTCTACATTTAAAACTACGTAAACAACTTAAAAAATAAATACAATATGCAGCTGTTAGCGAATGAAGCAGAATATTGTACAGCTGTTAATGAATGATAAAATATTCCTTTCAGTCGATTCAGAAATATTTAATATTTCCAAAGATATTATAATGTCTTCCTTAAGGAAGACACTCGAATTTTTAACACTACAACTATGCAAGTTGACCATACGGCACACACGGTATTTATAGATTAATACAACTTAGGATTAGGAAATCGCATTTCGTCTAGTACAACATAAATGCACTGGTGGCGCACAGTGATGTAAGATGGAGGTCCCCTTTATGATTTCTGAAAAGTTATGCTAATACCGACCATCAACTTAAGAATGCAAAAGGCATCAAAAGATTTTTTTATTTAAAATATCGATATTTGATGACCAAATAGATAAACTGTTGATTGCACTATAAAATCAAAATTTGTGAGTGAAAGAATTTAATTTGCGTATTTAGTTTGTCTCTCAGTTTTTAGCGTCAGTATTCCAACAAATTACTTTGAACAAATAAAAGTCCAAGTGGCACATATTTTAAGTGGTACATTTTCGAGAAATGGTCAACAGTTTTGAATAGCTGAGTGGAGGTAAGTCACACTTCTCCAATCACCAGACTGTGTTCGAATCTCGCAGTGTATTTTATTCCAAATACAAACAGATTGTATCAAACTAATCCTTACCTCATTAATGAAACGAAAAACTACGGTATTAAGCCTCTAACGCTTATTGTATTCCAGAATAATTCCTTAAGATGTTAGATGCAACAGGCACATTTACGATGTAAGAAATATGACTGTTTCTTTAAATTATCTAAGAAGCGAGAACACTAGTAAGTTTATCGTTCCGTTAACATAGTTATTCTCCAATTAATTACATTTATTTCAAAAATTAAGTTTACTCTTAAGGAATATAACATTAGATTATAACACAGTATTACCGTCATACTACAAGGAAATATAATCAGATTTCCATTTCGAATCTTAAAGCATTTGAAGGTTATTAAGATGAAATGAAACCAAGTCCAAAAAGCACTTAGTACACATTCAAAAAAATAAATAAGTAAACATATCCTTTTTTTTATTTTCGCTAAGTAAAAATGTTTGTCGATCTAACTTTATCACTGTCAACCGAAAGCACCGTAGAGCTTTATTATGAATCGGATATTTCATTCACCAAGGAGAACATTCCATGCTGTTTTTATCATACCGTGCACCCTACAAATACGAACAACGCACGTCAGCCAGTTCAATTAGTACCAAATGGCAGTCTTACCTACTGATTTCATAAATTATTCCTCAATACTTCATTGTTACCATGGCTACTAATGTTGTTCCATACCTGACTACCCCGCTTCTGAGGTCGCTCACATCATTTCGAAAAAGGGGGATTTGGGAGGGGGGGGGCTCTGTTTAGGAACATGCATATTGCAACAAATAATCTACCAATGACTATCATCTTAGCTTTGGAAACTGTGAAGTAATCAAAAGCACCTTAGTCGTTCACTTTTTAAGTATCGATGAAATAAAATATAGTAGAAATGTGCACAGATTATTATTTTTTATTATGTTAGCTTTACTTTGCAAGCATCCACGTTTTAGATTTGCTATTTAGCGTTGTAAGATCAAATCTCTTTTTCTATTTAAAATAATTAATTATAAAGCTGACAGCAAGTAAGAATAAAGCGGCATGTCGTGGGCCTTAAGAGATTATTATTATAAGAATTATTGCAAAATTAAATCGCTTATTTTAGATGACGATGGTTAATTAGACTGCTGATGAAACATGGGTAATGATTATAATTATTTATTACCAAATTTTAAAGAACATTTCATTACTCACTTGTCCTCTTCGCATGCTGATTCTGTTATATACACTGTGGCCAAAATAATTTTAATAGTTTACACATATGACTTTTTTTTTTAATTAAATAATTTTCAAAGATATTATTTCTAATTTTAACATACCGCTATTGAATATCCAATTATAAATTATTGATAACATATTGATTTTAATTATAAAATTTAGACGATTTTCCATATATTATTTAATCTTTGTATTATATCGTTGAAAGTTCACCTTCACTAAGTCCAACATTTCAGTTTTTATATGTTTCCGATTTTGCATGTATAACTGTGATGTTTCGCTTATATTATATTAAATTACATTAAAACTATGTCACTGGATTATATTAAAACTATGTCATTAGCATAATGCAGATAATTCCAAGTGCAATTTTAATTTTTTTTTCATAATCCAGTCAATGGCTGTGTTAAAAATTGTCCAGACATTACGCCAAAGGTGAGTTAGCGGGTCTCATACGAAGATACAGGGTTTTTCACCCGGAAACTCTGGTTTTTCGTCCCTCAGAACAGACAAACCGGCCCGTGAACACATACACACGGATTTGCAGTCATAAATACATACTTAATCCCTCATTGGGAGGGCTCAACCAGTCCTAAGAGATGGATGAGGAACGGGGGGAAACCCCATACGAATAAATAAACATGCTCACTTCAAACCATTATTTGCAGCTCAACAACACAACTTTTTTCTTTATTTATACATTTCTTTTATTACTCACATATTTATCAGGAATTCCATAATTTTTAATAATTATCCATAATCTCTCTCTCAATACTGTCAAACTCTCTGGCAAAATATAAAATTTATTATATCGACGGTGACATAACAATTTAAGGCAGGTGGCGCTTTGATCTCATTAAAATTCAAAGCCAATCGGTAGAAGGACTGGCGTTAAGTGACTAAATTGCTGGTTATGTGCGTCAATTTCAACACGCTAGTTGAGATGTAATTTATTGAATGATCTGAAAAAAGAGGGTTTTCAGATGTGTAACCTGATCAAAATTAGCAATAAACCAGAAAATGCCATTTTTGTTGATACCTTTTTAATCATCTAGTAGTTACAATGCGGCAGTCGTAATCAATCAGAATTACTTAAAGTTTTGTACATTTTAAATGTTGTTATTGTTCTAGTTTCCCATGTAATTTCTTTTAAATCCGATAATCCAATTAACGAAGTACCTTTAAAAAATTAAAACAACACTGTCCACAAATCCAGCAGATCAATTAGTTCTAGATGTTTGTAGCTGTCTCGATGAAATTGTTTTTACGACAACAGCCTTTATTTTTAATTGCTAGAATTAAATCAAATATTCGCTCCAGCATTATTTAAATATGTTTACATTCAAAGAAGATTTTTTTTTCTAGAAAATTTTCTGTAGACTGTGAATAATGAAAGCAGTTCAGATCATAGACATGTACACATCTTAGGTTAATTCATTTTGCTACAGGAAATTCTGAAAATAATCTCAATTCTGTTTCATTACAGCCAAAATTTGTTTGTAATTATATATTTTCATAGTTGTTCGCATACGGGAAACGTTTTTGATAGATTTTTTTTTCGGCGATGACATAAAAATTAAGCAAAACATTTGGAAATAAAACGATTTATAAACACAAAGTAAAGAAGGGGAAAAATATAATTTAAACGCTCATAATTCGTATGTGGATACAACGAATATTTCCTATTATTGATAGAGGCCACAAAAATGAAACTATTACATCTCTCCAGATAAAAGTTTGTTTATTTTTGAAACTATTATTAGTAATGGTGATGATTAAAGCTCTTTTACTTGGCACATTTTAGCAGTACCCAGGTAAGAAATATTTTTCAGAAAATAAAAATGAAACGCTTTATCTTCCGTCTTAAACATTAGACCAATTGCGACAATGTTTATTTGCAATATATTAACATCTATGGTACTTATAAATCTGTATGCTACTTCTTTGAAAAACAGTTTTACCAGAGTAACTTTTCGCCACCTTATAGTTTCTACTACTTTTGCTGGCAAAATGATTATGCTTAATTTGACTTTGGATATAAGCTTATCAGCTTATCAGCAAAACACAGTGGGAGAGAGAGAGAGAGAGAGAGATGCTTAGTTTCGTACTCCACTCTCAGAATAACAAGATCTTATATCAAGCTTAAAGGTTTGGGTCATACGAAAGGTTTTTAAACTCTTTCCAGAAATGATCAAGTCAAAAGTCAATATTTTTTTTTGCCATTCTCTAGATCATCTAAAAATATCAGAAAATTTATAAGTATGTTGGTACACTTATCTGAGCTTTGTTACTCAAACTGATAATTCTCGTCTCTTTCTTATGAATGGGTTAGATCCTAGGTTAGATATTAGGTTATGTGTTCAAAAATAGCTTACGAAAGAGATTAACGGTTGGGGATACTCGTATCCATTTTACTTGATATCCCCCCCCCCTTTGAGTAAACCTGTGTGAACAGGCTACATCGAGGTAATACTTAGCTATAAAGGTTAACTTTGGAGGAATGATGTTAACACCTTTCTTCCTTTTAATTCACAAAAGATTCTGAAAACGAGCATTAGGGTTGGAATTTCTTATACCAATTCCCCCCCCCCCATATCTCCCTGTGGTTACTCGTAAGTTCAGAACCATAATCAGAACTAAGCAGAGGTTAATATTAATAAATCTGAAAGTCAACTAATTTACAGGATTGATGATTGACAACTGGCTTACTCAAGTCTCTTCTCTAATTAATACTATCGTTGGTATTCTTGCCTTTAAATCTTTCACTGTACTCGCTGCTTTGCTTTGTTTGATGATCGAACAACATTCATAGGTTATATGTATATTAGACCGTGCAAAAATTCCCTATTTCAGCAAACCTTCCATAACTGATTAACAAGTAGTTATGCCTTATATAGGATTGAAGCATACATTACAAAAAACGAAAGGAAGACTTTTAAAGTAAGACTTTTTAAAATAACTGCACAACCTTTAACCTACCAAAGCTCTATGAGAACATTTAGTCTTTGAATATAGAAAGGGGAAGTTATTTCTTCTCTTATACTCCGTAATTTGAATGTCAATGGAACGGATAGCTAGGTCGAGGCTTATATATATAACTCACCGCCACTTGAATAACCCTTACAAACCTTCCATGTCGCAATGTCTTCACAAATGATTTACTGAGGCATTTCCCCCATAAGCATAATGGTATTCTCACACGAAACAATGAAAATCATTACAATTTTTAAAACTTTTAGATTTTTCTCAATAGCTTTCGACATTTACAACAATCCTGTATGTTAGTATGCAGAAACTAGAGAACGAGAGAAAAAAGGTCTTTCTATATTAAATGCTTAAAGTTCTTTGTAACTGTTTAGGTCAACAATAGAAAAACACGTTAAGAGTTAAATATAGACAATAAAGCTGTCTCTAAAGATTGTATTTACAAACGCAAACACTCCCAAGAGAAAACTTCCTTCTTTGCTGTTTACTGCCGTTTCAAGTGTTATTGGTCTTCATTAGTACTTAACTATTACTGTACTTGAGCAAGTGTCGTAGCTTGTAGGACATGCAATACAGAACCTCAGGAGAAATGAGCTTTTGAATATGTGTTAAAATATTTTCCCAACTGTCGCTATATTAAATTTGTTTCAATGGGGATATTTATGTTTCTTCTCTTTGCATAAAAAAAATAAATCTAGGATACAAATAAAAGAAGAGCATGACCGCGTAGATTCCTTGTAATTTTATACATAAAGAACTATTATATTTATTTCAGATTTCGTTTTATTTTTTTAGTTATTTTTTATCTCTCAAAGTTTTATCTCCAAGTAGAAAATATTGCTTAGCGAATCGATTTTGAAATACAATTAGTTAGCATTAAAATGTTTCATAACATACAATTGAAGCATAATTATAATGAAGGTTATTTTGTACATAAGGTGGCGATGTGTTCCACCTATAAATAATAATAAATATATATATAAATTATCTAGATCCTCTGTCAAATAGAATGTTGGGCTCCTCCAGATATAGATATATGGTTGAAAAAAGTAACTTCAGTGTTATTTTTTTTTATTTATATTTGGAACACCCATTTTTATCACAACGTTACTGACTTCATCTGGAAAAAAAAGTGTTGTTTAGTAAACATATTAATAATTTGTATATCGCATAGATAACTTGAACCACTTTGTAGAACAAGTACGGTTGAAGAATTAACATGACAACATCAGAAAGAGTCAGTGACAATACATCTAATGTTTTACTTATTACAGAAATACAGTTACATTAAATGGTGTATGCATACGTTTAAATCAATAGAATTAAGATTAAATACGAATATAATAGTGAACTGTATTATAGCACTGCTGTGAACATCCCCGCTTGTGCTATTTCTGGACAATGACATTTATGCGCCCTAAACGACATCATGTACGTTTTCTTTCATATATAAATCACCATGTGTGTGATGTTTTTAACTTGGGCCAGTTTATGTATGTTTTCATAGAAATATATGAAACATCTTTTCATAGAAATTCAATGAATAGAATAACTGATACACAGGGGCGGTTCGTGCATAGGCACTGCGAACTGCAACACCCCCAATTTTTCTCGACATATAAATATATTTATTAATTTATTTATATTTGCTTGTAATATTTAGTTTAATCATCAACAATTCTATACAATTCTCTTATTTCGTATAAAAAATAATAAAAATCCAACTTGTAGCACTTAGAAGGACGAAGGACGCTAGCAGCACTGTGTTTATCACATTGTCATATTGCTACGCGCGCAATATGCACACCATAGTAAGATGCGAGCTATTAGCGTAATGCAGCACTGTCCGTCGCGCAGTTCCACTGTCATTTATGTGCAGTTGGCGCCAGTAGTAGAGTGTTGGTAGTGCTTATCGTGTTTACTCCGCCTCTTTAAACATTTGGACATTACAATTAAAGACATAATTTTGCTATAGTTTTTATTTTAGAACATTATTGGGGTTATGATAATGGATTTTATTTTAAAGTAATTTTGAATTATACTAAGCTGTATATTATACATGTATAATTTTATCGATAATAAACAATATTGTTTCATGTTTAATTTTTTTTTTAATTTTTACCATAATGTTGATATTTTATCCAAACACGTATACCCCGTACTTGCAGTGTGTATGTACAGTATATTTCGAAAGTTGCAGCACCCCGACGATTTCAAGCTACGAGTCACCACTGCTGATACATTGCTAGATAAGTAGAATATTATCCCTGATGTTACTTCACTTATGAATTTTTTAATGCAAATTATTCGTTGCCAGAACACCAGAGTAAACAGTTGCACTCACGAGTATCTTCTCTGTCAGCACTATTTAGTTACTAGTTCAGATAGGCAATATCGTAATCACAGCTTCTAAATTCTCCTGGGCTGGAGATGGTTACATAATCTTCCCATTTGTTATAATCTAATCAAGTTAAAGACATTTTGCTTTCTTGGGATCTTCCAATGTTTAGAAAGTTAATCATAACTCTATGTAAAGAGTCAAATGAATGAAAAGGGATAAACAATAGGATACAACGGCTCAAATTATTTAGTACTAATAGTACTAATAAATTAGTACTATTAGTACTGTTTTATGTCAACAATAAAAGTGGTGTTGTATAGTCAAAATTTCTTCGCAGTAGCAAATTAAATAAATATTTGCCCCTTTATGCGAAGTCTGCGATGATAACATACAGAAATAAGGTGAAATATTCAGATTTGGTAGTGGCGAACTCATGCGATACAATTGCGCACTCGCTGAACACAGCACCATCCCAAGTCACCTTGTCTAGTGGCGTGCAATAAATATTGTCTCATGTTTGAAGTGGTAAATGCAGTCAGTAAATCAGCACTTAAAATATTATTGCGGAGAGAGAGAGAGAGAGAGAGAGAGAGAGAGATCAATTGTGATAAAACTGCGACTGCGCAACGAAAGAGTGCACTAAATCATCACAGAACTATTCACTATCACCATGTGCAGGACCGACTCTGAGTACTTGGTGAAAAAAAAAAAAAAATCTTCGTAAATCTGTGCTCTTTTAATTCATTTTTGTAATATGCTGCTAAAAAAAAATCTGCAAGATTAAGATGACTGGACAAATTTTAGAAGAGCTGTAAATATCGAAATCACTCATCCAGAAAGGAGTTGTCAGTTATTTAAAAAAAGAAAAAATAAATAAGCCTTTTAAAACTCAAGGAGTTATATAAGCTCGTTCAGAGAGTACATTTTTACAAGCATCCATGTCTTTGGCTCTTTTTGATTTAGTTAAGGAGACAAGTTAATTTTTGCATCGTTTGTTTTGTCTACTAAAAGGGCTTTAATAAGATTTTTGAAATGTAGATTTTTAAAATAATTTAAATTAAAATATTTATTTTTAGTTTTTAAACTAAAATTGGTAGAGCCTCTGCTACTAATGGCTCAGTTAAGTAACTTTGAGCGCGGTTAGTAGTTAGAAGGGGAACAATCGTTCGATGCTGTTGGCACACTCTCCCTCGATGAGTCTTTGGACTCCCTGGAGGTGTATAATAATAATAATAATAACTATAAATTTAAAAAAAATTAAGCTGACTCGATACATTTTAGTAGAGATACTTTTGATATTTAGTCGTTTTAAAACGTTTTGACGTCACTCTCAATTTTGATTTAAATCAGTAGATTCTGCTCAGATCAATATAAGCCATTCAATTTCATCTGTTTAGGATAAACTTTTTCCTTTATATCTTTCTGAATTGTTCTGCCAATTTTAGTAGCAAATGGGATCGTTTTATGCGACATTTTAGAGCCAAAATAGCTTTTTCTGAAACTCACTAAAAAATTGTCTAACTTTAAACAAAAACTGAGATCGATGCGTTTTAGTAAAGATTCTAGATTCTAGAACAGTGAATAAAATTCGTTCAGTGAAAGCTGGATTATCATATATGTTTATGAAAAAAAAAACATTAAAATTTCTATTAATCTTAGAAGTTATGCGTGCGGGAAACTCAGGGAGAAAAGTAGCATCTGCTGACTTCACTATTTCAGTTTTCATTAATAGTCGATTCCCTAACATCATCTTTTTCCAACAACACTGTTAAGTTCAAGATTATCATATATTGAAAATTTCCTATATTGAGGGGGGAAAAAGTTGTCTTAAAGAGATAACCACATACTCTAAAATACAGCATGTTGGTTTATCGATACATTTCGATCTCAACTTGGATATTGCAAAACACATGAAGTTATAAATTAGAATTAAATAATACATGATCGCCACATCAGATTGTTGTGCAACGAGAGATATTGAACTGTCTCATTGAAGTGAAGTAATGAAGACAATAGCATATCAACATTTAATATCTCAATCGAATGGTAAATATTTACAGTTTACCTGTTTATAATGATAAAATGTTAAGTATTGAATGATTTAAAAAAAACATCAACAAACAAAACAAAAACATTTTTCTTTTGCTTTAGAATACCTTCTGAGTTCGGCTTAATATTAAACAAAATATTCTCCACACAATCTAAATGAATGTGTGCTTCCTTCTCGCAGTGATTTATACCAATGCATAAACTGTTACAAATTCCATGGCAAATAGCATTCTCAATATGGCTTTCTTTCTCCTATGTGCTTTTCATATTCTTTCAGTTTAGAATGTGCTCAACTTTTATATTTATTACGAATATATTTCGAATTGTTATAAATACATCTGTGAGCTGATGCTCTTGTGAATTTACAAAATAACTCGCGGCGTTACAGGCATAAATTTTGCTCTTCCATCAAATGTAAAATATTCTTTCTGTCATCACACTAAAATATATCACCGAGATGCATCTAGAGCGTGATGGGAAGAACAGAAGAAAGAAGATTAAAATTCTCCGTTCTAAGCGCGCACACGCACACGCACGCACACGCACACACACACACACACACACACAGCCCAAAAAAAAAAAAAGAAAAGAAAGGTGTTGACTCTTCAAATGGTTTAAGTGATTAGTGGGTCTGCGTTCTTTTCAAACCGTCCATTTTCGTTTTAAAAATCGTTTTTTCTTTGAAATGCTACCTCGCATTTCCCAAATAAATTACATTCTTACCCTATGGCTATATTAAAGTGTTTGCTTTTTTATTTTTCCAGCACATACCCATAAGTGTGGCCTGTTCGTGGGCTATTTTTTCAATTTTCTTCAGTTGGTTATGTATGCTTTTATAGAGTTATATACCGGGGAAAACTAGATATTGTAATTTTGCAAGTTTTCCGTGAAAAGTGGAAGACAATGACAAAGATGGTAGCTATAAGAGAAGAAAAATACCAGGCCAAATAAATAGACACTCAACGGACAGTCTAACGTAGAAGTGAGAAAATTACAGCTTGCAGGGCCACAACTGGCCTGCAGAGTGATTCCACCTTATTTGTCACTGTGTCTAGCAGCTTAAAAACTTTAGAATATTTCATTGTTATTTATTTAAAATGCTAAATCATAGAATTTCGGGGAAACGTTTAGGATAATTCTATAATTGTATTTTATATACCGATTTTTATTTATTTCTCATATATTGATGCTTCCATAAGATGCATAAATGATGCACTAATAAAATAATTGTGCGATAATATAATTTAATTTTCCATTGTTATGAATATTAACTATAATTATTCAGAAAAAAAAAGAGAAGTGGTATTCAAAACAGACTTTTACGTGATGTCTTTTGATATCATTTTGATAAACCCAGAATATAATTGATTATGAAAAAATACTATAAATAAAATTAAGAGCTAGATAAAAGTTTGGTAAAATTGGACCCCATTGAAAAGATAAATCCAACCGACAATGGGCAGTTTTTAGGCATAGAAATGTATATCTAGGGGCGTTACGAAGAGCTTTATAGAGAATGGCAACTATTGAAGACTGTAGAAGCATTTGAAAAAAGATTTTTATGGAATAAAGTTTTTGAAATGAAAAATGCTGTAGGAGAACAAATGTTTCCTAATTTAACAACATTAGTTAAGCTGCACTGTATCTCTCTCATTCATCAGCAGGAACTGAAAGAATATTTTCAGCAGGGAAAATAAATAAGAATAAAATAAGAAATCAACTACAAACTCCCTTGATGAATGGACTCCTTTTGACAAAAGAAAAATTGAAACATTCATCAGCTACAGATTTTACTATTTCCGAAGAGTTAATTAATTTAGAGAAATCTGCTAAAAATAATATATAAATACTTCCAATGTTTTTCTTGTGGGTGGGAACCCCTGTATATATTTGTAAATAGCATATTAAATAACTGAAAATTTAATGTTACATTATTTTAAACAATAAACGTTATATATTAAATTAATACACATATTAAGTGCTAGAGTTACAACTGGGACTTCTATTATGATGAATGACAACTGCAGTTCTTGGACTCATAGATGACTACAGTGAGATGAGTTTTGACTTTTTCTTTTCATTTTTGTCGTACATGTGTTAATTTAGAGGTTTTACATTGCGTTAATCTATGATAATAAGGTAGTGATATCGTAAAACGCCCAAAAAAGAGTGAAACGAAAGCAAATAAAAATCTAGTACTTTTTTTTCAGATTTAGTACCTTTTCTTGCATAAGTTGGTACAAAACATTTTTGCTGAGTGGTCACCCTGGGTTTACGTTGCGCGATAAGATTATATAGAATTACATATTGTGACAAGGGAGAGAAGAACAAAATTATAGAATATATCGAAAATAGAGAAAAAATGCTATTATATTATTTAAAAAAATGGAACAAATCGGGAAAAAAAACATATAAGATGTATACCACCACATTAATTAAATTCTTGCATTGCTAGGACAATATTAATTTAATACTCTTAATTTCTTCTCAAGTACAAATAAAAAATATGATTTCGAGCTATATTTTGAATTATTAGATTGCGTCCCGCAGACTACACATCAGCAAAAATGTGTAGTCTGTGGGACGCACCTAAATCCCCAAATCAAAATAATTGGCCGCCTCCCCTGGTCTAATGCTTAACACGTAATTCCAAGGGTTAAAATTATAACTACAAATGACTAACTAATGATAGTATGTGAAACAGATAAATGTCTCTTACTAAGCAACTCACGTACAGATGAGAGTGATATTCCAGTGTCGGTAGATGCGTAGACAGAGTTCAGATAATTGCTGAAGAGCTTCAAAATGTACTGCTTATATCCCTAAATTAATTGCTTGCATTGAGAAACTAAACATTTTCGAGCAAAATGAAGGATGTTTCAAAATACAATCTAATTAAAAGGGAAGAATGAATGGTTTGGTAAGCAGGATGAATTGTATATATGGTTGATATTACAAGTACATAGACAAGGGAGAAAGGAATAAGTGGTTATACTCACGCACACAGGAGAGAAAGAGATATTTACAGTACATCTGTTTATTCGAGAAATGTTCCAAGTCTGAAAAAGGTTCAGGGTTGATTTAGTTAACTTTTAACTAAAATTAAAGTAAAAAATGTACCTTAAATTATAGAATGAACAGAAACATAATTAAAGGCGATTAATTTACCTATATTTAATTATATTATATGCCTTCGTATAGAGCCTATAGAATGGACGCTGTTTTGTTAGGAAGACCTGAGTTCGAGTCTTGTTTCAGACCGAAGGAACAGTTATAAAGGCTTTTTAATTATAGGTGAGTTAACCGGTCTCAGACAAGGGTAACTGAGTATTTTCTTCCTTGATAATTTTCCGAAAGAATTTGGCTCGTATCCCGGCTAGTGAGAAACTTAAGGACTTTTCAACTAAAGGTGAGCTATTTCTTCGTATTTTCTTCATTCGTAAAGAGGAGCAGGATAACGTGATAATTCTTCGAAAGATGTTGGTTCGTATCCCGGCTAGTGAGAAACTTAAGAACTTTTCAACTGAAGATGAGCTAACCTGTCTGAGAACAGATTCACTGAGATAAATATTATCATTAACAAAAGTAGTTATATAAAAAGTCAAATTCCTTAGATGTAATAGATCTGTGGGCCTAATGTATTAAGGAAGACGCGATGTGTTAATGCCTCCAACAGGGCAACTGTGATAAAGCGTTTCAATGGCATTTGAAATAAGAAATATTTGACCACAATTTATTTATGTCTTTAAAAAAATAAAATAAATAAAAAATTGCAGAGTTTGCAAGAATTCAATACTTCGATTTTGGAAGGATATGGTCTGCAAAATTTACATTTATAAACACTGGATTTTTTTTTATATAAATGGCATATAAAGGGAAGTTCATTCACCAGAATGAATGTAAATGGCACACAAATGAGTAGCGATGAAGTTCGATGGTTGCAGTGCATGTACTAAAAGATTTAAAAAAAAAAAAATAAATATTACAACAATAAATTCCTGATAAGACGAACATTGTCTGGATATGCACATCGTTGGGAAAGAGGTCATTAATTAAATATAGATGTTGAAATTATTCCAGTTAAAGCTGATTGCGGAGAGTTATAAGAAAAATAATGCCTCGGCGAAACAAAAAAATAAAAATCTCTGGATAATTAAACATTTTTTTCTTCGTAAAACATTTCGTCATAATTTAGAAAAATGGAAAGAAAGCATTCTCGTGTTTTCTGTTAATTTTGAAGAATTTTTTTTCTCTTTGGAAATGAATTTTTTTATGAACTTTTATGTTACTTTTTTCTCGTTTTTTATTTATTTTTCTTTTATTTATTTGTATCCCTCACTTCTCACTTTTTGAATGGCTGTTGTGGTTGGAAATTAACAATCGAAGCAACTAAGAATACGTGCCCAATGTATTATATTTCATTTTATGGGTCCTTTGGCTAGTTTGCCGGATTTGGGGAGGGGGGGGGGAATGAAACACTTAAAACTTCTTTCTGGAAACAACTTTCTAGAAAGAAGTTTTAAGTGTAAGAATTTCCATTGCTCTCTCTCTCTCTGTCATTGAACAATGTACGAAATAGAGATATTATTCTTTTCGTAATGACAAATCTTTCCTTGAATTTCAGTAAATATATCGCATACCATCAAACATATATCCTCCTTCAGTTTTTATGGCTATATAAAAAGGGGAAAAAAACTGAGTTTGAGAAAGGAATTTCCACTTCCGTTTAACACCAATTAATATTGCAAAGGAAATCGGCCAATGTTCTTAATTTGCTCACCACATATTTGTGATTTCTTCCATAATACCCACAACTTCTCTCTGTGAAATGACTACTCGACTAGTTTTGTCTTAATGTAGAGATTGCACCAAAAGGAGGAACTAAATGAGATATCTAATCCAGTTCACTACTGTAATGGAACCTAAGAAATATAAAGGCGTTATTGGAACAACTAAACAAGAATGCATTTAAAAGAGATAAAGGAACGAATTCAACTAAGTAATAAAAATAGTTTCTACATAACTGAAAGGATACCTTCTATGATCAGTAGAATAGAGGAGTCATATCTCTTCAAATCCATTTATGAGGACATTGCCTTTGAACAAATCACTCCATGACTACTCTCTCTCTCTCTCTCTCTCTCTCTCTCTCTCTCGAATTATTTTTTTAAATGTTCATCTCACTCACAAAAGGAGCTAAACCTCATGGACATTACTGCGATGGGCTAAGAATTAGATAATTCTAGAAGACTAAATTCTGCTGAAAAATTTGATGTATAGTTTGATAATATTTTAGCCTAACAGCACGTTAGTATGTTCGAGGCATATTTGGTTCAAATAACGTAAGATTTATATAAAAAAAAGTGATCAACCCACTCACACATTGTTACTTTTTTTTCTATCTGAAAAATCACACTGCCTAATTTATGGGTGAGTCTGCGAGAGAAAAAAAGAAGCAATTTGATCTTTCAAAATCCTCTAGAATTTCGATAAGGGCAGAAGTCCTGTATATTCACCCAAACTTGGTTGGAATGTTTAACACATTATTTACAGTTCAGCTTTCTTTTTAGTGTTTAGATAATTACAATTCAGTTCCTCTGCTCTTTGAATGTGCATGTGTATCCAACATTGCCTGCATACTTATCAAGAGCCAAATAACACTACCGTGAACAACTCATGCCTCTCATCCCCTCCCCAAAAATGAACTCGTTGAATCCAACTTTCAATTAAAGCAAGCTGCCAAAATATTGATGCATGCAGTATTTTCAATCATGTTCCAGACATTATATAACCAAGGGTTCCCATATTCATTTTACAGTGCAATTATTCTCACAAATACGAATGGTTAGCAACATAAAAAACGTATCAGCAAAACGAAGAGAACTAACGAACCGATTCCTAAAATCGGAGGCTCCTGAAATATCATCTTATTATAAACTTCAATAAGACATAAGGTGAAATAGTTTACTAGGAAATGAGAGCACTGTGTTTGGAAAAAACTCACTTAATAGTTAAGAAAATTGATTACGTACAGTCCCTCACTCCTAAATACAGACATCCCTGGTAGTAGCCATATTTGAATCCAATCAAGTAGAATCTACGGGATTATCCAAAGCAATATCTCTCGCAGAGCTATCTGCAGTTAACAACAACAACAAAAAAAAAATCCTGTGGATGAACGCACAGTACTTCTACGAGATTACGATGAGAATGTGTCTCGTACTATAGCTATATTTATCATGCGGTTGCGTCCTATTTGCGATTTGTAATTACAGTGGGAAGTAATCCAACTTGATGTACCTTCGCGATAAATCAATTCCAAATTTTCTTGACAGGAACATATGATAAAGACTGCAGAATAATGTAGGTTGTTCAGTGTCTGCACCTCCATTCAATTAAAGTTGAACGGAAATTCAGTCACTGAATTTCGTACTCGAATAGAAACGTGTCGAATTCATACGCTATGGCGACAGCATAGTTCCATTGTAAACACAGATCCCTGCTCTATAGCAACGCTATTGAGCAGAGTTTCTTCTAAAAATATTTGTTCCTGTGAACTGAACACCAATTGCAATCTTTTTTTGACTTAACTGCTTTCCATTTATCAATAACTGTTCATGGAAAATATGAAGTAGCTCAATCGAAATGCTACGAGCATTGAAACTTTACTCATCGATTTATCAGTGAATACCTTTCTGAAAGAATTCCTTTGGCTGTTGGTTAAGGCAACAGCTGTTGTTGTTTGGAATTAAGGCGAGCAACTAAAGCTGTAACCAAATGAAAGAATATGAGCATGTAGCGGAATCATCCGAAAGAAATTCATGACGCCTCAGTATCCTTCAGAAGGCCATGCATAGTGCTTTAGTTGATTGCCATCTATTGGTGGATTATAAGGAACCTGCAATTGCCATCAGTGTCGCCTGACACTGTGCACTCCTTAAATGAATGCATGCGGTAGCCTTTAATTGACCAATGAAATTCTCCCGGGCTCTATCTTACGTGAGAAAACACAATCTCGGGTAGCACAAATCGTCCACGGAAAAAAAAACGATTGGTAAGATAATTTGGGATTTTTTTGTTGTTGTTCTCGTTTTGGAATTATGACTGAAACATCTAAGGCTATGAGGCCAGTGTATTATATTTATTATCTGCATGTGTGCTCCTCTAGCCACGTTGCCTGGGATAAAAATCTCGAGTTTTCCTGGATGAGAAAAAAAAATTCTTGTACCTCCGTATTGAGACTTTTCAATTCATCTTTAATAAAAAACACTTATAAAAGTTCTTTGCAGTATTAGACGGGTCTTTCCATCCAAAGATACCGTTGATACCGACTGACATGCAATGATTTGGGAAGGAATAGAACATCCTTCACATGTGATTAAATTTACATTGTGACTAATGTCTTGTCAACAATTTGCCTTCAAATTAGCACTCCAATATTATCATATCTTATATTTCTGATTTCTAGGATACTTTTGACTAGCTCTTGGTCTTCCTCTGGGTATTCTTCCTGCTATCTTGGCATCATACATCTGATTTGCTAGCCTTTCCTTTCCAATTCTACTTGAGGACCGTACCATCTGAAATTACCTCTGCTAACAATGTCAAGTTATTTCAGAATATCCTATTTTTAACATGATATTGCCATTTATGCCATCTGTTCATGCCCCTAATCTTTCTCAGAACTCTCATATCTATGGTCCCTTTTGATCAAGTGGTTTATTTCTGACTCAGATCTATAAGTTAGAATTGGTTTGAACACTGTCTTGTATACAGCTAATTTAGTGTTTTGACTAATTTCTCTCTTATTCCATATAAATTTATTCAATTGACTTCCTACCATACCAGCTTTGTTTATTCTTTTGTTTATTTCCAAATTTAATTTGCCATCTTCGCTAAAAACTGTGCCCAAATCGCTGAAATATTTTACTTGTTCTCTACATTCTCCACTGAGGATGCAGTTGAAATTTTCCATGTTTCCTACCCATTTTCATAATTCTAGTCTTTTTATTGCTTTCATCGCTCTTTAGAATTCTGGATTAGCGTACATAGCGGCGTACACAGTGTACATGATGACTATATTATGATCATGTCCAATACAACTTTCGTCATTGTCCTCGGGAGGATGTTTATGAAACTTCTTATATCTTGGCTTCTTTGACTTAGTGATAGGTTGTAACCATACCAATGTTATCAAAAATAATTGGTCTTTCTCATCCATCGATAATGAGTTGTACTTAGACGAGATAAATGAAATAATTTGCACGTCATTAATGAGAAAGGAATGCATTTTGCTGCCACTGGAGTGCATGTCACACAAACAAACACACTCACACATGCATAGAAAAAGTAACTGAAAACAGTCACGTAGATGTTCATTTTATTTTATTTACTTTTTTCTGTCTCGAGTGAAAAAGTGGGGAAATCAGAAATTCTGGAAACGCGACCCTAGTGAGGGGATGGGGTGGGGTAGGATGGAGGGAGGAAGAGAAAAAGAAGTGGATAAAGAAGGAGCATGTTAAACAGTGTGGAAACTATCTGCCTTTCGTCTCGGATACAATAAAAGCCAATTAACTCTTTACCGGGAGAACAAAGTACGCCGAACCCTCGTGGCTGTAATGGTGTATTTAGAGCAAGAATTGCCGGAGAAATGTTATTCGCGAAAGGGGGGAGACAAAATAGAATTTGTCTTAATAAAGTCCTCGATGCGAGAGATAATTAACTCGGACTGCACGATACTTATTGAATGTGTGTCCCTGCTAAAGCTTTGAGTAGCAGAAACGCTAATTAGCGTTAGAGCGACCGGGGTGGGGGGAAGAGAAGGTTATTGCGTCACTAGCTCAAGTGTAGTCAAGCCAATCGACAGCAAGAAGAGGACATATTTTGTGAATGCGTCGGTGGCTGGTGAAATTTCAAAGGCATCGCAAACGACGCTCGACAACAAAGTGTTTGTGTGAGTGGGTGGGTTTGAATCTAAATAGGGGTGCGCTGTTTACACCTCGAATTTTAAAAATAAAAATAATGCGTTTATTCACATGGAACTTAGCTTTGAAGCACAAAAGTTATACAAGTTCTCTGTCTACGTTTTGCAGAAGATATTTCGAAATTGTACAGAATCATATGGGTGGCATTACTTCAATTAGTAGAAATCACGATAAAATTAGCAGAGATTAATCAGTGACCAGATTTAAACTGCCATCCAACTTCAGAAGACGGAAGAAAGTCTTCAATAGTTAAATTGTCCTATTTTCATTATTTCATAAGCATATTTTTCACTTTTGATGCTAATCCCACCCCTGAATACTTGAAGACATCTAACATGTAGTCAAGCAAGAGCTAAATAAGCAGAAAAGCACTATTATAGGAAACCAGAAGAAAACAGAATCTAATTCTTGTCCGATTGACACTTTAAACATTGAATATCAAAGTTGACGTTCTTATTCTAAAGCGCCAAATAAAATTGTAAATATTACTTTGATAAAAAACATGGATATAAAAATTGTTTAGTTAGCCGAGTGGATCTCCCCTTTCAATAGTCTATGGCCACCGTGGATATTCATGAAAGTCATTAGGCAGTAGATGATATTCATCTATTGATGTGAGACCGTTGCCTTGCGGTAGGCCTGAAGTAGCTTGGAGGGGAAGGTAGAATTACCATTAAAAAGAAAAAGAAGAACGGGAATATGTCGACCCATGTTTCACTTCCCTTGCACTTGTCATACGAGTTTTTTCTTTAAAACCACTCAAAAATGAAATTCATACATATCGCTACAATTCCACTCTATTATATTTGATAGATGACTGTTTAGATTACGGACTAAATATATTAATTCGTAATCAATGAACTAAGGATATTCAAATAAAAAATTATCCCAGATTACTAATATAAATTATTTAGTACGTATTATTATGTTACGAGTGTTTCGTAATGCCTTTGGAGGATGAAAAGGAGTTAAAATATTTATTCTTATTTTATTTATTGTGTTGTAATGATTAAAATAAGGATTCCTCATTTTATTATTAAATAAATGATATATTTAATTTTATATTATAAAACTGATTCTGGAGTTAGTCAACATTTAGTTCAGGAAAGCAGGATTTCTGCTTTCCTTAACCCATAAAAAACGACCAAAGAACTCGCACTGTTTCACTCATTGATATCACTTTGGGTTAGGCACGTGAGATGGCAACAGTTGTCTAACGTGCTTACTACACATAAGTCTCCAAATAGGAGGGAGTTAAATGATCTAGTCTATCGAAAATAACAAAGGATGGAGTTCAGCTCCGCTTACCTATTTTCAAAAAAAAAAAAAAAAAAAAAAAGTTACGGCAAAAAGAGTGCCTCCCTTTTGTGGAATGGCAGTTTATTTTATTACAAAATCAAGATATTAAAATAACCTTATTCACTTTTTATGAATTAATAATTTTAATAACTTTAAGAACATTATTTATAAGTGACATAAGGAAAGAGGGACCTCTAGAAGTGTGAAAAATGGCTTGAAGCGATTTATGAATTCGTTCCTTACACAAGTATTGTCAAAAGTTTGAACAACTTAAAAGATTTTGATTTTGATCTAATCTAATTTAAAGGTTTTTCTACGATCCAATTTTCATTCAGAAGTGCCGTTTAAATTAAAAAAAATGTATTATGATGGAAG
Source organism: Typopeltis vanoorti (assembly GCF_054136105.1). Lineage (NCBI taxonomy): Eukaryota > Metazoa > Arthropoda > Arachnida > Uropygi > Thelyphonidae > Typopeltis > Typopeltis vanoorti. Next base: position 135,120,339 of record NC_143552.1, read on the forward strand.
ACTTTTTTTTTTCTTTTGTAAACTATATCGTCAACACATTTATTTCATTTTATTATTTCGTCGAAGCTCTCCTTCAAATTTATGGAATGAATCGTATACTTCTTCCCAAATTATTGAGAAGGATCCTTCCTTTTCTCCAAATTTTAGGACTCAGGTCACGAGTTTCTTGTCTACAAAAAATTAACAAAATTATAACAAAAATTAACACTTCTGGTTAATTTTTCTCAAAAGTCTTCGTTGTTAAATGTCATCAAAATCGAATTATCCGTTCTCGAAGTGTTTTGTATGGATCAGCAAAAGTCAGACAGACAAACGCAATGAAGCTAATAAGTAGTCTCACATTTTCCCAGGAAATGCTTACAAAGGAACATAATTTTAAATTAATAAAGGATTTTCTTAGGTTACATTTAACATTACTTTATTTATTAATATTAATATTTAATATTTTAGCGAAAGAGTAATCAACCACTGGAATAAACTTCGGGAATACATTGCAAGCAGGTAGTTTTTGGCATATTTAAAGAGGTCCTAGACAAGTATGTATTTGTAAATAATTAATTTAGTAAATGGCATTTCTTATAGTTTGTGGTTAAGTACAATAGTTTATTGGAAATGGTTAGTCAAATGCATCATCATCATCATCATACTTATCAAGGATTTAGGCCTAGCATGGCCTGTTCCAGCCTTAGAAGTCATCGTTGAATCGTTTAAGAGGACGTCCTGGTTTTCTTTTTCCTAATGGCTTCTACTTTAAGGCTTGTTTTGGTAATCTTTCTGTTTTCATTCTTTGAACGTGTTCCATCCATTTATGTTTATATTTTTTAATTTTTTCTATTACTGGTTCTTGGTTTAATTCTTTCATAATATCTTCGTTTCTTTTGTGATCAAATAGGGTATACTTTGCAGTTTTTCTCATAAACTTCATTTCTGCTGTTGTTAATCTATGTTTGTCTTTTTGTTTTATTGTCCAGATTTCGCTTCCATACATTAAGACCGGTAAGGCTAATTATTGTATTGTATACTTTTAGTCTGGTTTGTTTTTGAACTAGGTTTGGTTTAAATATAGAGTTAATTACATCTGTTATTTTTACATATTTTGCAATTTTTACGTTTATATCTTTTTCATTTTCATATGTGATCATACATCCTAGGTAGTTAAATGAATTCACCTGTTCTAAGATCTTGTTATCTATTACTATTTTAGTTCTTGCTGGATCTTGTCCTTTAAAGGCCATAGTTTTTGATTTTTCCGTTGACATTATCATACCATAATCTTTGGATATCTCATTTAGATTTAAAATAGCTTTCTGTAAGTTATTTTCAGAATCTGTAAGTTATTTTCAGAATTTTTTATTATTTGGTCGTCTGCAAAGAGGAGAGTGTTTCAGTTAACTGTAGGTGAAAGTTTAATTCCTTGATGTAAATTTTTACTCCATTTTATTATTATTTCATTTAAGTAGATATTAAAAAGAGTTGCTGAGAGGGGACATCCCTGTCGGACCCCTTGGTTTATCTCTCTTGTATATGATAGCTCGTGATTTAATCTTATTTGTATTTGATTATTTTCATATACACTTGTGATAGCTTTTAGGATATTATTTGGTATTTGTCTTTCTTTTAATATGTTAAATAATATGTTTCTTTTAACTTTGTCAAATGCTTTTTCAAAGTCAATAAATGCAATATGTGTTTCTAAATTATATTCTCTTCTTTTCTCTATTATTAATTTTAGGCAAAAGGCTGGGTCTATACATGATCGTCCTTTTCTAAATCCATTCTTTACCTCTAGAATAAAGTTTTTGGAATATTTCATTAGTTTGTTATTTAAGATTCTGCTATATATTTTGTAACAGGAATTTAGTATACTGATACCTGTATAGTTTTTAGGGTCATCTCTATTACCTTTCTTAAAGATAGGGATCATAATTGCTTTTTTCCATTCTATTGGGGGGGGGGATACCAGTTGAGTAAATTTCATTTAAAAATAACAAGAGTCTTTCTTTGAATCTTGTTCCTGCGTATTTACATAGTTCTGAACCTAGCTATCTAGTGAAAATTTTGATGTCTTTTCATTTAATATGAAGTAATCTAATATTGATTTCCATCCTCTTGCTGCCCAAGTATATTTATGTATGTCTTTATGTTTATAGAAGGAATTCATTATTTTTCAAATGCAATTTGAAAAATTTGTTAGTCAAATGCAATAGCTTTAATTATATTAATATATATACCGTTAATGATTGTATGCGACCGTTTTGCGCTTTAAGATTTGTGTTGAAGACAATGCTATATAAGCCTTTCTTACATGGAATTTCTTTTAAAACTGATATACTAGGTGCTATTCCTTTACGAACACGTCTAAAAACCAGAAACTGTCAACATATTTAGGTTTTTCCACTTCCAACCACGAAATTATCAGTCGCCTGAGTCACAAGATATTATAGTTTACATGAAATAATATAAAAATCTTCAGACTTCCAACATCTATGAAATCCTTGTCTCTTAATATTATTTGGAAACAAACAACAAAAAAAACCACTCTCACATTCAAACAATCCTTGCTTTTACTCTAAATATTCATAAGAATTATGAAAAGCAATTATATTAATTTCTATTAACTGACAAATAATGAAAATGTATTCAATATCTTGGATATTTCTGTTTTTTTATTATAAAGAATAAGGAAATTTGGAGAAATGCTTTGCTTAAAAATCTTATTGCAATCCTTTATTAAGATTTTGTCCATTTTTCTATAATTAACTCTAAATTGATTATCAAAATATTTTGAAAAAATCTGATAAAAATGACAAAAATTATAATTTGATTAAATATATTTTCAGGAGATCCGTAAAAATATTTCTGTTGAACTCTTAAAAGTGTTCCGCCGAACCCTGGGGGGTTCCACAGATCACAATTTGAATATCACTGGTTTTTATAAATTATAATTTTTTTTTTTTACTAAATGATGACGAATGTAGCACTAATTGTGTTATACAGAATTCTTCAAAATAGAAAAATTAATAACATATAACATTATTACTTGGTTAAGGTGCTGTTGTCTTTTTTCAACTTAAAAGAGCCAATAAAAAAAAGTTTCAATACGTTTTAGCAGAATCAGTCATCAAAATAGTTCAATTCATGTCTAACTTTTCATACTGCGGCTTGCAAAAATGTAAGGGGATAAAAAGCGAGAGAATGCTGATGCACATCCAAAATAAAAAAAAAATTAAATTAATAATATTTTTAGCGAATACTTGCATTTGTATAAGAACTGAATTGATGTTCGATAAACTAAAAATCTAGCAAAAGAAAGTCTCGATCATGCTATTCCTGCTTTGTAAATCCCGAAACTTCCTGTTTAGATTTCAAACCAACTTTGTATGGAATGATACCGCACATCTCCTCTAGTAACAAATAAAATCATATTTTCATTTTCATGTTCTCCACGAACCTATATCTGAAACAGGACACCCGACTGCCAGAACGGGCGCGCGCATAAAGTATGGCTGTATATTTTATTCCATTACCTTTGTTGCTGACAGCAATATGTAGCCAACATCTCAATAGGTAAACAAGAACAGCACATGGATTCAGTTTATTTAGAAATTTGTAATTCAATTTCGTATTAAAATTGAAGGGAGGTTGGTTTTTTTTTTTGCTTCCATCCGTTAAAGTCTTGGTAGCGATATATCTAACCTTGTGAGACTTTATTCGCCTTTACAATGGTAAGAAATACACAATATATGAGAAGCAGGAAAAAAAAAAAAAAAAAAAAAAATATATATATATATAGTTTGGTCATGAATGCACAGGCGAGTATCTGCCTTCTATTGAATAGTCGATTCGAGTTTCTGCTATGCATGTAAATAATAAATCTGAACTTTTTCTCCCTTTCCAAGTTGTCGATTTATTGGAGACACCAACTAAACTACGCATAGGGTGTCGATAAAATTGCTAGTCTTGTAACTAACCAAACAACCTTCGCAGTTATTTCAAATCTAAATCAATTGTTGAAACTAAAACAGAAGTTTATCAACACAGTCACTCGACCAAAATACTAATATATTTATATAAAACGGGAATTTGGGATGTGGTAATTTTAGTCCACTTGGTATTATTTGGAATAACGCATTTAATTTTATAACATGCAAATTCTATATCAAATGTTATAGTACATTTTATAACATACTATGTCATAAAACGTCTAGAACGTAAAGATGTTTTATAACTTCAACGGAATATTACAAAATGGCAAAACAAAAGGAGGATATCCCTCTACTCAGAACAGTTTCTTGTAAATAGTATATTATTATTATTATTATGTGACACCTCCAGAGTCCAAAGACTCATCGATGGAGAGTGTGCCAACAGCATCGAACGATTGATCCTTTCCAACTACTAATCGCGCTCAAACTTGCTTAACTTTTTGCGAACCATTAGTAGCAGAGGCTCTACCAATCGACCAACCTTTGCTGGCATTTTAAAAAAAAAACGAAAGAAAGAGAGAGATTTCGAAAGTCTTAAACATGAGACCAAGGATTTTTCGTTTCCAGGCTATATTACAGCAGTATTTTCTATTTCAGTATAATCCATTTGGGATTCCAAACACATAGTAGAACTAATGTCATATTAAATAATGCCATATCATTATAGGCATGTCTTTTGGACTATTGTAGAGGAGCACGTACAGGAGGATATGCATCAGAATTCTCTCTCGCAATAATTAAAAACTTATGAGCGTTTTAAGTTATCTGGTACACCCATAAACCAGCATATCCTTAGATTATACTGAATGTTCAAAACGTCAGTTTGAACAGAGCACTCTTCGCGTATAGATAGATCATCGAGAAATAGAAATGCACATGGTGCACATTTAAAAAGAACATTCATTCTAAAGAAGTACCAACGAATACACTAACGACAACAAAATGGTTTTCTACAGCCATTTGGAAAAATAATGTTGTTCTGGAATGGGAGATTCCAGCAATTACTTGAAGTATAAATACAATTCGTTTATACTGATAGAATAGAATTATACTTATACTTCATGCGAATTATATTTATACTTCAAAAACTGCCAAAAGCCTTTGATAAAGTTAAATATAAAACACTCATAGATATATTAGAAAAATCAGATACAAATAATAATTACTTTAAGATTATCAATGATCTGATTATATTGGAAATAAGTGTATTGATAACACTTAATACAAGCAGCTGGAACAGAGAACGCAATAGAGATGAAAGGAGTGAAAAAGTTAGACATTAATATTGTTTCCCATCCTATACAATTCAGAGAACTAATAATGCAAAAGATAGAATAAAAGGAAGTAGGAATCAGAATTGATGGTAAATAGTACGATATTAGGATAATACAAATGATAGTGTTTTGTAGAAAAAAAAATAAAACTCATATTCTTAATAATTGAACAGGAACAGAACTGAATTGTAATAATTTATGAAGATTAACCAAGTAAACCCTAAATAAGAAAAAAATAAGAGAAATCACGATGATATCCCATAAACTTCGCATAACAATTATTTAGTTTAATCATAAAAGATGAAGGGTGATGATGATGGACTGATTAACGAAAAATCAAATCAAGAATATGAAATCCAAAAAAGCCTTTTGGAATAATAGTTATGCTCTTAGACGTGAAGCTAATAACGAATTAAAGAAGAAAGATAAAATCATAGGTTGGTCGGTGTCGAATTATGGGCGAAGTATATGGATGTACAACAAACACACGTCAGTCTTCAAAACATTCGAGATACCAAGGAATACTAAACATACGGCTGAATATTATAGAGAAAATATGTTATGTAGAAGTACTAAACAGACAGAATAGACACAATACCAAAATATAGAGACTTCCATGCTCTATATCTTGGTATTATGCTGAGCCCCTTACTAATCCAGTATCGACGATGCCCTTTGGTTGAAAAGACTTGGATTCGAATCCCGTCTACGATGAGAAGAGATTAATAAACTTTTTTCCTCTCATAAACGCTGAGTTGATATCAAAAAAAAAAAAAAAATAGCCAAACCAGCCCAAAGAACATACGTAATTTACAGACATACTAAACTGGCCCGATAGACTTAATTGCTTTGGCCATGATTCCAAACAACAACAATGATGAATATTGAAAACTACCTAGTGAATTATCTTAGAAGAGGATCATAAAAGTGATGCGTCATATGTTGAGAAGTGCACCAGGCACAGACTGCTTGCAGATCAATGAGGGAAAGATAATATAACCACGATCAAGAGGCAGAAGAAGAACGATCTCGATAGATTAGATCATGAAATGGTTAGGAGGTAATTCACGATCCAACACAAAGAGACTAGCAGAAGATAAAGGCGAGGAAGAATATAGTTACTCACTCCATTTTGGAGATGCCACGCGAAAAGAAAAAGAAGGTATCAGAAAGTGATTTGTAGATTTTTATTGTGACTGAAATGATATAAGTAATAACAGAAATTTGATACAATAAGGATCGATATTATTATTAACAAGTGCTAATATAAAGACTAAAAGGATAAAATAATAAAAATAAAAAAGGTAAAACTTCTCTCTCGATGAATCTTTTTTTGATTCCAGAAGAATTATACTAATAAACATTTTTATTAGACTTAAATGTATAAGTATAAAATAGATTGCTTTGAAGGTTATTGTTTTTCATAAAATATATTTCAAGTGCACTGACCATGTTGGCCTCTATAACTATAAGTGCAGTTTAATTATTATCATTTTAATAGTTTGGCTACATGTTAAGTGATCAGTTGTATGGTTATAAATTATTACATTTGATTTCGACGCCAATAGCGTGGAAATTGCTAATATTTATATGAATAACATAGCAAATAACAATTGGATTTTTAGACCGCCAGATCGTAAATATATTTATAGGCACCGTTCAATAATTCATTTAGTAACAGATGTCAGTCTTTCCAACAATAGAGCCCAAACTCGCCCCACTAGTTTTGTTTAGTATCTGTTCATTAGTCTCTCACTTACGAAGGCGCTGCGATAAATTGCGTGTTTTCAATAATGCAATCCTGTCGATAGAGGGAGTTACGTATTGTATACTCAGAGTAGCCATGAAGCGCAAACGACTGTGAATTTTATTTCTTTCTTTTATTCACACACGCTGCGATTCTTGATCATGATCGAAGTATATTAAGTTATTTTCAAACGAGATAGTTCGTATAAAATACATTCTTTTCTCTCTCTCTCTCTCTCTTCCGATGAAGTATTTAGAATGAATCGGTTGTAAAAATAAAACAAAAGAAAATAAATCCAATTAATCAGACTAGCGAGAGCAAGTCTGATTAATTTAATTATAACAAATATATGACGTCATTTACACAAAGACATATTTACAGCAGTGATTTATTAAACCGAGCTCATGTACTGTTTCCTTATCACAAGTGCTTAATATGCCTTTATGTTGTGAGTTGTAATTAACTTGGGTTGGAAGAAAAAGAAAAACGAAAGGCATGCTACTAAATGGGCATTTATTTTTATTCTTCTCTCTCTCTCTCTCTCTCTCTCTCTCTCTCTCTCTCTCTCTTACTGTAATAGATCCGTCTTTCAGTATTGCGATGTTCTGTATTACTGCGGATTTTTCCATTATAAGAGGCTAGAAATTTGAGATGAATAAAAGAATGTACGATGTGTTGCACTAGAATGGAAAAAGTGAAATGTGGTTGGAACGGCTTTAAATGATCATTTTGAAATCATAACAACCAAGTCAATCGTCTTGGGATAACGGATTTAAGTGATACAAAATCGAATCAAACTGAAAATACTGAAAATATGAACATATAAAAAAATCATTTTTTTTTATTTTTATCTACGTAATTTAATTTCTTTGGAAAATAAATAAAATGTAACTCAGTGGTGTTCAACCTTTTTTTACTACGCGAGCTACTTTTCTATAAAAAGTTATTCGGCGATCTACTCTCTTATATAGATCACGTTCCCCCAACCTGATATCTGTAAACAACTAAAAAAAAATACACAACTAAAAACTTTATTTGTGTATTTAAAAATTTATTTATCACTTTTAATTATTTAAAAAATAATAATATAAATATATATATATATATATATATATATATATATATATATATATATATATATATATATATTGGAATAAAATATTTATTTCTCTATTTTGGAAAACCAAAGCCAGAAAAAACAATAAATTGATTACCAACTCACAAGTTACAGGAAATGCTGGTTGATTAAAAAAAAAAAAAAAAGTTAATGTGAAATTTGGCATTGTTTGGCCCTCGTAATATTTTCATGGTCAAGTTGATATGAAGAAGTGGCCAATCGCAGACAATCATCCAAATGATCATTTGTAATTTGGTTTCTTAACTGATTTTTTATGACGGTCATATTTGAAAAAGCGGATTCTGACAAGTATGTCGATCCGAAACACGACAAAATTTTTCGCGCAATATCAGTTAATATTGGGAATTTTTCATGTGCATACTTCCAGATGACTTCATTGTTTATTGATTTTAAATGTAAACTATTCTGAATGTTTATTATCTCAAGTTCTACTTCAGCTTATATCAAACAGCCCCACTAACTTTATTTGAAATTTCTGTGATGTTCAAGTTTTCTTGAAATGGATTATTGACAAAAGATACAATCATTTCAGTTTTATTAAAATCTTTAAATCTTGAATTTATTTCTTCCTCAACTAATTCTATTTCACGAATAAATTCTTTTAAATCATAGCGAAGCATTTCTTGATTTTGTTCAAAACATTTTAATAAATATGGGAGATTTCTAAATTTGCGGTCATTTATATTTTTTTTTAATAAAAGTAAGTATTGGAAATAAAAAACTAAAAAATGGAAAGTTTTTATTGAACTTAACATGTCAATTAAATTTTTATCTCTACCTTGTAACTCTAAATTTAAATTGCTTAATTTCGTACAGAAATTAAGCAATTTCTGTACGAAATATACTAAAAATGATAAGTGTAACAACCATCTTTTATCACTCAATTGTGGATAAATATCTCCTTTTTCATCAAGAAAAAATTTTATATCGTTAATTAATACAAGAAATCTTTCTAAAAATTGACTTCTGCTGAGCCAGCGAACATTATTGTACAACAAAAGTTCCCTATCATCATCATCATGTGCCTGTAATTTAAATAACCGCCGTTGCAGGGCTTTTCCTCGAACAGAATTACAATTTTAAATCCAAAACATCTTTTGTGTTTAATCTTTTACTACACAGTACTTGTTGGTGAATAATACAGTGGTACATTAAAAAATCTGAATATTTGTCATCGTTTTTACATAATGAAATGAAGCCTGATTTATTACCTATCATTGCAGGAGCACCATCAGTAGTAATAGACACAAGTTTTAAAAGCGGAAGTTTGTGTTGTTTCACAAATTCATCAAATCCCGAAAAAATGTCTTCTCCTCTAGTCCTTCGCAATAATGGTATAATTTTCAAAAGTTCTTCTTTACTTGAATAATCTTGAAATACCATGCGAATAAATACCATTAACTGAGCAATGTCAGTGAAGTCGTTTGATTCATCAAATTGTAATGAAAACGCAACACACTGGTGAATGTCTGACATTAACCTGGCCTGGAAACTTTTCTCCAGCAATTGGAACTCTTCCTTTCGGCAATTTGAAACGTTGTCTGCGTCCTAGAAGTACTCTCTCTCTAGCGACGTCTCGAACTGAGAGCTCCTTTCTGGAAGCGGGAAACTCCTCTCTCAAGCAACGTGAATCCTGGCAGTCTCTCTGACGGCGACTCTAGACCGGGTGGCCTCCTCTCTGACAGCAATTCTGGAACCGCGACCCCCTCTGCTTGCTTCAGTCCCTTTTTATTAGGCCTCCTCTGAGACCTCGAATGAAGTTTGGCAACCCTCAAAGAATCGGTATGAGTCTTTCATCTTAAGTTTCAAGTTCTGCACGCCTTTTGTCCTGCACCGCTTTCTTTTGATTGTAAGTTGCCGGCCATTGGAAAGTTGTTTGAACTCTTTCTGACTGACTTCGGAGATGTTTACACTTAGAGCTTGCAAGCTTTCTCATACATAGTTTCAATAACAATCTTTCTAATGCCTCCATGTACAGCTTCGGCGACAAAAACATTGCCTGTGTTTTTAACACTCTAACATATTCTTATTAAAGCAGTATATACAGTTAGCTTCAAAAGAGTTATTTACAAAAACATCTAATACAAACTATACCGAGACAAACGAAATTTGTTTTTTTACAATATTCACATGGGACTTAATCGATGTAATGTGCTTTGGAATATTTAATATTTAAGCTACAATCGAGTTTTTACATTTTGCTTATAATCGTATTCACTCGGCTCGCTGTTTGACTTCCACTGATCCAAATTAATTCATTTACCCGGACTTATGAGAAAATTACTGATTTGACACTTTTAACGAAAAATAAATAAACAATAGCAATACACTTAAAGCGAATTAAAAATAATACAAAATAATGATAAATAAAATATTGTGTTTTCAGTTTTAATTAAATTTGTAAATAAGGAGGAATACACAAGAGATCGATCAAAAATCGCTCCGCGATCGACGGGTTGAACACCCCTGATTTAACTGATATCGCAATATTTTTCATTTTTCTAATAATTTACTAAATTTTTTTTTAAATAATACTATAGCACAGGGGTTCTCAACCTTTTCCAGTGGCGTACCACTAGATTTAATTCAATATATTAGATGTACCAGTAAGGCAGTGGCTCACGTACCACCAGTGGTACGCGTACCATAGGTCGAGAATCCCTGCTATAGCATATTTTATTTAGAATTTATAATTTAAAGTTTCATATTTTTAAAATCGTTTTTTTTTAATTCGAAAATATAGAATACGCCTTTATATATTTTATATCATAATATTACTAATATTAATATTAGGAAGTGCTTATTTAGATAAGCGACTTAGAATGTTTTCGTATGGTGGCCAGGAATAGCCCCAGTGTAGCTCATGCATGTCCTACGAGGCGACACTAAAATGGGTATCCAGGGAGGGTAATGGATGAAGTTCTAACTGAGGCTCAGCTATTGCTGTTACCCTCCTGCCGTGATCATAGCTTTATATAGCTCAATAGCACCCTATCCTTACACTGTCCTCTTCAGATAACGGGGAATATGAAAAGCATTCTTGCTTCGCGCATCTAGCCAGTCCTTTTAAGGATTTTTAAGTCCTTTTAAGGATGAATGCCAATTCGATGCTTATTTAGATAGTATCCTGTCAACATCGTAAATGCAATACTACGATTGCAGTATTTTCCTGCAAAGCGGAAAATTGCCGACATTATTCAATACACCAAGCTGGTAAAGGCCCTCAGTTTCCTCAGAACTATCGATCCATTAGCTTACTATCCAATCTAGGAAACATTGCTGAAAAAAAAATCATCCTAAACAGACTGCAAGAATCAACAGATAAATTAAACATCATTCCAAATGAATAATTTTGTTTCAGACGAGGCCACAGTACAGTTCAGCAAATGCATCGACTTGTTGAATATATTAATACAGGATACAACTGTAAAAAGCACACTGGTGCTGTATTCCTGATATTACAAAAGCTTTTGACAAAATCTGGCACCAATGTCTTCTTTACAAACTCATCAAAGCAAATGTACCAATAAATTTAATACGTCTAATGAAATCATGCCTCACTGACAGAAGAATGCAGGTGAAGATCAATGGAATAATCTCTACAAAATGTAATATTTTAGCTGGAGTTCCATAAGGCTCATTGCTGGCTCCGCTTTTGTTCTCGGCCTACTTGGCAGATATCCCACGAAATCCTATGACAGCCATCATAGCTCTATACGCAGAAGATACTGCAATATTAACAAGATTTCTCTGTCCTACCTGGTAACCAGAAAACTATACGACAGCATTGCCACGCTGGAAAATGGTTCTCTTACTGGTGGCTGCAAGTAAATCCTCAAACAAAGTACAGCCATACTCTTCACCAGAAGGCTAGTATCTCCCAAAGGAGATATCCAACTCTTTAATGCTGATATCCCATGGCAAACAGAAACTAAATGTCTTGGGATATAATCAGATAAAGGACTTCGATTCAACAGTCACATCAAACTCATTTGTACGAAATTATCCAAAGCAATCACTCAACTTTACCCCATGATTAATCATCGTAGCAAACTAAATACAAGAAACAAACTATTACATTATCAGATGGCGATAAGTCCCATAATTACTTATGCCTCGCCAGCTTGGAGCCATGTTTCCAAATCTAACATACTAAGACCACACAAAACAAATTCTTACGGATGATACTAGATGCCCCATGGTTCATCAGAAATAATCAGATTTACCGTAATACCAATAGCTCATATATCTCCTCATTACTTCACTCTCTACCAGTAAAGTTCTTTTCAAATGCAACAAAATGCACCCGATTAAACAAGTTGCTGACTACAATGAATTTGATCACTACAAGCACAAAAGACCTAAGGCAATTCTATCCTCTAAGTATATTTAATCCCACAGCCCGCAAAGGGCGAACTTAAAGCTCACAGACTATTCCTACTACCATGATTTGATTTCATGCTCATATAAAGGGGAATATTAAAAGCAGTTCCCATCATATCAGTAGCATTGTTGTTGCATGTTAAGCAAGTATGAAATTGTGATTAAGTAAATAATTCACTTTCAAAATCAAAGTATGCAAAAATTGTATGCACGCTCTCTCCATAATATAATTAGAATTAGAATTTGTTTTGTGAACTATAGAAAATCAGAAAGTAAACGAACTGTTGATCACAACTGTTTGTATCACGAGAAACTGTTTTTCGCTTTTAACTAAGGCAAGTTTGCTGCTATATGTTATCCGAGTCGTTCATTCAAGTTAATTAAACAGTTCGAAACAGAAAAGATAACATTATACGTCTGGCGTGAGTCGAATTTTCTATAAAGAAAAATAAATATCGAGAAGCACGGTCTGTTTACGTTGGTTTCTTTTAATTAACTCCAAACTACCTTTCGATATTGTCTTGTCCTCCTATACGGAATTTTAACATAACATTTCTCGCTGATTGCGGTGAAGGACGTAATTTGGGATGATAAATAACACAAATATCGATGATTGATAATGAGTTAGGGAGTCCAGATGAACGCTGCAGAGAATTAAGTACTCCTAGTTATAATTGCTATTTGTTTAAGCTCTTCGAGATATTTAAAAGGAAACAACCTATTCCTTAATCTAAATCGATATTTTAATACTATTTTTAAGTCCTTGACTTTAAGGATAATCGCTATAGTGCTTTATTTGTTACTTTATTTAAAAAGTGAAATTTAAAAAAAATGTCTTCATTCATTTTATGTTGATAAACATTAATGCAACTGCAAATTGTAAATCTCGTTAAAATAGCGCTGGATCAACCAAAGACACGTAATGATGTGCTAAAGGTTGATTTGATGTTGCTAAATGCAGCAATTATCATGACTTCAGTATATTAGAAAAGAAAACTCTGCTAAACATTTAAGCATGATGTATTTGTAAATCGTCTGACTTCTAAAGATATACATTTATTTTTATTTATTTATTTTGGAGAAAGGAGGGGAATCAAAATCTTGCTGTCTCTGCCTATAACTAATGTCTCTCTATTTATAATGTCACATCACATAATTCATAAATAAAATTCATAAATTCATTTCTGTTTAAAAATTAAAATGACCAGCTTTTATTTTAAATAAATAAAACTGCCACAGTTTTCAATATAATATACAATCCCTGGACAAAAAAATTAGAAAACCTACCTCAATTAACTGCTTTGAATTCCGCTTAAGCAACTAAGGAGAACAAATATATCATGTCTGTTAATTGAGTGTGTTCTCCAGTTTGCGTTTCTAAGGATAAAAACTGAGTTACAAGAAGAAAAATCCTCATCACCCTTGTATGAGACTGGTTAACTTTTCTTAACTTGAAGAATCCTTATAAAGGTTCCTCTTATCCTAGGCGAGAATTGAATCTAAGTCTTTCCTACAGAAGGATCAATGTCCTGGCAACTCCTTGGCGATGGCACTGCCATAGACGACTTGAATACTATAATGAAAGGATTACACCAATCCGAATAGTATCTGAGCTTCCATAACTCAGTCGGTATAGACGAAGCCCTTTGGTCGGAAAGACCTGGGTTCGATTCCCGTCATTGACATGAGGAACATTTATTTGGTCTCTTTCTACTAAAAGGTGTTAGCCGGTTTCATACGGAGGTAGGGGATATTTTTCACCTGGAAACTCAAGTTATTCGTCTCCAATAACACGTAAACCGGCCCAGTGAACACACCTGGATTACAGTCATGAATACGTCCCAGCCATATGCCGGTCCTGAGCCCGGAATAAAATTGCGGATAAAATAAAACCGGATAGAATTGAACTATCCTGTAAAAATCTCCCCAGGAATAGTTTGTGAGCAATGTCTACAATGTCATCTACGATCGGAAACGACTGAAAGGGAAAACCATTTAAATGTTAATATAAAATCAGTCCTCTTGTCAATCATTTCTAGGTCATTCAATAATGATAGAGGTGAATTCGTATGTCATGTTATAATACATCACACAGAATTTTAGAGTTAGACTAGAGCGAGAGAGGGATAAAAAGACAACGTCTTTTTATCCCTCTTATTATATCAATGACTATTATACCTATATCTCTTCCCAGGGCAGCCGACAGATTAGATCGCACTCTGAGGCAAACAATTAAATATCATCCCTGATGGATTATAAGACAAAAATATAAGAAACCTCCAATTGTTATTTTTTAGAAGAGAAACATTAATGCAAAACGATTACATATTAATAATAATCAAATGTTTGTTCTACGGGGATATCGCACAATAAAACATTTTATAAGCTCTTCTAATGACATAGTTACTAGACGGACCAATCTTTCTTGGGTCATTGCTGTTCGCAAATAATTTTTAATCAGTTTAAGCTTGGAAAAACTTCTTTCCGCACTTGCTACTCAAATAGGAAGCCGACGACAGGAATTGTTAGCGTAGCGACGGTGCCTACCGCAATATGGCTGAACGAGCGCCCTTACTAAGCCGCGCTATGAGGCAGGCTGCCTCTATGCTACCCTGTCGACGGTACTGTCTCTTCCTGCCGTGTGTATGTACATCATCTCATGTGGTTTTCCTCACATTCTAGCCATGCAAAATAATGTCAGTTTAGATTAACTGAACCATGGTTCCTTTTCAAAGATTCAACACTCCAATCACAAAAAAATATTAAGATACAATGCTGTAATAGCTTGTTTCTACCAGTCATTCGTATCAGAAGTGAATATTCCTTCTTCCAACGTTCAAACGTGCCTTTATGATGGCAGCCTTTGGTCATCCAATGATTTCGGTAGCTCTTTTTGTATTTGTTTCTGCTTGTCGAACACAGATCATTTGACTTTTCTATAAGTTAGTTTATATCACAACTTCCCTATCTTGGCAACGTGTAATATAAATGAAGTATGCATTTAAGATATCAAGTGTAAACAGTAGATACACATTAGTATATGGCTGCACAGTGAAAAGAGAAAAATCTCAGCGATTATTTCTTTTTTTTTTCTTACGTAAGATATACTGAGGCATATTTTGTAGTTATGCCATTTTTACTGAGAGCGGGACCGTCTCCTTATTTCTATGAAGAAAGTACGCCGAGAAAGATTTGCATATTTTCATGTAATCATATAATTGCATGGGCTCAGCATATTTTTCATGTGATAAAGTATTTTCATTTTTCTCTCATGTGCTTCTAATTTTTCCTATACATAGGTACAATAATACAGTCTGATTATTGCATATTCTTCCTCTTCTTGAATATTCTGAAATTGAGCAGGTTCTTCTTTTAGGAGCAAAAACTTTCCTTCCACTCTCTTCTGTTCTGAGCCTTCTCTTTCAAGATTGTGTACCTGTCTCCATTCAGCATGTCATCTAGCATTGTTTTCCTAACTCTTCCTCTGAGTCTTTTTCCGTCTATTTTTCCTTCGATGGCATCTCTGATGATTCCATTCCCTCTCAGAATATGCCCGATCCAGTTTCCCTTTCTTCTTTTTATCCTCCTTAACAGACTTCTTTCTTCCTCTACTCTTTTGAAGACCTCTTCATTACTTATTTTATCTGTCCATTTGTTTTTTTTTTCATCCTTCTCCAAATCCACATCTCATAGCTTTCCAAAATCTTAATTTCTTCTTTCTTCAATGTCCAAGTTTCAGCTGCATAGAGGGCAACACTCCACATATAACATTTTATTAGTCTTTTCTTTAGGTTTCTATCCATTTTCTATTAAAGGAATCTCTTCCCATCGCTATTCTTGCTTTTATGTCACTTTTACATCTTCCATCACTGCTAATAAAACTTCCTAGATATTTAAATGTTTAGATATTTAAATGTCTTTAAATATTTATTGCATATTATACAGTAAGAAATTGGTATTATTTTTGCTTTGCTTTAGCATGCCTTGGATTCAACATCAGAAGCGATTTTCGCTCTTTTATTTTGTTAAACATATTGCTCGATCAGGATAGTGCAGCTGAGTCCTGGTTTATCACACATACCAACCAAACACTATTAAATGTTACTTAAGAGTGACGTAGAGAAATATGTATTTATTGGCTAATTATTTATTTACTTCTTTTCAAATTGCTTTATCTTCTGTCAGACACAGACTTATCTCATTCCTTTTCGTTTTCTAGATCTTATGCTGTATGTGATTATCGTTTTTGGAATATACCTGAAAAAGAATTCTAATGTTGTTCTTCAGTTATATTCCACTGAGAGTCAAAACCAGAACGAGTGGATAGAGACGCTACTGACAGAGGCAAGTCAGGCAGCGCAACATACACAAAAATACAATAAAAAATAAATAAATTGCCAATGAGCAGGATTCCATGATGCCAAAGGCCAGCTACTTTAATTTTTCGAATTTATTTTCGAGGGAGACTCAAGCAGTACGTCAGGATAACTTGGGCTGGATTTAACAGGGAAACAGTGAAACCAGGTCTCCGAAAAACTGAGAGTGTAAAGAAATAAAAATGGTCAAACAATCGAGATAATACAATTCTCAAAATTTATTGAAATTAGTGTGACTTTTAGTGCTATCAATTAAGCCATCATAAAACTCGGGATTTCACTCTACATAAGGGATGGCTTTCAGAATTTACCAGATCGCAAATGACATAATGCAGCGCAGAAAGTATTCTGCATTCTAGCAGCATAGAAAGCGCATTCTAAATGAAATGCACTTTCGTTAAGTATGCAACTCCACTGGCATATATTATAGAATATAAAGAGTAAATTGCCAAGGCAATAACTACCCTTCACATAGCCATGCAGTCTCCTATAGAATACCATGTTTCCATCCAGCCATCAGTGAAGAACTTTTCAAAAACTTTAACCACTACTCGAGAGATTCTAACGTAAACCTTTGGATCCACTCTCGTGTAATGGAAGTATTTTACTCTATTTCCATTCAACTCTCTGGGAAACTTGCCAGTAATGAGACTTAAATTAAAGAAATAGTCAAAGGTAGTACCAATTTCTCTTGCATATTCTCGTAACATACGGACTAATATCCCATCGAATCCCATGGCAGTAGGCGCACTGAGATTTTGATATATTGTAAACATCTTCGGTTCATCTACTTCGATTTTCACATTGGTCACCGCATCTGGATGATACCCTCCCCTTCACTCGCAAAATGATCACTGAATAACTATTATTCAACTATTATTTTAGTTCTGTCACTTTCATTACCACTTGCATTTATTAAAGATATCTTTTCATCATTCTTATTTTTACTTACCACATAACGAAAGATCTCTTTGAGTTTCCTCTCATAATCTGATTTTGTCTTTTTATCATATTGTCAACTTCCTTGCTGTGCTTTATATTGTTTATGAGCTTACTGGTCGCATTTTACCTTAAATTTCCCTGAATAGTATTTTTATTTTATTTTCAATTTTTCAATAATTTCTAATTATCCATTTAACTTCCACTTGATTTATTCTCCCGAACCTTCGTATGCAGTAAGATACTGCCTCCCTCAAATAATATCCTTTGACCATTTTCCATGCACCGCTAACATCCTTCCTTTGTAGCCTCTTTTATATTGGCACTGATAGAAGATTGTTTAAGAAAGATAATCAGTAGTTTTGTACTTCCTTATATATTCCTTCTTAACTGAAACTTCCACATGTTTAGCCACCTTCCAGAGTGCATAGATCACTCTGCCCCAGTTTGAGGCGAGGTGGCGGCTACCTTGGTTGGGTTAAATCCGATCTTATCACCAGATCCATCACTTTCTGAAATTTAGGATGCTGCACATCACATGCACTTTCAGGTAACGATCTCCCACTTGTTTTTTCTTCGTTCTAATCTTTATCAAAAGGCGAGTCTTCCATGATAATTACCTTTCCTATATTAATTTAATTAATGCGTATGACGGTATAGATATGATCGACGCATATCATCTATATCGTCCCCTTTCACTCCCCCCAGGCCTATATTAGCACCCGACTATATATTTTGCCTTTTTGACTTTTATATCATACTAGATAGCCTCAAAATACAGTACTGCATTCTCCTTTTTGTTGCAATTCTTTTGATATCATTAATAATACCGCTACCGCATCTTCTTCTACCTTCTATCTCTGAAATTCACTATCCTTAACACTCAATTCTTGTAATTGTATCATACTCTTGGTCAGCCAAGTCTCACTAATATCTATAATTTTTCGCCATGCAATAATAACCAATGCTAAAAATTCCTCATCCTTGTTCCTGATATTTGCTTGTGGCATTAGTATACATGAATTTTAATATCCCCTTGGATATGACACGCTGGGATGACATTGGGATGACACGCTGACATTCAGAACTTCATTGGTTTAAAGACCTCTCCTTAATATTATAAAGGGATAAACTTAAACTGGAGGTAAAGGAGTCGAAAGATTAGAAAATTTTCTGTGTAAAGTAATGATAGCTGCTGCCTCTTATATAAAGCATACAATTTATCATTGTTTTTTTATATAAAACAGTATTTTGTTTATCTAAAGGATATGAAGGTGTTATCAATTAAAAACAAGTGCATATTTGCAAATATATTTTCAATTTAAATTACTGTCACAAAATATTCAATTACTTTTAATGGTTACATTAAAACTACAAATTATTATTTAAATAATACAAGGGATAAGTAATACCACTTAAGCCAATTTTAGTTAATACAATTTTATCTCAATGCAAAATAAATTAAAATTGCCGGGGGAAGGGAAAATTAATATTTTAGAAAAACAAGCATGGAACAAAGCCGATCTGTCTTTATAAGAAAAAGGGTTAAAGCTCGTACTTCATTGAATCTTCTTTATCTTATTCTTAGAACTGGAATTATCGCTATAATGAAAATGATCATCACCCAGTATAATTTTCTGAGTTGTTTTTTCCCTCGACGATACACTTTAATCTCAGAATAACGGGAGTAGAAAGTGAATGCAATTAACCTCTATTCTGAATAAAGCTTAACATTAATCTTAGAAAGGATAAAATACAAAGTATATGGGGGGGGGGGAGTACTTGAAAGATAAACACTGTAATTACCATATAGGAAGAATTATTGGCATCATGCCAAACAAGTAATTGCTTATGAAGATAAATAATAATAATATAAATGGGAGAACACGTCTATTTTAAAATCAGGTTATTACAGCTGAAAATATCCACTTAACTGACAGTACAGAAAAATCTTTCATAAGTATCTATGCAATCAGCAAACATTATCATAGCAACTTAATCACTTTTGTAAATTTTTCTACACGAGTTTACGCAACTTTCGTCTGATAACGTTCGCCATTAAGTTTCGTAATGCACTGCATATTTTAAGTTGCAAAAATAATAATATCAAAATCACCACCTTATATGACTGAAAAGAGTAGAAATCTTCATAGCAGTGAGTCAATAGTATTAACCGTGAAAAGATGCAGACATATATTGTATATAAAGGCAATTTCTTTTCGAGATGCATGCAGCGCGAGAAAAGCATGCGTTGTAACACAAACTAACTCTTTACAGAATTGCACAAACACAGCAAAAAAAGAGCTAACGCCTATTTGCAAGAGCCAAAGGGAACGTTTCCTGCAGATTTTGCAATACATAGTTTTCTAATAGTGTATCAAAAGAGAGGGTAAAAAAGAGAAACTTTAAAATTCGAAGCTAAAAACATTACGAACGTGAATTTGTGTTGAGAGTGTCAATAACAGGTTGGAAATTTTTATCAGTATGCGTGAAGTTCAGTTACATCATTTTGTAGCAATAACTTTTTTGATCAATTGCAGCATAGCGCCAAAACTTATCAGCATTTTTTTAAAGATTATTTTGTTTCTTTAAATTGGGTTTTCTCTTCTATGCGTATGATTTTATTTTTTTTATTTGATATGTGTTTTGCAGGATATTTGAATTTTTATAATACTTCAATTATATATTTTTTCTTCGCTAATTCGTTCATGAATTCTTTCTAAAATTTATCACTTGCCTTAATAGTATTGTTTTTCGAAGGAGAAGTAATCTCGACGTTAAAAAAAAAAAAAAAAAGCTTCCTAGTTTTTAAAAGTTTCTTCTTTTATTGAGCATATCAGATGGTGGAGAGGGTATATACGACATTTTTGCACGATGCTTGAATTTTTCTAATATATTTTTGTTATAATTATTTTTTCTGTTTTCTGATTATGATTTATTTACAATTTATTATCTATAGAAAATTACTTAAAATGATCTAGAACAGGGGTCGGCAAACTGCTCTTTGGGTACGTACATGTGGCTCTGAAGTAAAATTGAAAATGAAAATAAAACTATCATAGTTTCATTTATAAAATTTTTAAAGGATTTTATTCACATAATGGTGATTTCATTTGTTTTATAGGTCTCGCAAAACTTCGTGGCACTAAGATGCACGATGTCAGGGAAGGGAGAGCGAGCGTGGAGGAGGTATACAGAGGGAGTGGAGGGAATGGTTGAGCACATGGTAGGCAGGGCAGCCAAACAAAGTGACTAATTAGGATTAGGTTTTATGATGCCTCAACATCTGAGGTCATTTTCAGAGCAACAAAGTGACTAATAAGTGAGCGCACGGGCGCCCTCTACTGGGCAAGTCAAAGTTGGCAATGGTGAAATGTGAAAGCGGAGTCCCTGTCGCTTTGCTGTTTCTGCAACTTAGTATTCTCTTTTGGCTGGGTGCATCCAGAAACTGCATTAAGGTGATAAAGGCAACCTGGCAATTATTATTATTATTATAAATGCAATTATTTTAAATAAATAAATATTAAATATTATATATATATATATATGACAGAATGATCATTGACTCGGTTAACATACATAGTTTTATGAAAAAAATTGAATGACTAGAACCGAGATTTAATTAAAAAGGTTTTAATATAAACACACTACTAGTTTTGGCCTATAACAGCCTTCTTCAGGTGACATTATAAAAGAAAAAACACTAAACATTGAGGGTTAAAAGACTATGAACATCATAGACAGTCTTTATACATAATTAGCATTAAAACGTTGTAGTTGTATTTGAAGCTGTTCTTTCATTTGTTGCATTGTTGGGAGAGTGCGTGCTTGCTGCATCACGTGAACGCCAGTACATGATTACAGCTGAATGACTATCCGGGAGGTTGTAGCTTAAGTTGTTATTTAGATGAACAGGATTGAAGATGATTTCTCTCGATTCCACAATTTTTCTCTCTATTTCGTCACTGCAACGGAAGATGTTTGTAGATTTTTCCCAGCAGACTTTGTGACTTTGGTTATCATCATTAGGATTAGCCGAGAAGATGATATGACTTGATAATGCACTTGATAATGCACTATGACAAATCTATATATATATATATATATATATAGATTTGTTTTTATTATATTTTCGAATTATTGTCATTTATTATTTTAAATAATCACTTAGTTCTTTTTATTTTCTTTTTATATAATGTATTTATATAATGTGTTAAATAAAATATATTGCTTAGGGTGCTTTTCAACATGGCTACGAAGAAAAAACTAAGAAAAACAATAGATGAGCATCGTGACTTTAAAACTGAATGGACTGAATCTTTCGCGTTTATCTCAAACTCAGGTGGCCTTTCAACCTGTCTTACTTGCCAAGAAAAACTGGCGCACAACAAAAAGTGAAATTTGGAGACACAATTCACGACAAAACATACTACATTTGCCAGAAAATATCCTGTCAGCGACACGAGAAAGAGAGCAGTTGAAGAACTTCAGAAAAATGTAGAAAAATCAAGTTATGTATTTAATTATTGGAGAGAGTCTGCCAATGATGTTAATATTGCAAGCTTCGTAGTGAGTCAGGAGATCACTAAGAGAGGAACACCATTCACAGATGGTTAATACATAAAATATTGTTTTGTTAATGCATCTGAAGAACTTTTTTGGGATTTCAAAAACAAAGTAGAGATTTTAAATAAAATTAAAAACATACAGTTATCTGCCAAAACAGTAGCAGATAGGACAGTTATAATGTCCTCAAATGTGGCCAACCAACAAGTCGAAGACATTAAATTAGCTTCAGCTTTATCAATTGCGGTAGATGAATCTTGCAACATCTCAAGGACACAGCCCAAGTTTCCCTTTTTGTGCGGTATGTATCATCTGAGGATCCGAGAGAAGAACTTTTGGGATTATTGCCACTCAAGGGCCAAACGAGTGGAGAGGACATAGCAAATACCGTCCTTGAATGCATGGAAAAAAATCATATCCCACTCAATAAAATTGTGTCAATTGCAACCGATGGTGCAAAAAGAATGACGGGAGCGAAAAAAGGTTTTGTTTCAATTTTAAAAGGAAAAATTAACCATGAAGTAATTACTTTCCATTTCTCCACCAGGAGAAATGGAAAGTAATTACTTCATGGAAAAAAAAAAAAAAAAAAAATAACTTTTTTTCCTAAAAAGTTATCAGTATCAGTTGGAGGTGACATCATTAAAAGATATCCGCAAATGATGAGCTCGCTCATCTCCACTAGCCTAAGCAGACATCTTCTGGAGGAGAGGCCGTGAGGGGGAGTATTGCAGGGAAGACCTCTGTCGCCCTCTTGACTACCCTTTCACTTCACCACCTAATGCTATTTTTTTCCCTCCAAAGTTATCAGTATCAGTTGGAGGTGACATCACTAAAAGATATCTGCAAAAGATGAGCACGCTCATCTCCACTAGGCTGAGTAGACCTTCTGGAGGAGAGGGGGGTGACGGGGTGGGGTGGGGTGGGGAAGCATTGCAGGGAAGGCCTCTGTCACCCTCCGGACGACCTTTTCACTTCCACCACCTAATGCTATTTTTTTTCCCATCCCAACAATTTCGGACATGAGTGAGAGAAATAGTCACATGGTCTAACATCAAAAACACTTTTTGAGGATAAAATACTTAACATAATAAGGGCAAATGATATAGAATACCCTTCGAGCCACAGAGATAAGATTTGCCCTATGATGTCTCAAAGTAAGATAATCTCACATCATATCCAACAGCATGGACTGTTCAATAAGTAATAAGACTAATTTTACTGTGGCGAAACCACTCATCACAATATTAATTTCTGTGGAATAAAGAAATGTTGCTGTCTGTATTAACAAAAGAGGTTGATAGATGTCGTATACGGGCCGATGTGTCAGTGTCACGTGACTAAATGCAAGCTTGTTTCGACGCGCCTACTCTCCACGACCAGTCGTCAAAATGGAAGTGCCCTTGGAACAGCGTTATGCGATTAAATTTTGTGTGCGTTTGCAAAAATCGGCATCGGACTCTTTTAACATGATACGCGAAGCTTTCCATGATGAAGCAATGTCGAGGGCAGGTGTTTTTCGCTTGCATAAAACTTTTAAGGAAGGAAGGCAAAATGTGGAAGATCTTGAACGTGAGGGAAAACCTTCAACGTCCATCACAGAGACATTGATCAACACAGCAGCGATTATCATCAAGGAGGATCGCAGAATTACAGTACGCCAGTTGCATGTTGTCCTGAATATTTCTGTGGGAAGTGTTCACTCAACCATGGCTGAACATTTGGGACTGAAATGTGTTTGCATCCGATGGATGCCCAAACTCTTGACACTGGAGCAAATGCAGCATCGAGTGGATGTGTGCACAGAATGGAAAGAAAGACTGGAACAAGAAGGTGACAACTTCTTAAAACGCATCATTACAGCAGATGAAGCTTGGTTGTATCACTATGACCTACAATGAAACAACAAAGCAGTGAATGGAAGCATCCGTCTTCGCCTA
The DNA here is from genome assembly GCF_054136105.1 of Typopeltis vanoorti. Classification (NCBI taxonomy): domain Eukaryota; kingdom Metazoa; phylum Arthropoda; class Arachnida; order Uropygi; family Thelyphonidae; genus Typopeltis; species Typopeltis vanoorti. The sequence goes on from NC_143552.1 coordinate 135,144,688, forward strand.
TCCCCAAGAAAGCAAAAACTGTAAAATCGGCTGGTAAAGTTATGACCATAATGTTTTTTGACTATGAAGGCATTGTTTACCAACATGCTGTAGAACCCGGGGATACTGTAAATGGCTCATACTATGCAGAGGTTTTACAGACAATGGTACAGCATGTCAAAAGGACACTTCCTTTTGAAGCGTCCGCTGAAGAATGGCTTCTTATTGCACCACGATAATGCAAGGCCACATATTGCTGATTGTGTAGTGGACGTTTCAGAAGAACAACATAGATATCCTACCACATCCTCCATACAGTCCTAATCTCACACCGTGCGATTTCTGGCTGTTTCCTCAGCTCAAGAAACCACTAAGAGGCCGCAATTTTGAAAGCAACAAAGCATGTGTAAAAGCTGCGGAGGCGGTTTTGAAAGAACTCTCAAAAAAAGGACTTTCACATGTGTTTAAGAAGTGGACGCAATGTTGGGACAAATGCTTCGTGTCTCACGGTAGTTGCTTCGAAAAAGACCATGTTAATGATGACAATTAAAGGTAATCTCTTTTCTGTATAAATATAGTCCTTATAACTTATTGAACAGCCTATGTAGAAACATGTCCGTGAATCATCTGCGCGAAAGTTTCATTTTGGAAGGAACGGTCAGGGTTAAGGGTTAGGTAAATTGTACTATAAGGAAAAACAAACGAGTCAAGTGTCTTTGCAGTTACGGCAATTCGTTCATCCCGTGCAGCTATCGTATTGTGTTGTGGTGATTGGTACCCAGGAAAGTAAAGTAAAATAATGGATGAGCCACAGAAGTCATTGAAATTTCTTTCTTCAGGAAAATGGCACAAGACAAAACTCTTCATCTAGCTCTAAAAGGATGGAAACCGATTATTATTTTAGAAGACACATACATTGTGATGTATTTATCCAGGACCACTTGGAAAAAGTTATGCAGAAAGTGGTCTGATATCCTCAACTACTTGTAAAGAAGAGTTGACTATGAAATGGACCTCGGTGAGTGTTATATTCTGAAATGCCAAGATGGGGAACTAATACTTGATGATACAGGAGCTGAGGGAAGTAAAGTTTTTTCTATTAGTTGTTAAGAAGCTGAGAGATTTTCACCAAAAATGTACAACATTGATAATCATTTACTATTTTTGGAAACTGAATTACCATCTATTCGTATCATGGGGAAAATTATCGCTAATCATTTAAATTCATCAATGGTAAAATTAGACTTTCAAGATTTTATCCAATTCGATAAAGATTCTTTATTTTGAGACATTTACGAACATTTTACAAAAACTATGTGTATATTTGCTGACAAAAGAATACGCAGAATGTTTAGGGAGGCATGGTGTCATTTCCAGACTGACACAATATCAAATGTATGGAAGTGTGGTTACCATGGTATCTGATTTAAAAACCCTTTTGCGTGACTAGCTATTTTGATGTAATGTAACCAAGAAACAGTGAGTAACAAAAATTTTATTCATTGAACTCTTTGGAAAATGTTAAGAGTCTAAACTAAATATTGTGAAATATTTTTAGGTAATTACATGTTTCCAATTTATCTCAGTGAATATACTTGTAAATAGTATTTCGGGAAAATAAATATGCATTTGTAAACTTAAATGAACAAAGATTTGTGCTTTTGTTGTTGTGTTTTTCCACAGTGAATAAGTGTTGAAAACTGATATCCATGTATTGATTATTTTAGAAATTGTCTAATTCTACCTATTGACATTATTTGAGTTATCTGAAAACAATTCGTTCACATAATTGAAAATCCAAACTGTTAGAATTTGGTTGTTTTACAGAGAGAGAGTAGATAATTAACCCAAAACATGACTAACTCTTAAAGTTTGGTATAGAAAAAATGTTTGTACTCTCCAGATAACACATATACAAATTTTACCTTTCCCCACACAAAGTAAGATAAAAACACACCAACAGTACATCTAGCAGCATGTGAAAACATGTCGTTGAGTCATCTGTGCAAAAGGTTCATTTTTGAAGGAATGGTCAGGGTATGGCATGGTAAGTGTAAACAGTACTATAAGAAAATACCATAGAGTCGAGTGACTTTGGACTTAAGGTAATCGTTTATCCATTGCAGCTGCTGTTTTGTGTTGTGGTGTTTTGTGTTTGGTAATGTAAAAATAATGGGTGAGCCACAAATTCTTTGAAAGTTTCTTTGTGAACAGTTCTAATTGTTTAGAATTTTGTAACATATATTTTATGTTAACAGAAAGTTAACATAAAATATATGATCAGAGCTAATAATCAGTAAAATAATAATAATAATAATAAATAACTATTTATTTGTGGTGCCATATGAAGTAATCTAAGAAGAAGAAGAAGAAAAGAAAACGATTATCAAAAATCGATAGTGGGTGAAAAATACGAATTTTCAGTTATTATTGGGATAATTGATTGCCAATTTCTTATGAATAAGACCTCAAATTTATTTCCTAAAGAAATTTGTATTTCTGATGGAATTATTGTAAGATATGCATTGACAAAATCACCTTGTAGTTGGAAAGAATTACCTGAAAAAGTTATAAAACAGAATTCTTGGTTAATAAAATATAACTATCAGCTGAAGTGGGAAATTGGTTCACTATCTCTGGACAAACTAAGAAATTAGATGATAGAATCAACATGCAAATATCAAATATTACTCGCCAAAGAGAAAAATCAAACACATTAACGAGATTAATAAGGAGGCCTGTTCTTGATTTAAATGCAATTGGATGCCCAAAATGTGAAAACATAATGTGTACTTTTAAATGCTTTTGGAAACATAACGAAAGATTTTGTGCCTTTAATAATTCTCAGAAGTATATGTATTGGTTTCAAAAAATAAATATGCAACCCTTAATTTTACTATAGTAATAAATTTCCAATGATCACCAAATGAAAACTTAACTTGCAGATGAGAGTCACATTGTCAAAAACCACATTTCCACAAGCATGGGAAAGAACTTTTAATGTATTTTTCAATTTATTTATTTTCTGTATGTTAGATTCAGTAAATACAATTTGTAAATAATATTTCATTCAAATAAAATGTGTAAATTTAAATGAACAAATTGGGTGTCATTGATGTGTTATACAAATTTAAGTAAGACCATAACATTTTTTTTCCTTGTGAAATTTCATGCCACAAAGTAACCAGAGACTTTTTTTGACTCAGTGAATTAAAAGTCTTATTTGTTCATGCAAGTCCTCAAATATTTCATGAAACTGTCAACTCTTGGAAGCAAAAGGAATAATCGGGGATTAAATTAATAGCCAGAATTTTAGTGGAGAAGATTTCACCTGAAAAGTACAATACTGTAAGAATTTGATTATTTTACAGAGCCATTTGTTAATAATATTACAGACAAATAAAAGGTAACATAGAAATTAACAAAGTATATATTACAGAGGTAATATTCATTTGAAATAATAAGAAATAACTATTAATTTGTTGTGCTGGCTAAAGAAATTTCTAAAAGAAAACACAATGGCAAGTTCAAAACCTTGTTTGTTGCATTTCTGTTACTTAAAATTACTAATGCTAAAGAAAAAAATAAATAAAATAAATAAATTTCAGTTATTACAGAAATAGGTTAACAGCACAAGGAATCGCAGGTAAAATTAATAGTCAATATTGGTTTTAAAAAAATAAATGTAAGCATTAACTTACTACAGCAATAATTTCCCACGGGAACAAAGAATGAATAATTTTAGGATATGTGTCATCACAATCATGTGAATGCTAATCCCTTAGTCATATGTAAGTATTTGAGAAACATCCAATCTTGGGAAAATGATAAGTTTTGAACAATACCGCAATTTACGGATGTGACTCATGTCATCTTCATGAAAGACCCCTTTGAAGAAAACCATGATTTGTAGTAACCGCTCGCTGGGGGATTTTGTCATAACAATAACATAGCATCTATGGGCTGAAATCTAAAGGAAAAATACTCAACTATTTCAGGTTACAGACTTCTTCTTCTTCTGCAGCTTCTCCCACTTAAGTGGGGTCACTGTTGATAATGAGTCTCCTCCACACCTTCCTGTCTTGGGCTGTCACCACATCCAAGTTCTTCATCCTCAAATCCTCTTCTACCAGCTCCCTCCATCTCTTCTTTGGCTGCTCATGCTTCTGCCTTCCTTGCACATCCATCTGCATGACCCTCCCTCCTCATCACATGACCAAACCATCTCAACCTTGCCTCCTGTATTTTTGCTCCTAAGTTTGTAACTTTCACTGTTCCCCTGATATAGTCATTTCTCAGACGATCCGTTCTGGTCACACCGCACATCCACCTAAGCATTCTCATCTCTGCTACTTGCATCCTGCTGATGTTATTTTTCCTCAGGGCCACAGTTTCTATAGCATACGTCATAGCTGGCCTCACTACTGTCCTATAGATTTTGCCTTTCAGATTGATTGGCACCCTCTTATCACATAACACTCCAGCCATCTCCCTCCAGTTCCTCGATCCCACTTCCTTCTCAGCTCCTCCATCTTCTTTCACTGTTGAACCTAAGTATCTAAAGTCTCTCACCTTCCTATTGACATTTCCTTCCAGCTCCAGATCTGTCTCCTGTCCACTGCCCACTGTGCAAAACATATACTCTGTCTTACTTCTGCTCAGTCTCATACCTCTCTTCCAGTACTTTTTCCATCTTTCCAGTTTAGTTCCTGCTTCTTCTCTTGAATCTGCACACAGCAAGATGCCATCTCATGTTCTGCATACAACATTGTCCAAGGCACATCTTCTTTCACCTCCTCTGTTACCACCTCCATCACAATATTAAACAGAAACGGACTTAATGCTGATCCTTGATGCAAGCCAACTGTTACTTGAAAACTTTCTGTCTGTCCCAGACATGTCCGAACACGTGTCTTCACATTTCTGTACATTTCCTGCACCAACCTGATATATTTCTCTGGAACCTTCTTCTCCCTCAGACACCTCCAGACTTCTTGCCTTGGCACTCTATTGTATGCTTTCTCTAGATCAATAAATGCCAGATGTAGCTCCCTTTGTTTCTCTTGATACTTTTCCATCATCTGCTGTAACCCAAAGATAGCATCTGTTGTTGATCTGCCAGGCATGGAGCTAAATTGTTCCTTTGCAATCTCCACCTCCTTCTTCAATCTACCATCATGAACCCTTTCTAGGATTTTCATTGTGCGGGATATAAACTTTATTCCTCTGTAATTTTTACAGTCTTGTGCATCCCCTTTACCCTTGTAGATGGGGACAAGAATACTCTCCCTCCATTCCTGGGGTATATTTTTCTGTTGGCAAACTTTTATGAACAGGTCCCACAGCAGGTCAATTCCCTCTTCCCACAGTGCCTTCATGCCTCCACTAGAATTCTGTCGGGGGCCCACCGATTTTCCATTCCTCATCTTCTTGATGGCCTCCATCACTTCCACTCTACTCATGTTCTGCACCATCCCCTCAGAAGGCTGCCCATCTTCTCTGTGAGTCCTTGTATTTTCCTCATTCAAAAGTCCCTCAAAGTATATATTTCCATCTGTTTCTTATGTCTACATCTCTCCATAATACTCTTCCTTGAGCATCTTTGATCTGCCTCACATGTAAGATGTCCTTTGCTGCTTTATTTCTACATTTTGCTGGTTGGTAAATTTTTCTCTGTCCTTCCTTTGTTTCAAATTGATCATACAGATCTTGATATGCCATGGCCTTCGCCTGTGCCACAACTCTCTTGGCTTCTTGTTTTCTCTCTCTGTACACCTCTCTGTCCTCTTCCACTCTTGACTCATCCCACTTCTGTTTTGCCTTCCTCTTAGCTGTCACTGCCACTCATACATTATTATTCCACCACCAACCCTCCTTCTGCTCTCTAATCTTTGCAGATGTCTCACCAAGCACCTCCATTTCACAGCTCAGGATTACTTTTAAATTATGTTTCCACCAATCTTGTACACTTTCCAGTCCATCCGGAATCCTCTGTAACCCCTCTCCCTAAAACGATTCCTCACACTCTCCTCTTTTAAGCGAAACCACTTAATTGTCTTCATCCCATGGCATCCAGAGGTTTTTATCTTCGATCTTATTTTAAAGTCTGCACACAGCAGTCGGTGTTGCTGTGCCGCTTGATTTGTTGGAATTACCTTACAATTTGTCACAACCTTAAGATGTTTTCTTCTAATCAAAGTGTAGTCAATTTGTGAACTGTTGTTACCACTCCTAAATGTTATCGAATGTTCTTCCCTCTTGTAGAAAACGAGTTCACAATTGCCAGATCAAACGCTACTGCAAAGTCCACAACCCTCTCTCCTTCCTGGTTCATCATTCCCACTCCATAGCCACCATGCACCCTTTCACAGTCTCTATTCTGTCTCCCTGTGTGTCCGTTCAAGTCTCCTCCGACAACCACCATCACATTTTCTTCCAGTTCCCTCTTACAGTTTTTACAGAAATTTCGTTCTTTGTGGTTTTGTGTTTTGTTGTGGTGTGGATATAAAATTCAACTATTTTGGAATATTTTTTTGGAATATTCGTATTTAGAAGAGCTATTCTGGAAAGCTGTAAGTAATTTTAAATTATCATTAGAATTTCTAGAATACATACAAAGGTTTTGTAATCCATTTAACTGTCCGTTTATTTTAATTTATTTATTTTAAAATGCCATAGAGACACCAGCATATAATTAAATTATTCAGAAAAGCTCGAAATACCGTCGCCGTGTAAACTTAAAAAAAAAAATCCACATTGAGAGATAGGAAACAACTGATAGCTGGCGGATATATATGTCACCAAACGACAGGTGTTGTGAATATATGTTAGCCCCAGTAACCTATAATGAAAAGTCAACTGCATTTTGAGACTTGTGTTTGTGTTCTGTGCTATGAATATATGTTAAAAATCAACAATTTGGAATATTCAGAAAACCTAGATAGTACCAAGATGTTCCCATTCTGGAAAGAAATGTAAGTTCATTTTTTTTTAACTTCAACATAACAATTGATAATTGTCATTTCAATAATCACTGCTGTATGTTTCGGCAAGCGTAATTCTAATACTGAATAGTTTTTTATGCATTCGTGATATCTGTAAATTCCTATTTCTGCATATTGCATTGTAAATAATATCTGTGAAATAAATATGTAAACTTAAAAGAACAAACATGATGTGTTATGTATGTTTAAGTAAGATCACTTTCGAAATCGCCGTGAATTCACGATTTGTTTATTTATTTATTTATTGAACTTTAAGATCTTAATTTTAGACAAATCAAAATATTCGGATGAATTATGAATAAAATATGAATTTGAATTAGAATATGAATATAGAAGAAAATACAGATGAGCTATGGAAAAAAAGTGTGTGTTTCAGCGACACCAGTATATAATTAAATTATTCAGAAAAGCTCGAAACACACCCGCCATCACGACTTTCTCTAAGAATTCCCACCCTTTAACAGGAAAGAAATACCCCAAATTGTATTGGAAATTAGTACACCCATCTATAGACAACCAAACATGATGACAATGATGGATGTGTGTCACACAAAATTCCAAGATATCTTATCTCAAACACATCGCCCACAATTCCATAGCCAAACCAAAACACCATGTGATATTACAGAGGGACATATGTTCCCCAGAAACTTCCAAACACAAAACGTCACGATTCTTATCTCTAAATATCACCCACAATTCATTAAGCGAACCAAAAACACCATGTGATGTCCCTGACAGACGAGGGCCCGAGCGAAATTCCAAAGATTCCAAACTCTATAACAACAAACATTCACGTCACGATTCCTTATCTTATCTTGATCTGGTCACTAGTGTCCCACCAATCACGCCACGATTCCTTATATCCCTTTCCATTCAAAACAACAACGTCACTTATCTACATCTGAGAACAACACACACCCACGACACGATTTCTTATCTTATCTTGATCTGGTGACTAGTGCCCCACCAATCACAACATGAATCCTTATCTTTACCATCACCCATAATTCCATACGCGAACCAAAACACAAGAACTCATGTCACTGACACATATGCCCCCAGGGAAATTCCTAACATTGCAATCTCATGATGTCACACACACAATGACGTCATCAAATCAACAACCAATCACGTCACGATTCCTTATCTTATCTTGATCTGGTCAGTAGTGACCACTCTACTACTATCGCCGAGTAAACAATGCTCTCATTAACAAAGATTATTTCAAGACAGCAGTTTTAAACATGAGAGAATTTTTTCTTCAAAGGTTTCAGGAATTCAGAAATAATAAAGCGACGCTAGCTTTTATTACAAATCCTCTTAATGCCAATGTGAAGGGATTAAATTTTTCTCCATTTGATATTGACATGGCTAATTTTGTAAAACAATTGCTGGACTTCACAAGCAAAGACTTATGGAGCTCCAAATTTGTACGTCTCGGTACTGAAATAGAAGAACTGGAAAAAGACAAATGCAATCTGATTTCACAGCGCAAGCAGATTGCTATAAAAATCTACAGAAGGCAGACTCAATGATTTTCAATACTTGGAATAGTCTTCCGGACTCATATCATGAGTCGAAAAAATTTGCATTTGGTGTTCTCAATATCTTCGGGTCTACATATTTATGTGAGCAATCGTTTTCTAACATGAATTTCATTAAATGTAAATTGAGGAGCCAAATTACTGATTCCAACTTGGAATCGTGCCTTAAATTAAAAACGACTAGTTACAAACCAAATATAAATATTCTGACAGTCATCAGAAGAAGACAGATGAAATGGTTCGGACATGTGGAGAGGGCTAATGGCATTCCAAAGCAAGCACTAGAAGGAATCATTCCGGAATCAAGGGTTCGAGGCCGACCTCGATTAAAATGGACTGATAACATCAAAAAAATGGACAAATTAACTCCCTTTCTCAACTGACATCAAGAACAAGAGACCAAGACGACTGAGGGAGGCTAGCAAAGAGTACCACCTACCAGCCATGAATGACCCAATGGTTCATTTAGGACTACGGGAGAAGAAGAAGTTACAAACCGGAAATACAGAAACTTTCTAAGGAAATGCAAGCTCATTGCTCACACTGATTAAAACCAATGAGAGCAATTTTGTGCGATTTTTTCTTCATTTAATGAAGATATAATTAATATTATAACTTGTTATATATTACTTTAAATTTTCCTTATTTGTAAAAATATACTTATGGCTTTGGAGTAATTTTTAAATTGCTGTGAGGGACAGGGTTGGCTCTTCTATCTCAAAAGTTTGCCGACCCCTGATCTAGAAGAACAAAAAGTGATCCAAGCTGTCTGTTGACTAACACGTCAAAGAATGTTGTTTTTGTTGCCTAACAAGACAATATTCTTCCGAAAACATCGCAATAGATTCTTGGTTATATTCCAGATTTCAATCTTTTCTATTCATTAAAAATAAATAAATAAATAAACCCTTCGATTATAATTGTACTGGCACCGGAAGTACCACTTACTTTCCATTAGATTAAAAAAAAAAAAAAAAGCTGAAAAGGAAGAGGCATGATTCCAATTTTTAGATCATTCGGAGCAATAGAAAATCCTCCCACGTATTTGAACTGTATGATTATTTACTTAATAATCGACTTTCTGCTAATAATCGACTCGGTCCCTTTGTGTGTGTGTGTGTGTGTGTGTGTGTGTGTGTGTGTGTGTGTGTGTGTGTGTGTGTGTGTGTGTGTGTGTGTGTGTGTGTGTGTGTGTGTGTGTGTAAGCATTACTTTTTAGTTCAATTGGAATTAAAAATCCAATATCAAAAAATTCGCATACTTTAAACATATTCATAATTCGTAATAGATGTGATAGGAATGAACATAAATACCTTGACGCTTTAAAAGCGACAGATTTTTTTTTTCTTATTAAATCCGATCCAAAATAAGTGACATCGATATGCCAACATAGCATGGTAAGTTACCTCTCCCGATAGATCTCCTATTTTAAGGAACAGAAAGGAATTTTACTTTTTTTTTCTAATAAAAGAAAAAAAAAGGGAAGAGTATTTTAAATTGCTGGGAAGAGTATTTTAAATTATTCGCATTTAGTTTGAACAACTTAAATGAGAAATCAACTACAGAACCGTAAAAGTGCTACTGCAGCAGTTACACGGAATTTCAACAAATCCGTGTAGTATTATTAAAACTTGTTTTTACATTCAGAAAAAAAATCTTCAAGTCAATTTCCAAAATAATTTCTTAACTATTATCATCATTATCATCATCTTAGGTGAAATCTTCATATTGAAGGTCCGCAATTATGGATCTGTCCATAATACACTGGAACTAATATTGCACAGGGGCCCCCAAGAACCAAGTGCAGGGGAAAAGTTTCCTACATATTTTTGACTGTAGCAGCGTGTGTTCGAGGGACCGGTTGCCTGTTCTGAGGGATGAAAAACTCGAGTTTCCAGGTGAAAAAAAACCTCTACCCCCGTATAAGACCGGCTAACTCACTTTTCGTCGAAAAACACCGGATAAAGGTTCCTCACGTCATGGACGAGAATCGAACCCAGTTCTTTCCGACCAAAGGGCTTCGTCTATACTGATTGAGCTACTTCATAAATATAAATATCATTTTATTAACCTTTAAATATATTTAGTCCAATTTTAGCATTAGTAGTTTCATATAATTATAATTCAAAACGACTTGCAATAATAAAATACATAAAAATTTTGAAAACATTAATAACAATTAAGTTTCATTAAGATTGTGTGATTAATAATAATTATATCTAATAATTAAAATATCATAATCATGTTTCACTCAAATATCCTTAATTATCTTAGAGCTTCAATTGCAACACTCCTCTATTCAGCCGTGGATGAAAGAAAGATGGGGAAATCGCTTAAGAGTTTTTCGGCTCCTGTTACTCAGTTTGTGGATATCAAGTAATGAGAATAAGATTTTCCTTCGGTCTTTCGGAATTGTGACTAACAATGAATATAATCTTTCAGTAATAATATTTTAAAGCCTCTCTTTTCAAATTAAATCGCTTGTAACCAAATTCCATAGAAAATTAGCAGAGAGAGATATTTTTCAACTTAATTTACTCAATGTTGACTCTGAAATACGCCAGGATATTGCATTGTGGTTGAAGATTTCTTTTAAAAAAAGAAGTTTTTAATTTATAAAACAATATTAGGTCCACTTAGTTAATTATAACTTGCGGTAAGCGAAGAAAAGGCATAAATTTCAACTTTTCAGCTGATACTGACTGAATTATCTGGGAAAGGAAATGCGGCGTTCTTTTACTAGTGTTTTAGTTTTTGCTAGGGGCTACTAATTTAATTTCAGCATTGCCCTTCGTCTGAAAAAAAAAACTTACACCCCGCATTCTAACAAAAGCTAAGTCGCAAAACAGATGATAGCACTTTATGAAAGGCATTTTGCAAAAGTATTGTATGTATTGACTTCGTGGTATAATAATGAACTATGTATTATCAAAGAACAATATATTATTTATTTACTTAAAAAATAAACCTGATATCGTATTTGGGTGAATGATGGAGACGTAATATGTAAAGAGAAGCTCACTCAGACAGATACCCACAGTATTTTTCAAAGGGTTGTGGAAGGCCATTCTTGAAAATCATATAAAGGCATGGTGCATTAGGAGAGTGAGGCGTAACATTTTTTCATGGAGCGAGGTTGGTGAGTAGAATGCCGATTGAAATATCTAGCAGACATATCTGCAATCTAACAGTCAACAGGAAGTCGTATCTCACCTTAATGAATTAATATAAGGTAATATACAGATATTATGCCTGCTAGATTGCTTCCTATTTACGTCGATGAGTACAAACACATCCAGAGTTTTTGACTCTTGTAAGTGTTGTAAATAATAATACTTTAGAAATTTTACTACATGATATTATAGTATACCATAATTAAGTGTATATTAAGTATAAATATTTAATCGGCACAAAAAAGACTCTGGAAGATAAAAGTAAAGCTGTTTTTCTTTGAATCTAATTCTAAAGGACCGACATAAAACTGGGGAGTTAAATGCAGACTATGGCATTCGATTTATGTTTTCAATTCGCTTACATGTTTTCTTAAAAATCAATCTATTAAATAACCTTCTTAATTTCTATTGATTAATTTTATTATCGTCATCTTATAATTGCCTGAATCCTTTATATTGATATTATTATGAGTTTACCCTTTAGAAATTTTAAGCACTGCTCTCATGATCACCGTGACATTTTCTACTGCTAACCGGTTTTTCACTTTACTTTTGGATCTCAAGTATGATGTTTCTAAAAGTAGGCAATTACTTAAAATATAATGATATTTATTTGTTTTTATTATTCGTGACACGATATCATTTTTTCTCCATGTAGTAGTGCCACCATATATGAGAAGTTTGGCCACCAATGGAATAGAGTACAAAATTCAATAAAGAAAAAAGAGCGTCTTGGTAAAAGAATTGTGCACTTCTAAGAGAAGAGAACGGATATCCATATAATAGAAGAGACGGATCAAACAAGAAACAAAATTGGATGATATATAAATCATAAATGAACTAGAAATATGGATAGAAAAACTATCTCGTCTTGAACGAAACATTAGGAGAATAAGTTTTACCACACATATGCAATATTAAGCGACGATGTCTGATAAACAGTAAGCTATATATTTTTCTTTGATTCACCCGTACATCACTGTCTCCAATTTGCTTCTTATACCCACCAAAACAAATATTTTTTTCAAGCAAATCTGCTTAAACTCTTGTTTGAACATGAATCGCTATTTTTGCTATGCCACTTGATTTATGAAACAAGTAACGAAAGTGAAAGGTCTCCATAGCTTATTAATAGCAACGATGCCCTTCGTTTGGAAAGACACTTGGGATCAAATCTTTTCTAAAACGCTCCGAACTGTTATAAAGGCTTTTAAACTGAAGTTGAGTTAATGTCTCATCTAAAAGCGGCAGGGTTTTATTTGCAGGAATTCAGATATTCACTCCAGTAAAATTGCGAGACGTCCACAGAACATGCACTATTGAGACAGCAGATTTATTATAGACAAAATTAACCTATTTATCATAGCATTAAGTTTATATGAAGCCAAGTTATTTGGCTATTATAGTCTGTTTGGACCAACATATTAAGAGGGAGGTAAGATGAGAATCAACTGACGTTGACAAACATTTCTCTATATTTTGTATTATAAAAGCATATGATGTTGCTGAGAGTTTCCTTTTATAGTGTGAATTAAAGAAACCATATGGCACAAGTATCTCTAAAAGACCAGATTATTTTTTAATACTGAGAGTAGCTATATTTATTAGAAGTTGTCCAAGATCTATAATTAAATGTAAATGAAAAAAGATAACTATATATTTTAAAAAAATGTATAACTAGATTCCAAGACTGTAGAAAGATTACAACCATATTTCTAAACTCTGAAGAAAGATTTCTTAAAAGAGATTCCATTGATTAATTTTCTCTTCTCTCTATGATAGCAAGGAGGTTATTACGGATAATCATTATTACCATATATTAAAATATACAATTATTATTATTATTTGTCACCTCCAGGGAGTCCAAAGACTCATCGACTAGAGAGGGTATTTACTCTAGAGCTCTGCTTCCACCACTCACAATCCACCAACTGACCGCAACTACACCAACGCCATCCACTGACCACCACTGGTATTTCCACAGACAATCACAAACATCCATGCCCAGGGCGGGATTCGAACCCGCAGCCTCTTGACTGGAGAGCGGACACGCTAGCCATTCGGCCAGCTAGGCTGGCCAATAAATACAATTATCCATGAAAATTTCATAAGATGTAAAATGTAGCGGTGCCATCCTTTATTATAAACATTTCAACGTAGATACAATGTTGTTTTGACTAATTTTTCCATTAAAATGATCCGAAAGCAATCAAAACGCCCAATAATAGTTACCCTTCAATTTCTTGACAAGTTTTTGTAAAGATTTTAAATACAGAATTTCATTCATCGACCAGAATCCAGGATAACTAGAGTATGTGGACGAAAGGATAAAAAGGAATCTGATGAGTACTTTATCATTGTGAAACACGTTTAAAAACGTGAATCGTCCCAGAGGAAAACAAGACCATTGGTGCATCTATAGTAATGCAACAAATTCTCGTACATTCTTCTACTTATATAATTGTAGAATTATATAAGTAGAAGATAAGTAGAAAGCACAAATCCCTCAGGGAAAAAAAAATAATGACATCTGTGAGGAAACTGTGAGGAATATATGATGGTTTCTTTCCAGGAATCAAATCATCATACATTTATCTATTCAGGAAAACAAGAAAAAAATAGTCAATGACAAGGGACGGAAGGTCAGCAAGTACCAAATGTGCGCGGTGCCAGTAGCAGTAGTATACAAGTTATTATATTCTTGTTTTTATGAATGTTATACGAATCTAAATATGTATCAAAATGCATCTAGACCAGTGGGTCTTAACCTTTTTAAAAGATCGGCACCCCCTTGAATCTAAAAGTAAGTTCTCGCACCCTCTTGAAAAATGTGTTTCTCTTTCTTTATTTAGGAAATTACATCTATTGCAAGATAATTTATTTATTGAAAAATAAACACATATATTTACATATACATACAAAACAATATCTCAATTTTTAATGGCTATGTTATTGTTGTTTATCCATAATAATACTTTTGAAGCGAGGCTCCTTTTTTGAAAGAGCCACGCGTAAGTCATCTTGCATTTAAGCGATTTCTGGCTTTTGTTTTTATGTGCAAAAGTGATTAAAATACCATTTCACGCAGGTAGGTGGTGGCAAATGGTAAAAGTGTCTGCAATGCTGCTTTTGCCAGCTGTGGATAAGGTTCTAAGTCCAGTTTTTCAAATTCCATTTGAATACGTGCATTGGCTCGTATTTCAATAAATCATCTTTTATTAAATAGCTGTCGTGTATCGAATCTGGGTCAAAATTTAGAAACTTCTCTCGCACCCCCAGGGGTGCACACACCCCAGGTTAAGAACCACTGATCTAGACAGTAGTTGGGATTATGCCAAAGTAACTTGGGGAGTATTTACAACGTGTGCTCTCTCTCTTAGTTTGTTTCTGTAGAAATAAAAATTCCAATCTGCGTGTAGGGACGGGTAATTTCGCCTCCCTATGAAAGACCGTTTTGCATCTGAGATAACTTTCTTCATTGTGGAGATAATATTTTGGATAACAATAAGCTATTGGTATCCTTTAATAGGCAACGTGTATACCCGCTAGCATGTTTAATATATTACCATCGAAGGCACATCAATCAAACTCAATCAGCCTACGGGCCACATTCGATATTATGACTTGCAGGTGTCTGTCAGCTGCACCCAAAGCGCTTTAACTGCAATTTTTTCTTCTTCCTAATATGAGTGGAAGTCGAGTGATTATGATATCATCATAATCGAATTCCCGATATATATATAAAAGTTCTGTAACGACAACAATCGTATATATATATATATATATATATATATATATATATATATATATATATATATATATATATATATATATATATACGATTGTTGTCGTTACAGAACTTTTTTAATCAGCCAATAGTTTATAATCAGTTAGGATTTAAGAACGATATCATTGAACTTAATAGTGGTCCGACAGAAATCTTGAAGTAATGATAAAGCTGTGAAAACAACCGTGAAGAAAAACTCTCAAAGCAGACGTAGAAATGAACAAGAATATGCATACGCCACCTACCGACTACGTTTTAGAGTGGAACAAATATTTATTTCGACAGTTCACTGAGAACACAGATGAACTGAGAAACTGTTTTTCTTTTACTGTCAACACCATAACATAAAAATAAATAAATATGCACAAAAAAATCAACTAGAATAAGAATTTTAAAGTGGCCCCGTTTATATTGAACATTAAAATTTCATTATGAGCGATAGAGTTTCGGATATCAGGTATTTAAATCGATTCATGTGTTTGAGATGCGCTAATGGAAGGAGATATACGCTGGCGTATATCTCCTTCCATTTTACTGGATTTAGAAGAAATTGCAATAAAGTCAACTGCTATTAGTATGCAAAAAATAAAGGCACTTTCATATATTATAATTTCATTGTTGAATTTCTTTTTTTTTATATGTTTAGAGCACGTGAATGAAAAGAAGAATATAATTTCTTGTAACTTATGTTTCTTATACCGTAAGAAACATAAATAAGCTTTAAATTGGTAGGCATTCATCAGAAAACTAGTTCTTTCTTTCTTTCTTCCTAAATATCGACTTGCAGGGCTTAATGAACAAGAGAAAGAAAAAGAAAAACTTATCAAATATTTCTACTCTATTCACGTTCTTCTTTGTAATTCGGTTATTTCCTGCAGTGGGCTCTTACAATAAAGGTCAGCCAGCATATTATAAAGAAGAGCGATTAAGTCTGATAGAAGGACTCAGTTCTCCCTTGCGAGAACTGCTGTGGACGCTCACCGAGAATAAGTGCCTTCGTATTTGTTCTTGGAACAGCCATGACCATCTGTCTTTTTCTTCTTTTTCGAGCGTTCCTCTATCCTTTCTCGCAGGAAATACATTTGATCCTCCAGGGGTAGTAGAGTAATCACAGACAGTCTATTCTTCACCTCATTGTACTTATAAAATTTATTTTATCTTTCGTTATAGGAGTTGCTTTTACATTATTTCTTTGGTAATTCGTTAATCAGACTTATAAAGCAGTTTCTGAAATCCTACGTACGTTTGATTGCAACTAATGTCCACAGCTGGGTCAACTTTCTTCTTACTTCCATGATCCAACAAGGCACAATTACTTCCGGTGATTATTTATTGTCTAAGAAAAAAATACTCTAACTTTTTTGTGTGTAGTGTAGTAATTTTGCAAAGGTAGTCTCCAAAGAGTTTTTTTTTTTTTTTTGTCAATAATGTTGGTATGGAAGTCTGTGTAAATCTAATGTAGAAGTTTTGGAAGGTTTCCAAATATGAAGTGAAGACAGGGATTTCAGTTTTGTAATGAACTAGCAACGGTTGCTATAGCAAAAAGAAATTTTTGGTTCGAGATTTACAGATTGCAGATCAAAGGCTATGTGCTGATGTACGATCTGCTAATGTCGTTAACGATGGCTTTTCCACTGAGCTTAGTTTTATTTGCCAAAAAAAATCCACCCCATCCAGAAATGTGTATTCTTTCGTGGTATTCATTACAATTAAGTGATGATTTTTAATTTAAAAAAAAAAAAAACATAGAAAATGCAACGCTTATTTTAAAACAACTTTGCTAACTTTTCAGAAATCCGTGTTTATCAATGCCTTTTCACTTTCTTTGACATTTTGTAGATTTTAATCTTGAATTTCGCTGTATCCCTTCAGGGTATGTTGTTGCTGATTGGTTCCCTGGTGCATCCGCAGGTGCAGCGGGAATCAATCAGTTTCCCCTCTACGAAGAGATGCATTGTGATTAATTAGTAGTACGTGGACAGATATTAGAATTATATAATTAATTACCTTTCCTTGGAGAGAAAAGAGACAACAATGCTTTAATCAAGTTGCCATGGATACCGTACTAGAAACGCACTGTGCTTGAACGTTATTTTGAAAGCTAGCTCTTCAAAAGTTTGCTCAATTTACAGTAGGGTGCCTGAAGAGAAACAGAGCTTCAAAGTAAACGCGTTATACAAGCAGCTTAAAGATGTTTTTAACTGAAATATGTACGATAGCGTGATTTTATTTTTTCATTTGGTGTCATAAATAGACAACCTTGACCAAATATAAAATCCACTGACTATATTTTTCTACAAAAGAATATTTTTTTTCTTTGTTTTATAAATCACTGCGGAATGGGGAAGGAAGAAACAAATGGGGAATGGAAGACCAGAGAATTATCTCTTTTGAAAATAAAACATAGCGAGCTAGACCTTTCCTATTTATGAGTTCAAGTCGAGAAAGAAGAAAGTTGATGATATCTTTAAATAACTATCCTACTGTGGTCATTCGCTGAATCACGAAAACTATTTCGACCGGAGAGGGGGGGAGAGTGTGGGGGGGGTGGGGAGGAAAGAAGGCCACCAGCTATACGATGGAAAACTGTTGCAGGTGTCTCTCACTTTATCGTCTAGGATGAGGCCTAAAACATTCACGACGTAATCTGCGGAAATGTGGCCACAAGATGATTTTGCTGACTATTGCGAAAAGTGATACAGGAAGGTAATGGTTCTTTAGTGCGATTCCTCTAAGTCATTTAGATCCTCTTATTGGTCACGTGCGAGACGCAGCTCTCTGGAATGACAGAAATCTGGCGGGCAACCGTACAAGTCAGTAACTGAATGTGGTAGCAAGAGGTGGTAAGTATTGTAGAATACGGACACGTCATCTTTGCGCTGGCCGTAAGTTGTATGTGCGTGCGTGTGTGAATGTTTCACTACTTGCTCTGACAAAACGCTCGCCGGCACTCTAGAATGCTCGGGCTTTTTAAAATCTGGCCAAATGGACTTTTTTTTTTTTTTGTTGTTGTTACAATCGACACAACCAAATAACGTGCCTGGAGATCAAAAAGACTAGTTCGTCTTGCTTAAGGGGGATACGTGAGCCTTTGGTTAGTGCACATGTACACCGCCTAATAATACTCCCCCCCCCTCAACTCTCAGTTATATATTGTGCCGGTTGTTCCACTTAAATTGGAAGTCTGCGAATTGGTGATTCAGGATTCATTCTAAACTTTTAACTTTTGCTTCTGCGTGATACTTCTATGGTTTTGTCACAAGATCCCCAACCCTACCCCCATCAAATATACAAGCAGAGAAGGACTCTCCTTAGATTACGCTGTCACCGTCAAGTGCTTCTTTGAGGAACAAAGTAAACAGAGCGGTAATTTATAAACACCTGATTTAAGACTTATAAAACAACTGTAAGCAGCATGTGGGAGTTGCTTTGGACGTTTTATAGGTCGGACCCAAGCTTCACGGTAGCTATAAAACACGAGCGATCCTCTCTTCGCCAGTAAATTACGACCCATGGGTAAGTGAATTGTGTTCGGAAATATAACAACACTTGCAGTGTTTGGCCGAGCGACAATCTTTACACGTCAAACGCGACACGTTGCGGTTTTCCTTTAAAAGCAAATGATAACCGCAACAAGAAAATGAAAGGATTAGAAGCTCTTAAAAATACGCAAATGGCTTTTAACAACAATAAGAAGAAAAGACACCAAATGTAAACGCTGTTTAAGTGGCATCTCGTTAATCGCTACATTTCACACTTTGTTACCCGGATCGATCGAGCAAGCGTAAAAGTGTAAGCTCATTGTCACAATGATCAATGGATTTTTCAGAGAAAAGAGGTTTTTCTTTCATTTTCGGAAAAGACTTAGGCACTTCACTTATTACTTGGAGAATAAAATAATGTTGTTCCAGAAGTTCTTCAATGAGCGTTATGACAGTTTGATTTAAATACTGCAGGGCAGCTAAATTGGACCAAATTAAGGTAATGCTATATTAATAAACGATTCTCGTGTTTCCTTTTGGAGATAACAGCTTTCCAAGTTACCAAATTAAATTATTATATTCATCTCACATAGTTGCTATATATATATATATATATATATATATATATATATATATATATATATATATATATATATGCACACTATGATCATTTATCTAAACATTATTTAAATATTTCAGTAATTTAAAAGTTATTTTAAATTATTTATTTATTTCATTTCTTATTTTATTAAATTGACTTATTTCCAGAACAGTTATGTTATTTTAATATTATGTATCACATGTTTTACCGATTAAAATATTTTGCAGTAACAACAGTTCACTGTCATGATTCCTTTCAGATAATTTGTTTTAAATGTTTAAATGTTGGTTCCACGAGAAAAGAACTATTTGTATGAATGTAGAATTCCAGTCTCAAAGTTCAGGGAACACTGTGTTATATGATAACAGTAAAGATATGATACGTTTTCTGAAATGATAATCTTCTTGTTTTTAATATTCAAGAATGCAATATTCAAAATGTATTTAATTTACTTGGAGAATTGAAATTAATATAGTAAAGTAAGGAAGCAAACATTGAGGTTTAATTTATTGATTGGTATTTAAGCACAGATTGGCAAATAGAATGAGTCAACATTAAACACAGAAATTTAATTATTAAAAGCAAATTTGAAATTGTTCTAATGGTATTAATTTTTCATAAAAGCGCCTTTTATTCATTGTGTGTAGCTCTTAATAACTGTAATTTTTAAATATATAATTATTTTATGCATATTTGTCTGAAGTGTTCATTGAAATTTAAGTTGAGCAAAACAAGGCATCGCAATTTTTCAGATTGTCCATAGATAGCCCACATAACTCCCTTTAGGGCTGGATTTTTTAAATAATATATTATTATAAAAATAAATGCCCTGGTTCGAATTGCCTGTGTGTAGTGAAACGTTTCACTTTTTAAGGACTTTATTTCCAAAGCGTTGATGAACCATGCAACATTTTTTCTGCATGAAAATATCTTCAATGTGCGATATCCTAGTAAAGTTTTCTGTAACTGTAAGCTGAAGTATTATTGCAGTTATTCATTGAATTTATTGCATAAACTATGATTTTTATAGAACAGAATACACGCTAAAAAAGTAGTGCTTCTAGCATTTACATCAGTAGAAAATCAAAGAAAGAATTAAATCTAAGGATAATGGAATTCCTTTATCCAGAAACGATAACAGACATTTCCTGATTCTAATCAAGTGATTCCCCATCTCTTTCCTTAAGTATTTTAGTGCTATGCTACTTAATAAAGACTTTTCTTTTCTGTCATTAATTGACTTCCGAATTAATTTTTCATATTTATCTGTAATGAGCTGTCATTACATCAGGTAATTTCGTTCAAGTTTTCGCAACCCAATCGAAATGATATTTCCTCCATTATTTTTCTGCTTGAACGTCTGTTTCACTTCAATTTTTAAAAATAAATAAATAAATAGAAAACTTTTCTGACTTCAGTATCGCTCATAGATAAATGATAATTTGTTACATTTTGGGGTAAAAAAATTATAAAGCATCCTGAATCTTAAAATACTAAAATCATAAATCCTGAAAAAGCAATAAAAATATTACAGCTGAAAGAAAAATTAGTTAGTTTTAAAACTAGAATTTTCAGTATAATATATCATTATTAATATAAAACATACACTAGCTAGCTAGGTCCCGACTTCAGAACTGAGCTTAGCCATAATATTGATAATTCTAATTACGACTCATAAATGCAATTTAAAATCTTATTGCTAATAAAGTATTTGCACAAGTGAGGGTATCAGTTTCGATTATTCTCTTGTTTTGTTACTATCAAGAAACTCTATGCCTATTCTATAGTTAAATCAACGTTCATCCAGTAACATTACATTCGTATCTGCATGCACTATCCCAGTTACTTCTTCCTATCGAAACGCAACATTTCTTGATTGATACCAATTCATTAGCTGTTTTGTATAGATTTTCTGCACTTATTCTCTTTACATACTTTTTAAACTGTCCTTAAGGCAGTTTGAGCCTGCACCACTACAGCAGAAGAGAGTAAGGCTTTGTTAAAGAGAATGCAAATAGTATTCATCCAACAAGTACAATAACATAATTAGCGAGGAGAGGTGGAGGAAGCAAGAAATGTGTGTTAATTATTATGGTTAGGGGAAGACTGAAGTACAAGGGACACATCACAAAGGCAGCGAAGATGACACAGAGGATTGCTGAAATAATGAAATGAACATAGTTATGACATTATATGGAGCAATTTGACCGAATTTAGACTGTTGTAGCAAATGTAGGTCTCTAAATTCAAGGGGAATGGAGAAACATGAGAAATATATCAAGGATAAATAGCTAAGATGATTTCAGGACTGTGGAATTTTGACTATGGGATCAGATTAAGTAACTAAGTTGCAGAGTTTGTCACATGGATGGAAAAGAGGGGAGTTGATAAAGAAATAAAGTTGGCGAGGGATTAGTTATAGATGCAAAAAATATTTTTCAACACATGGTTAGAAAGGTGGATAAAATGACAGGTCATTTATGGAAGGTTCGATCAACAGAGGAGTGAGAAGATTTTTCTCATCGCGCGGGGAATATGTCATCAGGGAATATGCTGAGAGCAACATCTGTGAATGGGTTTAAGGAGATGTATAATGCGTAACGTATGAGCCGAACAGCTTATTCTAGAAAGCTGTTACTGTCATCTGAAGTATTAAGTATAAATAATTAATTATCGTGTCAATAAACTGATGTTATATTCAGTTGTTTGATTCACATCACATCGAATGATGTGAAACTAAGGAGCATTATTCGGCTCTTCAGGAAGAACTGAGTAAGCTGAGAAAATGATTGAGGATGGCAGTTTAATGTCGCTAGATGTAAGGTTTTAAATTATGGAATCCATAGATGGGAGGCTGCATGCTTTTTAGCGTTTAATACTTTGAGCAGGATTCCAGACGATCCTGGTAGAAATTTAATTTTTTAATTGTTCTGCAATTGTTACAGGTCAATCGGGATCATTTTGTTGGGGGGGGGGGGGGCTAATATAAGATAATTAAGAGTCGGGAATATATGCTATTAAGCAATATTAAAAATCAAATTACACATTTCTTGAATATACTTTTACAAAAAAAAAAAAAAACTACTTACAATTTTTTTTGTTGTTCAGCAAAATATTTCAAAATTTTATCTAAATTTAAATTTCTTGCTTTTGGACACAATTAAGCTTAATCTTGGTTCAAGATTTATAGAGTCATTGGTCCACAGGTAGTGATAATGCACTATAGATATGCAAATTTTCATAACCGGGATTGCCATGAAATAAATAAATAAACATCATTCTTTATTATAAAGTGGTAGAGGGTCGAAATCACTCACGGAGCATGAGGGGAAACGCAGAGAACTACAAACCTGAAGATAAGTAAAACAAAAAATTAGTAAAATCAATAGCAGAGGGAATGGCAATTATTTAAAGCTGGTCTCAAGGCAGTTAAGATCCTTAGTGCATCATATTTGTCAGTTACGTGTATTTTCAAGCAGTTTGTGAGAAAATGAAATCCGAACTACCGGAAGAATTTTTTTTTAAAAAAAAGCAAAAAGAAAGCTATGTACCACGTCTGAGACTATCTAAATGAGTTTCAATTAAAAGTTCAAGAAAGATTTTCTTGCGTTCTCCAAGTTTGAAGAGAAAAATATACAAATAAATATAATTTTCGAAAAAAATAAAAAAAGTGAATTCTCGGGTGCAATTTTTTATTTTAATTCAGTTTCAACGTTAAGACTCTTAATCTGTTTTTTTAACACCTCCAGTTTATTGGGGGTGGTAAAAAACAATATATAATGCAATCTCATATACGAGGTCACATCCGTAATATAACCTAGATATAGAATTTGTTGGGCTCTAAAAACAATAAATTACACACTTGTAGTGTGCTTATCAAGCACGCTAAATGTGTTAGAATACGCCTTAAGGTGAATTTTCAAAATTCTGAACGAATAACATGAAACCAATAATTTTTTTTTAATTTATAAGTACTATAAAAAGTGCTAATAGACAAATTTATGAGATGCAAATATTTGCACACTGTCTCTCTTTATTATAATTTTCAAAGTGAACGAACATTGGCTCTTCACTTGTATGGGCGATTTCATCCCACGACTTCTACACACCTCTATCTTAAAGCTGAAGCTTCAATTCTGTCTTTATTTACAAGCGTAAACATAAAACACTAGGCTGTTTATGCCAGATTGCTCTCATTACACTGAAAAGCTACTTTAGTTACACAAACAAGACACTGCAAAAGATAAAAAAAATTACAAAAAAAAATGCAAACGGATTTAACAAATAAGTGTTTGCATACACATACAGTACATGTAAGCTAATCAGCCAAGTTTCCTTCTAGTCCACTTGGTGTTTTTATTGTTGCTGTTTTTTTTTGTTTTTTTTTTTTGCTTTGTTTTGAACGCTTTCCTGCTAGGCGGAACTGCTACTTCATTTATAAAATAAATAAATATTGAGAGCTCAAGACAGCTTAAGAGTAGTTGATCTCTTTGGCTCCCTTGAGATCCTAAGACAGATTTAGAGAGATAAGACTAAATTACTTACTAGAATTTCCTGTGCTGAGTTGTGTAATGGAAAACAAGACTTTCAAGTAATATCTCTAACTCTGAGCCAGCAGTGAACAAGGCAATATTCTTGAAGAATGTCTGGAGTCTCTGGATCGCTCGTTTGTAACTAAAAAGAAGAATATGAATCAAAGCATAGAACGAATAATTACGGATGTAAGTTTTAGGTATGTGTCATGTAGAGAAGGAGGGAGTTCATTACAAGTTTCATTTATAGATTGGTATCTACGTAAGAGTCGAATAAGATGGTCTCATGATTTAAATCGATTTGTAATGACATTTTCAAAAATCTTGTTTTTAAATCGATTATAGATAGATTTAAGGTAGTTTCCTTAATACAAATGTTATAACTATATTTAAAATTTCTTGGTGAGCTTTCTGCTATAGTTTATTTAATAAATAAACCATTTTGTAGTGTATTTTATTATCATATATATAAAATAAAAATTTTCAAATAAGATATATTTTTATTTTATATACATTGAAACTATATATCTATAATATATTTACATCTCTAATTTACAGTTGTTTATTTATTAGATTTTGTTATAGATATATTTTATTTATATTTTATTATTATAATAAGTTAATCCAAATGAGGAACATGGAACGATTCTGAAGCAGTTGCTGAAAACTATTTTATAACTTAAAAAAAAAAAAACTGTTATGCAAATGTTAAGAACCCTTCGCGAAAATTATTCTTTGATTATTGCTTCTTATCATCTTTTGACAACATAAGACCGATTTCCATCTCTTGAGCTTTGTAGCCTTCTCTCTTTTCTTTATTCCTGTGGAGGTTGACAGAAGAATTCCTCTCTCTCCGGACATTTTTTTCTGATGCTTTCTAATGTTATAGGTAACGGGCCATACATGCTTGAAACAGAATTTGGATTACTTATTTGCACAAATATTATAATTTATTTTTATAATGTGATGAAGCAATGCTACTTTGCTAGCGATTTATTATAAAACTGTTGGTTCTCCGTTGCCTTTCTTGTCGAATACTATTCGATGTTTGTAGATATGTGTGTCAATGGGCTGGTTTGTCACTTTTGAGGGAAGAGACCCAAGTTTCCAGGAGAATTAACCATTCACTTTTGTATGAGACCGGCTAACTCATCTTTGATTGAAAAGCATCCCTGATAAATGTTCTTCACGTAACGGAAGGGATTCGAACTCAGGTCGTTCCGGTCAAAGGACTCTGTCGAAATCAATTGAGCGCTCCCGTGGAAGGGTTAAATAATACGGATTCCCTGCTCTAGAGACCACACATCATATTTTCTCAAGCCACTTTATGCTTCCAATAAATGTTAAGCGTTGGAAGAAGTCATTCCCAAATATTCATGTGGCAGCGGGATTCAACCCATTGTTGTTGGTTGAAGAGAGCTGCGCTGTACTCAGCCAACCAAGTAAGCATAATCAACTTTGCATGCATGAGTTTTTATTTTGATGTGCGTGTGGTCAGAAGATATTATTATTATTATTATTATTTGGCACTACAGCCCCATGTAGGGCTTTGGCCTCCCATTTTTGGATTTCATAGCTCACTACGAGGTGGAGTCGTTACTCCCACGCTCAACTATGTGTAATTGTCTGTGAGGCGTTGTGTTCTTAAGACCGGTTTGCCTGCTTTGCGGGAGGGAAAAACCCAGATAAACTGGGGAGAAAACTCTGCAGTCCACGCCTAAGACCGGCTGACTTGGCTATGTCTGAGAAAGATCCTTAAGCTCCTCACGTCAGCGACGAGAATCGAACCCAGGACACTCCTTTCCCATGCATATGGTTGCGGAACGCGTAACCACTCGGATGAAGATATTATATAGAGATCTATTTATGCCTAACAAGTAATAATACAATTATACCAATATGAATAATTGGATAATAGCAATCTGAACGGGGAAGGATAAGTAATTTTTCTCCTTTATAAGATCCTGATACAACCTCACATGAACTATTGCGCGCAGGTTTGGTCTCCTGGTTTTCGAAGTGATATGAAGGAGGATGCTAAAGATGATTTTGAGAGGATTGTTGAATATAGATAACGAGGTTAGATTGATGTGGGATTGCAGATACTAGCAAACAGTAGAAAGAGGGGTGATATGATGAAGCCCTTTAAATTTCTGAAAGGGTCATACAGGACAATAGTGGATTGCAACTTTCATTTTATAGAAGACGGGGAAGAGAACGAGAGAGCATCCTTCGAAATCGGGAATGAGTGAGTGCAATCAGAAAAGGGATGAGAGCTACATTTTTCTCTAATAGAGCAGTGCATATTGGAATGGCTTACCTTTTGAGCTGACGATAGCAAGTAGTGTGAATGAATCTAGAATCAATGAATTGATTATTATTATTATTATTATTATTAGAAACCTCGAAGTAGTCAAGGACTTCTTGGGAGTTTGTAATATGCTATTTTTAATAATTACATAGGTTTCGAATATGTTACTTGGAACTTTGGAATATGATATGATGAGTTAGTAGTGGTACTAAAATTATATATCATTGGCACTTAAATGCTCTTTTGTAGTCTTTATGCTATTTAAGGCATATAGCGATAAATTGAAAATGAATGAAGGCATGGTTTGAACATGTTAGAACACGCATGAACTTGTCTTACCTATTGAACCAGCTCTAGGGTTTTTTTGTTGCCCAGAGTAAAACTTTAGTCGCTTCTTTTTTTGGCTTTTGCACTTCGAAATTAAAATAAAAATAGAAAATTTATATTTCATGTAGTCATTTTTATTTTAATATAATCACGATTACAAATTTGAAGATCTGATAAAAACAAGCATGCACTTGCTTTGCTGGTGCCTGGAGCTAGTGTAACATGAACAGTCTGTTAAGAGTTATGCTCAGAATCGTTCATTTCTTAAATTTATTATTATGTCACATTTAAAAGCTAATCTGCAAAACAAGGGTGAGTTACTTTTGTTATGTGTGCGATTCGTTTGGTATCGAACAGAGACACTGCTCTCATTCTCCCTGTGAGGATTGCACACTTTCAATACTCTGGTGAAATGTGGAATAGAGATAAAAAGGAATTGGACCTTCATTATTGCTGTACGTCTTTTAAAGTTAACTTGACTCAATGGATTCAAGGGCAAGGTCAGGCTGTGATTTTGGGGGTATAAATGGAGAGAATTAAAGATCATGTAAGAGATTTTTTTACTTCTTTTTAGCTAATGCATCTCGAATATCTATGGAAAACAAATATCAACATTTTTTATTGATTCTTAGTAATTCACTCTTTTAGCTCTTTTACTACATGCTCCACTGCAATATCTCGTCAATATTGACGTGAATAGGAAATCGTCGATAAAAGCATTTATGAAGTTTTCAACAGATATCATCCGATTAAACAGAAGGAATTAAAGAATCAAACGACCTTGTTTGAGATTTAAATTTATCTAAATTCGAACTGAATTCAAATCCGTCCATGGATCTGTCAACAGTGAAACTTATTAGCTCTTAGATGGAAAAAGTTTTATTTTAAGAAATAGAAACACAACATTTTCAATATTCTGAGACAAAGAATAGAATTTGTTACTACGTTGATGTAGATGGTCTTTTTAGGAAAATAAACATGACGTATTTGTCTTATTTTCCTCACCACGTGTACTGTTTATTTACGAGAGAAACAATTACAAATCACATTCAGAAATCTCAAATGTTATATTGGAATCATTCAGACGAAATACTGTGACCATAGACATCACCGGAAAATGAAGTGAGGTCACTCACTGTCCGACTGCTACCTTGTTCACCAAGTGACAACTCTCTATTGTAGCAGGCTTTGTAACGATAGCCCTCAGCAACCATTAATTTTTATCAGTACCCCCTGCCCATCGAGTGACAGCTCTGTCTTATGCAGGCTTTGCTACTCTAGCCTTCTACAGTAGTGAAACGTTGTATGCAACCAACCTTTGATTTTTTTTTAAAGAAGAACCAAGTTGGATTATCGAAGCAGTAGGATAGTTGACACAGATATTAACCTCGCCTCGCAAACATATCAAAGCTCTTGGTTTAAACAATGCTGTGATATTAAATCAGCATAAAGAAATTATTATTATTCTATCGTCCCAGATCTTCTTATATTTAAATTACTCCTTGAACATATCCTATTGATAGCGTACATAAATGTAGTATCTCAAACTTACTTATGAAAATGTTATTAAAACAGCTTCCTATATTGTTATTCCCACCCACGAAAGGCTGTAAACCTATAGTTCATTAGTGCCGTGGGTGACGTAGGAATTTTTGACTGTTTTGATATATTCCTTTTTTGTATTTTTATATAATCCGGAAAGCCTGTTCTAGAGATCAAAGATCGAACTTTTTCGAGCCTCTACCGGCTCAACGAGCCGGTTGTCTCATATCCCCCTAAAGAAAATCACAGACATCTATTATTCAGGGCGGTATTCGAATCCACAGACTGTTGATTGGAGAGAGAGAGAGAGAGGATACGCTAACCACTCCATCAATCTATCCTTCTCCTCCGTCTAAGACGGGTTGAGTCCCCTCCTAATGAGGGGTTACTGGCGTATTAATGCAGCCCGTTCACCACTCCTCTGATGCACCCCCTAAGGGATAATTTCATGACTGTATCATCCTTGTACGTTCAGGGGGGTCAGTTTGCCTGCTTGTGGGGGAAATCCTGCATCCACGCCCAAGACCAGCTAACTTGGCTCTGTCTAAGAAAGATCCTAAGCTGCTCACGTCAGCGACGGGAATCGAACCCAGGACACTCTTTCCCCAGGCATATAGTTGCGAAGCACATAGCCACTAGGCTAACTGCGCGGACCTCCATCAATCAGGTTGGCATAATAAATTCTTGAATTTATTCAATCAGTTTCTTTCAGATTAGAAATGTAGCACTTTAATGCAATAATAAAAATGCGCTGTACGTTTAAAGTTCGCAATTTGCGCTATAAAGGATTTCATAATCAGAATTTTATGCATGTGTGTGTTTTTCCATGGCCGGTTTTTAGAGATAATTCCGAGTTGTTTTATCCTTCCGGATAAAACAACTCGGAATTTTCCGAAGGGCATCGTCGAAACGGAGAGAGCCAACTTGAGCACCTTTAACACACTTCAAAATCTTTAAAAATTCAAAATGCGAACATAATTCGGATACTAAATTCAGATAGAATCCAAGTACTGATTTATCTTATGATTATGCTTATATGTTAATGTAAGCACAATTATCGGCAATTATTCAAGTTACAAGAACGGAAATTATGTCCAAAACTCCAGAAAATATATGTGGCATCATGCATTTTTACTGAACCTTCCTTTGCAATCCTGTATTCGTCTGATAGATTAATATTGATTATCTTAACGCTGCAAGTCAAATTTTATAAATTGCAATATTCGCGAGCAGGATGTCAAATAAATGTTTCATATTAATAAATAAACCAAACAAATATAAATTCAGATGCTGAATAAATATTAGAATTTCATGGTAGACGCTTTAATAAACACAAGAATAAAATCCATAAATTACTAGTCACCAGCTGCTCAATAGCTTCTGGGCGAGCATATCTTATTAGTTTCATTAATTGAATGATAAGCAGAATAGTAGATTAATATTATCAGCGGAATATCAAGCACGGTGTTTCTAATTAGAACAGGGTTTAAAATTAGCTTACAGTTTCTAAAATTAAGAGATATGTTTTGGAAAAAAAAAGAAAAAAAAAAGAAAGAAAGAAAATGGTGAGAAAGGTAAAAAGCAGTTAAAACTGCAACTGTAAGGCAATTAATTGTAAGATCACATTGAAAAAAAAAAACAAAAAAAAACGATTAATTTAAAAACAAATTTACTGCAAAGTAATAATGATAAAATCATTATAAACATACACACCAGATGAGCCTGGCTTCAAAGGACAATCCTTCAAAAATCCGCTAACG
The DNA here is from genome assembly GCF_054136105.1 of Typopeltis vanoorti. NCBI lineage: Eukaryota > Metazoa > Arthropoda > Arachnida > Uropygi > Thelyphonidae > Typopeltis > Typopeltis vanoorti. The sequence continues at coordinate 135,174,733 of NC_143552.1, forward strand.
CTAGAAGAACGCATAACAGACATCCTACTCCAGCCAATAAAAAGCCTTGGTGTTGCTTCAGTCATAATTCAAAATAACCAAGACCAGCAACTGCTAATAAAAAATATTAACACAAACAAAAATAAATATAAATAAAGCATTCTAAATTATAGCTAATAAAGACAAAAATCAATAGAAATCTACGGATAAGACATTATATATATATATATATATATATATATATATATATATATATATATATATATATATATATATATATACATATTTTATGCCAAGGGTAAATATAAAGATTAGTGATCGGAGCTCATGCCACCTTTACCACGAGTTGCCCTGGTCTTGCACTACTTGTAGGATCAGCTAGACTTGCATCACATGCAGGCGCAAACTTGACTTATTTGTCTGTTTGCTTACTTGGGAAATGGAGTAAAACCAGGTTTAAAAATTGCTTGGTATTCATAACATTTATTATACCCAAGGTAAAATACTTTCTACATATATATACATATATATATATATATATATATATATATATATATATATATATATATATATATATATATATATATATATATATATATATATATATATATATATATATATATATATAATATATATATATATATATATATATATATATATATATATATATATATATATATAATATATATATATATATATATATATATATATATATATATATATATATATATATATATATAGAAAGATATATATATATATATGAGAGAGAGAGAGAGAGAGAGAAAACGACGGAAATATAATTCTTATTAACTGAACCCCTTTATTACTTGCGGTTATCAAGGTTGCAACTTCGATTGTTAATCGATGGTCGGATAAAATAATGCGTGGACACAACCTTGGATTATCTTATTAATGGCAATTAACAGCACTTGACGCATTGATTAGACACAAACTGCATGTTTAATCATATTTCAGCGTCTTGTTCGTATTCAGTAAGTTTAACTCTTTTCCGTGATTATCCTTCCTCTGATTTCTTTGAAATTTATGCTAATAGCACTCACGAAAGAGTGTAAACCTAGGGGATATTTAGAGATTGAATAAGAATTAGTTGCTCAAGGTACTGAAATCACCAAATCTGTTACTACTACCCATGTATGGATGCAGATCAAATATTATCAAATAAACTGGTCAAGTTTTTACTAAATAAATCAAACATATAAGATTTATGCGATTTTTGAATATATCTGTATGGCCAGATTAATGCAATATTTTGTATTTTCCATGAAACCAGAAAAAAAAAAAAAAAAGCTTTTGAAACGAGTTACATTCTCAAAGGTACGCTGTAGCAACCTAGATTTAAAGATTCTTCTTTATACTGAAATGACATAGAAAGAGGTAAGATTACGTTTCGTCTTAAAGCAAAAAATCAACTAACCTTTGCTTCGCTGGAATCCCCCTTTTATGATTTTCTTTTTGAGTCTTTATAGTAAAATGAAGCAAATATTTTATGTATTGCCTGTTAGTAGATGGTTATTGAATTCATTTTATCAATTAGAAATTCAATTAAAATTTAAAAGAGCTATTGAATCTTTCGCAATTACATTAACTTTTTTTTTATAATAGGGATGACATCTCAGTTGTCTTTTTTGTTATACTTATCACCGATTACACAAAAATTATTCCTTACCATGCAGCATAAACGTGTATAATTTAGAAATTCTAAACGTCATAATACCCCCCCCCCCAAAAAAAAAAGTATTCCAAATCTGTGATTCATGATACGTAAGCAATATCAGCCTTAGTAAGCAGTGGATATTTTTGAATGTATGCGTGATAATTTTTAAATTTTCTTATGAGATAAGTAAGAAATAAGCTTCTTTGCTATCTACCTATTTTTGTAGCATCACTGCCAAAATCCTCGAATCCTCAGTTTTTTTCCTCCATTTATGCCTTTTTCATATTACGATTTTAATGTTAAAAGAGCTACCAGTAAAGTATTAGCAGACGATAAGCGAACAAACCAGCTTCTACATCTCTTCGCCTAGCGGCGCTAGTGAAAATAGGCAGTAATATGTTTCGCGTCTACTGTTATGAATAAATAAATATTTATAGCTATTCCAGTGAGATTTATTCCAGTAAATAGGAAAAAATAACGTATTGGATTTCGTGCAGATTAAAATGAATGAGCTAAAAGCAATGATGAGATGTTACAAGAAATAAAATTATTTCCCAAGACGGCTCATTAATTACTCTAATATGCACAGGTTCTTTCTTATGTTAACCTTCGACAGATAACAGTTGTGTATTAGTATTATGACATCTGTATACGGTAAACAACTTTAGGAATGCGAGTTAGTCCACACTTTTTTTTTTTTTTAGTATTGGTAAAGCATGGATGTCTATTTGCTCTTCTATTTGAATTAAAACATTTAAACAAATGAGGTTTATTTTAATGCTTGTAATGCCGAGGAAAAAACGTCCTTCCCTTTATGTTAATAAAATGCCATCTGTGAACGAAGCACGGCGTTAATTACGTCATCAATTATTAACCAATAGAAATTGTGAAACATTTTGATGAAAAGGAAATCAAAAACATATCAGAATTATAAATAGTCAAAATTTTAAAGCTGAAATTAAACTTTACAACTACAAGTTAAGTAAGAAATTTTGTTTGGTTTATTAGACGTTATTACAATATTATTACGTATAAATAGATTATGAACCTACTAGTATTGCACTCTAGGGACTAGCGGCTTCGTCAGGGTGGTATATTTAAGAAAGGATTAACGAAATGAAATAAAATTCAAATAAACCGTTAGAATAGAAACAAAACAAAAGGAAATGATGTACAGCATAAGTTACAGGTGATTGTTTGAGAAGCTAATAGTTGAGAGATCTGATTAAGGTTTTCCAGACTCCCTTAATAGACACTAAGGTCTCATCTTAATCGTTATCCGGTCGATTAAGATGAGACCCATGGTTTCTGTTCAAGGAGCCATGTGAGTGAATGACTGTAGTGGATTCCTTGATTTTCCTTGTTGAATGGTATTTGTCCTAGCCTCCTTAGATCTTCAAAGATAGCATGGTGGCTGTCCCAATCAACAGTGTGATGGATTGTGGTAGAATCTATCGCAGTTGTTTTTACAAGCAAGTTTTGGAGCTGGATATGAGAAATCTCTTTTCTCTCCTTCTGCTGATATTTTCAACGAAACTTTGGGAGAAAAGAGTGAATCATTTGCAAGATGATCCAAAACTGCTAACGGGTGAAGATACGTCGAAGACATCTTTATGCTTTTGAAGTATACTGTATCCGATTAAGACAAGCACAACAACGTTCTTCATTTTCTGAGTTCGTTCCATCTAAACATTTGATTCACATTAGGATCAAAATTAGAATTTTCAGATAAACTATCTTTTTGTGATGTTATAATCTCAAAGAAAACAGAATGAGCCATTTCATTTCATTAAAGATTTTCTGTAAAGCCATTCAGGATGCTATCCTGAACAAGAAAATTTTTTTGTCAAAGCTTTGTTGAAAATGTCAATCTCCTCACCGTCCTTCCCAAAAATTAGGCTTAATTCACAAAGCAGCAATTTCTGTTTTAAAAGATGAAAATAAGCTAAAAGAGGAACTTCAGTCTTCCCTTCGCGGCTAGTTTGTTCTTAATGGATATTCCAAGAGCATCCTTCCGATGATACTATTTTCTGATGCTCATCCCCTGCCAAAATCCTAATATTCAGTACAGAAACTCTGTTTGCGATCTCATATATCGGAAACCTTTCAATCGAAATCTCCTGTCTTATTCAAGATTCACAACATAATGATGATAGCTTACAAATCTATCCAAACTCTCGGTAGCCTCCTTAGATCTTCAAGATAGCAATCCAGTATAGAAGAGAAGAAAAATCTGGACTAGAATATCATCTGCCACAAATCACATCATCGATTGGGATACAGTCACCATGCCCTGTTTATGATACAACTGGCTTTCCCGTCGAATCAAGGAATCTACTGCTGTTTGCTTAATCCCATCAACAGTAAGCAGGGTTTCATCTTAAACGACGCCTGGAAATCGTTATTTGGACCTCTCAACTTCTGCAACATTCACCTCCAGACTATTCAAACAGACAGTTAATGCAAGCATGAACTGTCTGTTTGAATAGTCTGAATAGTTTGAATAGAACACGCATATATATATATATATATATATATATATATATATATATATATATATATATATATATTTATTTATATATATATATATTTATATATATATATATATATATATATATATATATATATAAAATTAATAATATATATATTATTAATTTTTAACATCCTTCTGTAAAAATGTTTTTGCTTAATCTCTAGAACAAGATTCTCAGATTATCTAATTTTATCCTGCCTACACAGTCAACGGATACCACATGAGCAAGGTGCATATTGCCATGTAACGCGTCACTTGTTTGTAGCTAAATTAGAGAAATATGATACTCCGAAGCATTGGCGCACCCAGGGAGGGGGCCAAGGGGCCCTGGTCCCTAAAAGAAAAAGGAAAAACACACATAGAAAAATTTCCAAAAATATTTTCCTAATTAAAATGTTTTTTTATTTTTAAAGTTATGTTGTGTCTTCTGTTTCCTACTTATGAATCAGCGATCACATAAGGTGGGAATACCCTATAGCTCTCGGGAATCTTGGCCGCTGTGAACGCAAAGCGAATGAAGTAGTGCTCGGGCGCTACTTCGTTTGGCCGAGCTGGGCCAGAGGAGATCACGGTTATCATATATTGGCGATCACTGCAGATGCTCAGTCATAGCTCGTATACAATGCGTAGTGTGTATTCTCAAATCGTCTACTCAACCACCCCCAAGATTAAATCTTGAGTGCTCGTCCCCCTCCAAGATTAAATCCTGAGTGCGCCACTGCTCCGAAGTCACTGCAACTGTGGTCTGGGTGAAATGGCTGCGAAAAGGGAACTGATGGAGTTTGAAATAGGATTTCAAAACTGTTCGACAAATTGTTGACGAATTGGGCCATCTCAGGTCAATAATCAGTGATACCAAACTGAAATGGAAGCGTAGGGAGTCGGCACACTTAGAGTAATTAGAAGTGTACCGCAGTGGACGACCACATCATACTCGCTGAACGTGACCGTAGGGTACTATGAAGGATAATATGTAAAAATCACCATTCATTAGCCGACCCTTGAATGTGGACTTCCAGGCATCGACTGGAACATGAATCTGCACAAAAACATTCAGAACCGAGGCTCACAACATGGGTTTCTATGGTAGGACTGCAATATACTGCAATATGCAAGTCCCACATTACTCAAACCAACATGTAGCGTCGTCTTCAGTGATGCAAAGAGCGTGTACAGTACTGTGGGACGTGTCTTGAAGCTTGGGAAGCAGTGTTATGGAGCGACGAATCACGCTACACTCCCTCTACTGAGCAAATGAACAGTTGTGGGTGTGACGGATGTCCGGCGAACGTCTCTTACTAGAGTAAGTAACCCTAACTATGAAATTCGGAGGTGGCGGTGTGACGGTGTCGTCCTATATTTCCTGGTTTGGCCTCGCACATCTGTTTGTGATGCCACGAACATTGAACTCCGAGAAGTATCAGAACATTCTGAACAATTCGATACTTCCCGCTCTATGGCATTTCTGCAAAAATGACCATTGTCTCTTTCAATAAGACAATGCACCGTGTCATAAGGCTTCTGACACTGCTGCAACCGCGTGGTTTGTGGACATGAACGTCCCCACACTTGACTGGCATCGACAGAGTCCTGATCTCAACCCTATTGAACATTTGTGAGATGAGTTGGAGCGTCGGGCGAGGTCAAGGGACGTCCGACCCACAATAGTTCAGGGCTTCATTACATGCCTAGAGGCAGAATGGTCCTTAACAGTCATCACAGCGAAAAGAAATCTTACATATTATCAAGGTTGGCGCCATGGCTGTTTGTTTCTTTGATGTCCGTTGACTTCTTTCCAAGTAGTATATATACAGTAGTTTTTCAATTTATTTCGTGGATGTGATTTTACAAAAAACTATTTTTGAAAACACATTTTACTCTAATTCAAAGGATTTAAATGTCATACAAAGAAAACATCTGATGATTACGGGATATATAATCTTAACTCGTTACACCTTTCCATTCTTCCTGTTTCTTGTTTTGAGTTAGCATTTTTAGTATGAAACGTGACACTTGATTTACTCATATGTCATGTTGACATGACACATGCATAAATCACTAGTTAGTGTGTGCTGGCAATGGCAAAATGTTCTATATGAAAATTTTAACAGCTTCTTCTTGAACTCTACCGTCTGTCAAAACAAACCAGTTCGCCAAATTTCCTAGCCTTGCAAACCTTTTTTTTTCGACATTTTAATATTCCACTGAATACTTTGCGAGTGTAACATGAAATTGTTTTCCACTGTGCAGCAAAGCTACGAGACACATGGAATAAAAATCAGAAAATTGCATAAGGCAAGCACGTGGTTTTTAAATGGTTGTAGACTATTGGTTTAACATTCACGATAAGAAAAAAATTATTTTAATCGGACTTCCTCTTTTCTTAAGACCATCCTTTATTTTTTATTTTTTTTTTGAAAAGGCAAAATACACTCGAATTACCATCTCGATGTATCAGACGCAATTACCTTCCGTTTTATGTTAAATTTTAAATGAAGCAATTAATTCACTGTATTTTCTTATAAGTAGAAGATCAAGCTCTCCGAAACCCGATATTGCATTCCTTAATTTACTGAAATGAAAATCTTGCTTTTTGAATTGCTATTATAAAATGAGATTTATTATTATTATTATTGTTCGAATACATCAACTCCTAGTCAACAATTACATTCGCTTTATATATATTATATTACAATTTTCTTTTGGGTTGATTGCTCTCTCTTTCTCTCTCTCTCTCTGTATTATCCAATTGTCTTCTTAGTGGATTAATTTCGTCCAGACCAATTTATTCACAAATGATCCTTCTGCTGACTCGTTTATTGTACTAGAATGGGATGACTGAGCACGATGACTATTCAGACAAAGGCTTAAATCTTTATGATTTTGCTGAAATTACTTTCTAAATTACAAATTGCCTATGACAACGTGTTGTCTTGGGAACCTTTCCGGACAGCAATAAACTCGAACAAGTTCCTAATGGTGTTAAGAGTGCTTAGTTTCGTTTTGAGCGAGACTAAAGCTGTATAAATAATTCAGAATGGTCAACAGTTGCCTTTTATTTTCCCAGCCAATTAAGTAAAGCAAAAAAAAAAGCCAACGAAATATAATTCTTTATCAACAGTATCATCTGTTGATAAAGTCGGAGTATGTTAATATTATCACGTTGTAAAGTTGGCATTACTGTTCTTTCTTAGTGCCTATGAACAGTTGTCGAGACCTTTATCTTTTGATTAGAACGACCCAGTTTCGAATCCCGTTCTAGCATAGGATAAATCTTTAGATGGGTATCATGAGGAGGAGGTCGCAGAAATTTCTCTTCGGACAACTCGAGTTTTTCATACTTCAAAGCAGGCAGACCGATTAGAAGAATACACGCACTTTACTAACAAAATATACTGGCTTCATAGTCTTAGGTGCTTCGGCTGTAATTCTTAAAAACCCAACTCAAACTCTTCTCCCCACAAATCTGTACTCGTGTATTAGATAAATCAAGTGAATATTAAATCCAGCATTATTTCAAAGCCGAATGCAGAAACTATGAAAGTTTTGTACGAAATTTGATCGTCCTATGGCATTTACGAGTTTCCGTAGGACGGACCTTATAGGAGACATGATCGCTTGTGCAAGCGTCCATATATTCGCCTTCTGTTGGTCCATTCTGATAAGGTTGCACTGGCCTGACAACTGTTTCGAACTGATTGGTTCTCCTCAGAGACCAAGCAACTATTTAAGTAAAGTCCTCTCTAAAAATTAGACGATCCCCCGGACCACTCCCTACAAGTGACCGAAAGATCGTCCAATTCAGAGTTGGTTCCACTCACTGAGAGGCTCACCCCCCCCACACACACACACATACACTGAGCAGAACCGTTCATATTCCAGAGAAAAGCACCCACCGACACAGCCCCAATAGAGGCCCTGCGGGAAAACGCCAATTCCCAGATACTCAAATTGCTCTCTCAAAGGGAAAACTCCTCCGAAATCGCTTGCCCAAGAGTTTCGAACATTCGAAACAGCTGTCAGGCCAGCGAAACCTTATCAAAATGGACCAATAGAAAGTGAATCTATGGACGCTTGGGCAAGCGATCATGTCTCCTATAAGGTCCTCGCTGGGGCAACTGGTAAATGCCGGCGAGTGTATTCCCGTAAGCTCTCTGGTCAAATTTCGTACGAAAGTTAATAGTTTCTGTATTCGGCTTTGAAATAATGCTGGATTTAATATCCACTTGATTTATATAATTTTGCATCGCCGAAATGAAGCCTTTTGGCTCTTTATTGTAGTAGCTATACTCATGTGTTTTGCAATCGAAGCTTTAAAAACTGCTCAGTCATTATTTCGGGAAATGCTGATACACTTATGAAAAGAATGTTAAAAACTTCTGTGAATTAATTAAATACATATTACGAACCCAGGAAATGCACTTATCTAAAATCGGCATTCATACTCGATATTGGAGGGAAAAAAAATTAAGAGTATAATATCGGACTTGTATAAGGTAATTAGATGAAATCAGGCTTATGGGCAATATTCCTCCTATAACCCTTTTAAATTAAACTGTCCTAAAGGATGGAAATAATATAGTATCTACGATATTAGAAAAGGTATATCTACAATTTTGCTAAATTGTAGTTTTGTCTTGATGCACAGGTTCTGTAGACATGAAATCATTACAGGACCGACTGAACATAGAAGATAAACCTCGAAAAAGACAGTTTGAGGAAGGTAAAATATTTTCGCTTTAATAAAATGTTTATGCAAAAGGATTTCAAATAATAGTCTACAATAATGTCAATGATAACGATGGCCTGTAGCTGAGATGCTCTGCAGCAGTTGGAGGATAGATGGTTCGATTAGTGATGGGAAGTTCAGGTGATCCTCTTGCGTTACATTATCTTCATATGTTCTGAAGCGGTTTTTTGTGTGGGAAGAAATACCCGACTTTCTCAGAGGGAAAAAAGTGATTTCGTAAAACCGGTTACGTTATCCTCGTTTTAAAAAGATCTAAAAAAAGCTGTTTGCAATCTCGAAAAAAAAAAATTCAAATCAGGTCTTTTCAAGAGAGAAAAATGCCTTCTATAACTATGACATCTGGACAAAAGTGTTAATGAACAGAGGAGAAAACGAGGATTGATGGAATACAAAAATAAAAAGACGTAACTGTGAGACATATTGCCCTTTGAAAGCTGCTGATATTGTTTTGTCTAAAGCATTCTTTAGAACAAGGGTCGCCAAACTTCTTTGACCGTCGACCCCTTCAAGAGTTTCTTGAATTTTTATCGACCCCCTCTATTTTACTATTACGTAATTATAACAGGACAAGCAAAAAAGACGCTTATGTGAGTTTTTAGATTGTTTATGTTATAGTTACAGTGTTTATTGTATGCATAATATATCATATATTATTATACTGACTTAACGTCAAAGGGATACGTTTTTGTTTTTGACGTCCTTCTTAACATTACATATTTGATAGGAGGGATAAATAATATATAAAATATAAAATTTAATTTAGATAACAAAATAACAATAATATAATCTTCCTTATATATATGAAAATAAGACTTTTATTAACTTAGTATACAATTTACTAACGTTGTCAACGTGAAGAGTGTGCTTCGTGACTTTTGACAAGATTAGCAATGTTGGGTTAAAAATTAGTAAGTTTCAGCCTTAAATCGCCACGGAATTCTATATCTAGCTTATTTCTTTGTTTTGTTAAAATGGAATTAACATGACTGAAACCAGCCATTTACGAGCTTGGAAATGCAAGCAAAAAGGGGAGTACCACTTCAGAAAGTTTTGGATATTTTTCTACAACATTTATATTCGTCCGAAAGTAACTTAAAGTCCTATTTTTAAAAAGCGTCTTGGCTTCAAGATCAACTGACAATTCAATAAGTTCATCTTGTAAGTTACATTCGATATTTTCAATATCTTCAGAAAATGGCGTGATAACCCAATCTGGAATGTGCATGTTTTCAAAATCTGCAAAGAGCAATTTAAAATCATCGCTCAAATTTTGAAGATGTTTTGTGTATATTTCTAAGTCTTCATCTTTTACTTCCAATTGCCGTAGATTCGAAAAGTACTGAAAAAAATCTTTTCGTAACAATGATGATTTAAATAAGGCTAATTTAGCTTGGAAGCATAAAAGAATCGTACATGTAAGTATAAGTAAATAAGCAACCGCGCATGTGTTGCAATCTCGCTCTGCCGCGCCGGCCGTACGGGAACCACCGACATCCGTTTATTGGTAAATACGTCATTTTGGCCTACTGTATTGGCCCCCCGTAACTATTTTCATGACCTTGCTCCATCTTACTGGTCCTTTTCATGTTACTGTTCCCACGATTAACTCTTTAATTGCGTTGTCATTCAGGATGGTGTTGTGTCCCAATTTATGATTTTTTTTTTATCTAATAATTTCCTCTCATCTATGTTCTACTATTATCTATGCTCGAGATATCACCAAAATTTTTACTAATATCTAAGTTATTTCTCCCCTTAGTATCTCTAATATTTGTATTATGCTGCGCCTTTTGGGATATTTAGTTTAAGATATTATATGCAAAAACAAGGAGAAAGAACTAAAATATGTCAGAAAGTGTAACTATGTTGCAGTCGTGACACTTTATCTCGTTTCTTAACACATTAATTTCCCGCGTGATTAGGTTCGTATTTTTCAAGTGGTGCATCGGACAGCAATTTCAGACAACTTTTTTTTTTATCATTGGACAAAATGTTTATTAAATTCCTTAACATGGTACAATTCATATTTTTGTTATTACTCAATTCAATGCTAAACTAAATACTTACAAACTAACATTAACTTATTACACGTAATTAGGCTATGATCCTATAATGGGCATTACGATCATGCCGCCATAACAATTCAACACATAACTTCATATGATATGGACATATAAGATTAATTCACACTATTTAACTATTCAAACTTAAGTGGATTAACTAAACCTTTTACTGCACTAACACCCAACTATGACATTTTTACTTTCCTATACATTACAATAGACATGCAAAATTCTCAGGACACTTAATTATTCATATAACATTAACACTAGCCAGCTTACTTTTAATATATTCTGTCAGATACTAAAGTCCTACTATAAATTTTCCTTGGTCACTTCAACCGTTCCGTATTAGAATAATGATACCTATTACAGACAAATTTTAGTTAACATTAGATATATTTTACAGCACCTTTCTTTCTTTCTTGAGTTTCTCATATGGGCCTTTACCTTTTTCTGATTGAACTAGCTTGGTATAACGTCTCCGATAATCTGCTACTCCTACGTTCCTTTTGGAATTGAACTATGCTTGTACGGTCTTAAACTTTCGTAATTTAGGCCACACTTTGAATCATCTATATGACGGCTGTGCAACTCGCGACTTGGATATCGATATCTTTACAGCTTTCCCTTTCTCGTGGTCGTCACTGAAGTTGAAACACAAAGGATATGTTTCCTTTTCTTTGACTCTATGGCATTCTTCGCTTCTTACATAGGAAATCCAGAATCGAAATCCCGCTCACTTTTGTTTCCATGTTGTGACGACGGAGATATAACCCCAATCTCCACTCAGGAAAACCTCGTGAAACCTATAGCACGGAGCTCGTAGAGAACTCTTCGGGAACAGAACCAAAACAAAAACCAAAAAGCCTCGTGGGGGGGGGGGGTTCCAACCCTTTTATACTTGCTCTCCTAACGGCACCCTCTTTAACTTCTTTTCTCCGCCCCCTACTTATTTTTACTTCACCGACCAATTAGGGTGGCGTTTTTTTTTTTTTTTTTGCCAAACGTCCTTTGGTCGGCGAGCCAAACGATGTCTCAATCCGGGAATCGGCCCTGAGCGATAGTCTGTTATTTTTCTTCCGCTAACCTCTAACTTAATCCCCTTTCCAAAATTTTTCTATGAATTCGTTTAATATTTTAATCTCTAGCCTTTCACATACCATCTCTTATGACTAATCCTTTTCTGTCTTATTTAGTTAAACTTTCTCTTTTATATCATATTACAACATTAATATATTCTTTCCTTTTGTTAGTTAGTTCAACCAAACACCTTTATTTTATATATATTTTATTGGATGCAAGAATATTTACTTTTTCTTTTAAATAATTCATTTAAATTAGCTATTAGCCTTTATGCAGGTTTTTTTTTTATTTGCTCTTCATGTTACACCATGATAACTGAGAATTCTGCATTCTTAAGGTATCAGGGTGTAACAATGGAGGTAATCCAAGTTAACCGAATTAAATATTACCCATACAGTGATGTTTTATATTTTTCTATCGACCCCTAACAATATTATATCGACTCCTGGGGGTCGATATCGACCACTTTGGCGACCACTGCTTTAGAATAACAATTTCTTGGGGGGGGGGGGGGGATAAGAGAAAATCCAAAGAAAACTAAATATAATCGGTGATGTCTTCCTATTTTCCAATGGATAGTGCAGTGGCGGCTTATATATAAGCACTGGGACACTGCAGCATCCCCAAGAAAAAACCGAAAAAAATAAATTTTGTTTGTGTTTATAAATAATAACAATGCTTACAACATTATATAAATGCAGCACAACATGTTAAAGGCTACAGCTTATGTTTCGACATTGATTGAATAGTTAATAATTGTAATTGTTCGATTAACGCTTTAGATTATTCCGACACTGCGATCTAACGCCGTGTCGGAATTATCACGTTCAGTCAATTCCGGCTAGACTCGCCGATATTCGTTTGCACTTGTCACTGCATGTAATAAGTGAATCCGACAATGCTAGTTGAGCAGTGTCGCTACCGATAAATTGTATACGTGCGGTTGGTTGTTTCTGTGAGATACGAAACTTTTATTGTTATTTTATTTTATGTTATTTTATTATTGGTGTGTGTGTTCGTGGTGAGAGTGAACTATTTTTGGTAAATCTTATTTAAATCTGTTAAATTAACATATAATATAATATTTATTATAGATACAAGGCTAAATTATGACGAGTGTCACTGTTGAAAATATGAAAAGAATTATATTTTCTCAATTATCGTTACAAGAAACAAATGCACTGCGATCTAATGCAGTGTCGGAATGTCGAAACCGACACTGCTCGTTCTTAAATAGTTCTTAAAAGAACTGGGCGATGGACTGAGTCCTTGATTCTTTATCTCGTCATCTGAATGAAGAGAATCTGTGTGGATGGAGTGTTATCGAGCTAAAAGCTCCAATCATGGCTGGGTAACGGGCAATAGCCGAGCCGCAGTTAAAATTTCATTGGCTACAGCATTGTCATCCGCTACCCTGGAAGTCCTAAAAAGGACTTTTTTTTTTCCTTTTCAAATATCGACACTGCTCGTTGAGCAGTGCTTGCGCGCGTTATTTCTGTGTACGAAAAACTTTTATTATTGGTGTGTGTGTGTGTGTGTGTTCGTGGCGAGGGAGAAATATTTTTAATGAAGCCATTTTTTAATATGTAAATTTACTTATTGGTAAATTGACTACTGATTAGGAAAAATGAATTATTTTTCTTATTTTGTATATGCAGCACTCCCACTTAAAATTTCCACCAGCACTCCCACTTAAAATTTCCACCGGCCGCCACTGGGATAGTGACTGTGAAATTTTAAAGAGACCTCTCGGTGACCAGTCAAATATAAAGTGTTTAGGAACCTCTCACATTCCTAAAGTCTTGAGAGTTAGTTGGTTAGTTAGTTATTGATTTTTAGGGCACAAAGACATCAAAGGTCATACTGCGCCAGGACACAAGTTACAGAAGTGCATATAGCAGATCGTTGGTAGGACAATCACAGACATCCATGCCCACGGCGGGATTCGAACCCGCCGCCTTTTGGCTGGAGAGCAGATACGCTAACCACTCGGCCAACCAGGCCGTCAAAGTCTTGAGAATAAGTGGCTTTCTGGAGAGACACTGTCCAATGTCTTAATCTTAATCATTCGTCACCGGGAGTTGAAGCTCGTACGTTTTTTACTCTCTTGTCAAATACCATGGTATCACAGACCAGAAAACAAGTTAATACTGGATTTAGCGGGAGATAAGGAGCCTCCGTACTTCACTTACTACTGACGATGTCTTTCGATTGGAAAGAACTGGGTTCGTATTCGTATCCCATCCAGGATGCGAATAGTTCGAGTCCCCCCCCCCCGATAAAAAAGCAAACAAGCCCAAAGAACACAGTTAACAAACATAATGCGCTGGCTTCGTAGCATTAATCGCTGGAATTCCGAACAATAGCAGGACTCAATGTGGTGATTCCTTCAAGGCTCTCTTAATCGGAAAGATAAGACTCAAAATGAAAATTTTCAACAGGATATAGCAGCCGGCCATCACCTTTATAATATATGTTTAAAGAACCCAGGAGTTCTTTGTAATTTTTTTACCTTAAAAAAAAAAAAAGAGAGTCTCTAAATATATGTACTACTACTACTACTACTACAGGGCTCCAGATTACTTAAATCCGATTTGCCCTTTGTAAATGAATGTATCCCGAAAGGCTGTTCTCATTTTTTTCCCTAAGGCATCCTGGGGAAAACACTCCAACGTAAACTACATGAAACAAGTTTTATGGAATGTTTTGAAAGATGAGGGTAGTGAAATAAGGAAAAAGACACACACGCAAGAGTCTGTAGGCATTCTATGCACCTTTGGTTCTACAGGATATTAACCTTAGAAATAATGCTGCTGTAAATATTCAAATGTTGATTATTTTTTAGCCTTTGCTTCGCTACAAGTGAAAAAGGTCAAATTACATTTGTATGGAATGAATTCTGTGCCCTTAAATAAAACATTTTAAAGTAAAACAGTTGTTTCTATGTTTACGAAAGTTGCGCATTATGAGTTTGGGTTTCCTTTATGCAAGGGTATAATCGAGTGTTATATGAAGTCAACCCACTGTAGTTAAATAACCTTATTTGAAATTTGAAACTTTTCTTTGAAGAAGAAATTCCCCACTGTAAAATTGTATCCTTACATTCAAACCAATTGCCTTCGTCCAAGTTGATATTCAAACTAGATAAAATTATTAAAAGGTGTTAGAAATAAACTGTAATAATTAATATTATACTCTGTAATACTGAATCATTGATGTCAAGGTACGATAACTTATTTTAATTGCAAAAGAATTTGTAATATTTTTTCAGCATAAATAAGTACAAATTAATATAAAAAGAACTGAACTTTATCAGCATCAATAAATACTAGTTCAGCCAAGAATACTTACATGGAATATATTATTATTAGAGAGTCTCTGAGATGTCTGTGGTTATGTTGAAATTCTTGAGTACCGGTATAAAGATCACATAAGCAATTCTAAGATAAAACTTATTAATTCTACAAGTTTCTACTAGTTTAATATACTTTTTTTGTACATTTCTTCGTCATAAATATTTAACTATAACCTATAGTTGCTAGCACTGCACTGAATACGTGACGCAAGTGGTTTTCTTGTAAATAAATATTCAAAGTAGCATTTTGGACACATATCACTGATTTTTTTTTTGCCTGTCAAGTAATATTTTTCATATTATTATTTTAATAGTTTATAGCTTAAGAATGTGTTCAGAGATATATTATTTTAAGAAGTGCAGTCAAACGTTAGCAAAAAGTAAGAAATGTGTGATTCTGAAATGAGTTTATTGTTGTAAATGCTAAAAGTGCTAATATTAGTTGACAGATAGCTTTGAAGTTAGTCACGTTACTATAACAATTCGTACGCGTGCGCGTTGAATGGAGGTGGGGAATGCAGAAAAATAAACTAATGATAATCGCTTCTTTACTTTTTTAAATTAACATGGAAATAGTGACGTAAATAATAATAAAAAAATGTCAAATAAAAGAATTTACCCCGACATTCTTCGAGAACAGTCTACTGACTACAAAAGCAATGACATATCTTGCTTCGTTTTTTGTGATGCAGGCATTCACGTGTGAAATCGTGCAATGGTTCCGAATAAAATATAAAGGTCATCAGTAATGGCTTTGATTTTCACACGCCTGTTGATATGAATAACAGCAGTCACTGCTCTTGACCGATCAGACCTTTTCGCATCATTGACATCGCTTCTTCTATGTTGGAACTGTTCGTATCACTGCGATATAATAGAGTTGCAAAATCGTACGCATTTTTTGCAACACTAGTTGCATTAATACGGAACAGAGAAGGAGATACTCATTTAGTGTTGCAGCTTGTCAGGAAAAATGCAAAATACAATCTTTCTTTGATGTGATAATTCTGAAATGTTACAATATACTGCGAACTCGAATAAAGTAATCATATACAGGAAAACCTCGCTTAACGCGATTAATTAATCTACCAATTAGTGGGCGCTAAACGAAATCGCGTTAAGCGAATACAATAACCAATAGGAATAATTTTAATTCATCCATAAGTTAGTGTAAATTTGAAAAAAAAAAGTATAATCTATATTAGAGGATAAATCAGCGTTAATAAAAATCAATTGCTTAATTTTTTATACGTAACGTCTAAACATTTAAAAAGAGGCCAATTTCTCGACGTTGAATATTTGCCAATCGTCATAATCACCCTCCTGAATTATCTTTTGTAATTCTTCAGTAAACGTCGCCGCAGAGATCTTTATCAGCACCAGCAGATTCCCCAGTTATGCAGTCCAGTTCGATTTTTTAAACGGTCACACCATCCTAAATCCGCAGTAAAGCTTTCACATTCCTCTTGCAATTTGGTCTCTTTCAATGAGGTAAAAATATTGCGAGCTTTTGCCTGAATATTCCCTCTACTAAGAGGTCTTCTTTTTTGGCTATAATCGTCAATTCAGAGTGATAGAAGACACTCCATCTCGATCATTAAATGGCTTCTATTTCGAGTGATCTGCATCGTAAAAAATCGCGTTAACTGATTAATCACTCGCTTAAAACGGGAAATAGTATCATTTCACTCAATCACGCTAACTGATTATCGCGCATATCGAATTCGCGTTAAACAAGGTTTTCCTGTACTTCAATACTTCAGCTGAAACTGAGACACGAACTAGTAAATGCATGATTTATGACTCATTATTGTGGTTCATGTTTTGAATGTAGTTAACGTTTTATCACCCTGATGATGTCCATGTAACGTTGGATGAAATATACTGGAGAATGAAATCTTATATGTTTTTATTACATGTGCAAGCTTTGAAGTTTTTTTTTAAATAAACTTACAATATGTCAAATAAAAAGACCAAGACTTTTAAATTTATCCTCTTACTGAAATGTAGAGCCCTAAGGCTTAATTTGTCAGTAAGACATTAAAATGTAGTATATTATGGATCCATCCATATTTTATAACCAAATATGAGAAGAAATGTTAAAAGTTTAGAAAATTCCGATACTGAACGCTATATTCTCACTATATGAGAATATAGCGTTCAGTATCGGAGTACCATGGTTTGTACTACTTAAAAGACACGAACTTTGCTCAGAAGTGGATAGGTTCGCCTTCTATTAGTGCTTAAAATTAGGTCTTGTTTCATAGCCAAATATGGAAAGAATTTCAATATTCTTTCCATATTTGGAAAGTTTAGAAAATTACCAGAGAACTTATGAGAAGATATCCTTCAGCATTGGAGCTGCCTTCATATGAATTACTTGAAAGACAAAATATGGATCCATAATATCCTCCATTTTAATATCTTACTTATGCCAAATTGAAGCCTTTTGGCTCTATACTTCAATAATTGATTACATATCTACTAAGAGTTCACTTATGATGATTTTAACTTACTGACGTAGGATTTCTAAGGTACTGAACAGAGAGTTTTTTTTGCTCTCTTTAGGTGTCTTCCTGGTCCCTGATGAGGACCAACAGTTCGAAACAGCTATCATTCCAAAAGAAATCTAAGTTTAAACAATAATAAAAGGCTAACGCATGGGTTCCTGGAACAGAACTCATGTTTTTTAAGTACGAGTAGTACATATAAGCCAACGCTCATATCGAAGGTTTTTTGCTAATAAGATCTCTGGAATATTTAGAAATTTTCAAGTTTCTTTCTATATTAGCTATAAAATATGGATGCATCCATAATATTCTATATTTTATTAAATTATTCTCGTATTTTTGACAATCGTAAAGATGGCATACTAATGATATTTAGCCTGTATCTTTCCCGATGCTGGATGAAGGTCTCTCCCATTGCGAGAAGGTTGGGTCTACTTCTCCCATGGTGATCCATTCCATATTATGTGGGTGTATATATATTTGTATGAATGAATGTATGAATGTGAAAGACAATAATAGATATTCATGTCCCAGACGGGAATTCGAACCAGCAGCCTGGAGAGTAGATATGCTAACTACTCAGCCAACCACGCAGGCTATCATTCAGATACGATACCATATATGGTACTCGACTCTGCCAGTATTACAATAACATCCGTGCTGAACTCTTTCAGACAGAATCACAGTTATCCGAACAATAATTATATCTTCAAGCCAGGCTTCATTATTTGGTTTTAAAAGGAGGATATATTCTTTTGAACAGTGAACATGAAATCTTTTCATAACTGAAATATAATTATTTTATGTTCATTTAAGTATTATAAAAGAAAGATGTTATAATCATTGTACATAATCTTCGTTTCAATTTTATTATTTTATTTTTTTAAATCAAAATGATAAAATAAGGTTTGAATCGTCCAAGATTAATCCATGGACTATTAAATAACGTACAATGTTTCTTTCTTTTTTTTTCATTTTGAATTTTTTTTTTGAAATTGAGGAGCATTTCTATTAGTCCTTGCAACCTGAAGGTAAGTTAGCTCGTCTCATGCTAAAGTGGGATTTTTTTTATTACGTCACAAAAAGGCAGAGAACACACAATTAACAGACAATAACATACTGATCTTAGCTTTATTTACTTCTGCTGAATTAAAACAAACTGAACTTTCAAATGGACATAACTAACATTTAGGGAAAGAGCAAGTATTAGTAAATATCGACGTCGTTTGGTTAAATATTCAGTTTTTATGCTTTTTTATATATATTTTCAAATCCTTTTTCTTTTCTTGAGAATTCTTTGCTAACTTCCTCGTAATTAGAGCTGATGTACAGAAAAGAAATACAACATTTCATTATTCTCTTCAACATGACGTGCAGGTGGGTTGAACAGGAGTTTTGAAAAGTCTTTTTATGATAGCCATTTTTCTGAAAAGTTGTTAAACTAGTTCGTTGGCGTATTGTGAATTGTGGGTGAATATATGACGGGAAGAAAACACACACACACACACACACACACACACACACACACACACACACACACACACACACACACACACACCAATAAGCGGTATCAAATTTAAGAATCTATTTCTTCGTCCATTTTATTGATTTCGATCCCTAAATAGGAATAGAAAGCACCAAAAAAGAATAAAAATAATTATAACAATACATAAACATACATAATCTGTTGAAATAGAATTCATGAATGGTGTGTCTTCTATCAGTTCTTTTTTATACCATTTGCTTCGTGTACATTTTATTTGAAGCGATCTTCGGATATTTACGACAAACCAATGAAACTCCTTAACCATTATATTTGCCACTGTTAACTACGCAGTGTAGTTTGCGTCCACAACAAACAAACAACGAGAGCATGGAGATTACTCAACTGGAAAATTCCTTGTGCAAATATCAGGTTGGTATCGTGGCGAAAATATGATCTGTTGGAGGAAGCAGTTTATCTGACTGAGGCAGATTTAGTAACGTCAGAATCATGGCCGTACTTTCCCGGAGGACACAATAAAATTACGCCGTTGCTAAGCCATACACGAGGTCAATAAAATTTTTCAGCGAGTGCCTTGTCGGCTACTATTTACTGATCATCTGACATCCTCTCCGTTTCTGCGGACGATTAACCCTTGATGGCCACAAAGTGATTTAACACGCGCCCGCGAGCTATGGGGTGACTACCACTTTTGTCCGCTACAAAAGATACCGCGACAAGGGGTACCGCAGGGCTAGTCGCGAACTGACGACCCGCCGCTTTAGTAAGCAGAAAGGAAACAAGAGAGCCGTGTTTAAGGGTAAAAGTTATTCTGATCAGGGATCCTATGACGTTGATATAGTTCAGGGGCCTGCTTGCAGGCAACGGTTCGAAATAAAGGCAGACATCGAACGCCGTGCACCAGAGGCCTCTTGGGAAATAAAGGAAAAAGAAAGCGTGTCCTATACGCATGCGAAAAATCTATCTCCCCCCCCCCCTCACTCCCCTCACCCAACCTCTCCATCCGCTGTTTATGAAGAACCTTTGAAACGAACTGTGCACGCCTGCAGCCAAAAAAATAAATATATATATATATATATATATATATATATATATATATATAAAAGCCAGCACCACACACACACACACACACACACGGACCATAGTGTTCTAAAGCTGAAGGTGATGATAGCAATATTTTAAAAGTGACAGACCACTTGATCTTAAATGCTTTTTTAGCTACATCTCCTTTCTCTAAAAAAAAAAAAAAAAGAAAGAAACGATATTTATTACAGAGGTCAAAAAACGGAAAGAGACCAACAGATAAAAGTATACGTTGACCGTTTCACTGTAATTTCAATAAAATAAAAACAACAAAAGGCAGTACGGGGAATGTTAAATGCTCAACTTGATGTCCGAAATTAGGTTTTGTTTAAATGTTATAAATATCCTTTTATATCGTGGACCGGGTTTATTTCAACATTGTCTTTCTTTTAAAAATGTAGTCTTGATGACTAATATACTTAATGTCATTTGCATAATTTCCTCAAATATTTTCATTCTTCGAAAATGCCACAAAAGCAATATTATTTATACACGTGGTAGTCACATGCTTACTCCCGTTTCCTTCTGAATTATTGTTGATTTTTAAAGTATAGAAAGAAGGCGATTGTTCAAAATGCGGAGATAATAATTAGTTTATTTTGTTAGTAAGGATAAAAATTTCTTACACTATTACTCTACAATAAGTCGCAAAGCTTCCTCATATACTAAACGAAAAGTATACTGATTATGTGTGGTAACCTAAGTACAGTAGATGCAATCGAATCATTTAACTTTTTCTCTTGGCAAACATTTCGTGATTACTTTCAAATTCAATAAATATTTTTGGATAAATGAAGAATTTGCAACATCTGCAAGAAAATAGTCTGAAATGTCCTGTCAACAAATACAGCCTTTAGAATGTAGGCAATCATCTACGCTTCCCCCCACCCCGCCGTTTTTTTTAGTATGGCAATTTTGATAATTGGTAATACCCTGCACTGGTGCTCATGGCAGCTGCCTTAGTGTCGTAGCATTCCTATGCTACTAACCCTAAATTTGTCAAATTTAATTAAATTTATCAAAACGAACTAAATTAAATAACTATATCAACTGTGTTTACCTGTTTCATGTTCACTTATCGTCCAGATTTCGGGATTTTTTTTTTTTTTTTTTTTCATTTAGTTAGGTTTGTATCAGATCGAGTCACTTTTATATCATTATTATTACGTGACACTTCAATGGAGTACAAGACCTCATCGCAGGAGCACTCTACAACAGTGTTTCTTAATGTTACAGATATTAAAAATATTGAAAAGAATAATGCAACCAGTGGCGCACCGAGGGGGGTACAGGGGTCCGATTTCCCCTTCCCCCCCAAAAAAAAAGAAAATTAAAAAAAAATAATAATAACACTAGAAAAATTTCCAAAAATCTTTTCCTAATTAAAATTATTATTTTTTTATTTATGTTGTGTCATGTCTTCTATTTCTATACTACTTATAAATTAGCGGTCACATAAGGTGGGAATACCCTATAGCTCTCTGGAATCACGGCCTCTGTGAAGGCAAGGCGAACGAGGTAGTGCTCGGGCGGACTGAGCGCTACTTCGTTTGCCCGAGCCCTGGAGATCACGGGTATCATGTATTGACGACCACTGCAGATAGTCATAGGTGCGTAGTGTCTATTCTCAAATCGTCTACTCAACTCTCCCCCCACCAAGATTAAATCTTGAGTGCACCACTGAATGCAACATAAGTATTCTGGAAATAAATTAATTTAATAAAAATATTCACTCATTTTTAAATGCACACATCTTAATAAGAAATATTGGGGCTCATCGATCTGCATAAATTATCAATGTTTGGTGTAATTAATGTTTGTTAGAATAGCCTTAAAGTAGATGTCAAATTCGACAAATTTCGATGTTTTGTTAAGGTTTCAGTGAGTGTTAAAAATGCACTTTAACATAAGTACGTTGAAGGAAGATGATCTTAAATGCTTTTTTCACTTAAAAGGCCCATTCGCTGTGAACGTTTACCCAAACTTTATCAAGTGATAAATTTTTCCCAAAAAGTTTCAGTGTTATATCTGAGGAAAAATTTAAGAACATATTTTCATCATTCATAGAGAGAATATTGGTTGTACCTTTGAAATTGAACGGATCAAAACCCACCAAAAAAATTTTTTTTTAAATAATAATTTCAGTTCCGGAAAAGATATGATATTAACATACCTTTGAGAAGTGGAAGCGTTCATGTTGAACTCAATCTTAGGTGGCGTATGCTCTGTGTTAGCATTAGTTTCACTAATTTCTGTCGTTATATATATATATATATAAAAGAAACAAACTTATTATTATTCATATCGGTAAATAAATTTAATAAATAATTACAGTAACATAATTAAGCCTTTACTGCACTTAAATAATTGGTGAGTCACGGTCACTAGCAACGATACAAAATGTCCCCGTACTACATAATACATCATCTACCGCCAGCAAATTGCATGTTGGTCTTCTAATTAAGTGTGCTGACACTTCCATAGCATGACACCTGGGTTCTAATCCAGTGTATGACGCCAAGAACCATGATCAGGGCCTTTTCAGCTAAAGGTAAGTTAGCTGGTCTTACGGAGGCAGAGGATTTTTTTCCCGAAAATCGGGAGGAAAAAAGCGTCACATAAAATAGAGAGAGAGAGAGAGAGAGAGATGCCTCAGAAGAATGACAAGCCCGCTGCATTAAATTGCATAAAACTTCTAATTAGAATACTCCACCCGTCTAAGCATGGACAAGAATTGGATGGAATTACACGTGTTCTGCGGCCGATTTGTCTGTGTGTGGGGGGTGAAAATCCCGAGTTTCCGATGAGATCAGCTAACTCATCTTCTATTGAGTGAATGCCTCTTTCAAATCCATATCAAGGTTGTACTCATCATGATGAGAATTGATCACAGGCTTTTTGCAATCATAGGCCTTTTGAAGGGCTCACTGTTCCGTTGTTCCAACAGCTCCATAATCAACAGAGTATCAGCAATAATTAGTCACTGATCATTATAATAAATAATAAATATTCCCCACTAAAGAGCTTCGTCTATACCGGCGGAGTTACGGAGGCTCTAACAACCACCACTGAACAGGTCGAAATAATACGATACCTTGGAATTTATTGATAGAGATAACTAGAATAGCCACATAAAATATCTACCTACAAAATAAAATCGGGATTATAGCAAGCAAGCTCTCTCTATGTCTATATATATATATATTGAAAGATTTTTCTACATTATATTCAAGGCATTATATGAAAATGTATTAAGATATGCTATAACAACGTATGCATTCTGTGCAAACTATAAATTAAACCGATTGATATCACAGCTTTAGCATAAAGCGATAAAGTCGATCTTCTGGGAGCAAGGATGATGCTAACTTTATCAGCACTGCTGTAATAACAGTACATAAATATTAATAGCTAAAAGCCCATGTCAATACAAAGTCATGCTAAAGTATTACTGTAATGCTAAATATATAATAACTAGAAACACTTACCGTATAACAAAACCCCAGACAACTTACTATATTACATATAAATACAACAATCAGTACGGAAAAGCTACTTGGAATTTTTATATTCCAGATGTGTGAAACAAATGAAACACCTTGCAAACTACAGTACTCTAAAACGAGCCGTAAGATGTAAGAGAAATACAAACCCTAAACAAATTACAGACCTAATATAAAGTACTGTGCTAACTCTGGCTTTCATATCAGCGATACACCATCAAATTCTGGGTATCGTGTGTGTGTGTGCGTGCGTGCGTGCGTGCTGTGGTATATGCATTTGAACTACTATCAATAAATTAATATGCAATAACTGATCAATATGATCCTCAGATAAGTTTCGAGGTTGCATACAATTAATTGCACTGTACCTCATCCAGAACTAACGTTATTAAAAAAGATGTCACTTATTGTTTGTGTGTGTGTGTGATACCTGAAAAAAATGCAAAATCCAACATTGTTATTATCATTTATGTTTATAATAATAGTTACCTACCATTTTGTACTGAATCTTTGGAATGAACAGAAAATGTAAATATCTTATTTGTAGATTTTGAAACACTGTATACATAACGATGATAATAAACTTATTGTATCGTAAAAAATTATTATCATTATTATTAATAAAATTAAAAAATTCCTTTATTGTGTATATTTGAATTTGAATATATAAATATTTTTATATTAAAAATATAAATATTTATAATATTTATAAATATTTTATTATATTTATATTTGATATATATATAATAAGTATTTGATATATATATATATATATATATTTTTTTTTTTACATATCACTTTTAAGGACACATCGCGGGATGGCGCTTCAACCCACACAAGCCATCGTCTGCACTATTTTATCGCCTATCAACACACAGCGCCATCTACCGCCAACAAATTGCATATTGCTGTAAATTGTGTACACGACCTAATTGCTTGTAGGCCGACAATAATTTCTAGATGATGTATTAGCTGGTATCCGTCTGTATATCCACAGATAACGCTATTGTAATAAAATAAAAGGATCAAATTAAGCCATTCCGAAATTCATGGATTAGAAATTGATTACTTTCTGTTCGAAAAAGTAAACAGGACCAAATATTCATCATAGCTAATAACAGTCTGCAATATTCAAGAAGCTGAAATTTTTTTACGCAAGAGGTACTGCAAAAAATATAATATAACAGTGCTCGGGAAGACAAAATATTTGCGAAAAATATTCACATTTTAGATACTGCGCAAGTTTTTGCTTACTTTTTCTTTTTTTGGGGGGTGGGGGGGGGAGAATAGGCTACTACATTAATAAAATAACAACAATAATAATGATTGTTAAATGTTAATTTTTGCATCTGTAATCAAAAAAGATTTAACTATGTTTGATAACTAAAACAAGAATGACGAGCTATAGATAAATTAACTACCTGTTATAGTAGACAATAAGCTTTTGTTTGCGTCCAACTGGAATTCGTAATAATTCATTAATAATAGGATTCCCATCTGTGCTTTCTCACAAGCGTAACATAAAGGCAAGAAATTGTGAACGATCGAAGCTCCGTACTTCAAAAGTTCATTCATATCTCAAGTTAAAATAGACAGAATTCGTTTGAAAATGAAATATAAAATAAATAGTCGAGTTCCTAATATTTTGTATAATTTGTTTGTTTTTGAGATAGATGTCACTGGTAATTTTCTACTGACGTTATGATTTGAAGGAAAAAAATTAAAACAATTGCACACAAAAAAAAGTAAACTTTAGCTGTGGGGAAGCTCACCACAGAAATATTAATGATATATATATATATGTAGAAAGTATTTTACCTTGGGTATAATAAATGTTAAAGATACCAAGCAATTTTAAACCTGGTTTTTACTCCATTTCCCAAGTAAGCAAACAGACAAACAAGTCAAGTTTGCGCCTGCAAGTCTAGCTGACCCTGCACGTAGTGCAAGACCAATATATATAATAATTATATGTAATATATATATATATATATATATATATAATTTTTCTGCTTTAGTTGTTGACTAGAGGAACTTTTTTCTCCCCATTTTCTTAGCCAGCTTCCGAGTTAACCGATCTCTAGCAGTCAACCGATCTCTTTATTTTTTTCTCTCTCTCCTATCTGTACATCCATCCCTCTATTTTGATCCAATCATGTTGAAATTTTTCGGAAATGTTAAACAGCGTTATATGCTCCTATATATCAAATTTAAAAATCGAAGTAGCGCTATTTTCGAAGTAGTTTATTCATCCACTGGATTTAATGCTTCGAATTCGGATGGCTGTATCCTACTGAATAATCTCTTCTGCTTAGAATGAGAGTAACGGTCGAATTTCGGGTATAATGGTTCTTGGAGACTCTACGGTCATCTTCCTCAGGCGTCTTTATTTGTCATAGGTTGCCTTTTAGTGCCAAATTTTTGTATCCATCCAAAGTCGTCATCCAAATTCTTTTATATCGTCGTTTGAAGGAGGTTTCCCATGTATATAGATGAATCCAATCAAATAGTTTTTAGATTCTCTCGTATCTGGCATCATTCTAACATATCCATACCGCTATCAACTTTTTCCTTCCTTTCTACCATAGATATACTTCCTTATATAAAAATTCTTTCAATCGCGAACCTGATAATAGTCTTCTTTGTTTCTTCACATCATAGGATCCCATTTATTATATCTTGTTATCTTATTGTTGTTATTATTATTATTATTATTACGTGATGCCTCCAAGGAGTCCAACAACTCATCGAGGGAGGGTACCTACTCTTCGTCTCCACCACCAAATCCACCAACTACAACGAACCGCATCTACACCAATGTCATCTATTACCCATCCCCCAGTGGTTGGCATATCCACTGGCCTAGTGGTTAGCATATCCGCTAACCACTAGGCCAACATGCAATGCTTCTGTCGCTTGTTTTTTTTTTGCGAAAACCCACGTCTTTCTTACAAGTGCTAAATTTATTCAGCATTTCCCCT
Organism: Typopeltis vanoorti; assembly: GCF_054136105.1. Taxonomy (NCBI): domain Eukaryota; kingdom Metazoa; phylum Arthropoda; class Arachnida; order Uropygi; family Thelyphonidae; genus Typopeltis; species Typopeltis vanoorti. The sequence goes on from NC_143552.1 coordinate 135,201,752, forward strand.
AGATATTTAAAATGCTCAATTGATGTCATTTTCCCAACTTTCAGTATATCCAAATTACACTATTCTCTTCCCATCACCAGATATTCTTTTTCTTCCCGAGAACATTTATCTTCAACCTTCTCAATTCCCTCTGATAACATTTTAGTCATATATTCACATCACCTCTATCTTAAGCTATTATCACTGGTCGTCAGCGAAAAGTAAAGTATGTATCATTTGTCCCTCGCTAGGACCAGTCCTAAGTTCATTCTGTAAATAAATTTTAAAAACGAGTTGAGGACATTTGCTATCCCTGTCTTAGTCCTTTTGTTTTTCTAAATTCTTCCGAAATATTTCCTCCGACTTTGATTGCCTGCACTGTATCATATCATAGAGAGAGAACTTCATTAAATGGAGAAGTAGTTCACCGACTCCATGTTTCATAAGTACCTTTCATAGCTAGATAATTGGCACCAAATTATGTCTTTTGTAGGTGTATAAAAACCAGATGGAATTCTTGCCCTTTGGCATTGATCTTCTTTCACATCTGGTGAATTATAAATATTGGATGTTATCTATACAGGAGTCCTCCCTTGTAAATCCTGCTTAATGGTCCGAAATATTGATGCGAATCAGGGCTTCTTCCAGTCAATGTTTTTTATTAATATGACCAGAATCTGATCTATTATCTATTCATTTATTTTTGTGAGTTTTCAAAATATAAATGATTCCAGTTATCAGATATGTCATTCCCTTCCAAAAACGAAATACTTTTGTTATAAATCTAAAAATGTCGTCCACTGTTTTTCATTAATTCCATTGGTATTCTTTCTGGTTCTGCTTTTTAGAAATCGATTGAGCGATGCAACCAGTTGAAGTGTCTTTAGAGGAGAAAGAGGATCATAAGAAGAAATCCAAGTATTTTTTCTATTTTTCAACTTGTAATTTTTATTATTATTAATTTGATTGGACTTAATGCTTTAATATGGCTGACTGTGTCCCATTGACTACTCTCTGTTGAATAAAAGTAATAGATAGATAATATTCAATTTCGAAATCTGAGCTACCGAGGCCTAATTACTGCTCTAATGATTCTTGGCAACTCACTCACTCCTATACTTCGCTTAAGAAGCATCGATGAAATAATAGGAGTTGTTTATTAGTTTGACCAATTCAGCTGAACTTTGACAAGTTTGAAGTTATTTTATCAAACCTCAATTATGAGGTTTGATTAAAATAAAGTGATTTGCATTCTATTGGACATTTTTGGACAAATTTTATGACAAAATTAAACGGTGGATCATTTCTTTAGAATGAGCAAGAAATACATCATTAAAAAAAATGGAATGATTCAAAAAAACACAAAAAAACAACTCTGTATGAAGGCAAATGCAGTAATGTTTCGTTTACTTGCAAACACGTAAATTGAATGTATTGGAGAATTAAAGATTTGTATCTTAATTGTAGCAGACGCATATACAAATGTACAAATGATCTAATCCTAAATCTTTAAAGATCCGCTTTAAATTGTAAAGTTTAATGTTGTTGTCAGGGTAACAGTCGATAAGATTGCAGCAGATGACTTCCGTACTACATTCTTTCGCCTTGGACCAGCTATCCGTGATTAGCTAAGAGTAGAGTGGGCTATCTCCGTGTCTTCAAAAGCTAATTAGAGCTAAAAGGCCTCACGTACTTCTTTTTCGGAATTAAAAAAAAAAAAATATTAGCAGAGTTATTATTATTATTAACTTTTCTGCACGATTCTTTATCCATGTAGGTTAGCTACGTCAGGAACTCCCCGAATTACTCCCTATTCATATTTATACTCTCGTGAATCTGCGTAACTATTTCCGAATGCCTTTGAGGCTAACCCATCCATCCAAGACTAGTTGAACCCCCCCCCAATTAGGGGTTTTAGTAAATGTAATGCAGCCAGCCAGCCTGCCATTCCTCTACAGTCTACAAGTAAGTATTTTACGTCTGTTGTGTGTTCACGATGTCGATTTGTCTGTTTGCAGGAGGGAAAACCAGAGTCACCAGCAATCAAAAACCTTATACCTCACCACAAGACCGGTTCACTCACCTACAGTTGATAAAACCTGATAAACGTTTCTCTCGTTCAAGACGGGACTCGAACTCGGGTCTTTCCAAACAAACAGCTTCCTTTATATCAACTGAGTTACACAGGTTTGTGTTCGAGATAGGTTTTACATTAATTTTATAATAATACAATTGATTTTTTACGCGTTAAAGACTCATTTTATTAAACGTGTATTCAGAAACGTATAATCTGCTTAATAGGAAGATGAAGCAGATTATATTGCTTGTAGTCTATGTGCCTTCCATCGCCACCAAATAAGCTCTGACGAAAACAGATACTCTCTTCGAAAGGATATTTCCTAGTTAAAGAAAATAGAAAAATGTCAAGAGAACGAGTTAATACCAAAAACGGGACAAGATTATTACATCTCTACCGCCAAACTTGACAGTTAAGATACATTCTGGCATAAGGCATTACCCAATATGAGTTCCTGATCGACATACGTATAGTTGAAGTTTGGCTTACGTTCTTTGCAGAGAGAGAGATCCACACCGTTTAATCTGCTGAGATTTTCATAACACCATTCAGAGCACTGTCTGGTCCTTTTTAATTTTCCTGTGAGTTTCTTGGTTGAGATGGAGTTCCCATATTTCCGTTGGCTTATAATGTTATCCACAGTTGTTATAGATAAGGCAATCTTTTACCAATATCACAAATATACTTCTTGGAAAGAAGTCAACAGACACCCCATGGACAAGGTGCATCGCGCCATGTAACAAGTCACGTGTATAAATTGGAGGAATATGATGCTCCCAAGTCAGTGCAACTGTACCCGGGTGAAATGGCTACGAGAAGGAAACCGAAGTTTGAAAAATGTGTTTTGATAGGATGCTATGTTGCAGGCCTATCTGTTCGGCAAATTGTGACGAATTAGGCCATATCAGGTCAATAAAAAGTGATACAATACTCAGATGGAAGTGCAAGGAATTAACTGTTAGTGCTACCTGCAGTGGACGACCCTTCACCGAACGTGACCGTAGGGTGCTACGAAGGATAATATGTAAAAACCATTATTTGTCGGGCGACACATGCGGAATTCCGGGCATCGACTGGAACACGAATCTTCACAAAAACATTCAGAACCAAGGTTTACAACATGGGTTTCCATGGTAAGAGTGCAATATGCACGTCCCACATTACTTGAACCAATATGCAACGTTGTCTTGAGTGATGCAAAGAGCGTGTGCAGCGGGATACGGAAGCTGTGTTATGGAGTGACGAATCACGCTACACCCTCTACAGAGCAGATGGACGGGTGTGATATAGCGAATGCCCGGTGAATATCTCTTACCAGAGTGTGTAACCCCAACTATGAAATTCAGAGAAGGCGATGTAACAGTATGGTTCTATTTTATCTGGTTTGGCCTTGGACCTCTGTTTGTGGTGCCACGAACATTGAACTCAAAGAGGTATCTAAACATTCTAAACAATGCAATACTTCCTACTTTCTGTGGAATTGACCATTGTCTCTTTCAGTAAGACAATGCACCATGTCATAAGGCTACTGCTGCTGCTGCTGTAACTATGTGGTTTGTGGACACGAACGTCACTATACTTGAATGGCCTCCACAGAGCCCTGATCTCAACCCTATTAAACACCAGTGGGATGAAATGGAGCATAGGATGATGTTAACGGACGTCTTCCCCACAACAGTCCAGGGTTTCATTACATGCCTTCAGGAAGAATGGTCACAAATTCTCATTGATCGCTATCACACTATTGTGGAAAGAATGTCCCTTAGGATTGTTATTGCAGCGAAAGGAAGTCCAACATCTTATTAAGGTGGGCGCGATGGATGTTTATTCCTCACACTCTTGTGTCTGTTGACTTCATTCCATACAGATAGACTGATACAACAAAGAATTAAAATTCTTTGTGAACAAAGCACTAATATCGTGCAAATATTTCAGATGCAATAATTAATAATCTTCTCAAGTAATACTATTCATTTCTGTTATTCAACTAACATAAAGATATAAATATAAAATACTGAATATAGAGTCTAACAGTCTTAGTTTAAATAAAGAAGTTAACTTAATGGAGGATATTATGGATCCAGCTATATTTTATAGCAAAATGTAGAAAAAACTTAAAAAGTGTCCAAATTACTTGTGTTTGTTGTTTGGAATTTATAATTATACTATTAATTACTTCATTACTGTATATTTATATTATTAATATAATTAGACATTTATTATACAAATTAGCATTATTTTAAAGTCTTTGCTTTATTTATTACCAGTTAGAGCCATTTCTATTAGCTTTGTACTATTTTCAAAGTTTTATTTTCTTTATTGTTTAAACACCATACTGTAATTTTCTTTTACTAATAACAGCACTTCCAAAATGAGGTATGTTAAACATTTCAGATGACTGGAAGATGGCGGCTCGCGTGTTAGTGTTTCGTGTATTATTGATGGTGAATTGCAAATTTGATTGATATGTTTTTTAGCGATTTATGATTTCGTGTCGAGTATTATGTTCACATGTATTGATCAAGCTTTTTGATTACGAAACGTTTTTGTAAGTTACAGGTGAGCAAATACTTTAATTTCAATTTTTAGTTCCGTCGGAAACCATCTTCTAAGCCTAATCACAGGGCATACTAAACTATATACCGTACTGCTGGAAAACGCCAGATTGTGTCTAAGGAATTTGCTATGGCAAAACCTCTGAACGAGACCATTTTCGAGGAGGTTTATAATGAATTCCTCAGATTAGGAAAACTTCTGAGTGATAGTTGGCCGGGAAAAGTTAAGCTTTTTGACACTCATTTCCACCCTCTGCAGTTACAGAAGATAACTCGGACACTACAAGTGAGGAGCTCATTACTCAGTTGCAGTCTCCCCCAGACTTTGAAGAAGTTCGTGTGCGCAAAAACCACTGACACAGAACCTCCCATAGATTTTGGTATGAAAGAGGATACTCCCAGTTCCAATCCCTCGACCGCCACGAAAGAGAGGGTTCCACCGATAGTCCTACGGGAAAAGAAAAGATGGACACAGTTAAGGTCCACCATGATAAACTCACAAATACAGTATCTCTCAGCCAAGAACACGGATGATGGTATAATAATTCAGCTGGCTACTGTGACTGATTACAGGAACTTGACCAAAGTGTTAGACTCCAGCAATATTCAATACCACACCTTTTCTCTTAGTTCGGAGAAAAATCTGAAGGTAGTACTGCGGGGTGTCACAGAAGATATAACTACAGATGAAATTGAGGCTGACCTCCACCACCAGTACCTGCCACCTATTCAGATCAGCAGAATGACTAGAGCGGACAAATTCCCTATACCTCTGGTCTTGGTGGAGATCCACAAAGCCTATAAGAACATCTATGATTTAACATGTTTGTGAACTCTGGATCACCCTAGAGCCACTCCATAAAAGGGCATCTACTGACCAATGCCATAGATACCAGAAATTTGGCCATGCTCAAAGAATCTTCAAGGCAGAGTATAAATGCCTGAAGTGTGCTAAGAACCACCCCACTAACACCTGCACCAAGCCAAAAACCACCTCAGCTAAATGTGCCAACTGTGGTGGCCCTTATCCAGCAAACTACAAGGGATGTACTCAGCACCCAAAAAACAGAGGATGGAGACAGCTAAACCGCCCTCTTCCCCTAGTAAAAGAGCACCCGAGGCCCCTGCTCCACAGCCTGAGACTTTGCAGCAACAGTCGGTAACCTTCAAAGACAGTGGAAGCCAAAGGCAAACAAGAGGTTTTGCTGGTGTGGCCCATACTAACAAACCAATATCAGAACAAAATCGGCCAATAGAACCTAATCTGACAGCAGTTATTACAGCGTCTTTAGCTAACATGCTACAAGATTTCAGCCTGTCTAACCCTTCAGCAACCACCACTAAGATTCCTACAGGAAACACAGGCCATCCTCACAGCAATCATAAATGGATAAAACCAAACTCATTCCTGCCTCTCTTCAGATCATTGCATAGAATGCGAACGGGTTAAGGAAACAAAATTCTGGAGCTACAAGATTTCACTTACAGATACCAACCTGATATTATACTAATCAGTGAAACACACCTTAGACCCTCTGACAGTCCCAAAATACGGGGTTATATCATGTACAGAAATGACAGATCCAACTACAGATGCAGTGACACTGCAATCTTCATTAAAAAGTAAGCATAACATTAAGCACCATTCTGTGAACAACCTACCAACCACTAACCTTGAAATTACAGACGTGGAAGTTTTCACCAGCTCTGCCGGCAGATTGAAAATCTATTCAGCTTACAATCCACCTTTAAAAACTCTGCTGCACACTGATCTAGATGCCATTTTAGGAGTTGGAGTACCCATCATTATTGCTGGTGATTTAAACTCCAAGCACCCTGCCTGGAATAGTAGAACCACCAAGAGAATGGCTGTATCCTTTCCCACTACATAGGATCAAACTATTATTGGATCATCCTTCCTGTCTTCTTATCCGCCATCTTGCTTTAACGTTGTTCTTATTAAGGTTAATTAATTATATGTTGATTACTAATCCAAATATGGGGAAATTTCTATTATATTGCGCCACCCTATATTCAGATTAGTCTATGCAAAATAGCGTAATCAAATATTAATTAACTTTGGCAGTCTAATGTTTATATATATAGGCCGAATATTACATTAACATTTGAGGTTCCCGCTAGATCCGATTATTTTATGAACGGTGCAGTGAAAAAGAATCAGGAATGAATCCTGGAAGGAATCAGATGAAGATTAATAACCTTCATCATAGAATCAAATGAGACTATATTCTTCCTAGATGTTCTTAGAAAATGGAATTAGATGGTTCCTTATCAACATTTGTCTACCGCAAAGTCTTCCTTCTCAGGTAGGTATACCCATAATACTTCTTTTCACCATCCCTCACAGAAGTAGTCTTGAAATGACTCTTTTCAAGAGCTCATATCATCTGTTCCTTGTCCGAACTATGTCAGAACAATACAAGGTATACGTCATTTGAATATTGTAACGCCCATTAATGCCGGTAGATGGCGCTGGGATATGCTTAACTGATGAACATTTTGCAATTTTTTTTATTCATTTGCATATCACCCGATTAACTTTATTTGCATCATTGTAATGTTAGCCCAACCAATATACTACATTAAATTCGAAGTAGTGATATGAGTTTGGGGAAAGAGTGCCTTTTTTCTGATTTTCATAAAAGTACCGTATGGAATAACGGGAGTCCTGCCCGGCATCCAAATTTCGTCTCCCAGATTGGTTACACATTCTCCTCCTCTCATCAACAATCTATCCAGCTTCACACGGCCATGTTAATTCAAATGCAGACCATCTGTTTTATCCTGCTTCCAATTTATCCCATGCATCCCTCATACTGAAGTCTTTTTTCAGACCCACATTCTAGCTATCATGTCATTCATAACCAATGCTTTTCTCCTCAGCTTTCTACTGACCTTGGCGCCAAATTCGTAATTTTCTCTTACACACTTCCACTCCACCTAATAGCATTACTCCCAAATCCTCTGCTGCTTCAAGCACACTTCGTAGCAAATAATTGTTCCTACAATCAGTCAACTGTTCTGTGCTTCCTCTCCTCACCATAGTCTCGGTCATTATTCCCTATTGTTACTCTTTTCAAACATGCCTTCGATAGTTTTCACCACAGAATCACCATACAGCACTACTACACTTTCTGCTATCCCACTGCAATCTTTGATTCCTCTATCAGTGGCACCTTTAATTTCCTGTAAACTTCCAACAACCAGTCTCTTTTCTAAATGTCCACTCTGTGCTTGGCTCAAATCGTTCCTGTACCAATTCCTTTCTAATGTTTTCAATCGTGTTCATCTTTCATACTAATTCTTACCAATTCTGTCTTCGTTTTCCTAGTTTCTCTGTTTTTCGTTTCTTCCTGTGTTACTACTCTGTACTGTCTACCACTGGCATTCACCCTGGTCAACTTTCGCTACGCCAGTATCGCTTGCATCATTCGGACCACCAATGGTACCTTTTCATTAGATCGCTCGACAATAGTATGTAGCTTATACTATTAATTAAAAGTAGATTTTTATGCAATTGAAACAGGAAAAGAGCTTATATATATTCTGGTAATGAATACCTGCATAATTCAGATTTCATACAAAAAAAAGTTAAATCAAAATATCTTGAATAAGGGAAAAATATATGATTCAGATTACTGGGAACAAAAAAAAAGGTAAACTAAAGAATCCTCATGAAATCATTATATGAGTTATTCAAGCTTTTTTTTTTGTTAATTTTCTTCGTTTTCTTGTAATTTTATATGCAGTTTTGTTTTTATTCATTCTTATTAACTCTATTTTTCCCCATTGTTTTCTGACCAAAATAAAATACGAAGTTTAGAGTTTTAAGATATCTTAGCCACTTTATCTTAAGGAACAAGTTTACTTTCATTATTTCTGACACAAGAAATTCCGTTTTTCTTGTTCTTATTGCACGTATAGCTTAGCTGGTTATACTTTTTTTGGGTGCGCGCTTCACGCTGGCGACTATATTATTTACTTTCTCCTAAATGCTTCACTGATTAAAAAAAAAATGAACTGAAATAAAATAGACGACCTAACAGTAGCTAGATTCCTTCAACAGCTAATAATTTCTGGTCAGCTGCAGTTTGGTAGATTGGCAGCTGATGACGCAATAGTATTAATACTGACAAACTCAGTATTGAAAATCTGACAGGGAACAATATGTGTGTATATATATAATAAATTTATTAATAATATTTTGTTTATTGTACATTATTTTAATACACTTGCGGTTTATTTATTAAGTACAGAATACATTTAATTTGTTAGAAAAACGTTTATTTAGGAAAAACAAGTATACAAAGATGGCAGTTATAAACATTAATATAAATTTTTTTTTTTTAAATTATTAAAAAAACGTAAGTAAAATATAATAGTTTTTAGCTGTAATAGTCAACTACACACAAAAACGGAACAGCCGTACTATAAGATAATAAATAAAATTTGTTAATATTATCAATAATTCTAATTAAAATTGGAGTTCTTTAAGGTGGGAAGAAACAAACGAAAACAATTACCGCTTCTTTTCATATCATTTTAAAATAGTAAATTTGCAGTCTCTACTAGTGATTTAAAATAAAATTTATTTTAAATCTTCCTAAATAATTTTACATATGTACAATGTGTGAAAGTAGTTATAATTAAATATATACTAACTTATCATACATGCATTATATATTTAATTCACATTACGAAAGCAACTGGTTGACTAGCAGATTTCTACAGGAACTTGAGCAACAGCTGCTCACCATCCCTTTATAGTCAAACTGCATACTCGCCAAACCTGCTACTCCCAGTCATTTTTCATCCCATCCACTCACCTCAATTCTGTGGAACAGTCTCCTGCATGAAGCATTTCCAAAGGACTACACTCGCCTGCAGCTAAAGACAAACAGAAACAGATTACTCTGCTCTTGATTCCAGCCCAAACATGTCATTTTTTTGCTACAGATCTTTCTGTCTCTTGTGGGAGTAATATATATATACATAAACAGCATAAATAAAATAAAAATGCACCTCAATTGGTAACTTGATTCAAACTTATAGCCTTTGTGCCTACATAGCCTTGGGGCGATTTTATGGAAGTTATCACAAGGCTATGCAAGCTTATATTATTTGTAAAGTTGAAAGTCAGTGTTCATAAAGGTGCCAATATACAATCACAAAAAATATTGTAAGAGACTATGCTTGAGCTCTTTGGGTCAATGAAGTGCACCTAAGGTGGTGAGCATTGGTTAAGCAGCTTATTTTTAGTGTTTTTTTGAAGATATTTATTCAAGCAATAAGGCAATTTTCTAGTCATAAAGTGCACTTCCAGCATTTCAAGTACATTTTGTGCTCATTTTAATTTTAAACGTATGCTGAGGATGTTTGACTGCATTGTTTCTAATGTGGCTGTCACAGTGCACCTATTATCATGGTAGCATTTTAACCAATAATTCATTACCCTTTATGATACATAAAACAGTGATGAGTAAACCATAACCAACTATGGATGAAAACTATAAAAATGCTCTTTTATTTACAGTGCATGATATAATGTAATGCTTACCCTCTATGGTGGTATTTTAATGCATGGAAATTTGTTACAGTTCTTGGTATCGTTTACAACAGCCAAATTATGTTTGTTAACTTCATGCATTCTCTAATCATGGTGTGTCTTTTGCAGTATGTTTTTTTTTTTAATGTTCACACCAGGCCATGTATGGTATGTGTTGCATATCCATTGGACTTGCTTGATTGTATATTGCATCCCTTAAGTGTTGGGCTGGTACAGTTTTAGAAGTTCTTCATTATTTATGGAATGCCAGTTTTTTTTTTTTTTTTTGTTGGTAGAAGTTTTGTGCAAATCTTATATGTGAACTGTCTCAATGGCATAGAAAATTGCAAATGTCATCATCATCATCAAATTCCTGACATGTACCCTTAAGGGGTGTACAGGATATGATAGTGCTACATGAAAAATTTACGTCATTACTAACTTCCTATCTACAATTTTCCTCCAAATCAGTCTGTTACTTGTCAAGACTCCAACATTATCAGATCTTATATTTCTATCGTCTAAGGCACTTTGTACAGTATCAATCCACCTATATCTAGGTCTTCCTCTGGGTTATTTTCCTGCCAACCTTGCAGAGAACACTTGTTTGGCTTTCCTTGCCCATTCTGTTTAAGTGACCATACTACCTGAGATTAGCTCTGCTAATGCATTCCTGGATGCTGACAATGTCAAGTTCTTTCCTAATATCCTAATTTTAATATGATATTGCCATCTCTCTCAGGACTGTCTTATCTGCGGTCTCTAGTCTTTGGTCAAGTGTTTTACTTCTGACCCGCTCTCAGATCCATAAGCTAAAACTGGTTTGAACACTGTCTTGTATACAACTAATTTAGTGTTCTGACTAATTTCTCTCTTATTCCATATGAATTTATTCAATTGACTGCCTACCATACCAGCTTTGTTGATGCTGTTGTTTATTTCCATATTTAATTTACCATCTTCATTAAAAATCATACCTAAGTAGTTGAAACGTTTTACTTGTTCCACAGGTTCCCTGTTCACAAAGCAGTTGATATTTTCAGAGATTCTGCCTATTTTCATTGTCTTTGTCTTTTTATTGCTGACCTTCATACCATATCTATTACAACAGTTATTCAATTTAGTCAGGGAATCTTGCAGACTTGTAACAGATTTATTTAAAAGTATAACATTGTCCGCATAAAGCAAAGAGCTGACATTAACATCTCCAATTCTAATATCAGGTTTAATACCACTTTCCTTCATAATGTGATCCATATAGATAATGAATAACAGAGGGGATAATGTACATGCTTGTCTCACACCAGATTTAACATTAAACCATCTTCCTGTACTTCCTTCAATTCTAACTGCTGACTTACAACTCAAATAAAGATTAAGTATTGCTTGATATCATGCCCCATTGACACCATATAACTGTAGTGTACTGAATAGCTTCTCTCTCTCTCTTGGCACCTTGTCATATGCCTTTTCTAGATCGACAAAACTTAAATACAGATCTTTGTTATATTCCCATGCTTTCTCCATTATTTATCATAAAGTGAGGATCTGATCCTGACAGCCTCTATTTGGCCTGAATCCAGCTTGTTCTTCCACAATTCTTTTCAACTGTTTCTCAAGTATACTTGCATATATCCTACCAAAAAACACTCAGTAGGGAAATACCTCTGTAATTCTCACATTCAGTTTTATTTCCCTTTTTATATATGGGTACTATGAGAGCTCTACTCCAATCATCGGGAATTCGTCCCTCTGTCCAGGCTTTCTGAACTATGCAGTGCATAAATGTCGTCATCATCATCATCATCAAATTCCTGCCATGTACCCTCAAGGGGTGTACAGGATATGACAGTACTACATGAAAAAATTACATCATTACTAACTTCCTGTCTACAATTTTCCTCCAAATCAGTCTGTTACTTGTCAGGACTCCAACATTATCAGATCTTATATTTCTATCGTCTAATGCACTTTGTACCGTATCAATCCACCTATATCTTGGTCTTCCTCTGGGTCGTTTTCCTGCCAACCTGGCAGAGAACACTTGTTTTGCTAATCTTTCCTCTTCCATTCTATTTAAGTGACCATACCATCTGAGATTAGCTCTGCTAACGCATTCCTGGATGCTGACAATGTCAAGTTCTTTCCTAATATCCTCATTTTTAATATGATATTGCCATTGATGCCATCTGTTCACGCCTCTAATCTTTCTCAGGACTCTCATATCTGCGGTCTCTAGTCTTTGGTCAAGTGTTTTACTTCTGACCCAGCTCTCAGATCCATAAGTTAAAATTGGTTTGAACACAGTCTTGTATACAGCTAATTTAGTGTTCCGACTAATTTCTTTGGGGTGCTTAAGGGTCAAAGCTGTATAACTGAGAGGAGACCTCCACATAGCCTTTAAAGGAATGCGGAGAACCGACCAGGGCTTCTGACCTAATGTCCAATCTTCACCTTCTCGTGGTGCACCCTGTTGGGTATCTACTTTGATACTGAACGAACGAGGATGGGCTGGCAATTTGGGATTTAGCCGACCAAATTGTATTCTTATTGGTTAAACCAAAATAAAAAATGATGGTACAACATGACAAAATTTCATGCCGGCTGGGGCGTCGCCCGGTTAAACAAGGCCCCCGTTGTTTTCGCCAGGGAACCAGGGTGAACAGCGAAAAGTCAGCTACTGGAACAAATCTGAAAACAAACCCCAACTCAACATCACCAGAGTTAAAGATCGGTACTATCAATGTAAGAAGCCTGAATGGCAAAGAAATGGAGCTAGCTGAGGAATTAGATAAGTACCAGATCGACATAATAGGGGTGACTGAAACAAAAAAGACCAAAACTGGTGAGATCTTTCTGAGCAATAAATACAAAATGTTATATTCAGACAATGACAATCAAGGAAAAGAAGGAGTAGCCATAGTATTCAACACAAAATACGAGGCTAATAGAGTAATGTAGTAGAGTAATGTGGAGTAGAGTAGAGTCAAGTAGAGTAATGTGGGCAAATATGAGAATGGGGAACTGGACAATGAGACTTATTTGTGCCTATGGTCCCACAGAAGGTGCTACTAAGGTAGAAGTGGAGGAATTTTTTGAGGCTTTAGAAAAAGCAACTGACACAATGAAAAAGGAAAAGTTGGTCCTTGTTGGGGATCTAAATAGCAGAGTATGAAATTCAATTTTATCCTGCTCAAGACTAAATAGTGATCACTTCCAATTTCAAATCCTCTGTACACTCTGGTGTCCTGCACCAGGGAGAAAACATCACTATCAACAATAACATAGTCAATGAGACTTTTCTTATTCCTAGCCTATTCTCTCCATGTGAATTTGTGCACATTTTTATGTTGGAACATGGTGTTAGTAATAACCAGTCCATGTCCTGAGCAGAAATCCAACAGATATTTGCCATTATTATTAGCTTTGCTCTTTTCTCCAAATTTTCCCAAAATATTTTTGTATGTCTCACAATCATTTCCTACTCTGCTATTTAGATCCCCAACAAGGACCAACTTTTCATTTTTCATTGTGTCAGTTGCTTTTTCTAAAGCTTCAAAAAATTCCTCCACTTCTACCTTAGTAGCACCTTCTGTGGGACCATAGGCACAAATAAGTCTCATTGTCCAGTTCCCCATTCTCATATTTGCCCACATTACTCTACTTGAGACTGACTGCCATTCAAGAAGATTAGCCTTGTATTTTGTGTTGAATACTATGGCTACTCCTTCTTTTCCTTGATTGTCATTGCCTGAATATAACATTTTGTATTTATTGCTCAGAAAGATCTCACCAGTTTTGGTCTTTTTTGTTTCAGTCACCCCTATTATGTCGATCTGGTACTTATCTAATTCCTCAGCTAGCTCCATTTCTTTGCCATTCAGGCTTCTTACGTTGATAGTACCGATCTTTAACTCTGGTGATGTTGAGTTGGGGTTTGTTTTCAGATTTGCATAAATGTCACGTTATGTAATTAAAAAACTCCTCTGCTTTTTAAAATGTTACATATTACAAAAATTGGCTGATTTCTGTACCTAGTAAGCTTTTGATTTTATGATTATAGAAAAGTTCTACATAAGAAATAAAAAAATAAAATCAATTGTAATCTCCCCACCACACACACATTTTATTCAGTGTAGCAATATTAAGGATTCAAAGCATACGATACTAGTTATCTGAGCTGTTATGAGCACATATATATATTTTCTACAACTGCAAGTGTTTTTTTGAGTTCGATAGTTGTTTTAAGGAAGGACTGGGACACAAACTTTATCCATAGAAAGAAAAGTTTGCGATATGTGTTTGAATCATCGATCAATTCATCAAACTTGCAATGATTTTATCTACCCCATCATTGTTACTTTTATAAATTAATCAATTCTGATTTCATTTACAAAGAAAATTTTAAATCATATAATATTTTACATATACTGATGCATGACACAGTTTCAGGCACATCAATAGGAATTTCAAATACAGATTTTGGATAAAGTTTCATGCTTTCTTATTCTGTCCTTTTATTCCAGATGATTTCCAAAAATTAAAGAAGAGATCATAATTGTAGATAGGAAATTAATAATGATGTAATTTTTTTCATGTAGTACTATCATATCCTGTACACCCCTTGAGGGTACATGGCAGGAATTTGATGATGATGATTATAGAATTTTTTGGAAATAAGCTCCAAATGCAAAAAGGATAGGAAAAAAATTCTTAAAATAGTTTTCCTTTATCAATTACCTTAGGAAACTAATGTACTTACAATCTGTAAATTAGCTGCATTGTTTTGTTTACACCAAAAATTAGTTTCTTCACGTGTGTCATGCGCTCATTGTTTTTTTGTGTTTGTTGTAAATAAAAATATTTACATACCTAAACATTTTAAGTATTATTCTAAAATATGTTTTTATTTTTATAACTTTCAAATTAAATATTAAAATATTAAATCATAATCTAGATTAAGAATTTATTTAATAAAGAAAATGCATCAAAAGTAAAAGATAATATATTTTTTCTAACAGATATTTTGGACTGCAAATACGTGAAGGGAAAAAAAAAAAAAACCTGGCTGCAAATCATGTTCAATGTAACAAGTCTCACTATATTGAAATCTCAGGGTATTAGTATTTCTAAGGAATGGAACTCTATATTGTTTTTGCTGAATGGGAGAACAAGTTAATTAACTAGGTCAACTGAATTTCTTTTAAGATAAAATATTTTTGCATTTAAAATGCAAAATTGCATTTACACATCAATGATGATAAAAATTCTACAAGATATCAAGTTCAGTCCATAAAAAGAGTTGTGGCCTTTAAATGGATCAGAAATAGATGTAACTCAACTGCCTTTTATATAGCTAAGCATAATATGTCATATTCAGATCATTTTGACTAGGATTTCCCATGATTTATATGCAATTTTTCAACACAATTAGATAATCATGTTAGAGAAGATATGAAATCTCAAGTATGCCAAAAATTATTGAAATAAATGGAAAAAAATATTTGTTCTTATGTGTGAATCTACTGAGCTTGGTTAACCAACAATGGTATTTAAAATCTTAGATAGATTATCCAATTATTTTTTAAAATTTCATTTAATTACCTAACCAAAGCAGTGAGTAAAATAATACAAAATTTACCAACTTGACTGTGTTTGCATGGATTTGATAACAATTATCTTCAGAGAAATGTTGTTGCATTTACCAGTCAATGCAGTTGTTATGAGTAGCAAAAAATGTGGGTGTTGCACAAATGATTACTGCAAATATTCTTCCATTTTCTTAAAATATTTATGCCCCCCAAAACACGAGAGATCACACCTATAACACAGCATTTGGGGGGATGGTACAAGCAGTTAAAGAGAAAGAATGACCCTATTAACAAGTTTCTTGAAAAACTGGGGATTGTATTCTCTGGAAAAAATATTACTTGGGAGGGGGTGCTAAAGAGAACAGAGGTACGATGGTGTGCTGAAAAGTTGTGATAATCATGAAGGAATCGAGATACAACCATGTCACTTACACATTATTCTGCATATTTCCCATGAAGTGTTATGCACTTGTTACAATGCTGTTGCATCATTTGCAATTCTCTGAGGGGGAAAAAAAAAAAGTCTTTCCCTTGTTGTACAAACCAGTCCTCAGCTGCAGATATGACTTCATCATCTGTAGTAAATTTTATTCCTTTCAAGTATTTCTTTAAATTTGGGAATAGCAAATAGTCAGATGTGGCCACTTCTCACAAATGGGATGGGTGAAGCAGACATTGAAAGCCCAAGTTGTGTATTGTCTGTTGAGTTTCATGAGCAGTGTAAGCAGGTGCATTGCCCTACAAAAGACATACACCTCTGCTCAGTTTCCTGCAGCATTTTTTTCCTTCTATATCTTCTTCAATTCCTTCAGAGCTGTTGAATAAACTGGTGCTGTAACAGTTTCAACTTTTTTTTTTTTTTTTTTTGAGGTACTTGGTAAGGATTACACCATCCTTATCAAGTACAATGGTAACAACCTTCCCAGCTGACATTTAGGTTCAGAACAACTTTGACTGTGGAGAACTTTGTATCTCCACTCTTTTCACCATTGTTTGGTCTCTGAGTCATAGTGATGAAGTATGTTTCATCAACAGTCACAATAAAAGACAAAACATTTGCACCTGATTTCTCAAAATGACCCAAAATCCCTTGAGATGACAGCACAAGTTCCCTTTTTCGATCAGCATTCAAATATTTGGGGATCCACTTCGCTGAGAGCTTCAGCATGTCCAGATGCTGGTGGATAATGACCTGAACTCATTTCCTCCTTATCCCCAGAATCTTTGCAATGCTTTTGGCTGGTATTCGTCTATCATCAAGGACCATGGCATGCACTGCATTGATGTTTTCAGGTGTGATTGCTATGGAAAATCTTCCTGACCTGGGGGCATCCTGTTGTTTCAGGATGCCCAGTTTTAAACTTGGACACCCATCTGGCAACTGTTGGATATTCTGAGACACAGTCCCCTAAAGTCTCACACAAAGTTTGGTGAATCTCAGTTGCGGACTTTTCTTGCAGCATGAAAAACTTGATGACCGCCCACACCTCTCTGTCTTCAAAATCTCTAATATGTCTTCTTATATTATCTAAAAGAAAAAGAACACATTATTATAATTTGATGAAACATGGGGGATAAAGGGTTTTAAGATATGTTCTTTCGTGTGGTTATATGTTGCTTTAATATCATTTTTGTTTTAGGTGTTTGTCAGAACTTTTTAGTCCCCCCCCTTCTCCTCTTGTAGATAGAATGATGGAAGAAAAGCAGAATATGGCATTATGCACATTTATAGACAGGGTGTATTCAAAATCAGATTGTTTGTTTTTTGGATTTATGGTCTGAAGCAATGAAGGCTATGAGGTCAGTGTATTGTGTCTGTAAATTATGTATGTTCCTTTGTCCAGCATACCTGTTTTGTAGGAAGAAAACCTCTCCACTACAGTACAAGACTAGCTAACTCACCTTCAAGTGAAAAGCCCCTATGAAGTTTCTTTGCATTCTAGACAGGATTCAAAACTAAACTAAACTAAACAACTAAAGGGCATTGTCAATATTGAATGAATAATAGAGGCTCAAAAATCAGAGTGTGTGCCTCAGAACTTGGTCAAGCAGTTAAAAAAAAAACGGGCATATTTTTGATGGGCTGCAAGTTCATTCAAAATTCTGTCTGCTGTTTAGCAAAACTATTCATCATCATTTTGAGTTACCAAGCAGTGATAAAAGGCGATCATAAACTGATCAGTGGGTATTTCATGATGGCCAAGCAATTTTTGACAGATCTCACACAGATGTATGATGTTTATTTGAACATCTGACAAGAGAGTGAAAAGGAAAGAATGCTGGAAGCAGATAATATAATTAAGAAAATCCCAGGCAGTTTTTTAACTGGCATTGGGAACTATACGAAGAGCAGAAGATTACTGATGCAAACACAAACCTAGTTTCACTGGGCTTTGGGAAGTTGAAATCATGTCTCTGTGTAAACAATTCAAATTGTATTTTTCAAAAACATTAATTGCATTCCGAGACAACAGTGGATGTCATTTAACTCCAGATTTGAATCCATTAATGAAGTTCTCTAAAATAATTCCATGTAGCTCTTCTGAATGCAAAAGGGGAACTTAGCTGTGTGAACTTAATGAACTGAAACTAGATCCAGATTATTTATAGGACATATTTCAAACTTAACTGAAAAGTGGAACCCCAAGGCATACAAAATTAGCTTAGGAGTCATTGGTCAGCCATAAGCAACCATATGAGACTGTGCAGAGACCATGAAATTACTCAAGATGAGCTTTGAAAGGAATTATAAAGAAAAGCATCCTTCAAGAGTCATTTGTATATATATATATAAAAAATGTTTTTTTTTTTAAATTAATATTTGGAATTTTTTCCAGAAATAAGTAACTTTCAATACATATTTTATTTCAAAAATATTATTTAAAATTGTCTATTTTGATGCTATAAAAATTATTCATACATTTTTTTATTATTTTATATGTCATCGAAGGGTTATCAGGGCATGGAGGTGAATAAAATCATTTAGTTCTGGAACTTTTTTTTTTTTAATTTTTATGTGGCACTACATCACTGAACTAGGTGCAAAAGAGGTGGAAGCAGGTTTGACAAAAGTAACAACTTGAGAACATTGTTTAACAAGAGACCAGAAAGTATGACTGCCTTTTGAATGTTTCAAACTTTAATACAGACAGGAAAAAAAAAAAAAAATTTTCAATGATAGCTGCGTGCAAAATGCATAATTTTTCTCTCCAACTTTAACAGCATTGGCATACTTCTTGAAGAACCATGCTTAAATAAGGGATAAGAATTTAAAATGCAATGGGAAACAAATGGTCCATACCTGTACAAATATTTAATGGTGCACTTCATGCAAATATATGAAGCAGAAGATGGTAAACAATAATTCATCCAAACAAAATGAAGCTCAGAAAACATAAAAATCATCTCACTTTGCATTTCTGATAATGTCACAGAGAACAAGATCAAAAATTGCCAAGTTAACATTCCTATAAGGAAGAAGAGTACACAGCTGTAATCAGAATTGCCTAGAAGACAAACACCCTCCTAATTTTAGAACTGAGTTGAGATGAGATTCTTAGAGGAGGAAATCCTACCACCACTACCTCCATATGAGAATAACTAATGTTCAGTTGTTAAGTCTTTATGACAATTGTTCATATTCAAGACATGATTTGAAAGTGTTTCCAACCAAAAAGCATCACTTTTGACAGTGCTGTGGAGGTGCTGGGGGAGAAACAAGAGCTTATAGGCCTGGTCAGCAAGGATGTCATGAAATCTCTAGATATTCAACCTAAAACAAGACTACATAGAAACTAAAAAATCATAATAAATAGAGAATGGTAATTTTTAAGTTTCATATCTATGACCTAATTATAGGGCCTAAACTATAGGACAGATATTGATAAAAGTTGTGCTGTAGTAAGTTATTAAAAGTCATTATGAAAACATCAGGTTTCAGCTATATGGATTTTGCCTATCTCTCTTTTCTCTTTACATGCCCAAGTGTTAGTAACAGATTAGTCTAAAAGTAGTTGGAGTTTGATGAAATTTGGTATGGGAAATATAAGCTTTGTTAATTGAATGATTTATTCTGTTAGCATCATATGTTTTTTTTTTATTATTATTATTATTCAGGCCTCCATGGAATCAAGATTCATCGCAGGAAGCCCTTCCTAGGAAACACAAAGTCCAGTACTGAGCCCTGTGGGACCCCACTTGCAACCTTCTGCTTCCTTGAAACTGCCCCACCATACACAACTCTCTGATACCTATCAGACAGCCAATCCTGAATCCAGTTGTTCAACCTCATTGCAAAGGTGGTGTTACCTTCACCACCTTCACAATATGTCCCCTGAATTTCAGGTTTTTATCAATCATCAACCTCAGATCTCTTATCTCCCCTACTTCCTCCAGTACAGCTCCTCGAATAGAGTATGCAGCATCCCATCGATGTGTCTCAAACCTCAAGACCTTACATTTTGCTGCATTAAACTGACATCCCCCCCCCAGTCATTTACCTATCTGTCTAGCTTATTCAAATCCTCTTGTAGGGCTACCACATCTGCACTATTACTAATAACCCTTCCCAACTTCACATCTGCAAACAACTAAATATCCCCCTGCCTGCAATCCACTGACAATGTCATTGATATAAAGGTTAAACAATATAGGTCCCAGTACTGAGCTCTGTGGAACCCCACTTGTAACCCTCTGCCTCCTTGAAACTGCCCCACCATACACAATTCTCTGATACCTATCGGACAGCCAATCCTGAATCCAGTTGATCAACCTCACACATCCAAACCCATGTGCTGCAACTTAAATATCAGTTTATCATGAGGCACCCTGTCAAATGCCTTCAAATGTCAAATTTGTGCAAAAATATAAGTAAATCTTTCCAAGAGAGCAGTATTTTTTTTTTTTTAATTCAACAGCAAAAATTTAGGAACAGAAATAATGAAAGAATTCACTGGTATTATATTTTCCAGTATTTTTTTTTCTTGATCGATCACAAAATTTAGATTTATCATTGCTTTTTACAGCAAAATTAATGATGAACTTTAAAACCGTATCTCTCATGCATAATTTTTGTTCATTTTTAATTTTAACTGAATATTTTTTTTCATTTAAAATTTTAAAAAATCAGTTAATTATTAATTATTTTAAGGACTGCTAAACAAAATCTCAGTGAATGGTTATCAGACCTACATTTTTGTATATCTACTCTTACATGAACTTCCAGAAAAAAAAAAAGAAAAAGACAATGACCCAGGGTAATGATTTTGTCATTATGTAAATGCTGTCTTGATACAGACTTAATGTAACCAACTTTGCAGTGGATAACATAAATTCCAACAATGAAAAATAATTTGCAGTAAGTGTTGAATATATAATATAAGGCAACAATGTTTTAAAAAGACACTTTATTTTTTTACCATAAAACTTATCACAAACACTCTTTATTCTTTGCATTTTCTTAGCAATGATGTATTGTCACTGATTTAGGTTCAACAATTTTGCAATCTAAACACAGTTTCATTTTTTAATCTTTTGCATTGGAATTGCAATTCTGAGAGCATAACTTTGTACCAATGAGCTAAAGTTTACCAGATGCACCACCAGTACTAACATTTGTGAGTGGCAATTAATCAAATGAGATTTGAATAAGAGTTTATTTTTCTCTCATTTAATTTTACTTATTTTCTTGCTCGTTCCACATTGCACAACATTTAACAGTATAAATTTTATAACTGGATCATTTCAGCTGACATTTAAAATACAGTATAACAAAAACGGAGTTATAAAATATCTGAACATGACCATATAATAGGTATGAACAAGTAATCTTGGTATCAGTTATTTTTACAGAAACGCATTACGTCAGTATTGGAAAATTACATCATCCTCATTAGGAGACAGAAAAACAGATAATACAAAAATCATCAATAACTATTTGGCAAGCCCAACTGTTTCAAACTTTTGAATTTTTTAAAACAAAACTTATTAGCTGCAGTAATCACTGGAATTAAAGTTTTAAAGCCAGCAGCTTATGAATTCTGTTCATAATCCACTCTGTTATTGCTGTGAACAAAATAAAGATGACAACTAATTCAATGATTCGAACAGCAATAATGGCATGCACTATTAGTGCTTTAGAAATTTGCAAATCCTGTGATTGTCCACCTTTATCCCCTCCCCTTGCAACCCCAATTAACAAAAACTCTTGCCTTGAATGACTCAATGTTTTCTACTCTAGATCTAGGTGATAACTTAGAGTAGTACAATAGCATCGTTAAGTCAGCTCGAAACATGTTACATTGTAAAACAATGTAGAGCAAGAAGAGAGAATAACTTCACAAATTCAGTGTGCTTTCCAGTTACCTATCACGCTGGAAAAATTTTTAAGCAGTTCAGAGATTTTTATGCTGTTAATTTCACTGATGCAAATACATTTTCAACTGCTGCATAGTTTCAATATCCACAGTTGCCATTAGCTGTTCAAATGCAGTAGGTCCCACAGACTGCTGTAGTTTTGACATTTGAGAACAGAGATACTCTTTAAGAATTACAGTATGTACAGGATCTTGTCGAGACAGCTGAAATATCAAGATATCAGTAATTAATAAAAAAAAAATATATGTCCATCTACTTGCAGGAAAAAAAAAGTATAACTAAGCAATTAAATTTAGTCCAAAATTTTCTATTAAATGCAAATAGTTTATTTATTCACTTAATTAGAAAGTAAATTTTAAGAATTATTATTTTTTATAGCAAAATTTATGCTCCTAATATCTGGATAGTTTATTACATAGACATCTTAATAAAAAGCACTTGGTTTGTCCCTAACACCATACAGACTGGCCTCAGAAGCACACAATGATTCTGACTTTTGTGCATTCTAGTATCACTGTTTATTGAAAAGCAATATTTCACTGCAAAAATTTATTTAGCACAAAAATGCACCATAAATAGGTAAATAAATCCTTTAATGCCTTTTATTCCCAAACAGAGTAGGCAGAATTCCTTTAGACCTAACTTTTTGAAGACTAATAGGCAGCCAGTCTCTATCCTTCAAGCATTTATTGAGAGTGAGCCTGGATTATCAATAAAACAAGGCTTTTCAGGACAGAGGGTATAGCAGCCAATGCTACCAACCATGTCATGGCCCTAAATCCTAACACATATTATTATCAACAGTGTGAGTCATAGTCAATTTTCTTGCAACGTAGAGTTAAAAATCTGAATTTCCATTAAAATCCTATGAGCCTGCATCAGAGATCAACTAACATGGGAAATGGTCAAGAAAGGCTTAGAAAGTTCCTCTTGTCAGTGTGACTAGAATTAAACTTAGAATGATTTCTCTTCAGACAGCCCACCACTAAATGCAAATATCATTTCCAAAGAGCTACAAAGGCACTCAAAAATTCCTCATGTGAGCTTCATTAATGAGCATTTCTAGTATAACTACTGACATAAACAAGTAAAACCTAGTTAGCCAAAGTGGACTGGATAGAATCTCTGCTTTTCAATTTATAGGCTGTAGATTTAACCCCCCTCCCCCTCCCCACTGTGGCATGAATGCTTGTTGTTGACAGTCTGGCACAATTTTACTAATCTGCAAAATTTTGTAACTAAACATCCTCAACTTTTTAATGATAATGTCATCCATGAAAGATAAGGTTTATAACCTTTATAGCATAATAGTACAATGGATAATTTATGAGTTATATAATCCAGATATTCTGCTGTACAATATTTAGCCTATATCCTGATATAGGCCAAACATCAGACTTTTCCAAGCTGCTTTGAGTCTCCTAGAATCAGTGTGATGATTTTGTACAGGGTGATATAAATTCCCTAAGAAAAGACATCTACACACATTCAAGTCATGATGAGATTTGAACCCATAACTGCTTATTGGATAACAGACCACCTCTTAGACTAACATGGTGGGCAAACTTGAATTCTACAAACTTAAAAAAAATAACTTTTAACAGACAAGGTGCTATATTGTCACTCCATACTTTAGTGATGTGCCACACAAATTCTTACAAGGTGATCCTATGCCATGCTGTGCTTTCTTGGTGCTTCAACTCTCTGAAGACCTGTCACTTCTGACTGATTGACTACTGTTAGATCTTGAATAAGGATCTTCATCAAAAGGATCATTCATTCAAGATTTAACAAGAATACAATAGTAACCAAGAAATACTTCTCCTGTTAGTAAAGTAACAAACTGTTAATAGAGAACATAATTGAATTACCTTAAAATGAAGTACACAAAAAGGAGGAATTTGTCTGTCTAGATAGAAATATTGTTGTTTGAAAACACTAGTAAGAAAAAAATACTCTATGCACAATGTATGTCAATGCAAACAAAAGTCCAAAGGTTTCGTGTGAGTTACCCACGATAAGCATAATGCCTGAAGCAAAGGCATTTGTGGAAAGTGAATTGAACTCGTGTTCTCTGAAAAGAGAGCTCTTGAGGAGAAGAGTTGTGACTAAACAACTTAAGGGCCAATAAGAAGGTGCTGTGAGAAAACTTCTGTGACGAAAAGAGGGCGCAACAAGGGATAATAAATGCGGGTTCACGCGGGTTTCGAGCCCCGTTTTTTCTGTTCCTGTTTTCATTCGAACCCACGATGCTGACTAGTGGAAGAGAATTCTATGGCATTGGATGGCAAGTTTCTCCCTGTTGCTGACTGGCGAGTATTGGGTGAGCTATACGTGACATGACGGCATCCTCCGACTCAGGCCATCGGTAGACATGTTACCAAAATGAGACAATGGAAGGTTCCTCCAGGGAGACTGGGAAGTCTGACGACAGTGACCAGCGAGACGAGCGTTTGCCCAGCAGAGTGCAGAAAATGATTGTACATGACGAGCAAAGCGACCTCCACGTGGATGCAACCCACTGAAGCAATAAAGTATCTAACGGTAAAGGACGGACAAAGGGTACACGGTAACCTCATGCAGCAGTGGTAATGTACAGAATTCTCTTATTTTATTAACAATTAGCATTAGAGGAAAAGGGTGAATCAATTTCTAGTTGGAAGAAAAATGGACAATTGCCTAGAGAACCGTTTGAATGACTTATATGCATTGTAACTTGTTAGCTTCATTGGACTGGTAATCGGAGGACCTAAGTTCTTGTGTGAGACCTAATAAATGTGGTGGGATCTGTGTTAGCATTTGAAGTTAAAATTGTAAACTTGTATTTTCCCATGCTAAGTGTGTTTTAATTGACTAGAGGATATGAGTTATATGTTCATCAACTAGAGTTTCATTTATGATTGTCAGTTGATTTAGTATAGGTATTGTGATAAGCTTTTGATATGTTTAAACCTAATTGTAAACTCATTAGATCTTTAATAAACATGTTTTACCATGTAAGTCTGAGTTTTGCTTGAGAATGAGACTAATTTACCACTCATAAAAGTTTGAACCTATGCATAAGGGGAAGGTATAGAATAATTAGAAAGGATAGGGCCATGACTGCAAACTGAGATCTCTACAGATGCTATGTATATTTAACGAATTTAGGTAGCTGTTAGAACTCTGGGAAAGTTTCTCTGAGCAAGAATTCTTCTGTCCTAGGACTCTGATTGGCACAGCTGGAACAAACAAATTTGTCAGAATTCGAAAAGGAGATGGCCCCAGAGAGATAGACTGGAGATCTCATTCTTAGTTGGCACAAGGAGGGATAATAGTAATATAGATTTTAAGAAAAACCATGACGTAATACTACTCTCACACACACACACACACACACACACACACACACACACACACACACACACACACACACACACACACACACACACAATCCATCTCTTTGAGGATGTGCATTATCTTCTTTTTCACAGGTATCTACCCCTCTATTACTGTTTTGAAAGGTCTCCTCTTCCATTTTTTTCTCTACCAGTTTTCTTTTTGCCAATGATCTTAAGCAGTCAAAGTTCTAATGATCCTCTCTAGAAGTGCATCTTTATTTATTTGCCTTCTGAAGTATGAGACAAGACTCAAGTGTTCTGTAACACCACATCTCAAAAGCAGCTACCCTTTTCTTATCAGATTTCTTCCAGCTTCAACTAAGTCAATGGGTGTTTTCCTAGCCATTCCTAATCTTTTTTTGCTGTTTTCTGAAGAGCAGTTATTCAAAGTGAAGATGAATCTCAGCTACTCCACTTTGTCTAGTTATTTCTCCATTAAGGTAAACTTGTTTCTCAGGCCCTTCTTTGTCTATACTTTTTTCAAGTACCATAATCTTTGTCCTACTGAGATTGAGTTCAAGTCCTCTACTCTTGCTGATCTCACTAACTTTGTTAAAAAAGACTCTCAATATGAAAATGGGATATACTGACTAAACTTTATTCTATGAACAATATATGGGCAGAATGTTGCAACTTTTTAAATTTGCTATACACTCTGATATCCTGAACTTCAACTTCCTATCTACTAAATCTCCAAGCTTCCTAAGCTCAGTCAGTTTCTTCTAGCGTACTCCCATGAATATAATACACCACTTATCTCATTACATCAAAGTGCATGACTTTATATTTACTAACATTGAACTGACAGCTATTTTCACATGCCCACAATTCCAGCTTATTCAAATCATTCTGTAAGTACTGCAGGCCAGTTACATTCCTGAATTACTCTGCTCATCTTTGATCATCAGCTATCCTTTCCAATGTCATTAATATTCAAATCATTCTGTAAGTACTGCAGGCCAGTTACATTCCTCTGCCTATTACTCTGCCTATCTTTGATCATCAGCTATCCTTTCCAATGTCATTAATGTTAAGATTCAATAACTAAGGACTGATCTATGGGATACACCAATGGTCACCTTAAATCTTGCAGACTCACAACTCCCATATACCACTTTTTTTTTTTATATCTGCCAGCCATCCATCCTCTTATCCAAATTAGTAGTCCATTCTCCAACTTATGCAACAGCATTTCATGTCAAATCCTGTCAAAATCTTTGCTAAAGCTTTAGTTAAGTTCAAAAGTATCATGGTGTAGCTATTCCCTTTGTCTAACTCAACCATTACATTATTTATGTACATTTTTATGCTGGAACATGCCGTTAATGACTATTTAGCATCTAGCAGTTTTTGCTGCTACATTCAATTTCAATGTCTGCTTCCCAATCCAACAAATCAAAAATATTCTATTTCCTTCTGTGGTGCATAAGTATAAAATGTCTTACTTTCTAATTTTCCATTCGAAATTTTCCACAACAATTAACTTAAACTGGCTATCATTCAAGAAGTTTACATTTATGTTGAACACTATAGCTATCTGCCCCCTTCTTTCTCCAATCTTTAGTGCCTGAATAAATCATCATATACTTATTATTTAGAGTACCTCAACCATTTTTTTTTTAATCTCAGTAAAATCAAGTATGTCACAACATGGTATTATTTCTCAGTGGGCTAAGAAATTCATCGGGTGGGCTAAGGATTAGATAATTCAAGAACTCTATTATAGAGACCAAATTTAGTGCTTTTTCAAGGCATGTTAGGCCTATAATAAGTTGAGAAGTAGTATCACACCAGGCAATGAAAATCATTTTTGCCACAGTGGGAGTTGAATCCATAACTTGTTGGTCAGAGGCTAGAGCTGTTATTCTCTCAGCCTACCAGACCAGAAAATTCCCCTACTAGCTAAGTCTCTTTTCTGTTCTCTAAGTCTTATTGGCATTAATTCTCTGATGGAAACAGCAGTGCCTTTGTAAAACTGACAATATCTCAGCTAGCATGATACAGTATTTGATTACTTATTAGATATAATAACAGTACACATCACCTTCTTATTTTATCTAAAAAAATCTTCAGTAACCTTTTCATTGTCTAAATTAACATGTGACTATAACGAAGCCAAGTCAAGCAATCAAATGTTTTGATAAGCACATAACTTCCATCAAAAAATTGTTTTTGAATTACAAGCAGCTAAGACTATGAAAACAACGTATTATGTCTATTGTGTATGTGTGTGTCTGCATTCTTTTGGAATGATCTTGATTCAGATCTCATCTGGGATCTAAAGTACAGGGGGTTTTTAATTGAAGGATGAGGCAGCCATTCTCATATAGAGGTGGAAAGGTTTTATTCATCCCGGCTTGCCTGTTTTGCAGGATGAAAAACTGGAGTTTCTGGGATGAATAAAACCTTTCCACCTTTATATGAGAATGGCTACCTCACCCTTCAATTGAAAAGCCCCTGTAAAGGTTCTTTAGATCCCAGATGAGATCTGAATCAAGATCTCAACCAAAGGACATGGTCGATACCAAATGAGCTATGAAGACCCTTTGGATCAAGAAAACAAAACTAAAGGAACAAAAATATTCAAAAAAATTTCTGCAAGCGTCTTAGTGACAATTCACAACTTACAGAAAAAAATGTTCATTTAATTAGTAGATGAGATTTTTTTCTTTTTCTTTTTTTAATGACTGTAGGAGCTTGACAATATCACATACTATTTTCCAAGGTTAAAAAAATGACTAGTTGGAAAAAAGATGGTTTTGAGTTTTATCAGGAACTGCTGAGAAAACTATTTTTTTTAAAAAAAATATCTTTTAATATAAGCTGAGTGAACCAGTCTAAGAAAAAGGAAGTACGAGTTAGTTTTATCCCTCTATGATTATTCCAAAAACTTGGATTTTGTCTTTCACAAAATACACTGATTAACCTAACACACACACACACACACACACACACACACACACACACACACACACACACACACACACAGTGTGTTAAATCTTGAATGAAAGGTATTATATTGTAAAACATTTCATTCAGATTTAACAGGCACAAAAAAATTCCCAGCGAAAATGCTTGTATATAGGCATAAGTGAAATTGTTGACAGAAGTAACGAAATAATCATTTAATTGCAAATTCTCCTATGTATTATATTGTTAAGTGTCCTTGTAAAACCGATAAGGGTTGGAATTTAATGAAAGTTATGTTAACACGAAATAATCGGCTTAAAGAAATGACCCCCAGGCAGTCATGTACGCAAGGCCCAAGTTGCGCGTGTGGAGAATGCAACGAGGAGAGAATGAGTGCAAGATTTTAGATGCCGGCCAGAAAAGAGTGACGTAAGAGGGAGAACAGCTCAGCAAGGATATATAGAGCTTGGTGACGCCAACTCGGTACTCTTTTTTTTTGTTTGGGATTCCTGTTCCAGTTGTTCCCAGAGAAGTTGCGTGAGAGCGGTCGAAAAGAACGATGTCCAGTGGCAGCCATGCGGCCAGATAGTGATCCAGTGCGGGCATAATCATCGGTACAGTGGAAAAGCCAGCACAAACCGATTAACATGCCATGCAGAACCACGTGGACCGAACCCGGCAGAGCAGCTTTGCCCACATCGGAAAAGGTGATTCGTGATCGTAATCACTAGTTTGTCCTACCTGAAGACAACTGACTGGGTAACAAGCCGTGTGAATTTTTCGGGAGATCGAGGGAAAAGGCAAGAGAGATTCTGATGCTCGGTAATGTAGAGACTTTCAAATTCCTTTGTATGCAAGAAACAGTTAGTGTGCAAATTTTGCAGATATGCTCAGTGATTGGACTTACAAAACTGAACCAGGACTTTAGTATCTAATCAACTGGTAGATTTGTCTTAGCTCTGAGTAAGAATTCATGTACAGTGTGGTATTGAATTGCTAAAGTTTGTTATAGCCTGATGGTTCTTGAATCTAGAATAAGATTGCACAAGAATGTTACTTGAATAGGATCAAAACAGAAATTTAACTGGTAGTAGATATTGTCTCATATTGTTTATGACTAGGAATATTAAGGTTATGTCTGGTTAATCATCTTAAATTTTGTAGGAGAGATTCAGTTTTGTTAAGTGATCTTAATATTTGTACATCGTATTAGAGTAATGAATAAACCTTTCTTTTTCTTATCTAACAAATTGCCTGATCTGTGAACTCAATGCACCACTCATAAAAATAGAACCAGTGCAAGTTAAATTGTGAGGATAGCTATGACTGCAGTAAGAGTAAAGATATACGAAGTTTTTTTTTGTAATTGGGAATTTTAATTGCTTGATTATCGAACAGTGTGTCATTCTGAGTGTTAACTCCCTGACAAGGAAGATTCACCTGTATAAGAATTTGGATGGCACAGCTTTAACAAACAAATTTTTCCATATTCCGACACAGAGTTTATTTCCAGATTTATATCAAAGAAATTTGGCTCTAGCCGTGGGCAATTTCTTTGTCTACCGAGTTTTGCACACGTGAGCAATTTAAGTAGTGGTCACAGAGCGAAAAGGGTGAAAGCAAGCGCGAGAAATTATATCAAGTAATAAGGATATTCACTAAAGATAATAATCGTAAGTTTTAATAATAACAAATTATAAACACAACAAGCACACACAAGGTAAGAATTTAAGGTAAAATAAAGTAATAAAAAAGAGAAATTTAATAGTGATAATTACTTTTTTTTTGCTTGTACATAAAAAAAGAGAAAGTCCGAATAACAATTAATATAATTATTCAATAAGAGATAGTTGTAATACTTTATTATATACAGTGAAATCAAAAGCAATAAAGCTTACTTCTAATTTCCTTCGATCATGTTCGGTCTCCTCCTCTTCTTCCTGCTGCAGAGCATCATTGGCAGGAAGAACAAGTGAACTGTAACATTAATCATTTTAATGAGAATAAAAATTTATTTAACAGAAAAAAAAAAGCATAGATGCCAAACTTTTTTCACTTTAAATGGAGTATAATTTATTTAAATTAATTTTTATTCTTAGCAACTTTTTTTTTTGTTTCAGTAGTATTCAGTAAGTGAAAAAATTATAATTTTATATTTATGCAAACTATACATTAAGAGAGAGAGAGAGAGAGAGAGAGATATGTATACATGCATAGATATACTTATAACATCCATCTAAATGTTGTTATAAAATGTTAAGACACAACACTATTTTGTAGCAACTTTGTGGCAACAACAGTTTAATGAAAAAACTGACTCAGAGGATACAGCAGTTTATATATATTTTATTAATTTATATCATTTACATTCATGATAAACATCACTCAATCTTTTATTTAGTTTCTTTTTTTTTTGGGGACCTAAACTAATTTCACTATAATTTCTTATGTAACACACAACAAAGTAAAGTAAAAGTCTACTAACATAGAATCTTTTTTTTTTGTTATTATTATTATTATTATTAACTGAATCCTGCCCAAGAAAACTTGTAAACCTGTCATATATTTACTAATGTGAGTATAAATAGGTTAGGGATTAAATAATCTAGCTCTCATTTGTCAATCACCTAACAATTCGGGTAGGCAGGAGGGCTTCCTTAATAAGTTTACTGTCAGATTGCCATTTTCTGTTTCTAAATGCCATATCTTTGTTTATCACACTTCCATATTCATTGTTGGTCAACTTTTTCAATGTTTCTAAAAGTCAAAGCATTGTTTATCATGCTTATATTTTTTTATCCCATTAGTATATAAAAGCTTCTAGGGTGAGGAGAGATAACCAATAAAACAGAAGTAAAAAAATGTAATTTCATCATCAAATTCCTAATATGTACCATCAAGATGTACAGTCGACCCTTGAAGAATGCTGGAAGGTTAGGGGAACTAACCTCTGTGTAGTTGAAAATCCACATATAACTTTTGACTCCCCAAAAAAACTTTACTAATAGCTTACTGTTGACTGGAAGCCTTACCAATAACATAAACAGTCAATTAACACATATTTTGTATGTTATATGTATTATATATTGTATTCTTATAATAAGGTAAACTAGAGAAAAGAAAATATTATTAAGAAAATCAAAAGGAAGACTAAACATATTTACAGTACTGTAAATGTATATCTCTAGTATGTACTGTATTTACTGATACCGTAAGTTCATCGGTTTACAAGATGAATTGTCTGTCCGTCAGTACCTACATCAATATTCTCTTATATGATAGAAAACACTGCAGCTGTTATACATATTACTAACACTAGACATGAAAAATGAAAAGATAATGTGAAAAAGAAATTCATATTTACAGGTATAACAATTCATACATACATTGATAATGAAGCAGCAGCAATAATCTGAAAATGTGAATGAATCGTTATTTTTTTATTTTATGCTAATTAATGGCAGTTAATTGTATTATGATTTAATACTGCATCTTTACAGTTGTTTACATTCCTCTCGACTGCAAATGGCACTGTAGGTCTGTAAGTGTTTGTATGTGTAAGTTTTGATAAATTTTAACTTTTTATAATAGATTTGTGCATATTTTATGGTAGTAAATGATGAAATAGACTAGTATCTACACATATTTTATACATTCATGAAATACCTAACTGTTCCTTAATTGTTTTTTTTTTTTTTTTTGATTTTTCTAGGCTACATGGTTTGTCTGAAAGTTTTTTCAAATTGTCACAAATCTCCAAAAATGTTTCCAATGTATTTACCGAAAAAAATCCATGTATAAGTCGACCCATGTTTTCCAAGGGTCATCTATATAGGATACTATGATAGTAGTACATGAAAAGTTATTACTAACTTCTAATCAACAATTTTGCTCCAAATTTTCTTATCTGTCAGGACTCCAATATTGTCAGATTTTATATCTCAGTTGTCTAAGGTGCTTTGAAATGCATCAATCCACCTAGATCTTGGTCTTCCTCTAAGTTGCTTTCTGTAATCCAACTCCTGCCTAGCTAATCCTTCCTCTCTCATTCTGTTTAAGTGACCATACCACCTCAGATTACCTTTGCTTACAAACTCCTGAATGCTAACAATTCTCAAGTTCCTTTCTGATATCTTAATTTTATTGATTCCTCCTTTGATGCCATCTGGTCACTTCCTATTTTTTCAGGACTCTTATATCCGTGATCTTCGTTATTCAACTCTAACTTGTAAACCTTTGAACACTGTCAGTTTAGTGTTTTAATTAATTTCTTTTCTTATTCCATATAAATTTATTCAGTTCACTAACTACCATACCAGCTTTGTTTATTCTGTTGTTCCATATTTAATTTACCATCTTCATTAAAAATTGTGCCAAAATAGCTGAAATATTTTATATGTTCTATAGGTTCTCCATTCAGAATACATTTCATATTTTACATGTTCCTGCCTATTTTCACAGTTTTGGTCTTTCTATTGTTTATTTTCATGCCAAATTTATTACAGCAGTTATTCAACTTAGTTAAGTAATCCTGAAAGTTAATGCTGAATTTATTTAAGAATATACCATCATCTGCATAAAGTAAAGAGGTAAAATTAACAACTCTAATTTTGATGTCAGATTTAATGCTGTTTTTCCTCCAAAATGTGGTTCATGGTAAATAATGAATAATAATGAAGATAGTCTGCACCCTTCAATTCCAGCCTGGTTGGTCGAGTGGTTAGTGCATCTACTCTCTAACCAATAGGCTATGGGTTTGAATCCTGCTATGGACAAGTGGTAAGAAGAAAGATCCTATCCTCTTACTTGTGATGAT